>NC_133348.1:3853780-4503780 GCF_030506205.2 Paramisgurnus dabryanus | reverse complement strand
TGCATGCATAGGGCATCTTTGATCCAAGTATAGCGTAGCAATAATAGCCTACATATTAATAATTAGGGATGCAAAGATATATTGGCCTATAAATGACCCTTCGCTAAGCCACGGCCGAAAACTGACACAGGCCAATCGTGGTTTAGCATGCCGAAGCATTGTGCGTATAGATTGTGTAAATCTGATACCCGGTATCCTTACTGTGGGTTCACACCAGCTGCTTTTGAGGCGTCAAAATCACGTGTACCGTGCCTAGTTTGCCGCTTGAACAATTTGAGTTTATTCGTTTCATTCGTGCGTGAAATTCTAGTCATCGAGACATTCACGCAAAATTCGCATCATGGGAGGGGCTTCTGCGACTCCGCTCGCTTTCTGTAATCACGTCACTACTAGAGCAAACTCCTGATTGGTTACCGCGGCACATTTTTCCGCCAAAGTTCAAATTTTTCAACTTGCGCGTTTGCCGCGGCAACCCTCAATTTGCGCCATTCGCCCAAACTAGATGCTCGAATGAGGCGGAATCACGTCTACCGTGCCACACTAAACGCTTCATTTTCGCCACGAGACCTCCAGACGTGCGTCAACGCATCTTCACATTGACTTAACATTGAAATCACTCGCGCTTGATGCCTCTATCGAGGCTGGTGTGAACGCAGCATAAGAGTTTGGACAGGGTGGTGGATGTTTTTCCTTCCCAAAACTTAAAACCCAAGTGGAGAAATCCCTATTTCATAGTTTTAATGCATTTTATCCAAACTTTCAGAACACAAATAAGCAAGCAAAATATGTGATGTGTTAGATGTTATATCATCATGAGGTACATGAAGATACAAAAGTTGTCATTGGGGTGGTAGAAAAAGGAAAAGCCAATAACATTTGATCTGATGTGTAAGATCCAAGGGTAGCAATGTAATTTGGGGACCTATTTAAGATATACAAACCTAAAGGGGCATGTACACCAAAGCGTTTAAATGCCAAGCGGACACTGAAGGTAGGCGCTTGCCAGCATTTTTCAGCAGAGCGCTTTGGTTGCTATGATACCTCTGCTTTGTTTATCAGTCCTTGAACGATGCGCTGGTTGGTTGTTTGATATTTGTCCCGCTCCTCCTCCACCGTGATTGGACGGGCGAGTGAGAAGTGACATTGACGAGTTGAGCGATTCACCCAAAGTTGAACATTTTCCGCTGAGCACGGAAAAAACGCATTGTGCCAGCGCTCATCGCGGACAAAACCTGCCAGCTGCTGTTGTTTTTGAAAAGCACGGTGCTTCCATTGGAAACAACTGAAAACATACGCAGACCACCGGGCGTAAATGCCTTGGTGTGCACGTCCCCTAAGGGAGGCTGGAAAAAGCTAAGCTATTTTGCTGGTCTTAACTGGAACAAGATGGTTTTCCAGGAAGGTCCAGCTGGTCTCATAGCCTGGCCAACCTGATGTCCAGCTGGTTTATCCTGTCAGCCAGCTGGTCTCCAACACAAAATAAAAAAGCTTCACAATGCCATAGAGGAACCATTTTTGGATGAATGGTTACCTAAAGAACCTTTAATATCTAAAGAACCTTTCTATTCGCTGTTGGTTCTTTAGAATGATATAAAAATGTCTCAAAGAATTGGTTCTTTGAGGAACCAAAAATGGTTCTTCTGTGGCATCGCTGTGAAGAACCTTTTAAGAGTGTAGGGTAACCAGATGACAAGTGCAGCAAATCCTTTTAAAAACCATGAGACCATTCACAACCAGTAAACCAGCTTGAGATGGTTTAAGCTGTTGTTCTCTTTCTCAGCAGGGCAGAGAAACTGTAAGGAGCCATGTCAGGCCTGTTTGTTATTTTTTACCTCGCATACCACACTACCGCTGTTCGGGACATTTGAACCCTGTGAGAATATGTCCAACACTGGGTTTTCCTTCTAAAAGGTACAGTTGTGCCGCAACCTCGCCGTACCTCCAGTGCATTGGCTCTTAATCCCCAGAACAATTCACAAGCATCTTTACAATCGCATCAGGAATGCTAAAGCAGCTAATAATGTTGGTAAAAACCGTGCCCATGTATATTTTCACACTTGCCAAGGATTAGCTCTCTGATGCAGAGGAACTCTAAAATAAGCAGATACCTGTACGTGAAACGCAATCTTCTTGGGGAAGATGACATAGCACGCGCTTAACTGCTATAGACACATTCAACAAACAAACCTAAGTGCGTATCCACAGCTTTCTAAACTCTCGCCGTTTTGTTTTCCTCACTAGCGCATGCAAGGTTCTCGGACCGGGACTCCTGGAGTGATTATGAAAACAGACGCTGTTGATCCTGTTGGATTAAGTACTAAAGCGTGCAACTTGTCAACGAATATGACATAATAACGGCAATGCGTGAATGTTTGAGAACTGAGGATGGTTGCAATTTTATTAAGCTGACAAAGGGTTTACTCATTTCCGTAACATTGCGGCATGCCGAGTCCATGAGGGATAGCAGTTTTCCCTGGCTGTCTTCTAAACGTCTGTGTTATCTCAGATCTCAACTGTCTTTGTACACAGGTGCAGGTTTTCTCCATATAGATCACATTGCTCTCTTTCAAATATACAGATTGAGGATAAGGACAAAAACTGTTTTCTGGGCAGATATTGCTGCTCCCCTGAGAAGACAATGTTTCTATTTATTTTAAATAGATCTGCTTTAATAATGTCAATTAATAAACACATTTCGTAAAGTTATTAAATTTGACAAATTTTAGAATGACATGATTGTTAATTGTTTTGGGGGTCAATCATACCTTTAAGTGGGACATTAAAGATGTCAAATAAAACTTCCCCAGAGTACATATGTGAAGTTGTAGCTCAAAATATCATATAGATAATTTATTACAGCATGTTCAAATTGCCACAGTGATATGAAAAATTTTTGGTGTGCCCTTTTATATGCAAATGTGATATCTGCACTAAATGGCAGTGCTGTGTTTGTATAATGCAGATTAAGGGGGCGGTATTATCCCCTTCTGACATCACAAGGGGAGAAAATCTTCAATGACCTATTTTTTTCACATGCTTGCAGAAAACGAAAACTAGGTTGATCTTTTTCACATTTTCTAGGTTGATAGAAGCACTGGGGACGCAATTATAGCACTTAAACATGGAAAAAGTCAGATTTTCATTTATATGTTCCCTTTAAAGGGCACCTATTATGCAAAATCCACTTTTACAGGATGTTTGGACATAAACGGGTGTTGGCAGTGTGTGAACACAACCACCCTTTTCAATCCTTATTAAACCAAACCACTCTCATTAAACATGCCGTTTTGATTCTCAATGTGACATCACATTGATAAAGTCCCGCCCACAGCCACTGACTGAAAGTCCTGTATAGTTTCTGCCCTCAGCGAGTTGTACGCTGTCTGCCATATCTCAATAATGAGATACTATTTACTCAGACTGTATTCAAAGGAATCACATTTATTTTACTGAAAGCGCTCACTGTGCCTTTTAATAAGGGAGCGAGGAGCAGTAGCTCATTTGCATTTAAAGGTACACACACGAATGTCTTTGCTCCCACCCAAATAGTGGGATTTTAGACATGCTATCTTAAATGATCTGTGGGGTACTTTGAGCTAAAACTTCACAGATACATTCTAGGCACACTTGAGACTCATGTAAAATTTGGTAAAAATGGGCGTAGCAGGTGGCCTTTAACTCTTTCCCTGCCAGCGTTTGCATTTTTCAAGTTTTTTTTAAAAAGTGTAATGCCTTCCAGAAAATGTTCATCTTAAAATATATAAATATAAAATACATCAAATGAAAAAACAGACCCTCTGCTTTCAAAAAAAAAAAAAAAAAACGTTTCATCATACCTTCATTTGTTTTCTTTTTATCACAAGTTTTGGGCAAAAAGCTGAGAGATCAGATTGAGAGCGATCCTCAAAACTTACACACACATACAGCTGTTTGCCCTAGGGCGATACTTCCGGGTTTTATAAGTTGCGGAACAGCGCCACCTGGTGGTAAAAGCAGTATTGCGGAAAGCCGGAAATACTCTTCATTGGCAGGGAAGCGTTTTCTCTTAATTGACAAGTTAACTCGTCAATGGCAGGGAAAGAGTTAATAACTGGCAGCAAAATTATTTAGCCAACAGGAAGGATGAAAACAACAAAATAATAATGCCAAGGCTGTATGATAAGGTCCAGTTAAATAAATATACAATATAATTACAAATTAAGATTTCTATATGATGATAATACATGCTTAACCTGAAAAGTAAGAATTTGGGGCGAAGGCCAACCAGAACAGATTCTTATAGGGGATTCCTATAAAACGGAGATAAGACAAACATTTTAACGAAATGCGCGGGTCAATGTATAAACAACCCGCACCCGACCGACCTTTTCAGCTACCTCGCCCGCAACGCGATCGCAAAAAATATATATATATTGTTGCCGACCCGCTCCCTTGCCCGCATTTTTTCAATTTTGTAATTGTTTAAAATAGTTAATTGGCATCTTTATTTTTAACGATCCGACCGACCGCGACCCGAATATCATTAAAATATTTTTGGATGACTCGTAACCGCGGGTAAGCTCATTTCGAATCAACCCACGCATCACTGTAAGCTACAAATGCTATCTTGAAAGTTTATGCACATCCAGAAACACCCGTGAGCCTGCATGTTATTCATATAAATATACAGTATATGTATGTACATGGGTGTATGTATATACATATATAAGGACGCTCCATATAAAAGATGTTTTATATAAGTACATTTACTGCAAAAAGAAAAAGCATTTAAAAGTGAATCACAAACCCCAAAAAATAAAAAAGACATGGGAACTAGCATTAAGTTTTATAAAGCCAAATAACAGATTGAGCTGGTTAGTAGCTAAACACGTAGGTGCTACCAAACAGCAGACTTTAGGAAAGGTTTCAGCACAGTTCAAGCAGAAATAACTCTGGGTAACCATGCCAAGGACAAACAACAAACAACACTGAACGGGCACTAATAAGCAATCAGCTCACAGAGGAAAAGCCTGCTCTTGGTATGAGTTTGGACAGGGTACAAAAAACAGAGCTATCCTCGCTATATAGCTGCGCAAAGAAAACTTACTGTTTAAGAGCTACTAACCATAAAAATACTGTACAAGAAAGTGCACCACACAGATGATGATCCAAGCCAGAAAAGATCATTCTTTTGTTTTCCACTTAAATGTTGAGTAATAGCAAATCAGATGTTGTTTTAGCTTAGTCTCAGATCTTGATGTTGTGCAGCACACTTTGGATTAAGTCTCAACTGCTCACACGGGCTTGGGTCGAGCAGAGGGAAACAGACTCACGCTACTGAAAGAAAACGCTTTCGGTACAGGCTTGCCCTCAGCTGACCCCATTTTCATTCATGCCTCATAATAAAGCTTTATTCGTTCTCATATGCGTGTGCTTGAATACGTGAAGTACTGATAACCATACAATATTCAAAGCATGTAAATTCTGGGCAGTCTTGAACAGATTCGATCTGGTCTGCTGGTTTAAAAACGGTTTTGGATGGCTTGTCAATAATCTACTCTTTTAATAATAAAGGCGCTCCATGATGCCATTGAACCTTAAAGAACCTTTAAAGGGGACATTTCACAAGATTTTTTTCAAGATGTCAAATAAATCATTGGTGTCACAAAAGTATGTATGCAAAGTCTTAGCTCAAAATACCATATAGAAAATGTATTATAACATGTTAAAATTGCCACTTTATAGGTGTGAGCAAAAATGTGCCGGTTTTGGGTGTGCCCTTTAAAATGCAAATGAGCTGATCTCTGCACTAAATGGCAGTGCTGTGGTTGGATAGTGCAGATTAAGGGGCGGTATGATCCCCTTCTGACATCACAAGGGGAGACAAATTTTAATGAGCTATTTTTTCACATGCTTGCAGAGAATGGTTTACCAAAACTAAGTTACTGGGTTGATCTATATCACATTTTCTAGGTTGATAGAAGCAATGGGGACCCAATTGTAGCACTTAAAAATGGAAAAAGTCCCCTTTAATTCAACTTAAAAATATTAGTAAACTAAAAATGCTGAATGTGAGTCAACTAATATTTTCTAAATTAAATAATTAACTTTTTAATAGGGCTGGGCATAGATTAATCTAGATTAATCTCATACAAAATAAAAGTATTTTTTTTGGCATAATATATGAGTTTGTGCTGTGTGTAAATTTCATGTATATTTAAACACACACACATACATATCTATACATTTAAAAAAAATTGTATTTATATATTGTTTTTTATTTATATATAATATAATATTATATATATATTATATATAAATAAAAAATGTAAATGTTTCTAAAAATACATACATGAATGTGTGTGTATGTATATATGCATATTAATTACACACAGCACAAACTCATATGTTATGCAAAAAATACTTTTATTTTTTATGAGATTAATCTAGATTAATCTATGCCCAGCTCTACTTTTTAAATTGAATCAACAAATATTTTTTTTACAGTGTTGAACTATCCCTGTAATTTTAACCTTTGACATCTTGGTCGATATTAAAGAAATCATGGTTATATTTTCACAAAAATTTCTTTACATTTTGTTAATGATTTTATGTAAAAAAAAAAAATAGTATGTCCTGCATGTCTTTGTTCTGATGAACGCAAAGGAAGATATTTTGAGCAATGTTTGTAATCAAACCAATCATAAGCCCCATTCACTCCTATAGTAGGAAAAAACAATACTATGGAAGTGAATGGGGCTCATGAACGGTTTGGTTACAAGCATTCCTCAAAATATGTTTCTTCGTGTTCATGAGAACAAATACATTTATTGAGGTTTGTAACAACATGATAGTGAGTAAATGATGACAAAATTTTCATTTTAAACTGGGTTTTCACAGGCAGGCTCAGGTTTAACTTTTTAAGACAAGATATCCAAGAACAGGTGTTGTTCAAATGTACTACAGGCCTGAATACGTAATTGTTAATATACCAATTACTGATGGTTCTTCATTATTAAATTCGTCCTTTCAGGTGAGCTCATAGATTCAATTCAAATGATCACAACACTTCAGGCATCGGTCTGCATGATGTCAGCTTCTTCTGAGCACAGTGCGGACCTCATTGCTTCTGGGTTGCCTGTCTAATAGCCTCTTTAGCAGAAATAATTGCAATATAAATAGGCCGTATTGATGAAATACATACTTTTGCATTTAAACGTGTTTCTTTTAAAGCCTTCATTAAAGCATCCAGAGCTTGGCAATCTGTTTAAGTATGTGTCAAACGCTTTGTTGCCAGAATTACAGAGACCGAGCGCCAGACTCAAGACGTGCAAAGCAGAATTGGGTTGCATAGGAACTGAATTCCTCCCGTGGACTCATGTGGTGAAAATGTGAAAAAGCGTTTAGATGTGAGGCTCAGAGAACGGGTCGTTATGATTTTCCTCTTTTTCTCGTTTTTAAGATCGGGAACACAGAGTCTGTGTTAACGACAGATTCTGCTCATTTGTATGCTGTAAGCTTTATTACATTTGCTTTTTGTCCGGTGTAAATGTTCATCGTGAGATCCATGTCCTGGGACTCAAGTTCTGACTTTCTTCAATGCGTGAAATGGCATAAATCCGTCTAATATGATCGGTTGGTCTTATACACTCATAAAAGCGATGCCATTGAAGAACCATGTTTGTGTTATCTAAGAACCATTCGGTTCCTAAAAGAACTATTTTGGACGTTAAAGGAGTCATGAAAATCTGACTTTTTTCATGTTTAAGTGCTATAATTGGGCCCCAGTGCTTCTATGAACCTAGTAAATGTGAAAAAGATCAACCTAGTAACTTAGTTTTGGTAAACCGTTCTCTGCAAGCATGCAAAAAATAGCTAATTGAAATGTGGCTCCCTTTGTGATGTCAGAAGGGGAGAATACCACCCCTTAATCTGCACTATCCAACCGCAGCACTGCCATTTAATGCAGAGATCAGCTCATTTGCATTTTAAAGGACACACCCAAAAACTGCACATTTTTGCTCACACCTACTGTAAATTTTATCATGCTATATAATAAATTATCTATATGATATTTTGAGCTAAAACTTCACATATGTACACATATGGGGACAACGAAGATTTATTTGACATCTTAAAAAAGTCTTGTGAAATGTCCCCTTTAACTCAAAGGTTTTAAAGGTATAGTTACCCCAAAAATTTCAATTCTGTCATCGTTTACTCACCCTCATGTTGTTACAAACCTGTAAACAGTTCTTTGTTCTGATAAACAGGAAGATATTTTGAGGAATGTTTGTAACCAAACCGTTCGTAAGCACCATTCACTTCCATAGTATTCTCATTTCCTACTATGCTAAATCTACAAAATCTTTTTTTTTTCAGTGCAGAAATGAAATCCTGTCATCATTTACTCACCCCACACTGTAAAAAAAATCCGTAGAAATTACAATGTTATTGCAGCTGGGTTGCCGGTAATTTACCGTAGATTTAAATTTATGTTATTTACTGGCAAGAGTTTGTTCAAAGTTAAATAAATTTTAAATATTAACAAGTCTTTATCTTTACAGAATAAAACTATACAATAACAGCCTCATGCAAAGCATTCTGGGAACCAGAAATCATCATCAACCTTTTTCTGTTTTTTGCTTCAGATTTTGTTTCCCAGAACGTTTTGCTTGATGCTGTTTGTTTAGTTTTACTCTGTAAAGACAAAGACTTGTAAATGTTAAATGTTCATTCAACTTTGAACAAAATTTTGCAAGTAAATAATATAAATTTAAATCTACGGTAAATTACCGGCAACCCAGCTGCAATTTCTACGGATTTTTTTTACAGTGCATGTTGTTCTTAAGCCGTTTCTTTCGTCTGTTCATAGGTGTCATTTACACTGGGGACGCTGGTCCCCACCACTTTTTGAAATGGATGATTTTGTCCCCACCACTTTTTGAAAGCATTTGGTTAAAATGTTCTAAAAAATCAAGCAATACATGTGCGACTTAACACTGGAAAAATTACTTTCTTACTTATTTTTTTAGGTCATTTTGCTCATCAAGAAAAAGCATCTTGATTTAAGAATTTTTAGATATTTCTACTGAAAACAAGACACAAATACTAAGTAAGAAAGTCAGATTTTGAAGAAAAAAATCCTTAGTATTTTTGTCTTGTTTTCAGTAAAAATATCTAAAAATTCTTAAATTAAGATGTTTTTTTTTTATTAGCAAAAATCTAGTTTTTAGACCAAAAATATCAAATTTAAGTGATGTTGTGCATAAAACAAGCAAGAAAATCTGCCAATGGGGTAAGTCATTTTTTCTTGATTTTTTCTTGAATTTATTGTTTAAGAAAAATGTTCAAGATTTTTTGCTTACCCCATTGGCAGATTTTTTTACTTGTTTTATGCACAAAATCACTTACATTTGGTATTTTTGGTCTAAAAACTAGACTTATTTTCTTAAGTCATTTTGCTCATCAAGAGAAAGCATCTTAATTTAAGAATTTTTAGATAATTTTACTGAAAATATATATATATATATATTAAGAATTTTTTTTCTTGAAAATCATTTTTGGCAGTGTACAAGGGGTCCATGGTCACATATGTTGCGTTGTGTGCTTATAGTGTGTTTTCTTTTACATAATGAATTTCATTGTAATCACTGACTTTACGTGTTGCTGTTTTCTACATTATGGTGCTTTGGCACTGTTTGGTGGAGCTGGTGTGGCATTGACTGTTACATGTGCAGTCGACATTGTTGAGGGTTTTATGCTGAGTATTTTTGTGTTGTTGACCGGCCTACGCTATGACCATTTTTGATGCGCCGTTATTACATTTTTTCCCCTTTCCTGCTGTAAAATTTTTTTATCTTATCTTTTGTCCCCACCACTTTTCAACATAAACTGACTCCCCTGCGTCTGTTAAACATGAAAAGAAGATATTTGGATGAATGAAGGTTATCACATTACCCATTGACTTCCATAGTAGGATAAACAAATAAAGCATATTAAGAAATCTTATGTTTGAACTTAATGTAATGTTTTAGGTAGTTACAGCTTCTCTTTTGCTCATAAAGTTCTTCTTTTGTGGATATGGTCCCAAAGCCATTGAAATCCACTAGACAAGTGTTTAATTTGGCTCTTACAATCTTACAGTCCTTCCTTCCTGTCTGTAAAATTCTTTGTATGGATCTCTTCAAAGTTTAATACTCTTGTATGACACTCTGTATTTGGAAATCCAGAACAAAAGTACTGCTCTTTTGGTTTAACAGATCACCATATAACCATATTTCTGACTTCTAGTGGAAAAAGCGGTTTACACTTTACTTTAACCACAACCCAATAAATATGAAAATGAAAGGAAACCGGTTTTCAGCATGATCTGGTCTCAGTCAAGCCAGAACAGTTTGGCACGAAACAGATTAGGTTCCTTGCACTTCCAGAAATAAAATGAAAACCTGCGGGTTCTGGAAATTTGCAGATTTTTTTCATGTCTTACCCTGAAATACCACAACATTTGCTTTTGAGAAATATAATGTTCTATTGGGAATATAATCATCTAAACGATCAAGTATAAGTTTTTAAGCCAGACAAAATTAAATGAGTTTAAATTATAACTGTGTGACTTGCTGGGTGTCCCGTGTTTTAACCAAAGCACATTTAAATGGGCAATCATGGTATTAACGTATGGACTTGTGGCTAAACATACCCTCCTTGTGTTCCCATGAATTATAGGTTTTGTGCAAACAGTGCTAATAAGATGCTGTCTCGTGTCATTATATGGTGGAAAAGCAATTTATATAAAGAACAGGTCAGCGTTTGTCAGACATTTGCAGAATAATGCAAGTTTGCAGGCAAACGTTTTATATGTGAACGCAAACCAGGAGCGGCTAATTGCGATTTACATGACTTGTATTGGTCGATTTGTACAAATAATGCCTTTCCTTTTTGCTGGGCTCAGCGATACGTAATGAAATGAAAGCATTTATAAGAAGTAATTACTGAACTACTTGGCCTCGGTCTGTCAGACACAGACAAGCCCTAATAGGCCACTTCTTGCATTTTACTGCCCACAAAACAGCTTAATAAACAGTAGCAACCCATATCGCCTGCTGGGAGAGCTTGGCTTTGGAAAAGCGGCCAGCCAGGAACAAACCTTGAACCATCAAACGCCACTCTACCTGCCCGCGGCAGGTCTTCCCGTGTGTCACCCGTAACGCAAACGTCTCGCCTCACAGTTCTTTTTATTGGACTTAATGGTGTGAGCGATTGAACGGTTAATGGCGCAGCTGTGGCAGGAATAAGTCCTCGTGAAATGGCTGTAAAATGCCAAATGTAAAATTAATATCAAGCGCGAACCACTGAAAGGAAAGCTGTGGAAAACTGTAAACTAGTTACAAACCGGATGGTTGTTAAAAACGGTTGTCTTACTTGCTATTCTTGTCTGCCTTTGTGTGAAAGGAAACCGCTTTCAAATCTCAGAGTTAAACAGAGAATACAAGCAAACATCAGCTAAGACAATTACTAAACCAAACACAGCTACTGAAAATAACTTTGGATGGTTTGGGCACATTAGATATTGGTGGTGCATCTAATATTGTGTCTTCTTGCTTTAGTTTTTGATTTTAATGGTTCATTATATAATTGCAGGTATATTTGGTGTCCAAAGTCATTTTTTCAAATGCTTAATTTTTTAATATAATTATTTGGTAATCATTGTCATGGATCACAAGATGTTATAGGCCATACCAATATAATATTTTTTTGTGTCTTAAATAGCTGAAAAAGTATTTCTCTGAGTATGACTGTCAGTTCTGTTTCATATTGTAAACACTGTGCCTTACTTTAACATCCCTGTAATAAAAAACGATTTGTTGGTTTAACTTAAAGGGGACATTTCACAAGACTTTTTTTAAGATGTCAAATAAATCTTTGTTTCCCCCAGTGGTACATATGTGAAGTTTAAGCTCAAAATACCACACTGTAAAAAGTGTTTCTGTGCCTTAGTAGATTTAACAAAAATAAATTGAGTAAACTGTATTAAAAAAATTTAATTCTTGTTTTTTTAGTCAAAATATGAGTTAAAATAAAATAAAAATTGGAATAAATTGATTAATTCTAAATGAACACATTATTGAGTAAATTCAACTTAATTTTATTATGTATAATCGATTTAAATTTGTAAGAAAGAAATTAACTTAATAATTTTGTGTTAAAACTACATGAATTATTTTAGTAAACACAACTAACTAGGCAGTGGACTTGCAGTTCCCAGCATGCTTTGCATGGGACTGCATTTGGAGAGTGAAATTTGAATTGAAACTTTTTTTGTTTTGTTTTTAACTAAAAAGAAAGACTTGTTAGTGTTTAATGTTCATTTATCTTCGATATTTGAAAGAGTTTCTGTTTCTTCTTTGAGTTTTGTAGTTACCATTGTTCAGAAGACTGGTGCTTGTGCATAGACTCCATACTGAAGTATGTCGCGCTTTACAGCTGCCCAAAACGAAAGTGAGTGGGTGCGTTGTTTGAATAAACGTTTCTAGCCCTCATCCCACGGCATAAAAACAACAACTAACCATAAATATGTTACCTGTACCAAGAAAAGTAGGTTTATCTAACTGAGTAATACTAGTACAATTAGTTACCTCAACTCAATTTTATTGCATTCATATTAAGTAATGTTAGTGTGTTCAATATCCTTAAAAAAGGTTGCAAGTTGACTCAACCTAAAACTTCCCATGCAGTCACTTGCCTCACTTTTTATAAGTTAGATCTAGGTATTACTTTTTACAGTGCATATAGATTATTTATTATAACATGTTAAAATTGCCACTTTGTATGTGTGAGCAAAAATGCAACCCTGTATCACATGAAATACGTTCTGAGGAAACTATTTAGCAAATCGCAATTACGTTACATGCCAACATATAAGCAGTGCGATTACGTTGGTCCTTAACCTAATATAGGCAATTTATTGCAGTGCTATTACGTTTGTCCTGAACATAATACATCGTTCTTTTCACACGTAGCAGCTAATGCTGTTCATTTTGTTTTAGTTATTTACTCCCTTTTTTCTCATCGGGGTACAAAATATTATCTATGCCATACGTTGATGATTGTGGGGGGTATTAAACATCAAAAACAAGTTGGAGGGCCAGATAAAAATTATCTGGGTGCCGCCATTTGACTCCCCCTGGCATAGATAATATTTTGTACCCCGAAAAAGTTCCCCAGAACGTATTTCATGTGATACAGGGTTGCAAAAATGTGCCGTTTTGGGTGTGTCATTTTAAATGCAAAAGAGTTGATGATGCAAACACTGATCCCCATGATGGTGGTTTGTTGAAATTGAAACTCAAATGTGCTGTAAATCATTCTCTCTCTCTCTCTCTCTGCACTAAATGATTTTGGACACTAAATGTACCTGATTTTATACAAGGTTCCCACACCTTAGTTAAAGGATAATTCTATCTATCTATCTAGTATTTAACACTTTGAGTCTCATTTCTGGTTTGTTTTAGATGAACAACAGGACACTGAAATTTTGACAATGGGTCATGTCTTGACTTTTTGACTCGTTTAGAAGCGTCTCTTGACTGCTTCAGAATGGAAGTCAATGACCATGCACAAACATGTCATTAAAACAACACTTAACGTTCATTTTCAAAACTGTGCTACTCACCGAGTGGTTCGTGGTGTTCGTTGATGATTAAAAACAAGTTGTGTAGCGAAATACAGTTTCTGTCGTGTTTTATTTGGCATTTTGTAAAATTCCATTGACTTCTCTTGAAAGACTCATTGCTCGCTGATATATCACTCCGCCGCCGGGAAACAGAAAAGGGTCTGTTTACATGTGGTTGTAGTTTTTTCGCTCGGTTTCTCTCAGAATAAATTTTTCCCATATTTGATGGCAGGTTTGAAGTTGCGCTCGATTGTGACTGTGTATACGCTAGACACCGAGCATACTTGTATGGCAAAGTGGTTGTCGCCATCAAGTGGTCGGGAGTGTGCTAACGCTTCAGACTCAAATATAGAGCGGAAGTATACGCGGATCTGAGGTATCTGAAAAAAATAGTTCCACTATAGCAAATAACACGGATTGAAATCATACATTGCGCCAATATATTTGTTTTTAATCATCAACAAACACCACAAACCACTTGGTGAGTAGTACAGTTTTGAAAATGAACGTTAAGTGTTGTTTTAATGACATGTTTGTGTATGGTCATTGACTTCCATTCTGAAGCAGTCAAGAGACGCTTCTAAACGAGTCAAAAAGTCAAGACACGACCCATTGTCAAAATTTCAGTGTCCATCACTGTAGTTCATCCAAAACAAACCAGAAATGAGACTCAAAGTGTTAAATACCGGAATTATTCTTTAAGTTGAAATTCAAGGACCTTTCAAGGACTTTCCAGGTCCAATACCCTCAAATCCAAGGACTAAATGTGGGGACACATTTCAAGTGAGAGCAAGGTTACAACGTGTTTCCTTTTAAGATACATTGTTACAGTTCCCTTTCGAGGGAACTTGCGCTGCGTCACTGCGGTGACACATTGGGGACACGTCCAGGGGTAAGTGTGTCTGAGTGTGTATATCAAATTCAACCAATGGTGAGGCTTAGCGACAAAGACAGGGTGATGCGGGAGCCAGGAAGTATATCGCTATCTGAAATACTGCCAAAGACGGAGTTACAGGGATGCAGGAAGTATGGCAAAGGAGACGCAGCGTCTCATTCCCTTCTCATGGAACAACAGTTACATACATAACCCGAGACATTTTCATGTGTCAAACACAACTATGCAAAAAAGCATTTTGGTATGAATCAACATTCGCATACGGAAGATATAAGCATTTAAAGTGAACAGTTTAGCACTTGTGCTTCGAAAGTCTAGAATTTTTATGATATTATCCTACACTTCACAGGGAACAATATGAATTTTTCCAGAAAACTTATTGCATAAAATACATTCAAGCACTTTCAATGACCTGTATCTATGTATGTATATTTTCAAAAACTTCCCAGGGCCTTAAATTTTTCTCCAGATTCTTTCAAGGACCCATGGGAACCCTGTTACATAATCAACCTCATGAAAACAATACAAATGTAGCCCATGCACAATTTTTACAACCTTATGTCTTTTCTTTGGCCAGTGCAACTATAGAATCCTAACATCTGTTGGAAAGTGAAACGTCTGGAAACACCAGACAACCAATTAAAGTCATGCGTAATGTCTACCTGGTTTGACTTTAATACTAACGTGCAATTACCAAATACATGATAATGGCATATTACAGTAATTATGTCAATAAAATGACTAAGCCGAATACCACCTGTACCTTCCAGATTACATGCTGGACTGTAAGGTTGGATTACTGTTGCAAAAACCACAGCACCGGACCTATTGCTCATCTTTTGTTTCTAAAACACGTCAAGAATGGATGAGTTTGCCTTTTTTGGGAATGCAGTTGGCGTTGTTTAATTAAATGTTACGTGCATTGTTTGTGTAGCTGTACATTAGCGGTCAGCAGAGAGTGATGAAGCGTCTGCTTATCTCCTGCAACACAGCACAATACCTCGAGAACCAAAATCATCCATTATGGAGCTTTTACAATCCATCAACAGATACAAAGAGTATAAAGACTTCCTCGCAGATTTATAGTCCAAACATGCATCTTGAAGAGTCAAGTAAACTGGGCCAGGACATCCACACATACATTTCCTGGTGATGCTGAAAGAAATGCCCTTTAAAAAAAAGAGTAATGTTGTTTGAGAGCCTATTTGTCGTAGTCAGACATTCCTCTAGGAAACCAGAGACACCAGGAAACCCACGAAGGCAGAGTGCTGAAACTGTTGTACAGTATTGTTGCTACGTGAGTTTGGTAGTGCATAGTTCACATTCAATAAAATGCACATTTATTTCTATAGTGCTTACTACTAGTTTACATTGCATTTAAGCAGCTTTAAGTGAATAAGTACAGTACAAGCAAATACAAAATAAAAAGGAGGTATGAAAATATACTGAATATCATTATATTCATGGTGTTATGAACATGCATGTGTGTGAAATTTTTGTTGCTGTTAACTAGTTAACAAAAACTGATTCTATCTGAGCATTACACTCTAAAAAAATGCTGGGTTATTTTCAACCCAGCATTGGGTCAAAAACAGAGGAGCCCAGCCCCATGGGTTTTAATCTAACCTATGCGGGGTTTTTCAACCCAAAATGCTGGGTTGTTGGCTCAAATATAAAAATGTTCTGTTAAACTCTGTTTTGATAATCGTTCTGAATCTGATCTCTAACAAAATTCAATTTGCAAAATGCAATTATTTCAGCTTTTTACTAAAAATTTTTTTTTAAAGAAAAATACCCATATTTAAGAGTTTATAAGCAGACAAAAATATAGATAGGGTGAAAGCTTTTTTCCCTTTTTGTTTGTTTGTTTATTGTTTGTTTGAAAGCAGATGGTCTGTTCTTTTATATGATATATTTGTATGTTTATATTTTTTTAGAATAAAATCTTCCTGGAAGGCATTTTGTTAAACTTTTGTGAAAATCACAAAAAATGCTGGCAGGCAACATTTCAAAAAAATGGCTGGTGGGGAATGACTTTATAATCTATGAGTACGGTTTTCAAACCGAGGGGACGAATTACAAAACCATGATCACGGATTTGCAAATCTTGTTTTCTTTTCTCCCAGGGTTGACCTGCCGGCTCCGTACATTTCTAATGTAATATAGTCAAACAAATTTTTGTGCATTTTATTGTAATTCATTCTTTTCTGTTCTCTTGTAAATACGTAGACCGTTTGATTGATGCCACCGAGACAAATATCTGTTTTCAGTTACTCATTTATTTTTTTCTCCAGCTCTTTGTGTGGCATTGCGTTTTGGCGGCGATCCTGGATTTTCCTTGTGGATAGAAAACTTTCTGCATATAGCCTGACACTTAAAATTACAGCAAGTTCTTGTTCTCAGGCATGCCTATATGTATTAACAAATCTGCATAAAATATGAGATTGTTATGTTTCTTATTTTGTAGTTGCTTGGTTTGTATTTTTCACAGGACGAGAGCTTTTGGTTTCCTCATTACTTCTACATTGTTCAACCCTCATATCACGATGAGGCAAGGCATCAGAGAGAAGCTACGGCCTTTTTGGTCAGAACATCAAACAACGCTGGCACTCTCATGACCAGCCAATGCAATTAACTCCTGATTGTCAGAGTCATCCAAAGCCTTATTACACGTAATCTCAACTAATGTTGCAAGCATAGAGATCCCAATATCTTCCCTTTGTCCCCCGTGAGCCGATATAAGAAAGGAGCCAGGTAAGACTTTACGGTTTACTGCCATGTGCTCTTGCGCACACAGATCTGAGATATCCAGTAAGCCACCGGTTTCGGGACAGAGACGGCAGAACATTATTGGCGTCCGCCCTGGTCGATGGTTATCGCTGTGTGCGCACGCTTTACATGCAGAACACCTTCGAAAATGCTTGTTGAAGGGAGCCAGTCTGTGTTTGTCGTGCGACCACTCGTAATGGAACTGAAACAATGAAATGATCCATTCCAATAAGTACTTCTGGCTGCTACACACACCATTAAACTTTTCCTGTGTTGAGGGAGATCTCTGGGGAAATAAGATGGGATATCCGTTTGTCAGAGAGTTTATTTTAATGGTGCGGTCAGCTGTTGCATGCTGAGGAACATCGCAAAAGGCTTGATGCAGTAGAGTCTCTAAAATACAGACCCTTAAAGAGCCTTATGTTGAATGTTTTGACATCACTCTTATCTTGAGGTATTAAGAAAGTGGTGATGTTTCATTAACTTTAAATTCTTAACCAGCTACTTTGTGTATACGGCACTGCTGGTATACAGCGGATACCACAGATGTCCATAAATTAAGTTTTGTGGGTAACATTTTACTTGAAGGGGTGTCCATGACCCCTTCATAATCATGATATGACACGAGATTTTATGCACATTTATGACAACTGTCATTAAGTGTCATTCATTCAATTATGTCATTTTTAATGCAAAGATGACATTGTTTGAGATTAGGGCTGCAACTAACGATTATTTTAATAATCGATTAATCTGTCGATTATTTGTTCGATTAATCGATGAATCGGATAAAAAACAAAAAACAAGAAAAGCATTCATTTCCAACCCCTTATTCAAAACAGAACTAAAATCTTTAGAAAGTGCACAAACTTGTTGCTCATTGAACACACCTGAGCTGTTACAATAATAATAAAATAAAAATGGACTAACACAAAAAAATACACATGTATGCTTTACATCTGCCAAATATATAGACTTTTTATGATGCATTTCCCATCAAGAAGCCTCTCTTGGTGGGATCAAAAAGATAGTATACGAGTACACTCTCAGAAATAAAAGTACAAAAGTTGTCACTGGACAGTACCCTTTCAAAAAGGAACACCTTTGTACCCAAAAAGTGCATATTAGTACTTCAAAGGTACATATTGGCAGTTCAAAGATACATATTTGTACCTAATTGGTACATATTAGGACCTTTTATAAAGGGTACTGCCCCAGTGACAGCTTTGTACCTTATATTTGACTTTATGTGTTTTCTCTGATCGGATAGCTATCTCATTTGTTAAAACTGTTCCATTACATTTGGCCACATAAATGCGTCTTGTGAAAACGGAAAATGCGTCTTCTACTCCCGCGCAAAATGCAAATACACCATTCATTACTTCGTCTTAAAAACTTACTGTATGATGTACTGTATGTTGGGCCGGGCACGCATGAGCTGGAGCGCGCAGTACAGAACAGCAGGAGAGTGACGTGCGATGATTTAACAGACGGGGAAAAGCGTCCATACAACTCTCTCTCAACGTTTTATTTCTTTGTTTAATATCATTGGAGTTTTTTATTCGTTCTAGAAACTTTTTTTACTCGCTGTCGTCGCTCCATAAAGCATAAGCGTGTCGTCTTTGTTTGATTACCTCTTTGCCGGCTATAACTTCCAAGTGACGCGCTTACGTTTGGGAGGAGTAAAACACTGACATGTGGTTTTCCTCTACCTTTGCTGTTTTTTTTTATATTTTCCCCGCCGCCCTGTAATTTCTCCGCCCTGTCTATGAGGCGCCGAACTCTGCAAGCAACAGTGCGCGAGAGAGACCGACGCTCCGTCCCAAACCGCATACTTCCATACTATATAGTAGGCGAAAAGCACTACTTCTCGTACTCTTTGCCTACTATATAGTAAGGAATTAGGCGGTTTGGAACGCAGTGCGAGTGTGTTCACTCCGCTTTGCGCTTAACTGAAGTTTTTCCTTTTTTTTTATTAAACGTCTCTGCGTCACGCGACACAACGAATCGATAATGAAATTCGTTGCCAACACTTTTAGTAATCGATTTTTATCGATTTAATCGATTCGTTGTTGCAGCCCTATTTGAGATGTCTTTGTTATGACAACTTGACATTAACCAATACATTATAGCTTGTCATGAAAACTTGACATTACCAAAACTGACTACTTTTTACCAGTGATACAAATTGAAATTGTCATTAAAATGTCATTAGGTGTTAATACACTGTCATATAGTTTTATAACAGCGTCATGAATATTCATCAGTTCATAATGTTATTTTAGTTTCCTACAGGCGTTTAAGAACTAAAATATAATAATAATAATTAAAATTGATAAAATAATATTTTTTTTGCATTATTGAATAAAGTCTGTTGCATTTTGTTAAAGCATAGTATTAAAGCTCATGTAACACATGCTGTTTCTGCATTTTTTGATGTTAATCTGGAGTACCTATAGAGTAGTATTACATCCTTTATATCTCCGAAGAGTCTTTAGTTTAATCAGATTTATAAAAGAAAGTTTAGCTTTACCGAATCTTTCCAATAACGTACGAAAAATGAAGAAGAAGGAGTTACTACCGCGGAAGGAGCGAGTACGAGTCATGCAACTCTATACAACACTTATAACTTATGATTCACTACATGTTCGTGTCATTTATATAATATACACGCGACTATTTCCAACATAAGACAGAAGTCTTACTTACCGCATGCAACTCATGACCCGGTTGGGAAAATCCAGCACATCAAACACACACGCAAAACTCTGCTGCTACCCCGCATAATAAACTATATCCATTGTTTTCATAAGGCTGACTTTCTTCGCCTTACATCCAAAAACACACTTTTTATTCGTGCCATTGTTGAGTTTTGAAATTAAACAAAGCTATGCCGCGTGATAAGATGTTTGCAAGTTATAGCGTCTCCCACTGATTGACAGGTGGGCGGGGTTTCCTGGGGAAGTGCCCATATAAAGAAGTGACACGTATAGAAACCCCTGAAACGTCAGCTGGACTTGTATTGAAAAAAAACTTTCCGAAACTTGTACGAACCCTGGCGAAGTGCATTCGGCACAGAAATACTCTGCAACACGCCCAACTGCTTTTTTGACACTTTGCCTACGTTTAGCATGAGGAAACAACTCTATAACTGTGTTAATAAATCAGAATGCATGAAATACCATTGAACCACCCCTTTAACGCTTATTGACATTTTAATTGCAAGTTCAATTTGTACCACTGTAGTTGAGGTCAAGAAAAATATTTATGAGGATGTTTTAAAACTATTTGACAGATTATTAACACATAATGACATTGAAATGACAGTTTAATGTAATGTTAACCCATAAAGTCTTATGAACAACCCTTCAAGTAAAGTGTTACCGTTTTGTGTAATAATGTAAAATGACACAGGGAAAAGCATTGAATACGCTTACTAAAATGTGTTTATTACTTTGTACAAAAGCCTTTGTTGGTAATGAAAGCCTCTTCCTGTATGGAGAAACTAGTGCAAGCATTGCTTATGTGTGATTTTAACCCTTTCATTCTTCCATACAAACAGTCTTCAAATCTTCTATGAACTCAGATCTTTAGTTCTTTCCATAGATTTTTAATTGGATTAAAGTCAGGTGATTGGCTTGGCCATTCTAGCAGCTTTATTTTCTTTCTCTGAAAACACTTGAGAGTTTCTCTGGCTGTGTGTCTAGGTTTACCCGTCCATGATGTTTCTTGCATGACAACTTGATAATGAGACCATCACTTGGGACTGAACCAGCTGTGATTATCTGCGCTGACAAGAAGCACGGTTGCTTTTTTATTACTGACTGTCTTGGCTTTCTTTGCCTTTTTGCACTTCCTTTTCTTCAGGGGTTTAATTCTTTTGCCTGTGTCATTTAAGTTGATTACACAAAACTTAATTGATGAAAATATATTCTTTATTTCTGGATTGCATGGGTTGTTACCATCAACTTGTGAAAATTTCATGTCAATAGCACCTTTAGAAATATATTTACTAAAAATGGTGACATACTTATTTTAGCCGCTGTATCTGCATTCAGCTCATTTCCATTCTACTTATTATATAAATGCATATAGCACAAAAGTTTGTCAATCGAACTGAAATTAATATGATTGAAGTTTACGACAATACAGTTTACATGCACCCTAAACATCGCAATCTGATGTTGGTAAAATGTTGGTTTACATGTACATTCTATATAATCCGAACCGAACTTCTGTGCAAGCACACAGCCAGGGTTGCCAGATTCACGTATCAAAACCATCCCAATGGACATTCAAAACTAGCCTAAATGACTATTCACAGTCCAAATACCAATAACAAGTTGTGTTAAAAGTAACACAAAATGTGTTGTTTCAATAATAACACAGAGATGGGTTGATTCTGGGACGCTTTTAGTTGTGTCCCAGAATCAACACTAATGTGTTGTTTTTAACACATCCATTCTAAGAGTGCAGCGCACAGCAACTCTCGTCGAGTTCACGCTTTATCTCTGGATAAATGTATAAAGCTGAGTTGGAGAAAGTTGTTCTTAAGAAGTTTTCAGATATAGGCAATTAAAACACAATTTTTAAAAGGCACGACGCTATTTTATTGCTTTATGTAGCCAGAGGTGTAAAGTACTTGAGTAATTTTACTTGATTACTGTACTTAAGTATTATTTTTGGGGATTTTTACTTTACTTGAGTACAATTACAAATCAATACTTATACTTTTACTTAATTATTTTTTTTAAAGAAACACCTCTGGATGTAGCCTGAAACGGATTAGAAAAAACTGATTTCTGGTGGTTTTTAGCCGTTTACCCGCCCACTTTGAGTTGTGGCCCATCCAATCAGAAGGCCATTTTCCAGACAAATGTGTAAATAATTTAACAAAAATAAATAATAGTACTATGAATAGACGTCTTATCACACTATAATTTCATATATGTAATAAAATTATAAATATAATTAAAATATAAAATATAAGTGCAAGTTTGCATGTTCAATCAGTTTCGCAGTTTTCTTTTACCCTATTGGTGCACACGCTTGTCAACATGAAACGTTGAATATGATTCGTCAGTCATTGTTAGTTCCGCCTACGCACGATTGAACTGAATTTGAAAATAGCGAGTCGCAAATCATCGCGTTTAACAGCCTTTCCACGATGACATCTGCTGTTATCTGTTTACTTTTGGAGACAGAGACTATACATCACTCATGGAAATGTTGGATTACTGAGGACATCTTTTCAAACGTCAACAAAATGAAACGAGCACTTATTTCTTTGATAATGACGTCATGCTGTGTCAAAGACTGTTCTTCACCACATACTGTACGCTCATCGATGATAAATGCTCATCTGAGAAATTTATTTCTGCTTTTCTTTGCGCGAAGGGACATATTATGATCAAAGATATTGGACTTTGTTATTATGATCGAGACTTTCTCCATCTTTAACCAGAAGCCCCGTCTCAGACTAATACAGTAGGACATCTAAAGGTGAGTTCAGACATTTTCGTAATGTTTATAGTGGTGTCATTACTATTTACAGTTTATAGTCAGGAGTATTACTCCAGTCAACTATTTAAGGGGGCAGACTCTGTGTTGTGTCATAGGCTGTATGATTTACTGTTGTTGGAATAAAATGTACACTTAAATGACAACACATGCAATTTTGTATTGTATTGTTTGATGTCCATTTTCTCATTAAATAACAATCTCTCAAACGAGTTCTTTAGTAAAATCAAATCACTAACGTTACCTGTTGAATCTGTCGTATCCTATGACGCTTTCACGTCATGCATTTTGCTGACGAGGAATGACGAATCATTGTTCGGAACTATGTTCACGTAACGTAAATAATGTAAAAACTAATTCCTTTACTAATTCAGTTTATATTGAGTTCTGTGTTTTCAAGTGGATTAATAATTTGGTGTGGCACTGCCCATAGACTGTATAAAACAGGCACAGCCCCACCTGCCCATATACTGTAGACAAGCTACTGTTGGTTATTTATATGTGGTTTTATAATTTTGGCTTAGGTAGCGTGCACACCAACGTTTTTAAACGCGGCTGAAAACGCCTGGAGGACGCCAAATACCAGCTGTTTTTTCAGCCTAGCGCTTTGGTTGCTGTGATACTTGAGCTGTGAGCCAGTTGGTTGTTGTTATATTTGTCCCGCCCTTCGTCCACTGTGATTAAACGGCCGTGTGAGAACTTACATTGACGAGCTGAGCTTTTTCAATAAATGGACAGCTGCTGGCTGTTTTGAAAAACGCCATGCTTCCATTGGAAAAAAAACATACGCCCACCACGGGCGTAAAAACTTTGTTGTGCACGCCCCCAGTTTATGTACATTCTATGCTTTGCCCACCCTGTTTTATAAAGGCCCACCCACTTAAACATTTCTGGCTTCGCCACTGCCCCAAACCCACATGAAAATGGTTTAAAAATAGGAAAAACAATTGAGCAATCATACGTGAACCTGACACGAAAAAGAAAGTCTGTGGTACAGACACAGAAAAATGCGGAGATCCGTGACAATGACAAGGATAAATGAGCAAAAAATTCTGAGACTATATCACGGAACTTTGTGAGATTATGTTGAAAATTAGGTAGTAGTCTTATAGTTTGATAATGAAATACAATTAAATACAAACAGTTTTAACAACCTTGTATGTGGTTCATTCACAACATGAATCTCTCGTTTTTATTCTTCTGTTACTTTTACTTTTTTAATACTCAAGTACAATTTTAATGTGGTACTTTTTTACTTTTACTCAAGTATAATTCTGGCCAGATACTTTTACTTTTAATTGAGTAAAATTTACACTCAGTACTTGTACTTTCACTTGAGTAAAATTTTTGAGTACTTTTTACACCTCTGTATGTAGCCTAATGTTATGAAAGTACACATGGACGCTATAGAATGCACAGTGCGTGAACCCATTACCTAAATAATGCCTGTTGCCATTGCCTTGCTATTGCATGTTTGTGTGACGAGAATCATGTGATACGTAAATAAGAGGTAAATATAAAACGTGAACTTGAGCACAAATGTTCTACGCATGTGCACAAGGTATTTTTGCATCCGATTGAAAAAAATACTAAGATTCATACGTTTACATGCATACTTTTCTCCTGCTGATCGGATCACAGATCGGAGTACACCACACCTTTCAATACGATCGGAATTTGCATCTGATCGACCTCAATCCTAAGGTGTTTACATAAAGGATTTTCAATACGATTGAGCCATTAATACAGATTAGAGTTTACATTGTTTACATTTTATGTATGTGTAACAAAAGAATGAAAACTATTGCCTTTAAAGGGCACCTATTATGCAAAATCCACGTTTGGACATAATGTGTGTTGGCAGTGTGTAAACACAACCACCCTACGATAAAAAAATCCATCCGCTCCTTTTTTTTTTAATTCCCATTAAACCAAAGCAGTCTCATTAGACATGCCGTTTTGATGTTCTTATCAATGTGAGGTCACATTGATAAAGCCCCGCCCACTAACAGTCCTGCATTACCATAGTTTCATCCCTCAGCCAGTTGTACTCGGGTGTGCCTCATAAGTCTTGAAAAGTGAAGCCGCTGGCTCTTTGATCGCCCTCTAGTGGCTGGCTCCAGTACAAGTAATAAACCCCACCCTCTCCATTCAAACGAATAGGACTCTGATATAATAAAAAAATGTACACTTCCAATAAAAGTTTCCAAATGATGGTTTCAGGTATTTGATATCACGCTGATATCAATTGTTCTTTTTGTGATAAGTTTTATTTTAGCTAGTAATCTGATGCTATAGGAACGGGGCGGGTTGTTATGATTGGCGTGGTTGAATTGGGCACGAGAGCGTTTGGGCGGGAGTTTGATACCGGGGCTCCGCCTCTGGCTCCACGGACGATTCCTTCTGCGCATGCCTGACGTTTTTACATAACATGGTGGCGACCATGGTCGGACATTTTTGGCTTCAAATCATTACAATGTAGGGACGCGACTTCGCTTCGTCCATCTTTTTTTACAGTGTATGGTTTTACTCTGTCCACTAGATACTACTAGATCAGACATGCAGGTTAGGTGAATTGGAGATGCCAAATTGTTCCTTCTGTATCATGTGTATGGATTATATTGTGTATGGATTAACCAGTTGTCTAGTCTAGTGTGATGTTCCAGCTTTATTTATTTCCCACTATTCTATTCTGTCCTATTCTTTTCTCTTCACCATTTGATTATAACGTTTTAGACAAATGTGGCTGTACAGATAATAACGTCTGGAGCAATCCTGGAGTCTTGATGTCTGTGTGGGTTGGATCATGCTGTTGGACAGCTTAAGAGGAGAATGATCGCCTCAGGTCTTCAATATCATCGTAGTCCAACTGCAGTCAGTCCTGACCACCTGATCCGACTATTTCTGATCGACTGTAGAAATAAAGAAACCATTTAGGGAAAAGTAAAATAGACTTATTGAGGATTCGACTTTGACAGTGAAACGTGCACCGAGGCATTTCCAGAGTGTGCTGCGAGTTGGCATTACAGATCGCCTTTATTTGGTCTAGTTTTAATTTTATGGCATTGTGTCGGGTACATCCGAAAAAGCATGAAGAACTACAGTTATTGATGCTGGTTTGAGGCACAAAAACAGCAGCAAGCAAATGAAAATAACCACATCAGACAAAACAAACTATGCCTGCAACTTGTAATTATGTTTGAAACGTGGTAACCAGGAATTGAGGCTTCCAATTATTTGCAAAGTCTTCAGAGATATAAGTCTGCTTCACATGGTTCCACTTTACAAGCTTCAAGAGAAACAAACAAATTGCACCTCATTTAGTTCACCAGGGATTTCTTTTTAACCGCCTTTGGCTTACGCGACAATCAATAGCGAACGAGAACCGCTCGCTGCTTATTCATTTAAACTGAAACAATTTCCAGAGGGTTAAAATGAACAATGTGGCAAAATTTCTGCACAATAAAAAAGGACCGCTTTGCTAACAAGCCTGACTCGGGTTATGACTGACCAGGAACAGTTCAAGCCACCGTTCACATGACTTAGCAACATATATATCCCAATATATCCTTCATATGGTAAATCAAAATAATGCTTTGTTACCTGCAGTTTACTGTACAGTAGTTATACATTGTATGTAGATGAAAATCTATTGTTACCACTATGGCCACATGACAACAAAATGGCTTACTGTATATTGAATAGGGCATATGTGTTTCTCTTAAAAAAACTTTCAAAAGTTTTCAAATACTAAGTTTCAACAATCTTTACTGCTTTTTAAAGAAATTTTAAGATTTCACTATAAACTACTGTTTTTTTATGAATTTCGAGTTTTATTAAAGCCTGTTAAACTTATTGTTCACCATAGTGACTTTTTGTATGCATTTCCCCCCAATTTGAGAGCTTCCCTTTTATGACTTCAAACAGTCTCAAGGGATGACATGAGTGGGATTTTAAACAACCAGCGGCTTTTATCTCATATGCTTTAGATGCATCCTCTAATAGAGGCGTCCTTATAATTGTGCATAGAGTGCTGTTTGTTCACAGTGTCCTCACATGCATGACTGCGCAGTGTCTGATGCAGCCTCAATGTAATTGGTCACTAAAAACAGGAGGCTGTGGTTTAAACAGAGAAAAAACTTGGATTGGCTGTAGTCCTCGTTCTAGCAACTGAGAGAGAGAGAGAGAGAGAGAGAGAGAGAGAGAGAGAGAGAGAGAGAGAGAGAGACAGTATGTCGTGTTCCCTTAGAGAAGCCAACACAGCAATTTCGTACAACATGTTGGTTTCGCTATAAGCTATAATAATATTGACCGAATGCTCTCTGCTTAATCCTGGCCTCCGGACATTCATAAATACCGCTTTGTTGCCTTTAAATACCACATCGAATTTTCAGCAAAGTCCTCTAAGTGCACGGAAGATAAACTAGATAACCGCCATCGCACGTACATCAAGTTGCAAAAGTTTTATACTTGGTTAAAGGAGGATATTGATCAAACTTTTGAGACTTTTACCTTTACGGTACATTCACATGGGGCGTTGACGCTTCCCATTCACTCTTAATGGGTGACATCATGCATTGCCGAACTGAATTGTGGATCCGTCGGCGTCGCATCACTGCCGTTGCTTGCTGCAGAAGTTGAACTTGAAATTGATTTCTCAACTTTTCAAGCGGCAACGTGTGTGTCAGCCGATTAGATCACCTTATGCAAATAACATAGACAGAGCCAGCCGATTGCGTTTATGGAAGACCGGAGCATGTGTAGCGACCACTGTGATTGGATGTTGGCCACGCTTCAGACAGGCCTTCGTCAAGCGTTAACGCTTCTGTCCTGTGTAAATATACCGTAAGTCAGAAAGGTCAGTAAAACGAGATTTTTTTTAAGGGACAGTAAGTAGGATTTTAAGTGTTTTATTAATCAAAATCAATGTTTTTATTCAAAAATATGCCTTGTTGGTGTCAAATGACCTCTGCCAATGATCTAAGTTTTCTTTGTAAGCTTAGAATTTCTTCTCTTTACTTACATTGAACGGGGAAGTCAAAGGAGGCTTCCATGTCGTTCCACCGTATTGATAAACTATAATAGCAGAGATGGACAAAAAGCACTAGCCTACCAACGCTTTTTGTTGTTTCCACAACGCCTTTTCATTCAGAACACGTGAACCAGCTGAAACGGACAAGTAGATCAGTGATTACATAACGGCTACCGTAGTTGCAATACGCATTTGGAAAGGCGAGGCGCTAGAGAGCACTGTTCGTTTGAATGCAAAATACAATTTCACCACTAGATGGGGGTAAATCCTACTTATTGTCCCTTTAAGTGGAATTTTTTTTTTATTTACTTTAGAGTGCTCTGATGGAAAGACTATGAAATTTGTTAAATACTAAAAATGGACCAGATTTGTTAACAGTGCAAACCATCATTTTGCTGCTAAATAACGACTGTCTGGATTTACTAAAGACGCGCAGTGGATCATTAGCACTGAAAAGGTGTGGTCTAATTATTTTAGCGACTGACCTTATTGTATATGTATTTCTAGGAGTTTCCCTTTCACATGCAAAGAGATTATTTATATTACTCACGCAATGTGATTTACTAATGTTTGTGCGTGTGATTTGTCTGGTATTTGCGCCATTATTTAACGGAGAAAAAAGCATGTCTTAAATCATGTTGCGCTTGAAATGGCTGCAATTGTTGCTGATAAGAGAGACATCAGAGAGCTTGTGGTACAAGGCAGAGGATTTTTTAACACGTATCAGTTTATTTGGTATGCCAGAGGAACATCTTGTTAAAAATATTGTTTGCCAAGCCATGTTATTTTTTATTTGCTTGGGGAAATAAAAGAGGAGACACTAGGAGGATTTACACAATAGATGTTGCAAAACTTCTTGTAAACCTTCATTTGTTGTTGTCAGATTCTTTTCAGTGTACTTTGGCTTCTGTAGCTGGAATAACACACCGAATTTTCAGCTGAAATGTCTGTGGTGCTGTACTCAAGCGCATTGGATGCTTGTAGATCACTCGCCCCTCATCAGCTCTGCTTATTTGCGACCCTGAACTAATTTCCGCTGCTCTTAGTAGATTGCGTTGGTCATTATGGAAATCCGCTATTGCACCTGTAATATTTAATTTGCGCCTTTTTAGTAAATAACCTGCAGATATTACCACTCCCATTGGCGCTTTTCTGGAATTGCGCTCATTTGCCCCGTTTAGTAAATCTTGCCTAAAATTACTAAAGTGACATTTGTGAAAATAAGGCATTTCAATTACTGACTAATAACATTTCATTGCCACTTAAGTGAAATTAATGGACATACTTAATACAACTTAAGAACCTGATAAAAAAAAAAACATTTACAAGAAAATATGTCAGACACACTTTTTGCATCTGAGCTCTTTACATGTTAAGCATAATGCATAGTTTTTATGACATTATCTTAAAATCCTAAATTATCCCATCTGAATAGAAACTAAACAAATGAAAAAAAAAGTAAAACAAAATTGTATTCATTTTGGTTATTGATTAATTAGAAGAATATATTACAATTAATGTTAGAAGACAAAGATTGTTGAGTGACACTAAATGACACATGATGGGAAACGATAGGTCATTATAAATAACTGACCAATCAGATATTGTGTTTTAAACCTACATGAATTCAGTTTCCTCATAAATTCCTGAATTACTGTAGATGTCATCTCTAAGATATTTAACAAAAGACAAAAATACATATAAGCCAATAGGCCAGGAAGTGCCGTAATAATCTCATGATGTGTCACGATCTGTGTTTGTCTATTCAAAATAATGTTAACAAGATCTAATTCATAAAAAATAATAAAAGGCTCAGTCATGCTAGTTTATTTTTGCACACAAGCCTCTGCTGTCTTCTCTAAAGAAACACTTCAGCGGATTTAAGCCTGAAAGCGTTTTGGAGGGGGTTTGGAGGACAGAAGGAGGTGCTTTAATCTTCAGAAATAAACTGACACTAAATCTTCTGCCCTTTAAAGAGCTCTTCACAACATGAAGAGATGTTCACAACTCATTAAAAGCTCCTTTGTGGGGAAAAAAAAGGTGTCAACTTCACCACAAATAAAAGGAGATGCAGTAAAGTCAATTTGAGGGGGACACAGCAGACGGGGAAAGTTTCTCAGGAGAAAGTCAAGCGCTTTGATCCAGCAAACCTTGCTGGAAAATACATCTTATGCTACGAAGGCAGTAGCTGGTTTCTAAACTGGACAAAGCGGGTAATTAACCGTCTGAACAGGTATACTGCTGGTTAAGCTGATTTTGGGAGTTTCTTGGTTAAATGACCAACTAATGGCTGACTTAAAACCAACTCCTTTGTTGGTGAATACGACCATTAGCTTAAATTGGATTTATATACTTTATATAACACATGATCCCATTGAGAAAGCCAGATACACTAGTGTGTGTTTGATGGATAAATGAATTGTGTGAATAGTTTCAGTATTTTAACCATATAATGGTTTGTTTGTTTGCTTGTTGCTTCAAGTCCATGAGTTGTAAATGGCAAAGCTGTGGGTTAGATCCGGCGCTGAGGAACTTTGAGTACGGTTCTCACTTTGAACTGAAAATCAAAGTCTTATTTTTGCCATGTTTACAGGACAAGGGTACAAAGAACTGAGGGGGGGAAACGTGTGAACGTTATTCTGCAATACTGTCAAAGCTCCTTTGTAAAATCCTGTTTGGTGCTTTTTCTTCGTTTTTATTCGGCTTTGTTTGTAAGCTTGAATAAAAGATTATCCGGCTATCCATATATCTGGCTGTGCTTGTGTATGTAGCTTGTCCAGACATGGGAATGATTTGAGGTGAACAGCTGGTGTGGTTGAGGTTTGTCTGTTATGGTTGAGAGGTCAAGAACCTTAAACAACCACAATGCACACTGGACCACTGACCTTTAACAATGGTACTGATGTTGACCACTTGAGCTGAATCTTCCCACCCATCTGGTGTCCATTCTCAAATGAATAAAAGTATGCTGAAATCCATCAGTACAGTATAGTACAGTAATGCTGAAAGAAATGTATCATCCGTTATATAGATGATTGAGGTAAATGAAAAACAAAAAAAAAAGTTCAACAATATGTGAAAAGTACTATTGTAATTATTAATCTACATTTACATTCATGCATATGGCAGACACTTTTTATCCAAAGTGACTTAGGGGCCAATCACACCAAATGCGTTTTAAACACTTAAAATGCCGCACTGCCTTTTTTGGTCACTTTTAGTTTCGCTTGCTCAAACATTGATCGAGGGTGCGAGGTGCAAAAACACATAGGAAAGAGTGAGTGCAGTCTGGTCGTCCAGAAGGCCGCCTCTCCCCTCATTCGATTGGACAATGGAAGAGCGCGAATGACGTCAAGCGCTTTTCCGCTCTGAGCGCACCTTTAAAACGCGTGCTGCGGCAGAAAATGCAAGACGTTCTGCGTGCATAAACAGCACGCATAACGTTCAGTGCCCACACTGAAAAAAATTAAAGGTTGGATTTACTTAAAAATATAGTGCATCATTTTTGTTACAGTATTTTTGTTAAGTATTACATGGAATTTTAAGGAATTTATGAAACTGCTTAAAATTTCATATAAAACAGAAATGATGAATTATATTTTTAAGTAAATTCAGCGTATTCTTTTTTACACTGCAAAGAAAATCATTCAAAAAAAGGCGTTTGCAACTGCCATAAACGCGTTTGGTGTGATCAGCCCCTTAAAGTGCATTCAGTTTATACTTTTATCAGTATGCGTGTACCCTGGGGGTCAAACCCGTGACCTTTGTGTTGCTAACATAACACTCTTCTAACTAAGTTACAAGAGATTTACCTGCATGTGAATGATTTGCCCATACAAAACCGTTTCGAAGTTACTAAGGTGTTCTGAGTGGTTACTAGGTGATTCCAAAATGTTCCTGTAGCTAAGTTGCTAGTAGCACAAAAGTATCCCTTATGAAAATTACCGTGGTTTTACTACAGTAAAAAAACTGAAAACCATGGTTCATATAGTTAAATCATGGTTCCCACAAAATAACCATGGCTGTGCTTAGGGGTGGGTGATAAACCGGTAGACATGATAAACCTGTAAAATTTGTCAATGGGTAGAGATTTTGAACTTTCGTCTTTATCGAGGTTACACGCTGTGCGCATGTGTTCGTGAAAACTTGATGCTTGTACTAGAGCTGTAATCGAGCCTTAAAAGTTAGGCCTGCAATGACCGGAGCCCGACAGAATGCAGCCCGAACCCGAAAGTACATTTAGATTGACAGCTTTTTAAAAGCCCGAACCCGTTTACAGCCCGACATTATTTAAATGTGCGCACGCACACAGCTTTTGTCAAGAATGAGTAATTTACGCAGGTTTTAACATTATTTATTAATGACTAGCTAGGCTACACTTCACTTGGAAGTTGAAACAAAGCAAAAAAATAAGTCATCTGTTACATCGTAACATCTCGTTCTAAATAGGCCAATGCAATACACTATAAATAGGCCAACATGCCAATAAAAACAATCAAACCGTCGGGTTCGGGCAAAGATCTTCAGCTCTAGCTTGTACATGTATTAAACAAGTGATTTTAAGCCATTAAAACACAAACAACAGTGCTATATGCGCGCTCTGTTTTTGTGTAAGAGGAGCACGATGTCGCGCATCCGCTGCTTATTAAAGCGGAATTGAACCCTAGATATTTTAGCGTGTTATTATGGGTAATTTATGTCCATTTTGCATTTTACATGAGGAAAAAAAGAAATTTGCACGATTTCGATTATTAGACTGATAGTGTGTTGAAGCAGAATTTTCGTAACGGTCTTTGATGGACTCAATTAACCAGAATGCACTGCGCGAAACTGACTCATTAGCTCCACCCACTAACCACTGATCAGCTTTCAGGTTTGTTCGACTTCAAGCGGCGCCGCAAGAACCGACAGCCGGATGACGTCAAAGTTCTACGACAGCGATTCAAAAGCAAACTCCTCCGTATGATTTTGCGAATCGCTCTTTTGCGGTACTTTGACGTCATCTTGCTGTCGATTCTTGCGGCGCCGCATGAAGTTGAACAAGCCTAATAACTTCTTTTACTGCTCAAAAAAGACGGCACAAATGTGGCACCGGCACATAAAATGGTGGAAATATGTGACAATGACATGCAAAATGAGCAAAATATTGTGTGACTATTTCATGGATTTTGTGAGATCAGGTTGAGTCCTGTACATGTATGTGCGACCTACGCGTACAAAGTAGCGTGGTTACAAAAATCTGGCGGTGGACGTACAGTGTGCGCATACTATTCTGATTGCGAAATTTACATCATGCGTACAATATGCGGACCCTCGCTATGTTTCAGACTTTAAAGCTTTGATGACATGAAGCAGAGTTAATGGAGATCAGTAAACGATGTTCCATTAACTTAAAGTAGCCACCTGAGTTTTATTGTGTGTGGCATCCCAGATCAAAAAAAAAATTCATACAAGATCCACAGGGATTAGCAAATGATTTCCACTCCATCTAAACAGCAAAAGAGAGAAAAAAAACAGAGAAAGTGTGAAAGCAAGACCGAAAAACAAAGAAATACATCGAGAGCGAGAAAGTTCTCGTAAACAAATGAAGTGTTAGGTTGTTTATCTTGGCAGATCTGGCATTACAAGCTAATTGCTCATGAGAAAATCTACTGCATAACTACTCTGGCTCCAGCACTGTTATTTAACACGTTTTTAAAGGATTGAGCAATGTAACAACAACTGTGGGCTAGTTAAGGTCTGTGGCTTTTAACACTTTCTGCATCACCACAGTTAAAATGTTTTCTTATTTGTTCACACAGCATTCAATGACCAAACTGACTAAAGCAGCAGCGATACTTATCTACATTTATCAGGAACGTTTTACAGTATTTTTATTTATCCGGTAATAATCAACTTTTTCCAACAAATAATCGAAGCGACAGATGGCATTTGCGTGGCATTGTGAATGCAACTTCACTGCTAATATGTTTTTTGTACCAGAACAATAAAGATCTTTAAAAGGATAGCTTAACTGTAGCTAAATTTACATTTATGGATTTGGCAGATGTTGCTATCCAAAGCATTCAATCTATACACGAAGAGCTCGGATGCAAAAGCTGCTAAAGGCCACCTCCATCAAAAACTGACTAATAATCTTTTTCATTGCAATTTAAGTGAACCTAAACATAAGAGCCTGATAAAAATATGCCAAATGCACTTTAAGGGTTTTGCATCTTCCAACTAAGCTACAAACAAATTAAATTGGCGTTTTAGTAGCTCACCCAGCGCCTACAATGATTAAATCAATACTTCAGTATAACCCATTACTGTTTTTGTCATCACCGGACATTTTACAAATCGTACAAGGTCAGCACATTCCCGTTGTTTATAGGAATTGCACCCTGGTGACAAATGCTAAATTGCGTAATAAAACCGGGTGTGAACAGAACAGAACTTGTGTTTGTTTTGACTAAGGTGTGATGTTACGTTTGTCACAGCGTAGTTCCCAGGTTTTGACGTGCTTGTCCGTTATTGTTTCGGCTCTTCCACACAGGATGTCACATGGGGCCAAGTATTTAAGTCAACGTGGGAAGAGGACGAACGGAATCCTAAGAGGAATCAACAGGAAGAGGATTAGAGTCGGCTCCCCCCTCATGTGCGACACCAGACCCCGGTATGAATGACATCCTCTTCCGCTTCTCGGGAGACACCGTTGCCAGGCAACAGCTGAGAGAGACTTGTGCCTCCAAGACTAATGGCTGGCCCTTATTAACAACGTTCTCCCAGAATGCATCTGGAATGGTTATAAACTTGAATGATACTTTGTTAAATGATGGTAAGCACACAGCTGATGGTAACCATTGACTTTCATAGTAGGAATAACAAATATTATGAAATTCAATGGGTATCATCAACTATGTGCTTACCATCATTTATCAAAATACTTCAATAATATTGTGCTGTGTGCTTATATGGAGCCAGAATGATCATAATAATAATTCACACAAAAACACGATGCACACACGCATAGCCAAATTCACATGCATGAAACCTAATTCACGCGCATGAAATCATGAAATATAAATATATATTCACAAAAAACATAATTACAAGGGAAATGTGTGTTATTTTAGTAATATTAATTTATGGAACAATATGAAATAAAGTAATAACTTACATGTGCATCCCGCTCTTCGTTCGCCATGCGTGATAGGCTTTATGCCCAGCTGCACTACTTCCTGAACTTCAGCCAGCTCCTTGTTTCCTGTCTGCCATTATTGGACCAACTGATTAATCCAGGTGTATCTGATTATTGTTGTTGTGACTACTGAGGTCAGGCACACCTGGATTAATCAGTTTGTTTGTGACTACTGAGGTCAGGCACACCTGGATTAATCAGTTTGTCCAATAATGGCAGACAGGAAACAAGGAGCTGGCTGAAGTTCAGGAAGTAGTGCAGCTGGGCATAAAGCCTATTGATAACGTAAAGCTTCATTTCTGTTGTAATTAAGCCAGATCACGCCAAAGATGTGCAAAGCTGAGCTCTTGGCGGGTTACGATTGGTTGAATGGTGAGCTCGCATCTGATTGGCTAAAGAGTACGAGTGACCCACGTTGGAGAAGCGCGCTGCCAGGACAGTCAAAAAACACACACGAATCCAAAGCGATAAAGGCATGAATTTTAAACATTTTTGGTACACAGTTGTACATTTGTGAAACATATTTTATGAATATGTATTTTAATTTTTTGTGCATGTGAATTGGTTTTGGTGAATATAAAATTTTGTGCATGTGAATTAGGCTTCATGCGTGTGAATTTGGCTACGCGTGTGTGCATCGTGTTTTTTACGTGAATTATTATTGAGATCATTCTGGCTCCATATGCTTATCATCATTTATCAAAATATTTTCTTTTGTGTTCATAAAAAAAAAGAAATTCATGCACAATATGAGAATGAGAAAATAATGACAGAATTTTTATTTTTGTGTATCCCTTTAAAGCCGATTTTTTCAATATTTGGATTATTTTTGCACCCGCAGATTCCTGATTTTCTCAGCCAAATATTGTCCTATCCCAACAAACCATACATCAATGGAAAGCTTTTTTATCCAGCTTTCAGATGATGTATAAATCTTTAAATTAAAAATGACCTTATTTTGTAGTCCAGGGTCACATATGTGTTCCAGTGTATCAACTGGTAGAGCATTGTGTTTGCAGTGCAAAGGTCATAGGGCAAGTAAACACCCATAATCATATAATGTATAGCTTGTAACGCACTGTATGGTCACTAAGGAAGTTACATTTAAAAAAGTCCTAATATTTACCATTAGGTACAGAAATGTATACATTTGGTACCGACATGTACCTTTAAGATACTAATGTGTATCTTTGAGGTACTAATACAGCTCTCTTTGCTACCAATATGTACCTCTGAAGTACTAATATGAACTTTTAATTCTTGAAAGGGTACGAGCCCCAAGTGAAAAGCATCTGCCAAATGCATAAATGTAAATAAGAATAAAAATTATACAAATCAGAGCTCTTAAATATTATTATTGGTTCTTCTAGAAAGCAATAAATAGTGAGCAAATGAAAAAAGCAAACTCGCATATGGAGATTTAAAAATTAACTCTCTCTTCTCATTACATTTATCCAAATTATTTCATATAACTCCACAGTCTTTTGGTATTTCATCAATATTTTCATTTCTATAAAAGCAATTTTAGGAGAAACTTCTCTATGAACTGATAACTTCATTAAATATCTTGTGCTATTAAAGCATAAGCAAGTGTAAGATCCACACAACAGATTGCTGATTGTATCTAATGCAATAGCAGTGACCTGTCACAGATTGAGCCGTCTCATCCTGCCAAGATCTCCTCAACCCCTGCATGTTAAATTCCCCAGCTGGCGTCCTCATCTCAACACCTGACCTGAAATCAGATCTATCCCTGTAATAGCCTGGAAAGGCCTGAAAGCATCATCGTAATGTTACGTCAACATTCTTCAAGAGGGGATGTGCAGATGCTTACTGTTTGACAAGATTGTCCGATGCCATTTGATCTTACCTGCAATGTCTGTTTTGGGATGTAACACCAGTGTGCCTTTTTTGCCTGCAATGTACATCATCTTTTCTCTTTTGGTCTCTGTCCAGTGTGGTTTCTATTTGCATGTGATAAAAAAAGGTTGTAAAATGATATTTGACTGCACTGAAATGATCTTTCACTAGGGCTGTCACTTGAATTTACAGGACTTGGGACAAATCATATGGGTGGGTCCCAATCTCAGCAGTGTGAGGTTATTTATTTATTAGATTCCTTCATCGCACGGCCTGGGACAACATTTCCAATAGTCCACCCCAAATGAGGTCTTAGTCCTGAAGTATAGTCACGTTTTTGGGTACGCGTTCAGTCATCAGAATAGTATGCACGCACTGTACGTATACCACTGGATTTTTGTAAGAACAGCCTTTCTTCTAAATCACTTTGCCCCAGTACTTTGATTTCCTGTAGCTCAACATTTTGCTAGCTGTGCAAAGGTCATGGGTTTGATTACCAGGATACACACATACTAAGAAAATGTATAGCTTAAATGCGCTGTAAGTCACTTTGGATTAAGTGTCTGCCAAATGCACAAATATATTTTAAGTCATGCACCATAATTCATCATGACACTGAGTATATAATGAAACTTGTCCAGGTTCACGCTTAATTCGAAAAGATTGGATTTACAACAACATTATTTCTTTTAACTTTGCCTTGATGACCCCTACACATAAAATGGACAGATTTCGTGCGATTCAAGACGAACAATTAGTTTTTAACACAAACTTTCGCATCGCAAAAACACCACTACAAGAATGCTGGTATCTTAAATGACATTGCAAGTGGCTAAACAAGTATTTTAATTGCGCCTCTGAAGGCTTGTTAAAAACACCAAAAGAAGAACAAATTCTTTAACTGGGGAACTGGCGACGAACAATTTCAAGAGTTTTCATTCTTTGGCCTTGATGCAAGTAAAAGTGTAAACAACTTTTCCTCCAAATCCCAAAGGTCTGCATATGACCCTGACATCTCTCATGGCCTTTCAGCAGCATGTTTCTCCCTGCAGAGGAACAGCCACAGGAAGTTGAACTACTTGTGCAGGAGAATGCATTTGGGACAGCGTTCATTAAACATGCCAGACTGCACACACACATAGTCGCGAATCACCAATCAGACACATCGTTACCTTCCCCGAGTCGAAGCGTGCTTGGCCGGAACGGCTGTGCTCATGCCACAGGCCTTCACACGCTGGTGTCACACACGTCAACACGGCCTCAATGCAGAAAATAGACACTGTTTGACTGTTTGTAGCAACACGGCTTTACCTGTGAAACGCAGAGAAAAAAAGAAAGTAAAGTCAAAATACTAAAAAACTCAAGTAAATCCTCACTTTTGTAAGTCACTTTGGATATAAGTGTCTGTTAAATGCCTAAAATGTAATATCTTGTACCATGATCTTGTCATACTTTACTGGAAGTGTTCTGGCATTAACACCCAGCAAGCAATAGCCATCATTTCACTGTCTAGGTTAACTATAGACCCGATATAGTCTGATTATAAGTATCCCACTTCTACACAAAATAAACTTACATTTGGTAACATGTCATTTTTGCTAAAATAACTTGAGAGATGTATGATTGCGCCATGTAAGCAAAGTCAACGGTGATTACAAGGTGTTTGGTTTTATTTATTTATTTTATTTTATTTATTTTTGGGCTATGGTTAGACCAAACTGGGGGCCGCAAGATGGTGCAAGGGCCCTAGTTTTATGACATTTTAAAAAATACATAAATTTATCATAAATTCTGTGTAATTAAACCTCAGAAAAATAAGGCAGCATTATATTGTATTATTTAATATGTTTGTTTAGTAAAAAAAATCAATTTTAGAATGTTTTATTTCATAATTTTTTATTTTTTGGGGGGCTGTGAAGGGATGAACCGTACACAAGGGGGATGCACGCCGAAAAAGTTTGAGAACCACTGGATTAGACGACTATCCGTTGCTAAGCGTCGAGTCATAGCATCTTCTAACCCCGCTAGAACCCTGTTTTCTTCGGCTGGAAAAAATAGTCCCTGACGCCTGTGAACAGCAACATAATGTTTCATATAATTATGTGACCATGGACCACAAAACCATTCACAAGGGTCAATTTTTTAATCATGTTGATTTGTGTATTTGGTATAATACATGTGTTCGCATGGTTTATGGTTAAAAAAACACATTATTTTCCACATACCGTAAATTTTTGTAGCTCCAGATTTCCCTCTCTTCCTGAAACGCACTGATTTTGTACAAAACTCATTGATTTGAAAAGCACTGTGTCCCTGATTGGCCAGCTAATCTGTACGTTGTGATTGGCATGAATACTTCTGACATCAGCCGGAAATGTGACGCTCCTTAAGATGTTTGAAAGATGTTTACCATGTTTGCAATGTTAATTAAGCAATATCGCTCGAGTAGGAGTGTGATATAGCTCTATATCATCACGGCTGTGATTAGGCCGGAGGCAATCACAGCCGTGATGATATAGAGCTATATCACACGACTCCGAGAGCGATATTGCTTTTATACAACAGTTCGACGGCACACGTTTGAAAAACGAAAACTAAAAAACAACAACGGAGTTATTTTAAAAGCCTCTTTGTTTGAGAACTACTTCTTCCGCCACGGATTTGAGGGCGGCCAGAATGACAGGTAAAACTTTCGGCTGCTTTAACCCTTAAACAGGCAAGAGTGGAAAACGTTGAGCAAAAAATCATTTCATGACATTTTTTGTATAATCTGGACTTATGTAAAAGATATTCATTTGAATTTTTAAAATATTTGATATATTCAGGATTTTATGAGTTGTATCTCCCAGGATACATTGCCCTATTAAGGTATAAAAAAAGGATTAAGTCATCAAAATTTATTTTTTATTTGCAGCAAAAATTATGTGATTCTGACTTCCTCTCTTGCTCTAAAACATGCCATACATATTTTTTCATCCATTTTAAAAAGTTTAAACAACAGGTTTATTAGTAACAATGCATGTAAATAACACAACTAAATGTAAGTAGGCCTAACTAAGAATGAGCAGTTTTTGAATGTCTTCATTGGCTTCGTTGGTGCTTTTTCTGCTCCATCTGCAAAAAATATATATTTTTTAGATAATAATAGTTTGGTAAATTATTTAAGAATTGATTAATTTTGCATACTACCTGACCTACCCCTCAATGTAAACTATATGTGTCTATATGTGTTTCATGCAGAGGCCTCTTATTGGCTGCAATGCATGCCTGGTATGAGGAAAATTACCAACATTTCTTGGTTCTAATACACCACTGCACTGTCACAAAAAAATTCATCTTCATCACTTTTCTCAAAATCTGAAGAATTCATTGGTATCAGCTCTATAACTCATATTCCCTATTATTCCTTATACCATAAAATTAGCTGTTGTGAAGCCGTGAAAGAAAATATCCAGTTAAAATGCTAAGATGCAGTCACCTAAATATATGAATATCAGTTTAACCTGCAAATTTGATCATTTATTACATTTTTCAACTCAAAATACAAAGATAGGCAATATTGTGGTTAATCCCTTTTTTATACCCTAATCAGGCAATGTATCTCAGGGGATACGTATATATCAAAATGCGCTAAATAACAAAATAAACAACATATAACCAAATTTTCTTCTTTAGCACCTCAAGACAATGTTCACAATTAATATTAGCAGTATTAATATTTTTTTTAAAGAAGAAAAGTAAGATTAATATTAATTTACTTACCACAAAATCTGACTGTCCTGCAAAACCGGTGGCCATGTTGGATTTAGGTCAGGCTGACCAATTGATTAAAAAAAACTTGAAGCAAATAATGTTACCCACATATTCAAGACAGACCAAGGTTTGATAAGTGATATAAGGATTTGATTGAAAAATCTTTTTTATGCCCCAAACAAGACACTGAAGAGAGCGTATCCCGTGGTGCACATTGCCTGTTTAAGGGTTAAAGCTCATAACAACTCAATGGACGGAAAAGCCGTTTCTTTATATTACCGTTTCTTGGTCACAAAGTGTAGTTTTAAGATTAGTTTAGTCGAGAATGTATATGTATTATATTTAAATCTGCAGTCGATTAGTAAAGATAGCGCCTGTTTGAACGAGTGCTTACTGAGATTCGGTACGAATGAGAACCAAAGCATGAGCGGACGTGAGTGTTCACTCGCCCCGCTGACCACCGCCCTCTCTGGGCTACATCTCTGACAGAGATACCCTGGCTCTCATGTTGGCCTTGTTTGTTTATGATCGTCAAAATGAGATCAAATCAGCAGTATGTGGTGTCATGATCAAACGATTACTTGTTTTTTTATTCATATTTAGTGTCTTTTGTGTTGTTATTGTTTTGGCGCGAGGTAAAAGTTAATAAAACTATACTTGTATAACGTTACTATTGCTTTCTCATTTATTCTTAACGCGATACGAGCACTCGATTATTATTATTAAACTTTGTTCTTGTCAGTACTATACAAAATGGTTTTTTATAAGTGTCAGAGAGATGTTTTTGCATGCTGCTTATAAATATACCAGTGGCGATATCTCATAACATGTTTTAATAGTCACATCACGATAAAGTAAATGATCAATGTCCACATTTAAAAGCTGCGGTGCTTACCTGCATTTCCACGGTGTTTTCGCGTTCTGATAAAAGATATAGCTCCAGAAAAAAACGAGTGTTTATATTCCTCTTTCCAAGTGTTAATCGTCCACACGATGTGACAAGACATTTCTCCCATTAACTTTAACGTAACATCCAAGAGCGCTGATCTTTGACAGAATAATTACTTCCGATTGGGGATTCACAGACTGATTTATGAGCTAGTAAACTAATGAGACACACGGAGAGTGATTCAAAACAGCGCGTCTGTGTTTTTCCATTCAGAGATGAGCCTGCTTAGGACCTCCATTCACTAGGTGGCGGAATGATACGAAAGGTGATGCGGTTACAGTGCCGTTATCAGCACAATATCGCATAGCTCTTAGCCAATCAGATTCGAGAACCAGAAAGAACTGTTGTATAACAGGAGTTAACTTACAGGCTGTGAGTCCAAAGCGGAAGGAATTATGATAATGTCGGTCTTGTCTACATCCCCAATCCCAGGACGTAAACTGTTGCCTACAATCCGTGGGTTTGTTGTAGTCCAAGAAAAGATATTTACGTTGGAGACGATGACTCGCGTCATCATTTACAATTTTTCAGAAAAACTTAATTTTAAAAGAAAATTTAATAGACAAGAGATATATTTTTGATGTGGTCAATAACTCACAAGTGTGGTCTATCAATTAGAGGTCTTCACGGGTCCACTTAGATCCGAAAACCCGAGGTCCGACCCGAGACCCGATCGGGTTCGGGTCTAAAAGTTTTACATGTGCCTAGGACACGGGTCGGGTACAATAATAGCGGCATCGGGTCTCGGGTAATTTAAAAATGAATGTGTTTTTTCTGAACGGACCCGAGACGACCCGAACTCTCTCGCCTGTGTGTGTCAATGTCCTTTTCAAACCTCTCATCTGTTTGCCAAGAACGCTTGCGACATTGTGTGGTTGTCGGAAGGTTCATTTTCGTTGAGACAAACATGTCAGTCAATTATAAATGTACATTTTAGCGGTTACGTTGGTGTCGTCGTCAGATAACAAAGTAAAACGAATGGAGCAGCTCGCCAAATTGGTTGCAAGGCCACCGGAGTTTCTTTTTGTCTGACTTCTGCGCATGGGTCTGCAGAATGCACACACGTCAGTGCCGTTTACATTCGGTTCCAGTTGGGTTAAAAAAATATTTTCACTAGTTCGGGTCGGACTTGGGTCTAATTTTCTCGGGTTTGTCTCGGGTCGGGTCTTTCTTTAAAAAAAAATTATTTATGCACGTCGGGTTCGGGTATGAAGTGATTCGGGTCATTTCGGGTCGGGTACATTTCTTTGGACCCGAGAAGACCTCTACTATTAATACCATGTGGAATTTTGTAAAAATGTAAAACCACTTCAGTATAATTTTACTTTGAACATAAGTAGTGAATTGTTACTTTTGACCCCACCTACTATGATGTAATTAATATGTAACTGCAAACATATTTTGTAATTTATCTTTGTAAAAAAAATAATGAAATTTTAGTTTTATAAAATGTTTTAAAAGCAACACTTAAATTGTTGAGAATAAACAACAATTTAACAGTTTGAACACTATGAAAATTTAATTAAATTAAATTAGAATAATATAAATTTTCAACATATACAACACCATTAGCAGCGGGACAAAAGTAACAAGTGTTACTTTCGACCCGACAGTGTCTCTTCACATTTAAACACGATTTACTTTTATTTTGAAAAACTCAGAGAGATCAAACTTCAGGATGTGTTAGAGCACTAAATAACCTGTAGATTGATCAGTACTTTGACACATGAAACCAGAAATTTTTTTTTTAGTTTTTAAAAAAATTTAAGAAAAAAATGACCGCTTTAGGAATGTACTTATCATGGTTGAAAACACCTTTCTGGATCTACATGCGGAAAACGGTGAGTAAATAACGTCATATTTAAAAGCTTTGAAAATCTCTTTGTTACTTTTGTGCCGCATTACTTTTGCACCGGTTCTCCCCTACTAATACACACTTACACACCAATGGAAATGTAAAACCGTGAATCGGATAACTGGTGCTCTTTAAATTAGGATTTATACATCATGCTTGATAAATAAGCTGAATAAATAAGCTTTCCGTTGATGTATGGTTTGTTAAGATAGGACATTCGGCCAATACAACTATATGAAAATCTGGAATGTAAGAGTGAAAAAAATCAAAATATTGAGAAAATTGCCTTTAATGTTGTCCTTCGCAAGACATATTACTAATTATAAATACATTTTTTTAATATTTACAGTAGGAAATGTACAAAAGATCTTTACTTAATATCCTAATAATTTTTGGCATAAAATAAAATAATGACCCATACTATTGCCACAAATATACCCATGCTTTTTGTGACTGTTTTTTTTTGGTCCAATATGTTAAAATATGTTAGGGTAAAATATGTTTATTTTGCTATGGGTGCTACGCAGTGATACACAAAAATGTTAAGTGCAGCATCCAGCTGTGTTTTATGGTAAATTAAACACAGATATTGACCAATAAAAAACAAAGACAGTAAAAGCTACAATAATATATCCTTCATCCTATTTATATTTTACAGTACAGTATGAATATTCTCATATAAAACAAAACAGATCATTTAGTTAAGAATATTCATTTAATCCCTCCTGGTGACATACAAATCATAATAGAAGGTCATGATAACACTTGAAATGAGATACGTGTTCTTCGCCCTGTTAAAATCAAAATTGAATCATTTTTCAATTTGTTTTTTTACACAATAACATGAGATCTTCACTGTGATACAAATAAGAACCTTGTGTTGGTTGTTTTGCGGTTGGTGTCGTCAGTAATAGTCCCATTAGGATCTAATGCGATTATGACAGTAAGAGGTCCGCCGTGTTCCCAAAAGTGTAAGGTCAGCTGCCAGCCCCCACCACTGACACACTGTTTTTACAACTCGGAGCAAAACAACACATTTCAGAGAACTCCTATCAACATTTGAAATTGCTCGGTCAGGATTTTTCTCCCGGTGTGGTGCTAAATTGTCAAGTCGATCTTGACGCCCATGTAGCTGTTTGGAAGTTTACTTATAACATGTTTTTAATGAAGATAAATGCAAGTTGATGCGTAATTATTGATTTGTAATACATCAGGGCACATCTCCAACATATATGACACATGTAGCTGATTCACTCCTCCCTGGAGTGATGTAACATCCAATATCTTATCATGTTGATACAGAGTTATGACTTTTATTTGAATAAATGTAGAGAGGGATGTTATCCTCCACTATCATAAAGGCACAGACAAACCAGTAAGGGAAGAGGTGCCCAGTAGATAACTGGATATCATACTGCCAGGATGTGACTGACATTCCAGTATGAACTTCCTGATGTGGAGTTGGGCTGATACACTATAAAAATAAAGGATGGCAGGCTGTATGGTTTCCTAAGCTTTCTGTATCACAAAAGGCTCTTTAGACTATAAAAAGTATAAAAGTTACGGTTATTCTATGTTATCACAGTTATGAGTAAAGAGTTGGTGTAGGAATTAGGCAAAGGAAAGATTTGCTCATTATGACTTAAACTTACTGAGCCTCATGAGAGAACAAGATATTCTGCTTGAGAATTAACACATCCCTGTCTTTACTACTACAGATTAATATAATCCACATTCCTACATTTTTTAATCACATACAGATGACCAATAAAATATTTTAGGGTACGACGTAATTAACAAAGCACTTTTTATGCACAATAGTAAGACAAGTAAAGCAATTGAAACAATGATATATGAAAGTACCACGGTGTTCTGATACCACTACACTCGCGGCGCGAATGAGGCGTTTAGCATGGCGCGGTAGACGCAATTCCGCCATATTCGCGCGTCTAGTTGAATTGAGTGTCTGGAGCGGTACGCGCGAATGGTGCTTTGTGTGCATTTTGTGTTTCATGCGAATTTGCGGCTGACGCCCGAGTTAAATTTTTTTAACTTTGCTGGATTTTCGCGCTGTGTTAACCAATCAGGAGCCTGCTTGCTGCTGTGGTGGCAGCCCCGCCCGGAGTCACTCATTCAAGTCACTCATTCACAGGAATATTCTTATTTCTATAGAGACAGGAATAAAAAGGACCTCGCTTGGAAGAGTGTCAGTGAGGACATTGGGCAACCTGGTAAGTTGTAAATAAACATTTCACTTTTGAGTCACGTGATGTTTATCGACCCGCGGCATTCCCGCAGTTTTTTCAAACTATTTTCCGCCTATAGTAAGGTTACCAAATACAAACCGGTAACTCTCTCAATTAAATGCACAATCAACATCAGTCATCTTGCAAACGCATAGCACTTGCCCCTCCCACAAGAATTTCACATCTGAAGCTTGTCGAATGCTTGGTTTTTCCGAGCGTCTAGAGCGAAGTTTTATATTTGACCCAACAATGGTTTCAAACAACCAATAATTTTGGGTTGAAACAACCCAGTATAGGTTCAATTACAACCCATGAGGATGTTCTCGTCCCTTTTTGACCCAACACTGGGTTGAAAATAACTAAAAAACAGAAAGTATTTTCAAGAAAAAAATTTATAAGTATTTTTGTCTTGTTTTCAGTAAAAATATCAAAAAATTCTTAAATTGAGATGCTTTTTTTCTTGATGAGCAAAACGACCCATAATAAGTCTAGTTTTTAGACCAAAAATATCAAATTTTATTGATTTTTTTTAATAAAACAAGCAAAAAAATCTGCCAATTTTTCTTGAATTTAATGTTTAAGAAAAATGTTTATAAAAATTTTTGCTTACCCATTGGCTGATTTTTTTGCTTGTTTTATGCACAAAATCACTTAAATTTGATATATTGGGTCTAAAAACTAGACTTATTTTCTTGGGTTGTTTTGCTCATCAAGGAAAAGCATCTTAATTTAAGAATTTTTAGATATTTCTACTGAAAACAAGACAAAAATACTAAGAATTTTTTTCTTGAAAATCTTTTTTTTTTTGCAGTGTAGAGTATAACAATATTGACTTTTAGTCTTGAAGTAAAAGGTAAACATTTTAAAATGGTACTGCCCCAGTGACAACTTCTGTACCTTTTTCTGAGAGTGTAGGTTAATCAAAGTGTTTGGTTTGTCCAAATTTTTAGAAATGAGTTGAAACAACTCACCCTATTTAAATGCTGTATGGTACCACCATAGTACTTTTGTAAGGATTTTTATTTACAGATGCAATAAAGAGCTAGTGAGAAACTAAGAAAAAAGTGTAGCGGTTTTGAGAAATGATGGAGATGTTATTGTGTATGTGGATAAAGATATGAGCTGAGATCCTTGAACAAGGTGTACTGTCACTTTAACTACTGAGCTAAAAAAGAAATTTATCTATGACTTTAATGCTTGTCTTTTGCAAGCACGGGTGCTTCTTGCCTGTTACATTCCAGTCACATAAATTCAGGTGAACAAAAGCATAATTCATTTATTATCTCACAGTTACGACTTAAAAACACAGACTTCAGTATTCAGCTTCTGTTTGGTGCACATCTGCTTGTGAGCATCTCTGAGGGTTTGGCTCTGTGATCTAACCAGAAATTTTTCTCTTTCATCCCATGGGCTCTGTTCAAAGGACGAGCAGTTATCTTGCAGCACAGTTATTTTCAGCATCCATACTGGTTTACCATAATTTTATCTTACAATATGGGTTTTTATTTGCTGGTTTAGGCTAGAATCTTTAGTCCTGTTGAATAATTCATTGCAGAAGGAAAAAATCTGTGTCACAACACTAACAAAATAACTTATTTTGTCTATGTTTTGGGTATATTGGGCTGAGTCTCTTCCTGTCAACCACACCCACATTAACACAGTAATGATAGTGATGATAGTCAGGCACAAACAAGAGCTCAAACAAAGGTGGGTATCCCAACATTAACTTAAAAGTATTTTGCACCGGAATGATGCTTTTGTTGTATCTGTGTTTCCTGCAATTACGAAAGGATAATTAAAGCTACAACTTGGTATACAAACATAAACAAACAACAAGGACTTTTAATAAAAGGTTGCCGTCCATAATGCCACCCAGCTTCTAAGTCAGTAATTTTGGGCTTTTGTTGAAAGGACACGTACTGTTTCCCTAAAAGTTACTTGGCAGGGTCAGCCGCCCACAACTGTTCATGTTTGTTTTGACCACTGGTTTATGACTTGTGCTTGAATTATGAAAGGTCTCAGTAACCACAGCCATCTTTGGGTCTACAGTAATGCTCACGCTTGACGTCATACAGCAGAGAAATGGAAATAAATAAAAACTCGAATTTCTCCCATTTCTTTCTATACTAAAATTGTTTAAAATAAACACATTGTTTATTGATAGCTTATTGTAGGATCTATGATCTTTGTTATAATCTACATGGAAAAATATAAAAGGGACCCCATCGAAGATGATATAATGATATTAACAGAATGCTCTCGGCACGTATTATACATTCATTAAATACTTTCCCTTCAAATCCGCTTAATCCCGGCCTCATGCCATTCAGAAATACCACTTTGTTGGCAGAGTCTGACAAAAAATTCCTTATTTACAAGAAAACATGGCAAACGCACTTGGATGGTTTTGCATCCAAGCTCGTCATATATATATATATGTATATATATATATATATATATATATATATAAATTATATAATTGTTACATTATATACTGTAGATACAGTATGAAGAGTTTTGTTCCAAAATGCGATAAACACCATTTAAAAAAAATATTTACCACCAAAAACAGTATTGTATCAGGTCAATATTAAAAAGGTAATTCTTAATTTGACACAAAATCCAATATCCGCTGTGTTTTTCTGTCATCTTTTCTCCATTTTTTCCCAAAACGCAATAAACGCCAGTCCTCCTTCTCTGCAGATTGAATAAATCCGCACAACAAATCACAGTGCTCCATTCCACGCGTTGTAAACATTAATGGTGGTGCGTTAAATACACACAGAATCCTAGTTTTCCTCATCTACTTTGTACTTCGTGATCAACAAATAAACAAAAACTAAATATTACTTTTGATGGCATTGATAAACCTGTGGTAATTTTCTGTGGCAGGGAAGAACATAAGCCACTCGGGCACTCGGATGACGGAAAAATGCCGGCTGTTGTTTGTTCTCACACGAAAGCATCAAGCTTCTGTCATGTTAACACATTGAACCCAGGGCATCTTATGAAAAACGTTCAATTTTTTTACTCAAAGTTAACGAAAATTGAGCAGGACCAAAACATTTTCAACACAAGTTCAGCGACGACATCCCAAGGATGACAGCAGCAATGACAGTGTTCTTAATATGACAAAGTAAGTGTTTTGATTAATGCCATTAATGTTTATTTTTTTAATCAGTGTATACCACAGTTCAACTAAATAAATATAAAAGGGCAGAGATGAATGCACATTTATATATTGATTCAATAGATTTATAGCATTTTGAAAAAAAAACTTTATTGCACTTTGCGGAAAATTTTTTATCAGAAATCTTTGAAAATCAAATTATGGATTTGAATTTTTAATGTTATTATAACATAAAGATGCTGTGTGAAAGTTTGTAACAGAAAAAAAGTGGTTTACATATTGTCATTTTCTTGGTATAGAAACCACGTTTTTACCGAAATTAGTAAAAATGGATTTATTGCGTTTTGGAACCAAACTCTTCATATATAGTTCATGCTAACTAATGCATTAACTACTGCATTAACTAATTGTTAGCAAATGCAACTTTATTGTAAAGTGTTACCGAACATATAATATTAATATAGTATTGAATGAGCAAGGTTGTGTCAAAAAAAATAAAAAAATAAAAAGTGAAATGAAACATTGTCTGGAATTCACAAACAGGGTCACAGATTATTAAAATAAATAAAAAAATAACCTGTCGTGGTTTCTGTACTAAAATATGAGCTGTCAGTTATTAAAAGTTGATGTTTCAGCATTTCTTTCATAATGAGATTCTTAAAGCTGACCTCTGACCCCTCCCTCCCATTCCTCTTCTATAGTACTGTAGTATGGAGCTGCGTGATAAGGCACTTGTTACTGGGGAGGATTGTTTTGAATCATTTGTTGCACGATGGACCTCTCACCGCCTTGCCACAAGAACTGTAAATGCTGTCACGGGTCACATCCTGCTATAATTGCCTTCCCAACATGCATCAGTCACTCTGACTCCTCATTATAAATAGCTTTGACTAAGTGAAAGGCATAATTTTCCTCAATATATTGATAAAGATCATTTAACATCCACAGAACCTTTAAATTGCACAAAATTTAAAAAAAAAGGCTATTAGAGGATTAGTCAATAAAAAAAAAAAAAAAAAACAATTCACTCACCACCATGTCATCCAAACTGTTGATGTCTTTCTTTTGTTCAGTCGTGAAGAACTTGTTTTTTTTTTTTTGAGGAAAACATTCCAGGATTTTTATAATTTTAATGGACTTTAATGGACCCCAACACTTTAAAGTTTTAATGCAGTTTAAAATTGCAGTTTCAAAGGACTCTAAACGATCCCAAATGAGGCATCACGGTCTTATCTAGCGAAACGATTGTCATTTTTTACAAGTAATTGCGCAATGACGTCGAAAGGTCACGTGTTACATATATGAAACGCACATTTGCAGACCATTTTAAACAATAAACTAACACAAAGACATTAATTAGTATCATTCCACATACAACAATGTCGGAACGGACCTCTTTCTCAACACTTGTAAACACTGGGGCGTAGTTTTGCATTCGTCATCAGTGACCTCTTGATGTGATGACGTATTACTTGAGGTCGCACTGGTGTCTCACACGACCAGAGGAAGACGAGAAGTTGTGGTTTAAAAGTGCATATTTTTTATTTTTCTAGCCAAAAATGACAATCGTTTCTCTAGATAAGACCCGTATGCCTCGTTTGAGATCGTTTAGAGTCCTTTGAAACTGCAATTTTAAACTGCATTAAAACTGTTAAGTGTTGGGGTTCATTAAAGTCCATTAAAATGAGAAAAATCCTGGAATGTTTTCCTAAAAAATAATCCTTTAAAAGATTCGTTAAGGAACCAAAAATACTATTGATTCATCTATGGTGTTGATTTAAGTAACACTTTTTAGATGACTAACTTATAGGACTAGCCTAAGTAGGACCCTAGGCATGTTAACAACAAACGTAAAAATCACTATAGCCTTTCCGACTACCTCACTTCTATATATACCGTAAAACCACAGCTAATGAATACTGACAATGCAAGATTAAAGATTCAAGTCTATTATTTCTCTTCCTCTGCCATCATTTCAGCATCTCATAAAGGTAATGCAGTGTGTCAGCTCCTCGACCTTCTTTGTCATTTTCCTGAAGGACATCCTGGGAACAGACAATAGCCGAGAACAAAGCCACGCAACGGTTCCCAAGCTTTCCACGCCATTGTTCTGCTCACAATAGTACCATACAGCCCACATGGCCATGACACCTGCAGTTCACTGTAAATCCCTTCATAAAAAACCTAGAAACCACTGGATACCAGCCACCGCAGTCAACCTTGGCACCAAACAAAAGACCAGGAGAAGACCCCTCAGATGTTAGCTTTAGACCCAGTGGGACACATTATGCTCCTACCCTAAAATATATTTTCCTAGTGGATTATGTAAATATAATTATGAGTCATTCATTTATTATTATGGCACCTAAAAGTTCACCTTCACTACATTATAAATGGTAAATTTACCTTTATACAGAGGATACTTTACCGACTTACACTGCATTTAATCCTTATACAGTAGGCTACTGTGCAAAAGTCTTAGGGCACCACCACCAGCCTTCTTGTTCCATCCATATTTATTTTTCAATCTATATTTGTTAAAGGATTAGTCTTTTTTCTTTAAAAAAAAAAAAAATCCAGATAATTTACTCACCACCATGTCATCCAAAATGTTCATGTCTTTCTTTGTTCAGTCGAGAAGAAATTATGTTTTTTGAGAAAAACATTTCAGGATTTTTCTCATTTTAATGGACTTTAATGGACCCCAACATTTAACAGATTTAATGCAGTTTAAAATTGCAGTTTCAAAGGACTCTAAACAATCCCAAACGAGGTATCAGGGTCATTTTTTACAAGAAAAATAAAAATATGCACTTTTAAACCACAACTTCTCATCTATCTCTGGTCCTGTGACGCGCCAGCGCGACCTCACGCAATACTTCATCACGTCAAGAGGTCACGGATAACAAATGCAAAATTACGCCCCAGTGTTTACAAGTGTGGAGAAAGAGGACCGTTACGACGTTGTTGTATGTCAAATGATATTAAGTAATGTCTTTGTGTCAGTTTATTGTTTAAAATGGTCCGCAAATGTGTGTTTCATATATGTAACACGTGACCTTTTGACGTAATTACGCAATTATCTGAGGCCGCACCGGCGCGTCACAGGACCGGAGACAGATGAGAAGTTGTGGTTTAAAAGTGTATATTTTTATTTTTATTGGCAAAAATGACAATGGTTTCACTAGATAAGGCCCTTATGCATCGTTTGGGATCGTACAGAGTTTTTTGAAACTGCAATTTTAAACTGCATTAAATCTGTTAAGTGTTGGGGTCCATTAAAGTCCATTAAAAAGAGAAAAATCCTGGAATGTTTTCCTTCTTGCCTGAACAAAGAAAGACATCAACATTTTGGATGACATGGTGGTGAGTAAATTATCTGTATTTTTTAAAGAAAATGGATGAATCCTTTAAGATACAAACAGAAAATACAGGAAATATACAAAAATAAAATTTTCAGGCGTTGTCTGTGTTTAGTGTGACCTCTCTTGGCACTAAACACATCTTGAGCGTGTTTGAGCATAATGAAGTAAAAAGAGAAATTTCTTTAAAATTAGAAATTAGGATTTAATTTTATTTAGATTTAAGAGATCCTTCAGTTTCCTGCTATTGCTCAAGTGGAAGGCGGGTTTAGCCTAAAAACTTGTCACATCAGTTTACATTTTTATAAAGTTTTTAATACTACATACACATTTCCTATATTTTTGGATGTATTCTATTAAAGAGACTGAGAAATAATTATATATGATCACTATAACATTGCAAAAACAAAAACAAAACTAATTCTGGCATGGTGGCCTAAGACTTTTGCACAGTACTGTATGTCTCCCTGGGATCGAACCCATGACCTTTCCAGTGCTAACACAATGAGCCACACTGTGTCACAACTACCAAGTGAGCCACAGGAAGAAAAGTTGTGTTCATTTCTCTTTATAGTTGTCTAAAATGCTGAACCAAACATGTGCTTTGTTCTCTTAGCCGGACAGAAGTCTTCAATCTGTTTATAATAAAATGCTACAAACCGCTCATAAATGTGTCCTGCATGGTCCTATTTGTCAGCACGTTTATGAGCACACAATCAAGACACCTCTGGAGAAAACAAAACACACGCAGGCCTTGAAACACGACTGCATCTGGACGTCACCAACACGTTCAATTCATCCATCTGCACGTTGGACTTCCATGTGATTTTTTGCCACTTTTTACCTTTGATCTTCACGTCAATCTAACTGTCCCTGCGGCACGAAACGAATGGTGGGAAATATGCCAGGGGTCATTATCAACGATGCCAAGGTACTCGGGAACACAGTCAAGGTTTCTGCGTCTATGTCGGAAAGAACACAAATAACGCATGGGAACGATGAATCAATCTTCAAAACTCTCTAGTGGCTGTCGAGATTTCCTCAATGGTTTCCTGAGAGCTGTAGGCCCTTTTGCGAATTCCAGAAAATGTTATTGTTTCGAGTGCTTGTAGTTTTGAATCATTATATATATGATAAATCAATCAAAATGAAACTATTATCAGGAAGGATGTGAAAGTTAATTTTCTTACTCTGTTACGTGCCATTTTCTTAAGTATGGTGAAGAAGAATAAAGAGACCCCTGACTGGGACCACCTCATTGGACTTCCCATTATTGTTTTTAAAGCCAAGATACAGTACACCGTGTTATTTTCTTCTCAAGTATACCTCCCTCAACAGGGCTCTGTTTTCTCACCCCAGGTACACAGGAGGCACGGTTTCATTTTGAGAACAAAAGGTTAAAGAGTTGAATTCCCATAAATCTGTCTTTTTCATACTTTTTGACTGTGAGATAGTTTATTCTTCATTCCTGAGCAGTAGCTGTGGACACTGTTCATATTCCAGCTCTTAAGAGGAGCACAATACAGGGTCATATTAATCCCCAGGATGGCGAGATTCCAATTCATTTTGCCAATTTCTCCTGTTCGGTAAAAAATGTCTTTAAAGGGCCAGAAGTTTGCCGAACTTTAGATAGGTTTAGCCTCGTAGACTTTATCATTTGTTCATTAATATAGATGGAAGGATGGACTGCAGCCATATCGAGGAACCCAAATGTCTTTGGACACCCTACACTCTAAAAAGTGAAAGTTAAATCTACTTAAACAAATAACTTCAATTAAACACTTAAAAAAATAAGAAAAAAAATCTTCGTATTTTTCTCTTGTTTTCAGTACAAATATAAAAAAAATTAAGATGCTTTTTCTTGATGAGCAAAACGACCCAAGAAAATAAGTCTAGTTTTTAGACCAAAAATATAAAATGTAAGTGATTTTGTATATAAAACAAGCAAAAAAATCTGCCAATGATGTAAGCAAATTGTTCTAGATTTTTTCTTGAATTTAGTGTTTAAGAACATTTTTAAAGATTTTTTGCTTACCCCATTGGCAGATTTGTTTGCTTGTTTTATGCACAAAATCACTTAAATTTGATATTTTTGGTCTAAAAACTAGACTTATTTTCTTGGGTCGTTTTGCTCATCAAGAAAAAGCATCTTAATTTAAGAATTTTTTTATATTTTTACTGTAAACAAGACAAAAATACTAAGAATTTTTTTCTTGAAAATCATTTTCTGCAGTCTAGTAAATAACTCACAATGTCGTGATATGAATGAAATGTTGTAAACATAGTAGGTGTTGATGTACATTCGCTAACTCTTAGTTAGACTTAGTACAATCATAATGTTAGTGTCATTGTAGCGAAATAACTAGAAGTTAAGGTCAGGCTGCAAAAGGACAGACGCCATTTCAACTCAGTTGATCTGATTGGTTGTAGGTCTATCCATTTTTTGTCCTGGTTCAGTTGAAACACCCCATAATCACAGCCCAATGGAGCGGTATCAGACCCAAATTCTGACTAGAAATTTGAGCATGACAACATCAGGCTAATACATTATTTTATTAATAAATTTATTTTTACACCTAAAATTGATTTTTTTTTTCAATTTGAACTTTTCACTTGAAGTATTTTTAACATAAAAGTTGAAAAAACTTAACTGGAAATATCTCAAAAATGCTTTATATTTTTCACCCCAAATGTGTTATTAAATATATTAAAAAAAAATTTGGGATTGTCATTTTGCTATTGAAAATCTAGGGCAAGAGAAAAAAAACAATAAAATCTTTACTTTTAAGCCAGCCAAAACTGTATAATAAACGCTGGGGAACAAATTCCAAGACCGTTTTAATTTGATGTGACCATTACATAATAAAAAAAGAAAACTGTGGAAATCTGTTGGTTTTAATAAAAATCAACCCCGGGACATTAATTCTGCCCATAGCTGAAGAAACACCCAGCTACACAGAACAACAGGAGGTACAACCGTCAAATCAAACGCTCCTCTGAATGATAATATTTCTTTATGATGTGAATCCTTCACTCCGGGGGGAAGCATGGAAGTGTCCTATGGTAAAAGCATGAATTTGAGGGCTATTGAATGAACTAGGTGTGCTTTTCACCTGTCCAAAAGCTACTGACCCGTTACATCAACTGGAACCTCGGTTTCCACGGCAACACCTCTGGAATGCCATCGCATTTTTCCTTTAATCCGCTTCTCTAGGAACAGGTTGAGCTCTGTGATTCTTACAAATCCACACTATGAAAACAATGTACTCGGCATTTAGGGGAATTTGTTCAGGCATTCTGAATTTTTTTTGGTTTTGATCCCACTAGAAGTAAAATATGAATCTTAAAAAAAAAACTAATATCCATAGTCACAGTGTGCAAAAATGTTATCATCGACTTTATCATTTTCTGCTTTTAGAAAGAACAAATCATCAACACACAAAAAAATACTACTAATACGTTCCCTCTATTTGTTTTAAATACGGCTCACTCTCCCTGATATAGAGATTAGCAATGGCTCAGTACACATTTTCATGGGAAGTTGAATGAACTGGCATATATAGAAATCACTCACTTAGAGAAACAGAATTAGAGAAAGTGCACAGAGATCACAGATTAGATATACAGGACTAGGCACAGAACTTTTACAGACGTTTGAGAAAAAGCAGATACCAAACAAAATAAAGCATTTGGGTTTCAACAGACCAGCCTGTAATTTAGCAGAACTTGCTTTAAATAAAATATGAAACTTCTGTTTCATTTGGACTAATTGAGAAACGTTGGATCACTGAATATAAAACATTACACCATGCTGACCAAAAACATACAGTAAGATGTTTTACACAGAGAGTGTTAAATGTCTGTGTTTGATGTTTATTGCATTTCTTTCAAGTCTTTGAATTTACAACGCCGCCATGTGCTCATCTGAACATTTATTAGAGATTAAAAATATGGTTGAATCACATTTGATGGAGTTAGAGCTTTAGTTGTGTTCATGTAATCACCAAGAGTGAAATTTTATAGCTTAGGAGATCTTGTTGGGCTTCATTTAAGTATTAACTTAGAGACAGATTTACTAACAGCTTGCACCAGCGCAAACCATCATTTTGTCGTTAAATAACGACTGACTGGATTTACTAAAGATGCGCAGTAGATAAATAGCGCTGAAAAAGTGTGGTCTAGTTATTTTAGTGACTGACTTTATTGCTTATGTATTTCTAGGAGTTTCCCTTTTAGATGCTAAATTTTTGGGAGGAGATTATTTAAAAGAATCACGGAACGTGATTTAGTAATGTTTGCGTGGGTGTCATGACTAGTATTTGCGCCATTATTTAATGGCGAAAAAACATGATTTAAATTACTTTGTGCTTGAAATGGCTGCAATTATTGCTAAAAAACAAGGCAGAGAATTTTTTATACATGTAACAGTTTATTTGGAATACCAGAGGAACATATTATTCAAAAATATTGTTTGCCAATCCATGTTATTTTTTATTTGCTTAAGTAAATAAAAGAGTAATCACTATAAGTCACACAATACCAGGGGCCTCATTTATAAAGCGTGCGTACGCACAGATTTGATCGTAAAGTGTGCATACGCAAAAATCCACGGCAAAGTCCATATTTATAAAAACTTTGACGTGGAAAACGTGCTTAGCGCCACGTCAGGGTAAGCAGATGTATGCACTTTTGCTTGTCTGATTGCTGCAGGTTTTTGGAAAATAAGCCATTCTTGCTGCTCGAAATTGGGTTTAAACATTGACAAGCGCTTTTTATATGTAAATGACATTCATTACAGTAGGCATCGTTTAAAGATGGAGATCTGAAACTGCTCGGCTGCACATAAGTTCAAGTTCATTTGCGATTTATAGATATAAAAGTGGCACGTTTTCTGCGCATACGTTCGGTTTATGAATCAACGTACGCATTTTTGATAAATGATCGTAAGATCAAATGTAGAATGGTTTTTACACAGCATTTTATAAATGAGGCCCCAGACGTTTTAAAACTTCATGGCTTTGTTAGCTGCACTGTAAAAAATACTTTGCTGCCTTAAATTTTTTTTGTTGAATCAACTCGAATTTACAAGTCATTTCAACTTACTATTATTTATCTAGACTAGAGATGAGTTGTTATAACTACAGGTGAGTTGTTATTACTTATAAAATTAAGTTGACTTTTCTCAACTATATTTTTAAGTTGTGACAACTCATCTCTGTTGACATGACTTGTAAATCTGAGTTGATTCAACAAAAAATTTAAGGCAGCAAAGTATTGTGGGATTTTACCCCGAATTTTCCGCTGCAATGTCCGTGGAGCTGAACTCACAATTAGCTCTGCTTATTTGCGACCCTGAACTAATTTGCGTTGGTCATTATGGACATCAGTTGTTGCGCCTGTGTTATTTAATTTGTGCTTTTTTAGTAAATAACCCCGCAGGAATTACTACACCCATCTGCTCTTTTTTGCCTCGTTTAGTAAATCTGTCCCTTCAGATGATTCTCCTAAAATTTCTCAATAGAAATAAAAAATAGAAACAACATAGTTTAACTCATTCCCCGCCAGCCATATTTTAAAAAGTTGCCCGCCAGCATTTTTTGTGATTTCCACAAAAGTTTCACAAAATGCCATCCAGGAAAATTTTCTTCTAAAAATATATATAATCATACAAATATATCAAATAAAAAGAACAGACCCTCTGCTTTCAAACAAACAATAAACAAACAAACAAAATGAAAGAAAAAAAAAAACTTTCATCCTATCTAAAAAAAAATTCTCGGCTTATATACTCTTAAATCCCCATAGACCCCCATGTTAAAATGCCCAACTTTACAGTAGAAAATGATATGTTCACAGCCTGGTACAAAAAGTATTTTGGTCTGTATAGCTAATTTTTTTGTAACTCATCCGTTTAAATTATATTAAGCCTTAAAGTTCCGCATAATTAAGGGCGTGGCCACTTGATTGATGAGTGAACTGCCACTGCTGTCACTAGAATCAAGCTAGGCGGGTGTGGTTTCAGCAACCAGACGCCTCTGCTTTACTCACATCCCGGCTCTTTACCCACTTTCGGTTATGATTTCAGTCTATGATTTCATCACATTTCTAGTAATAGCAGTGCTCATTCTTGTTATACCCATTATCTTTGCTTACCATGCATCTCTACGATTCATAACAAATACAAAGTCTCTTACCCATCACTGCATTCTTTATGATTTAGTTGGTTGGACTTCACTTAAACTTCGTAGACAACAGCACTGGTATATCTTTATTTATAAAGCTATACTTGGCAAATTTCCACTGTACCTTTGTAACCTTCTCTCTGTCTGCTCTGGTACCTACCAGCTACGCTCTTCAAAGTAGTTGCTTTTTAATGTGCCACGAGTTGCAACGGAATTGGGAAGAACTGGTTTTTCTTATCTAGCACCTTGGGGGTGGAATAATCTGCAAAAAGAGCTAAAGTTAGAAACCCTTATGTCCATAAATCCAAAAATTTAAAACTACTGTAAAGAGTATTGTGATGGAGACATGTTCTTGTTTCTCTTAATAGTCTCATTGTGTTTTATATATTTATATATTGGAATATTTTGTACTTTTATAGTGTGAAAATGTAATTTGGTGTTTGTTATGTATGCACATTTGTTGTGATTTGGCTGCTACCTTGGCCAGGTCTCTCTTGTAAAAGAGATTCTGAATCTCAATGGGACCTCCTGGTTAAATAAAGATAAATAATAATAATTCTTCCAGCATTTTGCCACCATGGCCTTGCTCACCACACCCCCTCTTTAACCCCTTACCCTCTTTCTAAAACCCCACCTTCTGAAAATATGTCAACAAAACTGAAAGGTTTGTTAAATTTTACTGCTTTGTTATGGTAATTGGCCAGTTCCCATGTAAGGTACTGTACAATGCAGGATGCAAATTGTGGAGTGCAAGACCTTACCCTCAAATTAAACTTTAAACCCCTCTGAAGTGAACCTCCTTCAGCTTCCCTACAGCACAGATCTGTGCACTCACATTTTGTCAGTGTTTTGTTCTGTGGTAAAAACTGTAGTTTATGTTCAAGATGTTGTTGGTGTTGTTATGAATTTATAGTATTTATGAAGATAAATGTAAAGGGAGTCCTGATCCGAAGGATTCCCTCAACACTAATTTTCAGCAGTAACACAAAACCGAAAAACTGAAATTTTATTCGAGCATCTGTTGTCCTACATTCTAAAGCTCTGAATCACAAAGACATTTTTCAAACATTGCCTTTACATAACTAGATTATTTGCTTTGTTTATTTCATTTTTAAAGCAATTCTGCATTGTACATTCTAAAAAAAAAACAATGTGTGAATATTAAAAAATGTACCTGTATTTTCTGTTATCATGTCAAGTTTTTCAATGATCTCTTATTCATACAATGAAAGTGAATAGAGACTGAGGTCACTAACGTTTTCCCTTACTTCTCAAGTCAAATGCATCAAGACCGAATTATACTTTTTGGGTGAACTGTCCCTTTAAAGCTTGTGTGCTTATAAATCCCTTTGTTGGTATGATCAGAGCAGACTGATTTAAATCAGAAGTAACAAGCACGAATAAGGCCAAGTCCAAGTCACTCACCAAGTCTAGTTCATGGAGTTCATCCTCTGAGTTATTGACCTAAAACCACTGAAACTGACTTCCACACCACTACGATCTGAAATCACAAGAATTTTTTATCATACTGGTTTATGGAGTGTGGTAAATAATTACATTTTAAATATAGATAGCCAGTACTATGAATGACAATTGTATCTTGTGGCAATTTTTACGTATTTTATGATGTGGCATATTTGTATTCATTCGTACAACCACATTCGTACATTTTGTATGATTTGCTTTTGACCCTGTCTTGTTGTGGTTAGGTGAGGGGTTTCTTTATTGATTATTTTCATGATAATCATTTGTGTTTGTACGATTCACGTTGTACAAATTTATACGAATTAGCAAAATTCTATTCTTACAAAATCTCGTGAGATCAGGGTGGAATGTAAACAAACATAAACTTTTGGATCATCGCCAAAAATAAGCTTTGTGTTAACCGACAATATAGACACACGTTTTTTCCAACAAGTTAAGCTTCACATACGAATACAAATGTATATATACTTTTTGAAGTGTAAATACGTTTACTAGAAATATGAAAAGGCAAATTTTGACTTAAAAATTAATAACTTGTTGGACAAAATGTGTCGGTGTCATACACTTAACTTTAACACAGAGGGCCCTATCTTGCACCCAGCGCAATTGACTTTGTCAGTGACGCATGTATCATTCGTATTTTGCACCGCGGCGCACAGCGGGTTTTTCCCTCCACAGACGCACGTCGGCAAACTAGGGAATTGACTTGCGCTGCCTGGGCGGTTCAGCGCAAAAAAAGAGGCGTGTTGCGGCGCAATCCATCCCTGATGCTATTTTGCAGTTTCAAAAAACAATTGCGCCACTGACCAAAAAAAAATTTTTAAAGTCAGTGGCGCGTTGCACGTGGTTCATTATGCTATTTTAAGGGCGCATGCTTGACCATAATGTATAGCGTGCACAACGCGCACACACTTTGCTTATCTAATCTACACAGATGCAACAGTTATTTTTGCAAATCATAAATTGTTACAATAAAAAATATTAATACACGAGATAAGGGAAATCATTGTGGTGAGCATTGTGGTGATAGTTTTTATTTATGTGTGGCTGCGTTAAAAAATTCTCATGCAAATAACGATTAAAGTATTTTCATATTTGTTGTGTGGCTGTATTACTTTTTTTATGTAAATAATAATTAAAATGTTTTCATAAGAAACCTTAATGTATATGAACTTGATTTTGGGGTTGGACCTTGCTTGCGTGTCTTGGGTCCGATTTCAAAGCCCCCAAACCCTTTCAGCGGTGAGGGTGGACGCAGATCTGTGTAGAGGCAGATCCACCTCCCGTTACACGGCGTGCCCGATTTATGCTGGCAAGCTTGGGATTCCCCCGTCTCCTGACATCATTGTACGCTTGGCGCAACGATGGTGATGCCAGCTGATGAGACAATTGTGGCTATTTCCTCTCACGCCTGTTTAACCGACGCTGATTTGGGTGGGTTTCTCCTATCCCCATATAAAACAACTTCTCTGTCTTTGACTGCTCTTACAAGAACGTCGGTCTCCTCGACTGTGAACCGCTCCTGGCGTGCGCCTGGTAAATCCGTCATAATAATAGCAACCCGCCATGGAACTTGCCCCCTTGCGTTTAAAGGGAATGTTGGATAGCGTTCTGATTGGTTTATTTCACGTTACGCCCAAACCACACCTATGAATAATGAACCTACTTCAGACAAACCCCTTATTGATTTGCTCCTGGCGCAAGAGTTATTTCTCCCGCCGGGAAAATAGCAACAGCGCCCAAGATCCGCCCACAAACTCACTTGCGTTTTGCGCTTCGCACTTGCGTTTCAGATCGTTAAAATACTGTAGGGCCCAGAGATTTTTTGTGATAATCCAACAGTCTGTGGGAAAAATGTATTGCTTTTTGGGGAGGAAACCAGTGTATCGCTAAATTTCGGGTTGGCCTACAAAAATATGTCATGTATGCGGCACTCTTTTGTTATGTTTTATCACTAGTTCAGATTCCACAGTCAAAATTAAAATCAGCAATAATTTTATGTAAATTTCATGCAATTTAGGGGCGATTTTTTTAAGACTAAAATGCATGTTTGAGCTGTCTTAACTGAAAACAGCTTGCACTATATCTTGCACTATATCATAACATATATCAGTGCCATTGTTTTGTCTCAAGATGCACACCAGTTATGTTTTTGTAAGGTATGTTTACTTAAATGTCCTTTTTTATCTAAGGCTTAATGAATATACAGTAACTATGCTAACTTTTATTTAAGGTTCACATCTCTGCTGTAAAGGACCTCTGTTATAAGTTGGTGGAGTCTGACCTCTTTTTGAACGTACTAAAGTAAAACCCAGGTGCTCCAGTGGGATTCACTCTAATGACAAATGCTCGCAAATAAATGTTTCCCCATTTCAAAAAACTGCCAAGTATTATCCTCCTTTGGAGCCATGATAACATGGTACACGGCAAACCTCAACATCACGAAAGCCTGTGTTTAGACTTTCCTTCTGCAGATAAGCTTGCTTTTAACAAAGGCACGATTTGGGGTAATTACCCTGTGATCTAAATTTGATCTTTAAACCTTTTACTGTAAATCCAGTCTTTGAAAAAAAAACAGACGCAGGTATGTACTGAAAAATGAGGAAATCCCTGTGAAAGACCATCAAAACGTTTTCACATTAAGCTCAAAAATGATTTGTCTTGCCTTGATCTTGTGAATGATTTGTTTTGTAGAAAGCAAATGGCCAATTTTTAGGTCAAAAAGCTTAAAAAACGAGAAAATATAACAGCAGCCTAAAACACATTGCTTTTTGTAAGACAAGACAAGTTTTAAGATTTGGTGTAAAGTATGCAAAAGCACTCAAACTGAAATTTTAAATTTGCCAGACCTACCCAAAATTATGTGGTAGCCTACATATTATATTATTAGTGGTTGGTTGGACCATAATTTTTAACTGCAAGATCTGTCTGGGTAGTCTTAAAGGAAAAGTTCACGCAAACAAGAAACCTCTGTCAAGATGTACTCGCTATGATCCTGCAAAGTAGAAAATAAATATTATAGAAAAGGAAAGTTACTTAACGCCTAAGACAGTCTTCCATTCAACTACTGAATTGGAAAATGGGGTTGTCAATAGGGTTGTAGGTTGTAGGATTCCTATTTAGCTCTGACTTTTAAAAAAGTCTTTGTTTTAATATTTTTCCATTTACCATATACAGTATTTTTTCATTAGTATTTACTATAATAAATTGTACTAAAGTGCAGTATATTATAGTAATTGCTACACTTTGTTAATGTATATTATAGTATTTTGTAATCTTAACTATAGTAAACTGATCAATTGTAGGAAGTATATTTTATTATTTACCACACTAAAATGTACAACCCCAAAACAGAAAAAGTTGGGACACTGTAGAAATTGTGAGTAAAAAAGGAATGGAATAATTTACAAATCTCATAAACTTATATTTTATTCACAGTAGAATATAGATAACATATCAAATGTTGAAAGTAAGATATTTTGAAATGTCATGCCAAATATTGGCTCATTTTGGATTTCATGAGAGCTACACATTCCAAAAAAGTTGGGACAGGTAGCAATAAGAGGCCAGAAAAGTTAAATGTGCATATAAAGGAACAGCTGGAGGAGGACCAATGTTTAGGAATGGGAATGTTGTCCTATTCTTGTCTAATACAGACTTCTAGTTGCTTAACTGTCTTAGGTCTTCTTTGTCGCATCTTTCTCTTTATGATGAGCTGAATGTTTTTTGTGGGTGACAGATCTGGACTGCAGGCTGGCCATTTCAGTACTCAGATCCTTCTTCTATGCAGTCTTGATGTTGTAATTGATGCACTATGTGGTCTGGCATTGTCATGTTGGAAAATGCAAGGTCTTCCCTGAAAGAGACGACGTCTGAATGGGATCACATGGATCTAGAACTTGGATAAACCTTTCAGCATTGATGGTGCCTTTCCAGATGTGTAAGCTGACCATGCCACACGCACTCATGCAACCCCAAACCATCAGAGATGCAGGTTTCTAAAATGAGCGCTAATAACAACTTGGGTTGTCATTGTCCTCTTTAGTCCGGATGAAATGGCATCCCAGTTTTTCAAAAAGAACTTCAAATTTTGATTCGTTGGACCACAGAACAGTTTTCCACTTTGCCAAAGTCCATTTTAAATGAGCCTTGCCCAGGGAAAACGCCTGTGCTTCTGGATCATGTTTGGATATGGCTTCTTTTTTGACCTACAGAGTTTTAGCTGGCAACAGCGAATGACACAGTGGATTGTGTTCACTGACAATGTTTTCTGGAAGTATTCCAGAGCCCATGTTGTGATTTCCATTACAGTAGCATTCCTGTATGTGATGCAGTGCCATCTAAGAGCCCGAAGATCACAGGCATCCGGTATGGTTTTCCGGTCTTGACCCTTACGCACAGAGATTGTTCCAGATTCTCTGAATCTTTGGATGATATTTTGCACCGTAGATGATGATAACTTCAATCTCATTGCAATTTTTCTCTGAGAAACTCAGAAAACTATTTTTCGCCGCAGCATTGGGGGAATTGGTGATTCTCTGCCCATCTTGACCTCTGAGAGACACTGCCAATCTGAGAGGCTTTTTTATACCCAATCATGTTGCCAATTGACCTAATAAGTTGCAAATTGGTCTTTCAACTGTTCCTTATTTGTACATTTAAATTTTCTGGCCTCTTATTGCTACCTGTCCCAACTTTTTTTGGAATGTGTAGCTCTCATGAAATCCAAAATGAGCCAATATTTGGCATGACATTTCAAAATATCTCACTTTCAACATTTGATACGTTATCTATATTCTACTGTGAATAAAATATAAGCTTATGAGATTTGTAAATTATTCCATTCCTTTTTTACTCACAATTTCTACAGTGTCCCAACTTTTTCTGTTTTGGGGTTGTAGCAAATTGCAATAGTATGTATACTATAGTATTCTGTAGCATTAACTATAGTAAACTGTAGTGAATTGTTGTATCCTACAGTTATTCCTACACTTTGTTAATGTATACTATACAGTAGTACTCAGTGAACTAATAACCTAATACTGTAGTATACTTTAGCAGTAAACTGTAGTAAATTGCAGTACAGTAACCTGTAGTTTATGCATACTATAGTATTTTGTAGCATTAACTATGGTAACTGTAGTAAATAGTTGTATAGTACAGTTTATTGCTACACTTTGTTAATGTATACTGTAGTAATATTTTATAGAATTTACTGTAGTAAACTGTAGTACATAGTTGTATACTACAGTATATTGCTACACTTTGTTAATGCACACTGTAGTATTTTGTAGCATTAACTATAGTAAACTGTAGTAAATTGTTGTATACTACATTATATTGATGCACTTTGTTAATGTATACAAAAATGTAGCATTAACTGTAATAAACTGTAGTAAATTGTTGTATACTAGCTTACAGTATAATGCTACATTTTGTTAATGTATACTATAGTTAATGCTACAGAATACTATAGTAAACTGTAGTATATAGTTGTATACTACAGTATATTGCTACACTTTGTTAATGCATACTATAGTATTCTGTAGCATTTACTATAGTAAAATGTTGTAAATAGTTGTATACTACAGTTTATTGTTACACTTTGTTAATGCATCCTATAGAATTCTGTGACATGAACTATAGTAAACTGTTGTTAATAGTGGTATACTACAGTATATTGCTACACTTTGTGAAATGCATACTGTAGTATTCTGTAGCATTTACTATAGTAAACTGCTGTAAATAGTTGTGTACTACAGTATATTGCTACACTTTGTTAATGCATACTATAGTATTCTGTAGCATTTACTATAGTAAAATGTTGTAAATAGTTGTATACTACAGTTTATTGTTACACTTTGTTAATGCATCCTATAGAATTCTGTGACATGAACTATAGTAAACTGTTGTTAATAGTGGTATACTACAGTATATTGCTACACTTTGTGAAATGCATACTGTAGTATTCTGTAGCATTTACTATAGTAAACTGCTGTAAATAGTTGTATACTACAGTATATTGCTACACTTTGTTAATGCATACTGTAGTATTCTGTAGCATTTACTATAGTAAACTGTTGTAAATAGTTGTATACTACAGTTTATTGCTAAACTTTGTTAATGCGTACTGTAGTAATTTTTTATAGCAATAACTATAGTAAACTGTAGTAAATAGTTGTATACTACAGTATATTGCTACACTTTGTTAATGCATACTGTAGTATTCTGTAGCATTTACTATAGTAAAATGTTGTAAATAGTTGTATACTACAGTATATTGCTACACTTTGTTAATGCATGCTATAGTATTCTGTAGCATGAACTATAGTAAATTGTAGTCAATTGTTGTATACTACAGTTTATTGCTACACTTTGTTAATGCATACTGTAGTATTTTGTAGCATTTACTTAACTGTTGTAAATAGTTGTATACTACAGTATATTGCTACACTTTGTTAATGCATACTGTAGTATTTTGTAGCATTTGCTATAGTAAACTGTTGTAAATAGTTGTATACTACAGTATATTGCTACACTTTGTTAATGCATACTGTAGTATTTTGTAGCATTTACTAAACTGTAGTAAATAGTTGTATACTACAGTATATTGCTACACTTTGTTAATGCATACTGTAGTATTTTGTAGCATTTGCTATAGTAAACTGTTGTAAATAGTTGTATACTACAGTATATTGCTACACTTTGTTAATGCATACTGTAGTATTTTGTAGCATTTACTAAACTGTAGTAAATAGTTGTATACTACAGTATATTGCTACACTTTGTTAATGCATACTGTAGTATTCTTTAGCATTTACTATAGTAAACTGTTGTAAATAGTTGTATACTACAGTATATTGCTACACTTTGTTAATGCATACTGTAGTATTTTGTAGCATTTACTAAACTGTTGTAAATAGTTGTATACTACAGTATATTGCTACACTTTGTTAATGCATACTGTAGGGGTGGGCGATAAACTGGTAGACAAAATTAACCGGTAGAAATTTGTCAACCGGTAGAGATTTTGGACTATCGTTTCTATCGAGGTTACGTGCCCACGTCACGCTCCTGTGCGTGTGGTCGCGAAAACGTAACGTTTGTACACGTATTTAAGCACTGCAGTTTTAAAACAAGTTATTTTAAGCCATTGAAACACAGACAACAGATCTGTATGCGTGCGTTCTTTCTGTGTGTCAGGAGCGGACAAGTCGCGCAACCGCTGCTCTTTCTGTCTGTGAGGAGCGCGCAAGTCGCGCGACCTCTGCTTATTAAGCTCGTGAGCATTTTTCCCGCTTTATTGGCCTTAAATACACATATGCGTCAAAATTCCCGTCTTTGCAAGCATCATCATAAACACGACCAGTAAGGTCTTAAGAGAAAGTAAACAGCTAAAAGAGAAAGCGCATGTGTAACAGTGTATTGGATCCGGACTTTGGTCTTAAAGGGGAAGTTACCTAATTTTGCTCCTGTCTGTCACTCGTGTTAATCAAACAGCATTGAGAAACAAATCTCTCACTGCTCCTGATTAAATCACTTTTCTACCTTAAATAAAAATATATATAGGCCTATACATACATGCATAATTATTTATTATCATTCTTATTGACTGTGTATCTTCAGAGAGCTTGAGTTTTGTTTGTTTTTATCATCTTTCTATGCTTGTATATGTTTTTTGTGAGAATTATGAACATTTCTATGGTATTAAAGATTTAAACCTTATTAAAACATAAAAAACTCTACCGTGATACATATCGTTATCATGATATAAAATTAATCCTATCGTGATAGAAGATTTTGGTCATATCGCCCACCCCTAGCATACTGTAGTATTTATTATAGCAATAACTATAGTAAACTGTAGTAAATAGGTGTATACTACAGTATATTGCTACACTTTGTTAATGCATACTATTGTATTCTGTAGCATTAACTATAGTAAACTGTAGTAAATAGTTGTATACTACAGTATATTGCTACACTTTGTTAATGCATACTATTGTATTCTGTAGCATTAACTATAGTAAACTGTTGTAAATAGTTGTATACTACAGTATATTGCTACACTTTGTTAATGCATACTGTAGTATTTTGTAGCATTTACTAAACTGTAGTAAATAGTTGTATACTACAGTATATTGCTACACTTTGTTAATGCATACTGTAGTATTCTTTAGCATTTACTATAGTAAACTGTTGTAAATAGTTGTATACTACAGTATATTGCTACACTTTGTTAATGCATACTGTAGTATTTTGTAGCATTTACTAAACTGTAGTAATTAGTTGTATACTACAGTATATTGCTACACTTTGTTAATGCATACTGTAGTATTCTGTAGCATTTACTATAGTAAACTGTTGAAAATAGTTGTATACTACAGTATATTGCTACACTTTGTTAATGCATACTGTAGTATTTTGTAGCATTTACTAAACTGTTGTAAATAGTTGTATACTACAGTATATTGCTACACTTTGTTAATGCATACTGTAGTATTTTTTATAGCAATAACTATAGTAAACTGTAGTAAATAGTGGTATACTACAGTATATTGCTACACTTTGTTAATGCATACTGTAGTAATTTGTAGCATGTACTATAGTAAACTGTTGTAAATAGTTGTATACTACAGTATATTGCTAAACTTTGTTAATGCATACTGTAGTAATTTGTAGCATGTACTATAGTAAACTGTTGTAAATAGTTGTATACTACAGTTTACTGCGACACTTTGTTAATGCATACTGTAGTAATTTGTAGCATGTACTACAGTAAACTGTTGTAAATATTGCGACACTTTGTTAATGCATACTGTAGTATTCTGTAGCATTTACTATAGTAAACTGTTGTAAATAGTTGTATACTACAGTTTATTGCTACACTTTGTTAATGCGTACTGTAGTAATTTGTAGCATGTACTATAGTAAACTGTTGTAAATAGTTGTATACTACAGTTTACTGCGACACTTTGTTAATGCATACTGTAGTAATTTGTAGCATGTACTACAGTAAACTGTTGTAAATATTGCGACACTTTGTTAATGCATACTGTAGTATTCTGTAGCATTTACTATAGTAAACTGTAGTAAATAGTTGTATACTACAGTTTATTGCTACACTTTGTTAATGCGTACTGTAGTAATTTTTTATAGCAATAACTATAGTAAACTGTAGTAAATAGTTGTATACTACAGTATATTGCTACACTTTGTTAATGCATACTGTAGTATTTTGTAGCATTTGCTATAGTAAACTGTTGTAAATAGTTGTATACTACAGTATATTGCTACACTTTGTTAATGCATACTGTAGTATTTTGTAGCATTTACTAAACTGTAGTAAATAGTTGTATACTACAGTATATTGCTACACTTTGTTAATGCATACTGTAGTATTCTTTAGCATTTACTATAGTAAACTGTTGTAAATAGTTGTATACTACAGTATATTGCTACACTTTGTTAATGCATACTGTAGTATTTTGTAGCATTTACTAAACTGTAGTAAATAGTTGTATACTACAGTATATTGCTACACTTTGTTAATGCATACTGTAGTATTCTGTAGCATTTACTATAGTAAACTGTTGAAAATAGTTGTATACTACAGTATATTGCTACACTTTGTTAATGCATACTGTAGTATTTTGTAGCATTTACTAAACTGTTGTAAATAGTTGTATACTACAGTATATTGCTACACTTTGTTAATGCATACTGTAGTATTTTTTATAGCAATAACTATAGTAAACTGTAGTAAATAGTGGTATACTACAGTATATTGCTACACTTTGTTAATGCATACTGTAGTAATTTGTAGCATGTACTATAGTAAACTGTTGTAAATAGTTGTATACTACAGTATATTGCTAAACTTTGTTAATGCATACTGTAGTAATTTGTAGCATGTACTATAGTAAACTGTTGTAAATAGTTGTATACTACAGTTTACTGCGACACTTTGTTAATGCATACTGTAGTAATTTGTAGCATGTACTACAGTAAACTGTTGTAAATATTGCGACACTTTGTTAATGCATACTGTAGTATTCTGTAGCATTTACTATAGTAAACTGTTGTAAATAGTTGTATACTACAGTTTATTGCTACACTTTGTTAATGCGTACTGTAGTAATTTGTAGCATGTACTATAGTAAACTGTTGTAAATAGTTGTATACTACAGTTTACTGCGACACTTTGTTAATGCATACTGTAGTAATTTGTAGCATGTACTATAGTAAACTGTTGTAAATAGTTGTATACTACAGTTTACTGCGACACTTTGTTAATGCATACTGTAGTAATTTGTAGCATGTACTACAGTAAACTGTTGTAAATATTGCGACACTTTGTTAATGCATACTGTAGTATTCTGTAGCATTTACTATAGTAAACTGTAGTAAATAGTTGTATACTACAGTTTATTGCTACACTTTGTTAATGCGTACTGTAGTAATTTTTTATAGCAATAACTATAGTAAACTGTAGTAAATAGTTGTATACTACAGTATATTGCTACACTTTGTTAATGCATACTGTAGTATTCTGTAGCATGAACTATAGTAAACTGTTGTAAATAGTTGTATACTACAGTATATTGCTACACTTTGTTAATGCATACTGTAGTATTCTGTAGCATTTACTATAGTAAAATGTTGTAAATAGTTGTATACTACAGTATATTGCTACACTTTGTTAATGCATGCTATAGTATTCTGTAGTATGAACTATAGTAAATTGTAGTCAATTGTTGTATACTACAGTTTATTGCTACACTTTGTTAATGGATACTGTAGTAATTTGTAGCATGTACTATAGTAAAATGTTGTTAATAGTTGTATACAACAGTATATTGCGACACTTTGTTAATGCATACTATAGTATTTTGTAGCATTAACTATAGTAAACTGTTGTAAACAGTGGTATACTACAGTATATTGCTACACTTTGTTAATGCATACTGTAGTATTTTGTAGCATTTACTATAGTAAACTGTTGGAAATAGTTGTATACTACAGTATATTGCTACACTTTGTTAATGCATACTGTAGTATTTTTCAGCATTTACTAAACTGTTGTAAATAGTTGTATACTACAGTATATTGCTACACTTTGTTAATGCATACTGTAGTATTCTTTAGCATTTGCTATAGTAAACTGTTGTAAATAGTTGTATACTACAGTATATTGCTACACTTTGTTAATGCATACTGTAGTATTTTGTAGCATTTGCTATAGTAAACTGTTGTAAATAGTTGTATACTACAGTATATTGCTACACTTTGTTAATGCATACTGTAGTATTCTGTAGCATTTACTATAGTAAACTGTTGTAAATAGTTGTATACTACAGTATATTGCTACATTTTGTTAATGCATACTGTAGTAATTTGTAGCATGTGCTATAGTAAACTGTTGTAAATAGTTATATACTACAGTTTATTGCTACACTTTGTTAATGCATACTGTAGTATTTTGTAGCATTAACTATAGTAAACTGTTGTAAATAGTTGTATACTACAGTATATTGCTACACTTTGTTAATGCATACTATAGTATTCTGTAGCATGAACTATAGTAAACTGTAGTAATTAGTTGTATACTACAGTATATTGCTACACTTTGTTAATGCATACTGTAGTATTTTGTAGCATTAACTATAGTAAACTGTTGTAAATATTTATATACTACAGTTTATTGCTACACTTTGTTAATGCATACTGTAGTATTTTTATAGCAATAACTATAGTAAACTGTAATAAATGGTTGTATACTACAGTATATTGCTAGACTTTGTTAATGTATACTATAGTATCCTGTGTAAAGTGTAGTAAATACTATAGTATTGTTTAGTTTAGAATTTAGTATAAAAAACTATAGTTTAATTAGAATATAATATTAATTAGTAATATTATAAAGTATACTTTAGTATTCTGTTGTATTCACTATAGTAAATTGATATCCTGTTGTAAATACTATAGTAAACTTACATTTTTACTGTTGTAAGGTTAAAAAACACGATAGTATGTATGGATTTACTACTCTGACCTTCCCAGTTAAGTCTTCACTTTCAAAGCTGAACTCTGCAGATGGGCCCTGGTGCAGAAATAACATGCATTCTTCCCACTTAGTGGCTAAAGGAGAATGCAATTAGCGCGTATTAGAGAGAGCAGAGCAGGGTTGTCAGGTTGCTGGAGAGAGACCAGGATCCAACTCTAACACAACCCTCCAGAATCCTGCGATACTGTTTTAGGCATCGACTGTCCGGCTTAAAGAGGCTTTCATGGTTTAGCGTTGAGGAAATGTGAGACAATATTCTGACCCCGGGCCTGCAACTAAGCCTTTTTTACATTCACATGACACACACGATGTATGGGGGTCAACACAAGCTTTAGGCCAAGCCCGGCACCATAACAGAGATGAGAATAGTCTAGATTCTTGACTGTGAAATATCTTTTAACCAGGATCAAACATGTGACCTTTGCGATGTTAATGTAGTTCTTTACCATTTGAGCTACAGGAAGAGCAAACTCTTTTAGAAATACTGAAATGACAGAGTTTATGTTCTCCCCTTTAGGATAACATTGATATCACCCATGGGACAACATGGTAAGTGTAAGTGCATGTTGTCACTGTCTAAAACTTTTGAAATGATATAAACATATACATATATTACACCAGGCATGAGGTAAAATAATGGACTGAGCTGGCTGGTTTTGGTCTCTATCCTGCTTTAACAACTTGTGCAAAATGAAAACAGTGCTTGACGTTTTTATACTTTTTTTCCATTTGGGAAGGATTTTTAAATATTGAGATCTTGGCCAAACACCTGTGAGCTGGATTTGATTGAACACACTGCACCGTATCTATATAGACATCTGCAAAGCTAAGTGAGATCTCAGGTTTTATCCAGCGCTACAGTAGCATTAAGGTGCTAAAATCGTAGTCTTCCTTCTTCGTTAAAGTCTTCAACCATAATTCGACCATTTCTAGGCCACCATGGTGGTAAACCGGATGTTTGTTACCAAGTAAAAAGACAGGAAACATGTTTTCTTTGGGTATACGGCTTGTTAGTGCTTAACAGATTATATCAATGGTTTAGTCGGCATTCGAAACGGCTGTATCCAAACAAATAGTTAAATATTGCCAAAGTATAAACTTGAATATTTATAAGATGTGGCCATGTTGAAGAGAATTAATCTTGGGTTATGAGGCGTTGATGAGTTGCTTATGAGCTGAAGTGTTTGTCTAGATTCATAAACACAGCTGTAAATCACTGTGAGACTGTGAATGTATTTTGCCACCCAGAACTCGGCTCTGTGTATATCGGAGTGCCAGATACTGCACAGCTGATCAGACAGTCATCTCAAATGCAACCCTTTTGGCCATGAGTTTATTCACGATACAGCACTAGCCTAAAGTACCTTAATGCTTTGATAAAACTGCTATCATACATTGCAAATATTAAAGAAAAATATATATCAGCACAACTTACTGCACTGCAAAAAATGATTTTCAAGAAAAAAAATTGTGGGTGTTAATGAGTGTACTCAATAATGTCCACTATGAATTCCGACAGCACTAATAATTGATGTTTCCTCAAACAGTGCACTATAAAAATCGCATACTGGGACAGAATAGGTACTGAATTATCATCACACTGCAAAAAAATGACTTTCTTAGTATTTTTGTCTTGTTTTAAGCACAAATACTAAAAATTCTCAAGTCAAGATGAATTTTCTTGATGAGCAAAATAACCTAAGAAAATAAGTCTAGTTTTAAGACAAAAAAAATCTAATTTAAATATTTGTGGATTAAACAAGCAAAACAATCTGCCAATGGGGTAACAAAAAAATCTTTAACTTTTTTCTTAAACACTAAATTCAAGAAAAATTCTGGAAAAATTTGCTTAACCCATTGGCAGATTTTTTTTGTTTGTTTTATCCACAAATTCACTTAAATTTGAAACATTTTGTCTACATTTCTACTGAAAACAAGACAAAAATACTAAGTAAGAAAGCCATTTTTTTGCAGTGCAACTGTTTAAAACAGTATTTTGTCTTGTTTTCAGTAGAAATATCTAGTTTATAGACAAAAATTTACAATTTAAGTGAATTTGTGCTTAAAACAAGCAAACATACCTGCCAATGGGGTGAGAAAAAAAATCTTAAAATAAGTTTTCTTTTATCATAAACACTTAATTCAAGCAAAATTTTCTCACCCCATTGGCAGGTATTTTGCTTGTTTTAAGCACAAATTTACTTCAATTATATATGTTTTCTTAAGTAATTTTGCTCATCAAGACAATACATATATATATATTTTTTTTGCATTGGACAATGAATTACACTACAAAAAAAGATTTAAGAAAAAAATGTCTTAGTATTTTTGTCTTGTTTTCAGTAAAAATATCTAAAAATTCTTAAATTAAGATGCTTTTTATTGATGAGCAAAATGACCCAAGAAAATAAGTCTAGTTTTTAGACAAAAAATATAAAATTTAAGTGATTTTGTGCATAAAACAAGCAAAAAAAATCTGACAATGGGGTAAGCACATTTTTCTTACATTTTTCTTGAATTTAGTGTTTAAGAAAAATGTTCGAGATTTTTTTCAATTTCAAATAGGCCTAGCATTAAAAATGAGTAGTTCAAAACACATCAAATATCCTCATATAAAATGGTGATTTTTGAGCTTATTAAAGATGCAATTTGTATACTCCGCGCAGCTAGAGGGCGCCAGATCAAATCAATAACAATGACGTAGATTAATGACGCTCTGAAGCAGCGTGGACTGATGGGATTTGTTGTCTTTAACTCAAACGCTGATGCCCATCAAACGGACAGGAACGAGAAATCACGTTACACATGAGGTAAAGTAATCAAGTTTTATAAATGTGGTGTTTGATGACATTGTTTTTTTTCATTATGTAAGCTTTTTATGTAATGTTCAAAACGCAATTGTTAGTCATAGATGTTACAGTATTAGTCCAATACGATGGTTTGTTAACACAGCACAGAATTAAGTGTTCAGATGAACAAACTTACCATAAAAAAGCGAGTGGCCCGACAGACGCTATTACTTACGCATGTGGTTTTTACGTCAGTAAAGGCGGTAACAAAGGGTAACGTAGATATTAACGTCATTTACAGGCGACTGCACTGCCCCGTGTCACTGTTTAAGGCAGCAATTTTCTCATAATTTACAAGTAGTTGAAAACATTATAGATATTGTTAGTAATCAGCTGGACAAAATATATAACAACGGACTAGTGGTTTTTGGATATTTTACTGCAAATATCTTACAAATTGTATCTTTAAGCAATCTATATGTTGCATACAATTGCAAACAAACAGATCAGCACTGTAAATTCAAATATGGTGGCACACCAATAACTTTAAACTCTTGCAAGAAACCAATAAAATTCAAGTTATCAATGTGCCATATTTATTCACACCGATCTGTGTTAACAACATTACAAGACGCATTGTGTTTAGCTGAAGAAAGGAAGTCATATACGTCTTTTTCAGATTTGGGCCAATTTTCAGATTTGGGCCAGCTATTCCTTTAAGGGTTAGTTACTTTTCGTGTAACGCGTCTTCATGAACAGGGCCGAGCTCCCATCGTAGTGTCTCTCAGCAGTGCGCTCCTCCGGCCGACCGGTTGATGCTGCAGTTTCAGAATCCGTGTGCTTTCTTGCCTTGACCTTCTATTCTTTCCTCAGCGGTAAACAAACACACGTGCTCAGTGTTAACACACATAGCAAAATATTTGTTATCGTTGAGATTTAGACGAATTTGTCAAAATACTAAATAGCAAGACATTCCTAAATATCTGTCCACGTCACGGAGAGAATTAGTCTCTCAAATCCTGCCTGAAACTGATTAGGACAAAAATCACTGTTCCGTAATCTGTCTCCTGGAAATCCACAAACACGGTGGTAAAAGATGTTTCTCTCAATGATCTGATTCAAGCCAATCTTTCTCATGAACTGCAGCTTTTTCAACATCAGAAACAAATGTTTGGCCCTTAAATCCACAGTCTGGTACGAGGAGCATTGATTGATTCAAACTGCCCTTCTAATCAACCGATCTGAAAAAATCTTAGGATTCACCAAATATGTAAATAAAAGTATTGTGCATATGACTCCTTAGGGAGAATGGGATTATTATATTACTCCTGCTCAGACATGGAAAAGCATTGCATTAATAGTGCTACAGTAAAGGTCATGGGCTTGATCCTCGGGGAAAAAGGTATACATATCTGTACCTAAATGGTACACATTAGGATTGTTTTAAAGGATACTGTTACTGCCCCAGAAGCAATCAACAAAGCCTACTTTGTCAGAAAACGTGGTCAAAAATGGTACAAAGATATCACTGGGGCACTACTTTAAAAAGGTCCTAAAATGCACCATTTAGATACAGGTATGTATACATTTGGTATCAATATGCACATTTAAGGTACTTGTATGCACTCTTTGATACCAATATGTAGCTCTGAGGTACTAATATGAACTCTTTAGGTGGGCCATTTTCAATAATTTCTTCTGACAGTGTACAAACCAAAGCGAGTGAAACATGAAGTCTACTGCCATCTGTGGAGAAATGACACTAGCTAATGAACTAACACGTGCTTCTCTGTTCCTAATACTAGAAAAGAGGGGAGGGTCAAAGAAAGCTCAGAAAGGATTCCCTACTACCACCCGTTGAGTTTTACCCATCATGCATTTCTCACAAATTAACTCATTTCTCAGAACTCTCCCTGAAACACTAGTGACATGTGCCTGCTATTTCTGCTTCTCCCTCGCTAAACGTGCTTGACACTTTTGTGCAAGCATGAGGTGGGATATTCAGTCATTTGTTGTGGTTGCGAAGCCAAGTAGTCTACCACTGTTACTATAGCGTTTACTTGAAGTTTGGGATTTAAAAAAACTTCAGTTTCAACGAGACCTCAAATCATCTCTTGTTGAGGAGAGGTGGGGTATTAATTATATATTGCCATAAACGAATGGTTGGGGGAAATATAGACAAACGCCGCTGGATTAAAGTAACTATGGATAGAATATTATACAGTAGAAACTTGGAACACTGTTGAATTAACATTGAATTAACTGGCCAATACTGTAGATAAGAACTCAGCAACCCTAAAACCATCTATTAATACCCTTGTAATCACTTCAGCAATGACATACTGTAGCCACATAGTAACAAACACTCTAACAGAACACCTTAGCAACTGCTTAGCAACACACTGGCAATCACCCATGTCAATCTAACAACCACACAGCCGTACAATTAAGACCACTAAAATCATTTTAGCAACTGCATAGCAACACACTGGCAACCACCCATGTCAATCTAACAACCACACAGCTGTACACTAAAGGCCACCGAAAACACCTTAGCAACTACATAGTAACACTCTGGCAACCACTCATGCAAATCTAATAACCACACAACCGAACAATAAAGACCACCGAAAACACCTTAGCAACTGCATAGTAACACTCTGGCAACCACCCATGCAAATCTAATAACCACACAACTGCAACTGCTTATGGCGCTTTTCCATTGCATAGTACCCCACGGTTAAGTTTAGTTTGGGTCGGGTCAGCTCACCTCACTTTGGCGTGGTTAGCTTTTCCATCGAGTTTAGTATCACTTCGTAGTGGGAGGGATTTTTAGGCGTGTCGTTATATTTGCGCTGCCTACTGCTGTGACATCATACAAGTGAGAGCGCTGTTGTACATTCCCATACATTCATTTATTTCTCAGTCCGCCACAAAATTAAAATTGGCCACCACAAATAGATGTTTGCACATCGCGTTTATCACTACCTCGGTCTCACATGACAATTTCTGTTCCAACACCGGTGGCGTCATTCGACGGCACTCCATTGAGCCTCATTGAGGTTGCATTTAAGCATATACTGTATGCGAATGTGCGCATCGCGAATGTTCCGCCACAAACTGCAAGAATGTAAAAAAACTGTTATGGTGTCCCTGATTCTCAACCTGTGGATGTTTTTTACCGCTAAAAGGGAGTTTGGGAACTTAGCAGAGCACAGAAGACAACATGTTTCCTTGAGACAGCGCAAGCTAGCATGGTAAAGCTACACTGTAAACCCGGATAAGTTCTATAACTGGTTGCCGATATTTTCTTAAGTTTGCAAACTTAAAAGTTTTGAGTACTGACAACTTCAATTCAAATCAAAAATTTTAATTTATCAAACTTAGTTTAAGTCTGATATAAATTAAATATATACTTTATGTAACTTAAATGGTAGTAGTAATGTTACTTAAATATTTTGTGGCAACTGATTGCCTTGTTTTTTATAAGTTTCCTGTACTCAAATACTTACATTTTACAATTTTACAACTTAACAGTACACTGTAAAACAAGACAAGTTCAGAGTACTCAAAATATTAAAGTAAACCAACTACAATTTAATTTTTGTTTAAAATTAAAAATAGCAAACTCTTCTAAATCTCCAACATAAATAAATGTTTAATACTACTGAGTCTTTTTCTTTACTAAAAACCACATAAATATTTAAGAGTGTAATATTTACATTATTGCGATGACGCTGTAGTGACGACTCTGTCAGACCAATCAGTGATCTACAGTGTTTTCGCGTCACGTTTGGTATCAGCTCGGGTCGCTTGGAACCCCAACTGAGGTGGTACGAAAAAAAGTATCGGGTACCACGTTGTGCACCTAATGGAAAAGCTCCCAAAAGAAAGCTGACCCGACCCAGACTAAACCAAACCATGGGGTACTGTGCAATGGAAAAGCGCCAATAGAAACACAATGGCAACCACACATGTCAATCTTCAGAACACAAAACCATACACTAAAATCATCTAAGCAATTGCACAGCAACACTTTGGCAATCAACCAGGACACTCTTACATCATGGCGGCATGCTTTGTGCAGACAACCTCTTTGATTTTTCTTTAGAAAATATAAAAATCTATAATAAATGTCATGGTTTTATTCCCACCACAAAATGTCTGATCACAGGTGTATTTCACAACTGAGTTTTATAGATAAAAAAGTCACACATCTTTCTGATTAGCTTTCAAATAAAAAACGGTTCATTACCAAATATAGAAATCAGTTGATTATACAGAGCTGTAATCTGTCTGATGTTACCTTCTCTTTTAAGACAATCCAGAGCTGTAAACTTACTTCAAAAGACAATATCTGACATTATCACGTTAATAAAAATCCTCCAGGTTCAAATCGGATTCATGTACTATCACCCCAATATATATTTAGTCATCACAGTAATGAAATCTGATACTCATTTATAAAAAGAAGCCTCAGTTTTTGTCAGAAGTTTAATTTTCTATGATGTAAACCTCTATCAAGATGCTATATTGTACTTCAAAGGTTTCTGCACATGGTCTTTATTTTTAACAAAGCAGTAAGAATCCAGTGCAATACCCTTCTTACTTTATTTAATACGGTTTGTGAAAATCTTTCTATGAAATAAATGGCTCTTGGGTTTGATATGTTGTTACCAAATGCGGTAACATTCAGATATTTTAAATGTGGTTTACAGTAAGTGTCCACATAATATTTGAAGCCACTATGTTAACAGGTTTTCTGCCACCGTTTCGCTGGATCATCAGATCTTAATTCAGTCATCGAATCAAACCACAAAGTTCCAGAGCGGTGCCATCATTCCTTTGTAGACTCAACTGTTACCCTAAGCACAACCACCAGCGTACTACTGTATGTACCTAACACACTGGGCAATAAGCCTATGTGTTTTCAGTTTTGAGATATTTAAATGGAGGTCGTATTTAAACATACAGTACAGTCTAGTTCATATATCAAATGTATTAAAGGGGACATTTCACAACACTTTTTAAGATGGAAAATAAATCTTTGGTGCCCCCAGAGTAGGTATTTGAATTTCTAGCCCAAAATACCATATAGATAATTTATTATAACATGTTAAAATTGCCACTTTGTAAGTGTGAGCAAAAATAGCTGATCTCTGCATTAAATGGCAATGCCGTGGCTGAATTAATGGGTGGTATTATAATAAGATGATCCCCTTCTGACATCATAAGGGGAACCCAAATTTCATTTACCTATTTTTACATGCTTACAGAAAATGTTTTCCCTATACTAAGTTACTGGGTTGATCTTTTTTACATTTTCTAGGTTGATAGAAACATTGGAGACCCAATTATAGCACTTACATGTCCCCTTTAAAATGTCTTGCATATTTGTTTGTGTGAAAGCCGTATAGTGTTTACAATGAGTCAGGAGTCGGTTGTGTATGTTACAATGCTTCCCAGCAGTGGTAAGAGTCAGGCAATATAGTCTAACTATAGCTGCTATGTAATATGTGGTCAGACAGTGCTGAATTTAGTGGCCTGTGTTAATAGCATAAGTAAATGTTTACAGAGCTGGCAGACGTCGGATGGGTGAGCTATCAAACACAGGCCGAATGTAAAACACACAGCGTCTCGCCACTGATGCCATCATTTAGACTTTCAATAGAGTTACCCTAATTGCATCAGTGTTTGAATAAAATAATTTGATTTTAAAACCATAGTAAAAGATTAGTGGGGAAAAAACAAGTTTTAAAAATGCGTAGGAAGTGTTTTTCACAGACTTGGTTATCTAATCATAAATGACTTACATCAAATGCACTTGTGGAGATTATTTATAGAATATTTTAAAACTATAAATATATTTTATTTATAGAGTAAAGTTATGCAATACTTCACACAAAACATAAATCAAATGACGTATATGTGCAATGTGGACAATATTATTGTAATTTTATTTCCCATTGCCTCAAATTCTTCTGTGCTCCTGGGATATGTTTTATGTCATTCAGTGACACAGGAAGGGTGACACAGAGGAAGAAACATTAATAAATATTTTAAACATTACAGTGAGAGGTTTTTTTAGAGATGTTTCTTCTTAAATAACTAAGGGGTGGTTTCCCAGACAAGGATTATCTCAAACCAGGACTAGGCGTTAGTTTAATTAGGAAATATAACTAGTTTTAACAAAGATGCCTCACTAAAAACATTACTTGTGTGCATTTTGAGGCAAAACTACCAAGCCCCTAAGGTGAGATTGGAGTAAAAAAAATCTAAAGTTAAGTTTAATGTGCTCACGTGAAACTTTCGCGTGCTCGCGTGAAACTATCGTACGCGTACGTGAAACTTTCGCTTTCACGTGCGTGATAGTTTCACGTGCTCACGCAATAGCTTCACGTGAGCACACGAAACTAAACTTTAAAAAAAATTCTGCACATGAAGGTTTCGCGTGAGCACATGAAAGTTTCTCGTGAGCACATGAAACTAAACTGTATTTAATTTTTGCTCCATGTCCCCTTAGGACTAGTCTTATCCTTTTCCAGGAAATCGCCCCTAAAAGTCACAATACAAAAAAGCGAAGCAATTGACAAAATACACACACAGTCAAAAAAAAAGCTGTCACTGGGACGGTACCCTTTCAGAAAGTATGCCTTTGCAACTAAAGAGTTCATATTATACCTCAGAGATACATATTCACACCACCTTAACATATCGGTACGAAATATACCAATATTGGTACCAATACAGAATGTACCAATAACACTAACACGCAATATACACGAAAAATATATACGAAAATTATACATTCAATGAATTCAGTGTTCTTATGACAATTTGGGAGTAGAGGGAGAAATTATTTTTGAGGAAGTGTTTTTAAGGATCTTATTTCTGTTGGTGAGAGAAAACAGTGAAAAAGCAGGTGGCACAATACAGAAGGATGTGTTCGATAATACTTAGAGAGTCCTAAGTTTGCGGATGACAAATTAATGTTTGTGATGTGGAGGTCAAAACGTATTCAAAATAACGCCAAGATATCTGAAACTGCTGACAATTTCTAGACTGACCATTAATTGAAATTGGGCAGTGAGGGGTGGATATATTTTTTTGTTTATCAAGGATAATTTCCTTTGTTTTGGTGACGTTGAGAAGGAGATTGCTTTTGGATCACTGGGTAAAATAGGTAACAGATTGATGATATGCATCAGCTGATTCTGTGCCAGTAAGAAGAGCAAGTATGGCTGTGTCATCCGAATATTTGAAATATTTTGTGGTGTGGAAAGGGCTACAGCAATTGTTACTATACTGTATATAGAAAGGGGCTGAGGACAAAGCCTTGAGGGACTCCGGTATTGACAGTGATAAAGGTTGATGTTATGTTACCCACCCTTACTGCCTGTAGTCTGTCAATAAAGAAATTATAAATCCAACAAATGAATTAAGGTAGTACATGCAGATTGTTAAATTTAGTTATCTTGATATGTCATTAAATGCGGAGCTTAAGTCTATGAAGAGAATCCTGACATAATGGCCAGAGGAGTCCAGATGTAGGAAAAAAGTATGGAAAGACATCCTCTGTTCCCGTTTTGGCCTTGTGGGCAAACTGGTAAGGATCCAGCTGTGGGCAGACGACCGGAAGAATTATGTTCAGTACCAGTTTCTCGAGGTATTTTGCTATTATGGAAATGAGTGCTACTGGTCTGTAATGATTCAGAAATTGCCTTGACATTTACAAGGCTTAGTTTACAAGGCTAACATGTTCTTGATAAGACCTTTAGATAAGATGTTAAAGCTGAGGTGTGCAAATTCTGCAAAACTGATATACAGCTATGCTATGGGTATTTTTAGCCACATAGTCAACTAATAGGAAAACCATGTTACAAAATGGCTTACTCGTAGTTGACTCGGCATGTTAAGCTGCAATGGCATGTCAATAAACTGGATGCATGATTTTATCCCGTGCTGAGCTTTGCATGTTCAGAACTGTGATACCAGCCGCACCAGTTCAAAGACATGCAGTTGGGTGAATTGGAGATGCCAAATTGTCCTTCTCCAATGTGTGCATAGATTAAACAGTTCTTGCCATTAAAATAGCCATAGATGTGATAGCGGCGTTAAGAAATAAACAAATAAACAGTTGCATGTTAAGCAGATGTCAAACATGACCTCATTACCTCAAAGGTCCTGGCAAATAAGAGAGATTTGAAATGTAATGTAGTCCTTAGTGTAATGAAGGCCTTTAAAATCAATATACAACCAATCGTGTTCAGTGTTACCTGAATGTAAATATATAGTATGTACAGAGTATTACACCATTTAAAGGAACACTCCACTTTTTTTAAAATATACTACTTTTCCAACTCCCCTAGAGTTAAACATCAGATTTTATCGTTTTGGAATCCATTCAGCAGATCTTCGGGTCTGGCGGTACCACTTTTAGCATAGCTTAGCACAATCCATTGAATCTGATTAGACCATTAGCATCGCATTTAAAAATAATCAGTGTTTTTATATTTTTCCTATTTAAAACTTAACTCTTCTGTAGTTACATTGTGTATTAAGACCGACAGAAAATTTAATGTTGCGATTTACTAGGCTGATATGACTAGGAACTATATCTCATTCTGGGGTAATAATCAAGGACTTTGCTGCTGTAACATGGCTGCAGAAGGCGTAGTGACATTAAAGTTACTAAGGGGACTATTTTCAGCTGCTTCGTAATATCAAGCAGCAAAGTCTTTGATTATTACGCCAGAATGAGAGTATAGTTCCTATCCATATCTGCCTAGAAAATCGCAACTTTTAATTTTCTGTCAGTCTTAAAACATGGTCTAACTACAGAAGAGTCAAGTTTTAAATAGGAAAAATATTGAAACTCTTTGGTTATTTTTAGCGAGATGTTAATGGTCTAATCAGATTCTATGGATTATGCTAAGCTATGCTTAAAGTGCTAGCGCCAGACCCGGAGATCAGCTGAATGGATTCCAAAATGGTAAAAATCAAATATTTAACTCTAGGGGAGCTGTAAAATAAAAATATTTCCCAAAAAAAAGTGTAGTGTCCCTTTAATATAAAGATGTGTTTGCAGATGTTGGGATGATAATTAGTTGTAGGATGCTAAAAGAAATTACAGTCATCTATAAACACTTAACCACTGTGAGTTTCTGTACATCTGGTCTTTTTTACTTGTCTCTGTTTTACAGACATTAATGTTCGCTTTTTTATATTCTTTTCTTTTTTTAATAGTCTTCATCACAAATCCATCTGGCAATTACTTCAAACATACTTTAAACAGGCCTATGGAATTTACAATGCAGACTCAAAAGATGCAATATGCTGTATGCACAGTAGTTCATAAAATGCAGATGCTACAATATCCCCCTTGGTAATTTCTGCAACTATTAATCATTCTTTGAATATGAAGTCTGAGTTGGAAATACAGATTAATGGGACCCTTTATCATTTATTTCCCTGTACACACACAGAGGGAAATGGATAAAGACCACCCTGGCCTTGTTTCATGGTAAGGCAGTAACCCAGAACTACGCATTGTGGTTTCAGCATACCATCATAAACAATTACCCATGATTCATTGCTGTTAACTTTCAATACATTTTTAAGTAGCTCTCCACTGTTGCATAGCATGGTTTTGATTTCCTTCATATACAAGATCATGTTCTGGCTAAATTTATCTTTATGAAGAGGATGTATTGATCTATGATGTTTCTATGATCAACACTTTATGGTTATTTTTATTTTTATTTGGCAAAGGCATTGTTGTGCAAATGTCTGTTGTTTAAACAAAGCTTTAATAACCAACCATATTTAGTTTTTGTAACTGTATAATAAATTTAAATACCGTTAGACAGGAGATAGACAAGACAGAAAGAAAGACAGACAGACTTTGATTTGTTACTTTTCCTTCTGTTCTTCATCTGTTACAAGTATAAAAAATTGCATTGAATGTAGTTTTGAGGTGAAACTAATCTTTCTTGTCATGCTTTCATAAAGGAGTCATTTTTAACAAGGACAATCCAAATCCTGACCGATATTCCACAGCGCTTCCACTTCTGCCCACAACTTTTCCGCTGACATACGCACATTATCAGTATGCTGTTTGATAACTCCAAATTGTTTGTTGGCCGGGAATTTCAATTGTGGACCAAAACATGATCAAATACGTAATGCGAGGCTGAGCTTGCATACAGTAGTAGGCAGCCATGAATCTATAAGCGTTTAGCATTTTTTTGCATTTGAAATGCATTTTTGTTTTGTCATTTGATTTAAAGGTCAACTGCGCTCAAGAGGGTGTGTACACCAAAGCGCTAAAACGTGGTTGCAACGCCAACCGGATGCCAACTGTGGCCACTTGCCAGGGTTTCTTCAGTTTAGCACTTTAGTTGCTATGATACTAGTCCTACAATGCATTATTGTTTTGGTATTTGTCCCACCCCTCCTTCACTGTGATTGGACGACTGAGTGAAAAGTGACGTTGACGAGCTGAGCGTTTCACCCAAAGTTAAACATTTTTCAACTTCGGGCGCTGTCGTTTTTTGAAAGCCCAGCACTTCTACTGGAAACAATTGACAACATATGCCAGCCACAGGGGAAAAAACGCCTTTGTGTATATGCCTTCTAACCCTGTTGTACTGTACCTGTATATAATGAGGATGTGCATGTATGTCATTTTTTTATTTCGATTAATTCATAGGTCTGAAAACGAATACTCGATTAACTGAGGGCGGGGCAATCAAAGTGGCTTTTTTATAAAAACTAAAATAAAACTTTATTTTGATGAAACTATGACAGAAAAATGAACACCTACTAGATTATTAAGGAATTAAAGCAACACTATGTAGTTTTTTACCTTTAAATAATGTTTCTAAAATTATTTCAGTGATAGAACAACTTTTAACTGGACAAATTGTACTGTTGCTGCAACCTGAGCAGCCTCCTAGCTGCTACAATTACACTCTGAAAGTGGCGGTGGAGGGTAGGAAACACAGCCCCGCCCCTCCCCCTGCCTGCAGAAGAGGTTTTCAATGCACTTTTCAACCACATGGGGGAGCTGTAAGTCATTTTTACATGGAAACTACATAGTGTTGATTTAAATGGTTTTTTAACAGAAACCTCTAACAGGAATAGCTGCGTGATGAAGTGAAACTAAAGGGTTAATAAACACAAACTGAAGCGATTTCTATATAACGCACTCATAATACATAATATTAAGCCTTGATACAACATAAAGTATTATACAATATGCATATATCTGGACAAAATACAAGACTTAGACTAAGTTATGTTATTGACAGAAAGTTTAACTCCCGTTCACCATAACTCCACATTTTTAAAGCACAAGCTTCATCACATTAAACGGCTTTAAAGGGGCCATGTCACAAGACTTTTTTTAAGATGTCAAATAAATCTTTGGTGTCCCCAGAGTACACATGTGAAGTTTTAGCTAAAAATACAATTTAGATAATTTATTACAACATGTTAAAATTGCCACTTTGTATGTGTGAGCAAAAATGTGGCATTTTGGGTGTGTCCTTTAAAATGCAAATGATCTGATGAAATTCAAACACTGATCGCAATGATGGTGGTTTGTTGCTATTGAAACTCAACTGTGCTGTGAATTATTTTCTCTCTCTCTCTTTCTCTCTGCACTAAATGGCTGTGCCGTGAATGTATAGTGCAAATTAAGGGACGGTTTTATTATAATAAGAGCTCCTTCTGACATCATAAGGAGAGCCAAATTTCAATGACCTATTTTTTTCACATGCTTGCAGAAAATGGTTTACCAAAACAAAGTTACTGGGTTGATCTTCTTCACATTTTCTAGGTTGATAGAAGCACTGGGGACCCAATTATAGCATTGAAACGTGGAAAAAGACCGATTTTATGAACATTTAACTAAATGGTTCTTCCATGTATACAATCTATATGTATGTTCTCTGGGAATCAATCCTATGACCTGTTGTGCTGCAAATGCAATGCTACCTATTAAAGCAACACTATGTAGTTTTTTTTACCTTTAAATAATGTCTCTAAAATTATTTCAGTGATAGAACAACTTTTAACTGGACAAATTGTACTGTTGTTGCAACCTGAGCAGCCTCCTAGCTGTTACAAGCACACTCTGAAAGTGGCGGTGGAGGGTAGAGCACACAGCCCCGCCCCTCCCCCTGCCTGCAGAAGAGTGTCTGATACCAGGCACTGTTGCGCTTTTCAGCCACATGGGGGAGCTGTAAGTCAGTTTTACATGGAAACTACATAGTGTTGCTTTAAGCTACATTATCACCGGAACAACTGGATACATTAATGTATAAGGCGTAGAAATTACCATTAAAAATCTCAGTTAGTAATCTCATTGATGGTGCTTTGGAAAGAGCAAGCATGAAGAACCAAGAATTCAGAGTTTGTGGTACAGTAATTAAGAGGTCAATGTTAGTGTAATATACGTCTGGTCATTTGAAGAGCTTCTTGATGCAGCCAAGATGATTTCCAGGAATAAATATTGCAGGTCATGCAGTTCACATTTGAACTATAAACATTAGATTCACTTTCTGTCCATTTTTAGAGATATAGCAAGATTATAGATCCGTTAAGGTGCGTTAAGTGAAATTCCCTATATTTTTTTATCACGCCTAAAGCATACCTTCGGGTTTGTACCCACCAGTACATTAACTTGGTTAATAACTTTAACCATCATCCCAGGAGCCAAACTCGCATCAAAGTCTAATGCCTTTTCATAAAGTGAAATACTTTGATTTGCCAGGCTTTAAAGAGGCTCTGAGGACAGAAGAGGCCCTCCATGGTTGTTTGTGAGAGGCAGAATGAGCCTTATTCAAGATTTTTTGGCAGCCATGCCAGCAACAGAGGCCCCTAAAGAGTCCGTTTAGAAGCCGAAGTCTTCAGTATGCTCTTCACATTTTCCCAAGCGAAAATCCTGTCCTACTTTTGTTTCAGTCGTTTGCACAACCAGGCTAGGATGACCAAGCTTGCTTCTGGAAACTGTGTCCGTTGCTAATGACAGAACATACATTACTGAGCAACTGAATCGTTGCCAAATTACTCCGTCACAAGGGCTTTAGTGTCCGTGTTACAGGTCATGAATCCTGGCAGCAAGCTAGTTAGTTGTTTTTATCGGGCCGTCATTGAAAAAGCGTACTGGTTTGTTCCGGTTTCTTTTAACCTCCTGTAGCTCAGCTGGTAGAACATTGCATTAGCAGTGCAAAAGGTCACACATATTGTGTGTTTATAGATTAAATGCACTCTAAGTCACTTTGGATAAAAGCGTCTTTCAAATGCATAAAGCATAAAATGTAATGTCGTAGCCAGAGACTGAAAAGTATTTTTGCTAAACATTATACCCCAGGTATCGTGCTCATTTTTTAGGCAATGTTGGACATTAATTGTTCAATATTGGTTTGCAAGTAGTGCAGGCTGACTACAGTAATTTACCGTGTTTCTTTTCATGAAACATTGTAACGAAATTGTTCATTAAAGGGCACATATCTTAAAAATCTAACTTTTTCCGTGTTTCAGTGCTATAATTGGGTACCCAGTGCTTTTATCACCTAGAAAATGTGAAAAAGATCAACCCAGTAACTTAGTTTTGGTAAACCATTCTCTGCAAGCATGTGAAATAATAAATAGTTGAATCTCGGCTCCCCTTGTGATGTCAGAAGGGGATAATACCGCTCCTTAATCTGCACTATCCAACCACGGCACTGCCATTTAGTGCAGAGATCAGCTCATTTGCATTTGAGGGACACACCCAAAAACGACACAGTTTTGCTCACACCTATGAAGTGGCAATTTTAATATTTTATAATAAATTATCTGTGGGGTATTTTGGGCCAAATCTTCACATACTCTGGGGACACCAAAGATATATGTTACATCTTAAAAGAGTCTTGTGAAATGTCCCCTTTTAAATGTTTTCTATGCAAGGTACAGTAAGTAGCTCTTCCCAAAATCCCATAAAAACGTTGCCAGCACAGACCTCTAGCTGTTCTGTGTCACTCTTGAAAAAAGACAAATCAGTGTCGTAGGGTGTGAAATCGCTTTCCTATTTGCTCGTAAGTCATATTTTATCATAGGTTTATAGTCGAATACCGGGCATGCCCTCTTACTGGAACTCATTTGCTCTGACGTGACCATTAGGTCACCTGACAGGTCAACTTAAAAGTCTTGGTTTTGGTAGTGTTTAGTCTTTGCCTTTCATCTTCTTCTCAATCGTGTCTATCCGCGGACAGCAGTGAATCTGACACTTGTTCAAGTTGTTAAAGAAATTACTTAATCTCCAGGCAGGGGTGACTCAGTCATCTATGAATGAGTAGCATGGCGCACAAAACAAAAGGCTTGGGTCGGATTAAGCTGTCAATGTCTCATGCTATGGAGTTTCACCCCTGGTATAGAGGTTTGTAACATCAGCAGGGATTAAAGGCCCAGACTAATGACCTGAAACTGGGACTTTGAGAAGAAATCTTTCCCTATGCCGGGCGAGCGGCCAGGGCAACCCTGCAAGCACAACTACTTCAATTAGGCAACGGCCTCCTCTTGGGAGTCTTACAGGATGGAGTTTACCACAACATTTACTTCCTTCTGAGTTGCCTTCATGTTTACAAAGATGATTACTGTAATGACGTTGCACAGAATGAATTACACAGTTTCATTTAGATTCATCTCTGTTGCGCTTTTCACAATTTTGCATTGTAGCAAATGCAACTTTACAGTAAATGTAGGCAAAACTAATAAAAGGAGGATCATTTGTGATCCTGGAACCAGTCATAATGAGAAGATTTGTATTGAATGGGTCAAAATTATTGATTTTTTTGCCAAAATCATTAGGATATTAAGTAAAGATCATGTTCCATAAAGATATTTGTACATTTCCTACCATAAATATATAATTTTTTTAATCATTAGTAACGTGTTGCTAAGGACTTCATTTGGACAACTTTAAAGGCTATTTTCTCAATATTTAGATTTTTTTGCACCCTCAGATTCCAGATTTTCAAATAGTTGTATCTCAGCCAAATATTGTCCCAATACATCAATGGAAATCTTATTTATTTAGATGATAAGTCTCAATTTCAAAAAATTTACCCTTAAGACACATTTATGTATATTAGCAGTGCCAAACTGCAAAATCAATCGCACCACTATATTCATTGTGCCATCAAACAAGTCTGTGTATGCAATTTTTCATAAAATGTATATATTAGCAGTACTTACAGTAAAATAGTTGTCTGTAGGACTGTATTTGAAAAGTTATATTAACAAAACACACACATCAAGATGGAATGCATATTAAAGGGTGTTATATATGGGCACGAGTAATAGATTGCTCGAAAACGATGACAGTGTGGGTTTATTATTATTTTTTTGTGGTTATGGCGGCATTTGGATATCTGGTTAGCGTTACAAGCGCTTGTGGTAGTAAAGACTGGGTGCGTGTTTGACGTTGTGTTTGACGTCGACGTTGGCTGTGCAGACCGGCATGTGACATCAGTATTCATGAATCATGATTCAAAAGCTTCCTATGCGCACTCGTGCCGTGGAAACCCTGCCGATCCACGCAACGCTGTGAAGCCGAACACACCTCACATCACTGAGGCACTATGGTTTTAAAAGAATTTTCAGATTCACTTTGGGAAGAAGAAAAATCAGTTAGGTGCAAAAATTTAGAGCCGTCACAAGTTCTGTCATATCATCTCATATTTAAACATCAAATTTCAAGAGATACCAGAGAGCCATACGAGCATTACATCTTGACTGAGAACAGGTGAGAGGACGACACGACACAGCTAATTGCTAAAATGATAGCAAAAGACTTAAAGGAGCTATGCATGAAAATCTGACTTTTTCCATGTTTAAGTGCTATAATTGGGTCACCAGTGCTTCTATCAACCTAGAAAATGTGAAGAAGATCAACCCAGTAACTTGGTTTTGGTAAACCATTCTCTGCAAGCATGTGAAAAAATTTGGCTTCCCTTGTGATGTCAGAAGGGGATAAAACCGCCCCTTAATCTGCACTATCTATCCAACCACAACACTGCCATTTAGTGCAGAGATCAGCTCATTTGCATTTAAAGGACACAAAAACCCCAAAAAACATTTTGCTCACATCTACAAAGTGGCAATTTTAACTTCTTATAATAAATTATCTATATGGTATTTTGAGGTAGAACTTCACAAACATACTCTGGAGACACCAAGATGTTTTGTGAAATGTCCCTTTAAGATAATATATTTTAAAAACCTCTCAAGCTTTTGGAGTTTGCTCTGCACAAGAAGAACACGCTTATGTGAGCCATGCCTCGCCAAAAAGAGCTTTCAGAGGAACTACGATCAAGAATTGTTGCTGTAAATAAAGCTGGAAAGGGTTACAAAGTTATTTCCAGGACTTTAGCAATTTACCAGTCTACAGGCAAACAATCTACAAATGGAGACGCTTTGGGACTGTTGCTACTCTACCAAAAAGGGGGCGGCCAGTCAAAATGACACCAAGAGCACAGCAAAGACTCATCAATGAGGTAAAGAAACAACCCCACGGGACAGACAAATATTTCAAGGAATCATTGGAACTTGCTAACATCTTGAGTCTACAATACGTAAAACACTGTACAAGCAGGGTATCCACGGCAGGACACCACGAAGTAAGCCACTGCTTACTAAAAGAACATTGTTGCTCTCCTGAAGTTTGCAAAAAAGCACACTGACACTCCATAGCGATATTGGAAAAATGTTTTGTGGACTGATGAAACTAAGATTGAACTATTTGGAAAAAACATATCATCATGAAACCATCATCCCAACTGTAAAGTAAGGTGGAGGAAACATCATGATTTGGGCCTCATTTGCAATCATTAAGGGGAAGAAGAATTCCCAAATATATCAGACAATTATTTAGGATAATGTGAGAATGTCTGTACGTCAGCTAAAACTGTGCAAAAGGTGGGTGATGCAACAGGACAACGACCCAAAACACAGGAGCAAGTCCACAACAGAATGGCTTCAGAAAAAAAATCTATCTTTTGGAGTGGCCAGGTCAGAGCCCGGACCTTAACCCAATAGAGATGCTATGGATTGACTTGAAGAGGGCCATACACATAAGATGTCCAAAGAATAAGACAGAGCTAAAGCAGTTCTGCCAGGAAGAATGGGTTAAAAATCCTCCTCAATGATGTGCAGGTCTGATCCACAGCTACAGGAAGCGCCTGGTTGAGGTTACTGCTGCCAAGGGGGCTCAACCAGTTAGTAATTCTAAGGGTTCACTTACTTTTTCCACTGCAATTTTGAATGAGTTCAAGAAAGACATGAAAGATCAGAATTTTGTGTGTTATTATTTTTAGACACATTATGTTTGTCAACACCCTTGACTTAGATGAAGATCAGATCACATTTTATGACAAATTTATTCAGACAAACATGAAATTCCAAAAGGTTCACATACTTTTTCTTGCCACTGTAAATGTACTCCTTGAATGCACTTGAAAAGTGTCTGCCAAATGCATGTAAATTTCATGACTGCCCAAAAACTGTTCCAAATATAAAGGAATAAAATGTAAACACCATTTTAAGGCATTACGTTACAAAAAAGTATGCCATTACACTAATAGCAAAAACATCACTGCTACGTGGACAAGCAGGGGCCCTTATGTTTTTTCAAATCCATTTGGGAGGCGGGTCATGCATCGGGCCCCTGAAAGTCAGGGGCCTGGGGCAATGTGCCCGGCCGGTTGCTCTTTCACTATCATGTTGTTCCCTTACAGAAAGGGGCAGGTTCCTGATAGAGCCCGGCATGCACGATTCTCATAGGTTTAGCCGCTTTTAAAGCCCTGTCAGCCGGACATACCATTAAGACTGGCATGCTAATTGAAAACAGCACCGTTCTCCGAATCCTAGATTTTGGCCCCCTCCAAGAGTCCCACAGCAAAGGCTGCAATACGGTAAGAGCCTGAGAACAGTAAGCAATAAATTGTTCTTTATACTCTACTTAGAATTTTAATACATAGAACCTAAGTGAATTCCCCTACCTCACTTCATACCAATAAAGTCTATTGTATGTGACAGGGAGGAGGAATTAATGCAGGGTGCATTTGCCAGAATCCTAACAGTTATTTGGTGCTCTTTAAATGCCTTCTTTAAAATGCACCAAAATAAAAAAATTACACTAGAATTCCATTTTATCAGAGTCGCCAAAAATAGCGATTACGCTTCATTTCGGCAATGCGGCATGCTATTAAATACAACCCCCCTGGTGCATGTGGAATAATGATGCTATATAAAAATAATCTTAGCAGTTGCCCTAAAGGGGCCTTCTGTGAACTTTTGAGCACCGCATTGACATTTCGGCAAACCCTAGTTTACCTGCTTTTTATGGCATGAGTCTTTGAGTTATACGTCAAATGAAATGTAGTTTGGATAATTGACAATCATTTGTGAGCAAAATGCACAAGCTTCTTCCGAGGAAGAGATTCATCTTTTTAAGTGCTCGCAGCAGACAGTTTTAAAGTGCCTTGATTTACTACACTACTACGAGCAGTCGACCATAGTCTTTTACTCATGCAACCTCATAAGAAAAGAAAAATCACAACTTATGTATACTTAATAAGTTTTAAAGCATCCCTAAGACAGCAATGAGATTAATTTGAGAACAAATTAAGACTGAACTACTCAGTTGTGTCTTAAAGGATCTCAACAATGTCACATACTCAACAATGTAAGGTACAATAAATCATCTGAGTTGTGCTATAAACATGAATTTCATACCTGTATAAATATAACATCATAAAGTTGACTGAATGATTACAGAAATGGGTGAACTATCCCGTTCATGCCATACTCCACCAGCGGAGCTACAAGATCGAGTTCATTCTTCATCTGTTCAACATTTAAAATCATTCAATCTCCAAAATATCCCACTGTGCATCCAGGCTGATGTTGCAGGGGACTTGTAATAGTTTTCTTGACCCATTAATTTTAACATGTGACACATGGGAACCAGTTTTATAGGTGTGGAATAAACATATTTCCTGTTGGAGGTTGTTGGGTTCATAAATGTTAAAATCAGCACTCTTGGCTCAGGTGGAGAAAACTCTGTGCATGTGCCATGTTGGTGTTCTCAAAGTGTTTATGACATAGTCATCCAAAAATGGTCTGTTGAATTTGTTATAACAATTATGTCACACATTCTGGATGTGAAAGGTCCATATAGGGTTGGGAATCTTAACCTGAGTTCTTTCCTGTACATGCAAACAAAGTTATTGATGCAGGTGATGTTTCTCCGCCTTCCTGACCAAGAAAGCTGACAAAGACCTGGGCTGAGTCTGCTTTGGCCAGTGGATGAGCACAGTCATGATGTTTGAGCAAGACCTCCAAGGTCAACCAGCATGGTCTTGTTGGTTAATGTAGTTAAGAAGCCTGCTGGGAAAACAAGAATCCAAAAAAAACATGCTTCTGATCACTGGTCACCCAACCATTGGGTGGGCATATTTGAATAATTTTATTCCAGATCAACTTTTCTAAAAATGTCTTACAATACTACTACACTCTCCTTTAAAACACAATAAATGAACATCAAATAACATTCCAGCAAGCAAAAATCGAGAATGATGGCTAACTGGCTACTAATAACCTACTCCTACCGTAAACAATTTTGAATTTGTTTACATGTCATTCTGCCAAAATAATTGCAAGATGTGCAATATTCCATCAAGTAGGCATATTCAACAGGTCTTCAATATGTTGACTTTCATTTCTTTTACATGTTCTAAGCATATACGCATTGTCTATTCTTGGGCTATAGTTAGACGTCTATTAGACTTTCCATGACAGCCCAAATTTTGCTTGTTTTAACCTAAATTGCTTGCTGGGATTAAACCACTCCATGCACTGTCAGAAAAAAAGGTCAATAAAAGGTCCTTAGCTCTTACTGTTACGAAAAACGTGATTATGCAATCGCATGATTCAATGCATAATCAGCCAAAGTCCGCATATTTGTGACCAGTCACGGAAAGTAGGGACACAAGTCGGATCTGGGGCATTCTGAGTTCTTCGCAGATTCTGAAAGTGCAGTTTCTAAGCTTTCCAACGATGAGTAACACATGGACTTCTGATAAGATTTGGAGAAGTTGTGGCCATTTGAATACAGAAACTCAGAAATACTCAAACCGAGAAAATTGAGATGAAAGAAACTCTTCTTTCCAACTGGGGGAGACAATAGGGCTCATTTACATCTAATTTAGCTAAGCCATACTCCATGTAAAGCCGTTTTGAGATACAGATGTTCTAGCATCATATGTAGTATTTTGTTACAGAAGTCAGGATGACAACATGCAAAAATAAACAGGACTTTTACCTTTGTGGGGATCACAAGTCGAATCCAGTCTGTTTCAGATGTGTGAATCATCCAATTACCATTTTTGTCAACAAATGCGTATAATCCGTGAAATATAGATATAGTCTATTGTTTACATCAGATTTTGCATGAATGTCTGGTAATAGAATATAATATACAATTTGAGGACTATTTACATCGTAACATGTAAGGGAATATCAGATTACACTCCGTTAAACACATGAACCCGCCTTCAAAGTTTGTATTTAAAATAGGGAGGTAGTATAATAGATAATCCAAACAGTGCCGTCGAAAACGTGACATCCTTTAGAGAGGTTACCAATCGCTCGCTCGTTCCTCCATCAGTCAATGACTTCATGGAAAATATTGATAGACAAAACATGTAGCCAATTATATAACGAATTCAACGATCTCTGTGTGAAAAAGTGTGTGTGTTTGACTTAATGCTGTGCTGCAAGAACTGACAGACAGATGACGTCAAAGTACAGCGAGAGCGAGTCAAAATTAAACTACTCCGTAAGATTTCTTGAAGAGCTCCCGCGGTACTTTGACATCATCCGACTGCGGTGCCGCATAAAATCAGTGACGTGGGTGACGTACGACGCGGCTGACTGTTATCTGTTCCGCCATAGTTTCTTTTATTTTTCTTTCGTTTTGTGCGCCCGAGCTTCGTTTACAGTCTGTGGAGACGCACGCTATAAGTAAAAAAAAAAAACTTTCCGCGTCACTACAGTCAGCCGCGTCACTACAGTCACGTGACTTCACGCTCGAGCCGGGAGAGAAGACAATGCTGAATAAATTCTTAATTCTTGCTATTTTTGGACCAAAATGTTTTTTCGATTGCCCACTGATGTCACATTAACTACTTTGATGTTTTTATTACCTTTTTGGACATGGAAACCGTACATAGATTTTCAATAGAGGGGACAGAAAGCTCTCGGACTAAATCTAATGTTAAAACAACCTAAATTGTGTTCCGAAGATGAACAGAGGTCTTCCGAGTTCAGAACGACATAGATAATAGATAGGTAATAGATAGGACATAGATAGGTAAGTCATTAATGACATTATTTTCATTTTTGGGCGATTTATCCCTATTTAGTAGTCACGCTGTTCCCTTTGGGGGGCGGGGTCAAAAACACAAGCCGCTTATACAGTATGTAAATATACACACAGACAATGACGCCCCCCGCTGCACGCTAGAATCTCAAGCCGATTTCAACCGCAAAATGTATGCTTTTAAATATAAAAAAACTGCTATCTCAAACATGGAGAGGCTTCTTCGTGATCTCAACTAACAGATTCTGCAATAAAACGAAAATCACAAATTTAAAAAAAAAACTTTGATTCTTATTATCTCGAAACTTGTGCTGCCGACTTGTGTCACTGGTTTCCGTGACGGGTCACATTTATGTGGGGGGCATATTTTTGAAATACGTCGCACTTACGCGCGCATAAATTGCAGATTTCTGCTCACAATATATGCGGGGCTTGCATGATTTCATAATCCCCGCATTTTTGTAGCAAAAAGTCATATATTTCTTATCAGAAAGTTGAAAAATTTTGCATATACTTGACACATGCGAAGCCATGTCCCCTGTTGTCATGGGAATGTTAGGAAGTGACGTAATTACGCCACGTGAACATCAATGAAAAGCTGCAAATAGTTTTTGCAAGTTCATGCAGTTTTTGCTAGTTCCAGCAATTTTGGCAAGTTCCCGCAATTTCATCGCATAAAATTGCATAAATATCCCACATATTTTTTTAAGAAAAAGTGCCACAAGATCAAGGATTTTTACCCGCAACAATCACAAAAAAGCTCTGGAAGAAACTTTTCTGGAATGACTGTTTAGTTAGACATCTTTTTTCAATGTCAGCCCAAATTTTGCCTTGTTTTAACCAAAATTGCTTTCTGGGATAAATCCATGCACTGTCAGAAAAAATGGTCAATAAAAGGTCCTTAGCTGTCACTGGGGTGGCACCCTGTCAAAAACAACACTGGTAACACTTTACAATAAGGTTGAATTAGTTATTAGTACTTTGGTTACAGAAAACTTGCGTAAAATTGGGCTTCTGTGTGAACACAAATACGTCCCATAAGGTGCGGTTCACATTTCGCGTCTAAATCCGTGCGGAAAACACGACTGTCGGCTGGTTCTTGTCACATGACCTGCAGTGTGCTTGCGGCGTTCTAGAAAGTTGAAATGTTTTTAACTCGATACGGTGCGGACGCGCCTAGAAAAAATGAGCTTGTCGCACCACAGGCACGTCGCAAATGTGTCGCTTCCATTACTGTACATTCACATGGGGCGTTAACGCTTGACGGAAGGCTTATCTAAAGCGTGGTCAACAGCCAATCACAGTGGCCGCAACAAATGCTCCGGTCTTCCATGAACGTAATTGGCTAGCTCTGCCTAGGTTATTTGCATAAGGCAATCTGATTGGCTGATGCATGCGTTCTCGCTTGAAAAGTTGAGAAATGTTCAACTTCTGCCGCAAGCAACGGGACTGACGCGGCGCCGACGAATCCACAATTCAGGTCGGCAACGCATGACGTCAACCATTAAAAGTGAATGGGAAGCGCTAAAGCTTACGCCCCGTGTGAATGCATGCGAGCACACTGCGCGCCTCTATTCGAAATAACAAACTTGAGCGCGCAAAAGACACAAAATGTGAATTGCCCCTAAATGTTTTGGGATCGCTCCAGTAAAGAGGACCTAATAACATGGCAGTAACATTCACAGAAAGCATTCAAGAGGCAGAAACAATGTAATAAGGGGCGAGCCGTCGTAAGAACACGCATGTCATCGCAACAAGAAGTTAGGGTTCAGGGATTTAAATGCAAATCAACATTCACGAATGAGAAACAGAAGCAGAGATCAGGAAGCTCATCACTATTCGCACTGAAGCCGAGAACATTCACCAGCATGACAAAACAGCGCTCCTTATGATCTTATCACAAACAAAAATGCACACGCGTGGTTTCTTTGAAAGAAAAATAACTAATAATTAGCAAACTTTAGATGCTTTGGAAAAAAAACTACCATGTGCAGGACTTTAAATAAGTCACATGTCTTTACCGGATCTTTACGGTATGTGTGTGAATGCACGCACAGATCCTGGAAAATCACTGGCAGTGTGAATGAACCAAAAAATTAAATGATCCCGGAAAAATCCCAGATGCATTTTCCGTAATATCTTTGTGAAAGGGGCTTAAGATATCTTTTTGGCCTGCATAAAAGAAAAAATCCTGCACTAAATTATGGGTATCATTTGATATCAAGTCTGGTAAAATGAACAGACATGCATGTATCCCAGATGACGCAGGTTTCTTTGTGATTTGTGGTTGTTTGTGATTTGTGAATCAATGTTGCGGTTAGCGGCACAGGAAATACTAGAAACTCCAAACCGCCGTTGGCTCGTTTCTTAAAAGAGGTTCTAGTTCTCACCCGTTTATTAAGACATAACCAATACTACCAAAAAACCACAACACAATCGACACAAGAATCAAATCTATGACCACATGCAACATACTGCAATGGACTGCCTTCCAAGTTGTTTGTAGCTCCACTGATAAAGCAGTGCAAAGGTCATGGGGTCGATCCCAGGGAACACAGATACTTAATGCACTGTAAGGATAAAAGGGTCTGCCAAATGCATTAATAAAAATGTCAGATTCGGTCCTCATTCTTACAGTCATGAAATTATGCAGGTATGTCTAATAAACTATTTGTGCACAACAGAGCATGTGTTTGTTCTTCTGTGGCCTTGTGCAAGCATTTTACGTCTCAGGCATGTTAGCATAGGGAAAGCACAAGTGCTATTCAATGTTTGGCTTGTGTGCAAGTACTATTGTCACTGCAAACCCCTCAACAGCTGTGGCATGCTGACAAAGCACTTATATAAGAAAGAAATAGCTCGGTAAGGCAGCTGTGGCCACGCACAGAGGAACCACTCAGTCCTGCTTTCCTTTCATTCGTCCCTCGAGACGACGTTCTCCAGGAGGCAAGAGCATGGCAGGAAATCCGTGCGTACTGCCACTCTCCCATGCTGGCCATTTCCAGCCGTCTGGACCTGGAAGCCGGCGAGCAGAGCTGGGGCCGACCCTCACGCTCATGTAAAATTAATCTGTCATCAGTTTCCTGAGCTTGGAGGCAACAATCTCCATATAACATCTCCTAATTGCCTGCAGACCTTAGCGAGGCCACTGCATTTATTGTATTTTAACTTTTGGAAATTTTACTACTGTGCTCATTGATCATATTGGTGAGATTGATTGGTCAGATCTTAGCAGGTGATTTTTCTTCGCGTTTTGGAGACGATGTGATACTGTAATCAAAACAGCTATGGACAGTTACAATGACGATGGAGTTTAAAACCACATTTCAAGGGCGGTTGGCAAAGAATGGGTTTTCCTGTCCAGTGAATCACAAACCTAAAACAAGCATGGCCTGTTTTTCTATGACGAACAGGATGAGGTAGAATGAGTGGGCAATTGAGCAGGAAGCGCTCCCACAAACAGTAATCATTGGTCGCTTGCGTCAAATGCTTTGACTGGTCTTACAAAAAATGTTCTTCATTACTTTTAAAAGTCAGGTAGATTGGTCTAATTTAAATCTAGAAAAAGGAAGACTGATGAGCTCTAACTAACTGCAATTTTCTTAAAAGAAAAATCCAGATAATTTACTCACCACCATGTCATCCAAAATGTTGAGGTCTTTCTTTGTTCAGTCGAGAAGAAATTATGTTTTTTGAGGAAAACATTGCAGGATTTTTCTCATTTTAATGGACTTTAATAAAACCAACACTTAATACTTAACTCAACACTTAACAGTTTTTTTCAACGGAGTTTCAAAGGACTATAAACGATCCCAAACGAGGCATAAGGGTCTTATCTAGCGAAACGATTGTCATTTTTGACAAGAAAAATAAAAATATGCACTTTTAAACCACAACTTCTCATCTTCCTCCGGTCCTGTGATGCGCCAGCGTGACCTCACGTAAATGCGTAGTGACGTAGGGAGGTCACGTGTTACATATATGAAACGCACATTTGCGGACCATTGTAAACAATAAACTGACACAAAGACATTAATTAGTATCATTCGACATACAACAACGTCGGAACGGTCCTCTTTCTCCACACTTGTAAACACTGGGGCGTAGTTTCGTGTTCGTCCTCTGTGACCATTTGACGTCATGACGTATTGCGTGGGGTCACGCTGGCGCATCACGACTGGATCTAGACGACAAGTTGTGGTTTAAATGTGCATATTTTTTATTTTTCTTGTCAAAAATGACAATCGTTTCGTTAGATAAGACCCTTATGCCTCGTTTGGGATAGTTTAGAACTCCGTTGAAAAAAACTGTTAAGTGTTGAGTTAAGTATTAAGTGTTGGGCTCTATTAAAGTCCATTAAAATGAGAAAAATCCTGGAATGTTTTCCTCAAAAAACATAATTTCTTCTCGACTGAACAAAGAAAGACATCAACATTTTTGATGACATGGTGGTGAGTAAATTATCTGGATTTTTCTTTTAAGAAAATGGACTATTCCTTTAAGAATCAGTCTTAAAGGGACAGTTCACTCAAAAATAAAATGCTGTCATCGTTCTCTCACCCCTTTTGAACACAAAAGAAGATATTCTTTTGAAATGAAGAAGAAATGATGGTAACCACACAGTTTGACTTCCATAGTATTTGTTTGTCCTACTATGGAAGTCAATGGTACCGTCAACTGTGTAGTTACTATCATTTATCAAAATATTTTATTTTGTGTTCATCAGAATAAAAAAACTCATACATGTTTAAAACAACATGAGGGTAAGAAAATGATGACAGAATTTTACATTTTGGTGAACTATCCCTTTAACTGTGTTTATGCAGCTGGCCAAAGGAGTGGGCATTCATTTAAAGTCTTATGTAAGAGCAGAGTTTCTCAAACTTCTCAAAAGATCTTTTTATAATAAATGAAACATTAATATTAAATGCCCAATTGTTAAACTCAAAACAATGAATGGCCTGTTATTGATATCTTTTACTGCATAAAAGTATTTTTTGTGTCTCATTTATTACTCACAGTCATGTGTTAATGTAATTAAAGTGGCTATCCTGTATGTAAATGTCTATGTAAGTTTATAACACAACTTCCTATAACTATAAATACTTCCTAGGTTGTCCTGTGAAACTTCCTATGAAAGCATGTAGACTGATTTTGATTTTATGTGAAGGACAGTTCTGCCAGAAAAATCCTAAGGATGTGATATTTATAGTCAAACTATCATAACAGTGTAATTTTAATTTAACCTCATCTGTCGAATTGATGTTGGTGAATCATGTTCAGTGAGTCACTGTTTTGGCCGAACCTCACTCGGGTCCCTATGGAGTGTTCATGAGTGAAATTTAATGGCTGCATTTCACATAATGGCCACTGGTGTCACTAATAACAATTGCAACACTATTCTGCAATCCCCACTTTACCCTGATTCAATACAGTACACTTATAATAATAACTTTTTATTTAAACTATCGGGTCGGATTTCACAGGAAATGTCAGTCATTTTCAATGAATTTTCATTTTCAAATTGTTCAGTTTCTAAGCTAGAAAACATTTGACTTATTTAGTCTTTTAAAGGGATAGTTCGGCCAAAAATGATATTAAACCCATGATTTACTCACCCCCAAGCTGTCCGAGTTGCATATGTCCATCGTTTTTCAGACAAACACATTTTCGGATATTTTATAAAATGTTTTAGATCTTTCAGTTGATTAAATGTAATGTTACGGGGTCCACCCATAGTCCACGACCTTCAGGTCCAAAAAAAGTGCGTCCATCCTTCACAAATTAAATCCAAACGTCTCCAGGATGATAAACAAAGGTCTTCTGAGGGTAATCCGCCCGGTGTTGTTGTAGAAATATCCATATTTAAAACTTTATTAACATAAATAAATACCCTCCGGTAGCGCCGCCATCTTAGACTCCTCTGTATTCAGGAGAGAGTATTAGCGTAGTGTACGCACTCTTCTTAGTGACGTATGACAAATTCGGAGGGCGGGGGCACAGAGCAGCAGCAGAGTAGCCTCCGTAGGCTGCGTAAGCTCTCATCCTGAATGCGGACGCGACTAAGATGGCGGCGCTACCGGAAGGTATTTATTTTCGTTAATAAAGTTTTAAATATGGATATTTCTACAACACCGGGCGGATTACCCTCAGAAGACCTTTGTTTATCATCCTGGAGCCGTTTGGATTTAATTTGTGAAGGATGGACGAACTTTTTTTGGACTTGAAGGTCGTGGACTATGGGTGGACCCCATAACATTACATTTAATCAACTGAAAGATCTAAAACATTTTATAAAAATCCGAAAATGTGTTTGTCTGAAAAACAATGGACATATGCAACTCGGACAGCTTGGGGGTGAGTAAATCATGGGTTTAATATAATTTTTGGCCGAACTATCCCTTTAAAGCTCCAATTACTGTACACATGCTTTTTGTGGATATCTAATGTTAATCTTGAGTACCTATAGAGTAGTACTACATCCTTCATATCTCCGAAGTGTCTTTAGTTTTATCAGATTTATAAAAGACAGATCAGCTCCAGCAATTCTTTCTGATAACGTACAAAAAAACTCGGAAGGAGGAGTCACGAGCTATGGGAGGAGTGCAACACTGTACACAACCCTGGATAACTTATGATTCACTACATGTTTGTGTCGTTTATATAATATACATTTACATGCCAATTTTCAACATAACACAGAAGTCTCTCTTACCACATGCAACTCATGACCCCGTTGGGACTTTTCAACGAAATCCAGCATTAAACATACACACACAAAAAACCCAGAATAAACAAACTATATCCATTGTTTCTATAATGCTGGCTTACTTCTTACATCCAAAAACACATTTAATGTTTTGTGCCATTGTTGAGTCTTGATATAAAACAAAGCTGTCACATGAAGTGATGCCTGTAAATTCTAGCGTCCTCGGTTCTCGCTCTCTGGCTGATTGACGTATAGGTGTACTTTTCCCGGGGAAGTTCCCATAAAAAGAAATGATACGTATGGCTTACCCCTAATACGTCAGGAGGACACGTATTCGAAAAAACTTTCTGAAACTTGTACGAACCATGGCAAAGTGCATTCGGCACAGAAATACTCGGGTGATTCTCACGAAAACTTGGTTTTTAAAATTGTCAAGCATGAAATGTAAAAATTGCTTAAATTTACTTTTTTTTTCCACCAGACATTGAAAAACAAAGTCTGGAGTAAATGGGAACATTAATTTAAACACTTTTACTTATCATTTAACACTTTTTGTAACATAATTTAAAAAATTAGTCCTAAAAAATCTCATTACCGCAACAGTCAGAAAACATCAACACTGACATATTTTCAAAATGACATGACAAACCTGAAAGAACATAATTTGGAGATTCTGCACATGCATTTAAAATCAAAGTATTATGCTTCTATTAATTAAATTAACATTTAATAAGCATCTGTTGTGGTAATGATAATCAAAATGTCGTGTAAGCATTCTGACAAGACAATATTTCAAATTAACTGTAAAAAAATGATCTTACCTAGCCATCTTGAAGTAACTGGTCCAGGTGCTTGGTCACTCAAAATCAAACTTTATTAAAATTCTGTATGTGTGCTTAAACTGTTCTCAAAAAGTGTTGCGGAGGATGAGAACATCAGGCATGGACACATCATTTTCCTAATTTTTCTTCATTCTTATTATACATGAATATTCAGTAAATATTTTTTCTGTCATCTAAAGTAGTCTAGCAAAACATCCATTTATTTTTTTTCTAAACATTTTTGTGTTAATTTGATTAAATTACAACATAACGCATGTTCAAACACAGCCGGACACATTGCGGTAATGAGAATTTCAGCAGAAAATGAGATAAAATTGACAAATTATAAATACTTATGTTGAAATCACACATTGTGCAAGGTAGAACACAGTATTGTGTTAATTCTGATGCTTTTTAATATTACTATATTACACATGTAATAGCTAAAATCATTAGTGCCGTGGTGTTTCAATGGTTTCGTGAGAATCACCCACTCGGTAACATGTCCAACTGCTTTTTTGACACATTGTCTATGTTTAGCATGAGGAAACAACAAACTGTGTTAATAAGTCAGAATGCATGAAATACCATTGAACCCCCGCTTTAAGGTAAAAGTTGCAATCTAATTCAATACAATAAAATAAAACCAAAATAAGTTTAAAAAAATCAAAAATCATAGATCAGTGGCTCACGACAAAATCTGTGCTCCTTAATATTTGTTAAACTTCAAACATCATACAAAGTCTCACTTCTTTGTTGGGCTCCATATAGACAAATAATTATAGATATCCTGTTAGCTTGCAAAAATACCTGGTCAGCAATCTCAAGAAAAACTCCCTCGGGCTGTTGACTTAGACATCGCTTGTGACATCTGGAAGCCACAGGGTACCGCGATCCTTTGACTGTACATCAACCTCTGTGAAAACATCACTGGTCTCAGTTATAACACATTATATTTGGGTCAAATGTTATATGAAGTGTAAGAGTGGGTCAGTTTTTCATTTTAAAAGTCCTGCCTTCAAAAGAAAGTCATGTAGATCTTCAGCTATTCATTTTTTATGTTAGTCACATATTATATTTATGTCAAAGGTCATACGATGGAGAATAGGGTGTCTGAGTTTGTCCCACACACATTCAAATGAAACATGTTTCTCTGTCTTTCTTTCATCCCCCAAACAGGAAGGAGAGCAATTGACTAAAGTCCCAGACAACGGAAGCAGGGCGTCTTCCTCTTTGTAAAGACACACGACTAACCCGCTCCACCAAGTCACAACTTTTTTCCAGAATCAATTCACCAGGCCTACCAATAAATGTGGTTAAAGAGTCAGAGGAAATGATCCAGAGAGGAAGAAATTGGTCATGTAACACTATAGCCAGAATCACATACCTATTTGTTTTCATAATCCAATATTTCATAATATTCCAGATTGGAAGAAAATAGGAAATACCAGTTCAACTTTTCAAGGCAGAGAAACATTCAGGCTAGATTTTGAGTATTTGAGATTTCTCAATTCAATGGGAAATTTTCTAACATTAAAAAAAGTAATAGATGCCCACCAAAGGCAAAAATTATGTACATTTAAAAACAAAAATGAAATACTTTATAGGCTTTCGGGCTAAATGAATAGCAAAACCACTTATGGTTTGCTATGGATGTAAGAGAACAAAAGATAAATTAGGGGCAAATATTTGCACCATGCTGCCTCCCAAGTGCTGTAATATAATGATCAATGCCATGAAAAACAGTCTGGTGCCTCCGTGTTTCACAATGCACAGACACACTTATCAAGACCTTATCCAATTTCAAAACACAAGGTGGACTTTTTGAGGTCTTTGCGCTCAGCTGTTTGGAATGCAAATCTTTTCAAACACTTTGTGGTTTTTCTAAATTACTTGTGGACATATCTAGTTGATTATAACAGAGAAAGAGCAGTGTTGTTTTATGATTTTAGTAAGCATAAAGTGTGTAAATGCATTGAATGTGTAAATGCATGAAAGGAACAACTAAAATGATCTGTAAATGCATAGGTAAGCAATGCTTGAAAAGCCAAGAGTGGGATTTCTGTAGTTTTTGCTGCGGTGCCTTCACAGAAATGCCAGATTGCAAGTTCTGGTTACAAAAAAATGGGTGTCCAAATACTTAAAATAATTAAATAAATCCCAAGTTACTTTTCCCTACGCGAATTAGGCTGTTGCAAAAGTTGACTGTTTAATGCACATGATGTGTTTAAGCTTAAACTACGGCTGTAAATTAACTTGGGTGTCCCGCATTACACTGACCTCTACTGGCCTTCAGGAGAAATGTAGGATGAGGACTGAGAAAAATCTCAGAGAAAACGTTGCATGTAGACATATGTGCTTTTATAGATGCTCATGTCAAAGAAACTAAAGTATCTTAAGATAGAAATAAACAACAATGTTAATAAAGTCAATAATGTTAAATTAAGCAACTGGTTGTAAAGTTGTAAACAAACAAACAGGACACTGTCTGTATAGAGTACTAAAGTTGAGTTCATAATCATTTATTAGCACCCACGTAACCAGATATGCAAAAATGTTGGTTTATGAACCTTCTGTCGACACGCTTTATCATTTAGTTTTTCAGCGATGTCATCATTGTATCCAATAGCAAAGTGTAATTCATCTTTCACTAATAACTAAAGTGAATTCATGTGGACACGAGACTGCTATTACACATAAGGCTAAACACATGAAACGCCTGCCACCGACAGTATGATCAGAGTAATGGCATCTAATCAGTGTCATGCTTTTGTTATTTGCTCGAAGAGGTCAGACGCAGACGTCCCACCCTCGCAACTAATCATCGAACTGGGAGAGATCATTTCCAGGAATTGAGTTAAAGACTATCTTTCTAAATCTTTGTCGAAATGTGAAGTCTGCTGGCGGTTAGTCTGATAGCAACTTTGGTTGTTGTTGCTGAGGAACTCAAACATTTACATCACAAGAATTTAAGCTTCTTCGTGCTCTTCTTTTAGTGGTATTCAAAATGCATGATTGTCCAGTTAACTGCAGCAACATTTTTTGCATTTCGGTTTTACCTTCGTGTCCTAGCAGAACAAACAAGCAAACCCATTACTGAGATGAGCTACTGGCATTTAGAAAATGAACCTTAAAAAATGTAAGAGCACATGGATAACGTGTTTTCATTATGAATCTTTTGTGCATTTAAACAGCCTGTCACTTTAAGGAATTTGTTGATGGTACATTTAAAGTCTGATTTCAAGATTAATTTACCTTAGGGAATGTAGGCATCTAGAAAGCATTTCTCTAAAAGAAACACATTAAATTGAATTATTAAAGGGCCATTTTAATTTGTTATGGAATATTGTTCAGTTTGTTTCATAATGTCAAATCATTTAAGTAAGCAATGCTGAACTTGCAGTATTAGGAATGATTTATGCTGTATTCTGCATCACATATACATATAGCTATGGCTATAACGGCGTCGCTGATGTTTACATGTATGCATTTGGCAGACGCTTTCATTCAAAGTGCATTGCCAGGTTTACACTTTATCAGTATGTTTGGTCCTGGGATCAAACCCATGACCATTTGCACTGCTAACGCAGTGCTCTACCAATTGAGCAAATATGATATAACCTGACATGCACCCTTACCGAAAAATTTACACAGATCACAACAGCCATAGTTGGTCATAAATTCTCTTAGGCCAAAACCTCTCATGCATGTGGTAAAGTTTTGAATTGCAATTTGAAATTTGATTGCTATATATTGAGTAATGTAGGCTGTAGTGCTGCCTCGCTATTAGTCGCAACTAAGTTTTTGTTTACACAATATATGTGGGTGTACTGTGTATAATAATTATGTATAAATACACGCACGCACACACACGCACACACATAATTAAGAAATATTTGCATGTGTATATAAATGTTTATATATAATTTAAATAATATATAAAAATGTATTATATAAAAAAAAATCTTAAAATTATACATGTATGTGTTTTTATATATATACATAATTATTATACACAGTACACATACATATATTATGTAAACAAAAACTTTTATTCTGCAAACAATTAGTCGGGACAAATCATGAGGCAGCACTAGTAGGCTGTGAAAAAATAGTTTTTTTACTTTTAATCTTTTGATTGAAAGCTAAATAAAATGCCAGTTTTCTACATAAAATCATCCCAAACTACCTTGATATCTGTAATATTGTAATATCTGTAATAAGGTCAAACAATAAAATTAATGATTGATATCAAACTTTGATGCTCCTTATCTCAATTAGATTATGAGACTTCAACCTGTCACAAACAGGGTCACATAATTGTTAAATATATGTGGCACATTTATTGTCACTCCTAAAAAGTCACGTGAGAAAAATATACTTTAAAGGATTATTTCATGTTTATGTCTTTCTTTCTTCAGTCAAAGAAATTAAGTATTTTGAGGAAAACATTCCAGGAGATTTCTCCATATAGTGGACTTTAGTGGACCTCAATGATTTGCAGTTTCAATGCAGCTTCAAAGGGCTCTAAACGATCCCAACCGAGGCATAAGCGTCTTACCTAGTGAACCGATCACCATTTTTGCAAAAAGAAATCAAAAATATGTACTTTTAAACCAAAACTTGCTAGCGCAACCTTGCATATAAGGTAATCACGTCAAAAGGTCACAGATGCGTTTCACATATTCACTGCAAAAAATGATTTTCAAAAAAGAAATATTTGTATTTTTGTCTTGTTTTCAGAAAAAAATTAAAAAAAAAATCTTAAATTAAGATGCTTTTTCTTGATGAGCAAAATGACCCAAGAAAATAAGTCTAGTTTTTAAACCAAAAATGTCAAATTTAAGTGATTTTGTGCATAAAACAAGCCAAAAAATATGCCAATGGGGTAAACAAAAAAATCTTAAACATTTTCTTTAAACATTAAATTCAAGAAAAATTCAAGACAAATTTGCTTACCCCATTGGCAAAAAATTTAATTTCTTTTTGACTGAACAAAGAAAGACATAAACATCTTGGATGACATGGGGGTGAGTTATCTGATTTTTTTTAAAGGTGAGTATTCCTTTAAGTATATATTTCCATTGATATATTACATTGTACAACTGGTTGACTAGAAACAGTAAAATGTTCAACACCCTGGTTCACAGGTGTATAAAGATAAATAAACATACACAGTAGGACAAAATCCATTACTATTTATCACAATGATTAAGACCAAGGATTATAGCTGTGATTTACAGCAAAAGCTTCACAAAATGGAAAGTCATCATATGCACTGAAAATAGCATAGGCAATAAAAAATTGTATTTCCACAATCTGGTCAATAACATGGAGATCTCCAGTCTTGAGGTCAGAAAGTCTCCAAAACAACCAAATCTGAAGTCACCTACATTACCACAAATTGTTTGAAAGGGTTTCAAGGAAAAAGCATCTACTCTCATCCAAAAACAAACTCAAAGTTGACCAAACACTACTCAAACTTTAGGGGCCCTATCTTGCACCCAGCGCAATTGACTTTGTCAGTGACGCATGTATCATTCGTATTTTGCACCGGCGCACAGCGGGTTTTTCCCTCCACAGACGCACGTCGGCAAACTAGGGAATGAACTTGCGCTCCCTGGTCGGTTCAGCGCAAAAAAAGAGGCGTGTTCCGGCGCAAACCATCCCTGATGCGATTTTGCAGTTTTAAAAAACAATTACGCCACTGACCAGAAAAAACTAGTTTAAAGTCAGTGGCGCGTTGCGCGTTATTCATTATGCTATTTTAAGGGCGCATGCTTGACCATAATTCACTGTATAGCGTGCACAACGCGCATACACTTTGCATCTAATCTACACAGATGCAACAGTTATTTTTGCAAATCATAAATTGTTACACTTAAAAATATTAATACATGAGATAAGGGGAATCATAGTGGTGAGCATTGTGGTGATAGTTTTTATTTATTGTATGGCTGCGTTAAAAAATTCTCATGCAAATAACGATCAAAATATTTTCATAAGTTTGTTGTGTGGCTGTATTACGTTTATTTTATGTAAATAATAATTAAAATGTTTTCATAAGAAACCTTAATGTATATGAACTTGATTTGTAAGAGTACTTCGGGGTTGGACCTTGCTTGCGTTTCTTAGGTCCGATTTCAAAGCCCCCAAAGCCTTTCAGCGGTGAGGGTGGACGCAGCGATGTCCTGGTGTCAGGTCCTGAGGCAGATCCACCTACCGTTACACGGCGTGCCCGATTTATGCTGGCAAGCTTGGGATTCCCCCGTCTCCTGACATCATTGTAGCGCCTGGCTTTGAATAATGAACCTACTTCAGACCAACCCCTTATTGATTTGCGCCCGGCGCAAGAGTTATTTCTCACGCCGGGAAAATAGCAACAGCGCCCAAGATCCGCCCACAAACTCACTTGCGCGTTGCGCTTCGCACTTGTGTTTCAGATCGTTAAAATAGGGCCCCAGATGTGATCAGGATCTATGGACAGATGAAGCAAAACTAAAGCTTTAACAAATAATAAAAGAGAGAGAGAAAGGTGGGTTTGGCAAACACAAAGAGAAATGCTATATGGTTAAGTATCCCATTCCCACAGTTAAATGTGTTTTGGGGTCTTTGATGGCTTGAGACTCTTTATTCACCCTTGCAATGATGGAATCTTGGACTATCAAATATCAACCAATATTAATTGAACACCTGACCTCTGCCAGAAAGCTTTATATGCAGGACGATAATCCAATGCATCGGTACTTGCACAGAAAAAGTTTAAAGGCATATCAAGGTCAAGCCATTGCCATCTCAGTACCCTGACTTGAACCCAATAGAAAACCTTTAGGGTAAACTAAAGAGGAGTCTCCAAAATTTGGATCTGGAGATATTGCGAATGGAGAAATGGTCTCAGATCACTTGCCATCTTCTCTTGTACCTCATGAGGCATTTTAAGAGAAAAATCAGAGCTGATATCTCAGGAAAGGGAGGCAGCACATACAGTATTGACTGTTACTGACGGGTGCCACGCATATTTAATATATTTTGTATTTGCAATTGTTTAAGATCCATGAGAATGTTTTTGCTAATATTTTGAACTACAAAAGGTAAATTAGGGGTTAGCCTTCTTTGCTCACATATACCAAAGGTGCCAATATTAGTGAAGTCAATAATATCAAAATGTAAATCATATTGTGACATGATACCCAGCTATGCCCAGGATGATACATATTTCACTTACATAAATTACCAATGCCATGCATTACCACTGTCAGACAAAATGCTCAAAATTTGTCCCTAGATGTCACTGGGACAGCATCCTTTAAAATGTCTTAATATGAACTGTATACTATAGATACAGATATGTATACATTTGGTACCAACATGCACAGTTTTATGAAGTTGCAAAGGTGTACTTTTTTAAAGGGTACTGCCCCAGTGATAGGTAGGGACCATTTTTTGACGTCTATTTCTGATAGTTTGGTACGGCAGAGTATTTTCACAATAGATGGCTACTTCTGAATGGTTGTCAATTGTATAAACATCCCATTTGGCAGCAAAACTGTGTTGTTACAGCATTTACCAGCACAGCAGCGTATAAAAAAGCACAAAAGGTAACAAACCAAACCATGACCCCCTGACTACCAGCACTGACATCAGCTGCAACATATCAGATGTTAAATCAGATGTACCGTGTTAACTAAATCAACTACAATTGTACAAACAAACGTTTTCTAGCAACGCAGGCCAGACATACACTTACTTTACATCCCATCAGTCAAATTACACCAATAAAAATAACAGTCTCTGTTGATTTAGCCAAGACAAATCTGTTCATCAACATAAAAATAACAATCACAATCTATTTATGAGGATCTGCTGTATCCGCGTCCAGGTCAGCCTAGACGAATTTACAGTCAAGTCACATTGCATGACAATTCCACGGCACATTAGCCTTCTATTGAGTTCCGTTTCATGTCGAGGGGTACACAGCGAGACGAAAATCAAACAAACAGCATTCCTGACCCCCAATAACCACGCCGTGGATCGCACAGACGTCATAGAGTCAAAGCGTTTTCTATCTCAGACGAACCTCTGATACACCGGCGAAAACATGGAAGTTTTGTTTGTTTTCACTCGACGTGAGATGAGGACATAGGGTTCGTTCACTGCCACGCCATAAGCCAGCTGCCCAGATGTTAACACTTCCTGTTCCACACTCGATGACTTTGCCGGGACCCACTGCTAATAGACCTCTATTAGCTTAATTGTTTGGGGGGAACTTGTTGCCGACATGGCTCGTTCGCTTTGCGTGCAATTGCAATGCAACACGCTTGAACCTAATAACACAGAGGGTACCACGCAACACAATACATTATTACATGGCTCTCTGGAAAGCTTGACGTCAACTAAAGTCTTCCTGTAGCTAAACTGGTAAAGAATCAGCAGCGCAAAAGGTCGTGGGTTTGATTCCCAGAGAACACACATGGATATACTGTCACTGTAAAAAGTACAACTTTTGTGGAAACCGATTACTTAAAAACTTTTAAATAAACAAACTCAAAAGTTTTAAGTAAATATTTATAAATTACAATTAATACAAACTTAAAAGTTTTTATTTCATCGTATTTAATTTTTAAGTACACTATACTTATAAATAAAATATCACTTAATTTCGTAATCCAGGCTCATGCAAAGCATGCTGGGAACTGGAAATCTTGTTGATTTACATAAACTGAAATAAATTTGCAGTGCCGGACTCTTTCTAGATTGAATGCAATAACCTCATCACAACCACCAAAAGTTTGTAATTATTTGCCGTGTTTGTTAAAATGAGGCTATTGAAATCACTCTGTTTTGAAGTTATAAATAAAATGTTTGAGATAGCTAAGTTCTTTGAATTATTTTATTTGAGTTTATTTTAAGTTGAATAAACTTAATTTAAACTTACGCATTTTAAATTAGTATATTGTAATGTCCGGTTTACAGTGTACTTTGTAATGCACTGTTAGTCACTTTGGAAAAAAGCATCTGGGTGATTCTTGTGAAATTAGACTTATGAGGTGTCATGAAACATTTTTATAAAAAAAAGTAAATGCAAAGTTTGCACATGATTTTAAATGACATCATACAAACCAATATTTTCATTACCAAAACATGTCCAAGACTGGATTTGGGTCTAAAAAATAAAAAAAATGAAAAGCTTCAGTGCATGTTATACTATAAACATTTACAGTAAAGAAACATGTGGTGTTTGGTGATCATTGGTAAATGTAGAGACAATAATAAGGAATATAAATGTGTCCAAGACCAATTGGCTCATCTTCCGCAACAATTTTCAATCATTGTTTAAGTCCTCAAGGAACTAACATTTTCAAAAAAAAAAAATTGTTGGAAGGAACATAATTAACTGTGACACTCAAGATGGCTACTAGGTAAGCAGTTCTTATTTTTTCTCTCCAGATAAAAGTTGAAATTTTGAACTTGAGTTTGTAAATGTATATATTTAATGTAATATCATGTTGCGGTAATGATACTTTTTGATAATGATAATCTAAAAAATGTAAATAATTCTATAGGAAATATTTTTAAATCCTCAAAATATAATGGTTATAATAAGTTAAAACCTAAATCTTTTATGTGCAAAAAAGAAATTGGCTTCAAGTGCTTTTAAAAAATAAATCTGATGCTGGACACCTTCTAAGTCTGGATTTTGTAAGAATCGCCCATTTGCCAAATGCATACATGTAACTTACCTGATCGTTCCCGCAGTCGAATATTTATGTATGATGACCATGACACCCTATATCAAATCACCATACCTGCTAACCTCTTACAATGTATTGTTTCCAATAATAATAAAATGACATTAGGAAATAATTTTAATCATCAATATTTGTGACCCTATGTCATAAGTCACACTGATATTTGTAGCAACAGCCAACAATACATATGGGTCAAATTATAATTTTTTTATGTCAAAAAAACATTGTATTATTAAGTTAATTTTATGTTAATTAAAGATATTTTGTGATTTTTCAAATGTAAATACATAAAACATTCATTCATCATTAGTAATTTGTTCTAAGGGCTTCATTCTGACAACTTTAAAGGTGATTTTTTTCAATATTTAAATTTTTTTGCACCCTCAGATTTCAGATTTTCAAATAGTTGCCAAATATTGTCTTATCCTAACAAACCACACATCAATGAAAAGCTTATTTGTCCTTCATTCAGTATGAATCAATACCTTTGGAAAGAAATGCTGTCAATAATTACAATATATTACAAATAATACTGACAAATAAACTGTTCACTTCAATAAATAAATAAATTGAGACTGAATGTACATTAAAATGTATATAAAAAGAATTTAAAAAAAATAAGTGCTGACAAAAAATATAAATATATATTTTCATATCACACATAGGCTTACAAAAGAAGCAGACATTTAAGCTTAAACATCAACCATTTTCCCACCTTTTTCCAAATAAAATGAGGGGAAGTATCTAAAAATCTCCCAAAAAAATGTGTTAACAATATTTCCATGAAGACAATAAAATATAAAATGTATGAGGTTTAAGTGTATATACCTTAATAAGTGTTGTTGGTTTTTTTGTAAAGCTGCTTTAAAACAATGCAACATTGCAAAAGTGCTATATAAAATTGAATTTAACTGAATTAAACAATATGTGCAACAAGAATAAGCCATATTTTCGGTCAACCATGTTACAACAGCCTTGTTAAATCTCACCAGCGCATGTGACCTTGTACAACTCAAAGCAGGTGAAATAATATTGACAGAGGATCTTTGAAGGCCGACTTTGATTTTAAATGTTTTTCTAATTATCTGTCGTGTTGACAAAAAGTAGATGCGCAGCTGTGACCCTTTATGAACACCTGTTCCTACTGTCAGGGTGTAAAAGTGATGTTTCCTCAAAAGATTTTTCTTTTTTTCTTAATTTTATCAATTACGGCTGTTAACGTACCATTCATTCAGTGTGAGGAAACACATGATTATGGTTATTAACTCACATAAAATATTAAAAATCTTTTCTCCACCATAAACTCTGACAGAATAAAGAGCAGATCAGATCAAATGGTACATTTGTGAGAAGAAACAGTGATGGATGGAACTGATTTCTGTTCACACATGATCCGAGATGCCGTGAGATGAGATCCATAAAAATATGAAAGCTTACTCATCTGGACAATGGCGTTATTAAAAAACACATGTTGTGAATGGGACGATCCTCCAACAATCTGTCATTCCCAGCCCTGCTCGTGTCACGCAGCTCCAACCTGTGCCTTTTCCCCCTTTTAGCAAACAATACATCAATCAATCAATCTTTCAATGAACTAATTTTTGCCTGGGAAAGACGGACGGCCATTTGAAGTTAGTGTTTACTTCCAGCCCTGCTCGAGCTACAGTATCGCATAATCAGTCTTCTCCCAGACTTTTGTTTCATACGGACAGATGTTTAAGCATTCACGCTAGGGGCGGTTTTCATTCAAGAGATTATAGCCGAAAACCCTTAACAATAACTCTAGGAGCAGAAAGATGTGTGCTCCACGACATCACAACAGCTTGTCATCACTCGACCGAAACCCATTATCTGTCCCATCAGTAAATCCAAAGAGCATTTGGCACACCTCTGGTCTGGATGTGAAAGGGAGACTTGTCACCACGTTCATGTGTGTGTTCCATGGTGATGTCTCCTACGGGACGAAAAATCGGAGGGAGTAACACACTGATTAAGAAAACGACAAATGGACTGATCTTTTCCTCTCATGCAACGTCCCAGGAACATCTGCGCTTGGAGTCGGGCGGCAAGGGCCTTGAGTTCACAGGATGCCATCCAAAGGGAGGTGACCCGTTCGGGTTGGGAAGCCAGAGCTGAGTTTAGGGGCTGTGACCGGTTGTCGGCCCCGCCCCACAGCCAGAACTGCGAGCGTAAACATTTACATATCTGTCTGTTAAAAAACACGGCTTAGGAAATAAACAAGACGATTGGCCTCTACAGAACATTTCACCTCGACTCTGGGGTTGATTTGTCCCGGTTGCCTTCATGGTGAACTCCATCGTGTACAGGCTGTGCTCAGTCAGCCATAGCCAAACGTCATTTTTTGAAAACGTATGTCAGCGCATCCGGAAAGCATCGTAAGCTCGTGTTTTGAACTATTTCCTATGGCTCGAAGCCTACGCACATCAATGGAAACACACAGGAAAGATCCGGAACAAAGCAAAGGTGCGTGTGAGAAATTGTAAACTGTGCAATTTGCTAACGCAAACTAATGCGCTCCACATCATCAATAAAAACAATATGTTGTTGGAAGTGATCACAGATGGACAAAAACTCAGATATCGGCTTTATTATTCAAACAGAAAAAAGGTCTCGGCTCCGCAGATGAGATAAATACTTGTCGGAGTTCTGTCTGCTTTCCTCAACATCTGTAGCACATATGACAATGTGAGGTATTTCAACACCTCCGACAAGACCACTTCTTTTAAAGGCGAGAAAAAACACACTCTCCGAAAATTTGTTCTGGAGGAGAGAAAAAATGCGTCGCTCCGTAATTCCCAGAATATTTAGCAGTCTGGAGGGGTCGCGAAGTGCACTCGCTGCCCTTTTTGTTAACTTTAACCAGGTCTCTCCACTTACAAAAGCCAAAGATAGCTATTGTAGGTGAGCCCACATAAAAGGAGGATTCAGACCTGATCGACATAGACAGAATCTAATCTTAGCCCAGCTATGCTTAGCATGATGGTGAAAGATGCTTGGCCGTTGGAGTGATGTGCAGTTGAGTGCCACGGAAAGGGGCGAGACCGAAAGAATGCAATCCCATGTTATTTCTATTAAGTTTAGGGAACTCAAGAACCAGGGAAGAAGTCTACTGTACAAATCACTTATGAAGTGCTGTTCACCTGATTTTATTGCACACATTGGGATGTCTGGTTTGCCACTGCACGTTACACTAACATGCACTCCTCAAAATCAAAGTGTTGTTATGTAAGCAATAAGCAGGGCCAGACGGAATCTGTTGATTTTTTTTGCTGTTTCTCTGGAAATTTTTTGGAAAAATCGGCAGAATTCTGTGGAATGATTTTAGTGTTTTTAAAAGATATTAGAGATTTTAAGCTAGAAATATTACCAAATTGCATCTAAAATAGTTACTTTTTAAAGGCTTACAATGAAAATGAATACACCAAACCAATAAGTCCTCTGTATTAAACTGGAACAACATGAAGCAGATAATGTGCATGTCAAGATAGAATTAGTTTGTAAAATTACATATATTATTGTTTATAATGTTATATATTATAGCAGAATAAAAAAGCTTTTTTTAATACGTTCTCATTATGAATTAAGCACGTATGAAGATAATTTCATCATTTTTACAACGCAATGTAAACTTTATATTAAACATAACAAAAGCATTCGTCTTGTAAACAAATTTGAAATGATGATGTGCTGCTGAGTGCTGACTGTCGGGTCACATAGACGACAGAGAAGTAAGATCTGCTTAACTCAGCGGTAAGTTTTATTTCATCATAAATATCAATTGGTACGTGCTCTCTATCATTAAAAACAATCACAGCAAACAGCACGCGCAGGGTTTATGTACTTCAATGCATGGTTTATGTATGCTTGTCAATCACGGGCATTAAAGGTGACATAGAATGATTGAACGGGGTATTTATCCTTTTTCTGTGATGTGACATCTAGACAAATTTTTTTTGTTTGGGTCTGTAATGCCTTAGAAGCTTCCTAAAAACCTCTCTCAGATAGCTCTATTAGGGTGGGGGATTTTAAACAAGTGGTTTTGCACCTATTTGGCTCCCCCTACTGGCTTAACTTGCAATCTCATTACTGATTGGCTGACTTTGCTGCCACTCAAAACATTTAGCCAATTATTTTGAAGTGGAGGGGCAGTTAGATGCCTGTGATGTCATAAGAATCAGTTTTTCAGATTGGGCCGTTTTCTGGCTGACATTTCTAAAAGAGGAATTTCTATGAGACTGAGATGTTAAGCATGTCTAGCACTTTTTGTATGTTCGTGAATACGGGTTGACTACCATTATTCAACAAAGACAAGGTGAAAATGTTTTTTCATTCTCTGTCCCCTTTAAATCCTCTGCAGAGTTAAAATTTCTCTGCAGAAATCTGCAGGTGACGCAACGCGCATTATAACGGTAATAGGGTCAAGCGCTGTATATTCTGCAGCGTTCATGTACTTTCATAACATAAACAATAAAACAATGTCCATTTTCTCTGAATTTCTCCAACTCAGCGTGGATTGAAAAGTCCTTTGCTTTTTTTCGAGTTCAGATTTGGGCTACTGTTTAAACTGTTTCCACAGTTTTTTTTTTTTTTTTGTGCAGGTTAAAGACTATTGTACTTTACTTTCAATAGTTATTGGCATCTGGGCTGTAAACAGTCGTTGGGATGCTTTGGGGCTAGTTTTGAATGTCCATTCGGATGGTTTTAATACGCAAATCTGGCAACCCTGGCTGTGCACTTGTGCAGACGTTTGGTTCGGATTATACAGAATGTACATGTAAATGAACATTTTAATCAGATTGCAATGTTTTGGGTGCATGTAAACTGTATTGTCGTAACCTTCAATTTGATTAAATTTGTGCATGTGAACATAGCCACTGTTCTTCACATTATGTAAGGATGATGTTAAGAGGAAAACAGTAAATCACAAAAAAATTGGTTTTCACAGACAGTGTCACATTTATACAAATATTTCAGATTTAAAATATCTATTATACCTTAAAGTAACTTTTAACATGCATAAGTCAAACCATTAGTGAGGACTACAGTCAAGTTGACAAAGCATGTCGAGAGTTATAGGCCATATAATGAAAAGCAGACCTAATGTTGTTCGAAAAATGTCAGAAAATGCAGACAGCAGAGAGGTCTGAGGAAACACAGAGCATTAAAAACTCCTTCACCATCCAATTATCCACTTGAGCAAACCTCGGCGTAATGGGTAAAGGGATGCGCTTTAAAATTAATGAGCGGCGTCTGGAGTTGCATCCCTCTACTAAGAATAAACCATACGAGGATTTCGAACGAAACCAGGATACGATGAGGCTTGTGTTTGTGCGCACAGGCTGCATATTAAAAAGGAATGACCAAATTATCTGATTAAAGGAGAAGCGGAGCGAGGACACATGGTCCACAGGCTTAGCTGTCTGGGAGGAATTAGAAGAATCAGTCAGAACCACAGAGAACTTGAAAACAACTGTCCACCTCAGATACTTGCGTATGGGACAAATATTAGCCTTGATGTTGGAACATTGAGGAACTCACAAACTGTTCCTCAGCTCATTAGAAAGAAGGTCATTTGTATGCATGGAGCCTATGTTTGTAGCTAGCTGTCCGGCTGTTGCTAAGGTTATTTTGGCTGGATTGAAAAGAGAGGTTTATTGAATCGGATGTGTGATTGAAAGAAAACATGTCCAGACTGACAATGCCGACTCTCTCTTCTCTTCTTCTGCGATGTTGATGAGGTCCGTTTAAAAAAATCGAGACTCTGAAAAACTCTGTCTGAATCTTTTGATTTGGGCTATCACATTAGATCTTATTGGAATCAAATAATATTATATTATAAGGATATTTTGACAGGTTATCTAATAACCTGTATGTGTTTTCTCTCTTTTCGAGCAGACCTGTAAAAAACTCTCTAATGCTGCGTACACACAGGGGCAACCTTACAATCTCTCTGATGAAGCCAATACAGAAGTGACGCTATACGCTAGAGACTGGCTCCAAAAGGGTCCCCCATGTTAAAATCCCCAACTTTACAGCACGAGCTAGGCTGGCGAGGTTTCAGCAACCACCTACTTCAGCTTCACCCATGTCCCGCATCTGTACCCATTTTCGGTTATCCGCGAGTGACGCAATGCTAAGATACCGGCGGCAAGCCCTGCCAATTTTTAGCTTTTCACAACCTACAGGTGATGTCATGGACACTAAGGGCCCTATTTTAACGATCTAAGCGCAATGTCTAAAGCGCACAGTGCACGGTCTAAATGGGCGTGTCCAAATCCACTTTTGCTAATTTGACGACGGGAAAAATAGTTTGTGCACCGAGTGCACGGTCAAAAAGGGTTGTTCATATTCTCGTAATGAGTAATGAGTGTGTTTTAGGCGCAACGTGCAATAAACCAATAAGAGTATCAGCTCTCATCCCCTTTAAAAGCCAGTTGCGCTGGCGCTATGTCTAATCCCTATTTAGATGACGGACTTTGTAAACTGAAAAACTAAGCGAAGGAAGAAGACGCCCAGTTTAAGAATAATGTTAAAAAATTTGTTGTTTTCATTTTTATTGAAATTTTTTGAGATTATTTTTTTGGATTAAAACCTTTAAAAGCTGTTTTCTTTCAGACATAGAAGTAAAAATAACAGGCTTTTAATTGCTTTAAATTAATTGATAGCCTACATAATCATTGTAATCTCATAAAATAATTTGCAAATATGCAAGAAAAGGTTTGGATTCTAAAAATACAAACAAGAGATAAAAAATATACAAACGTGCATTGCGCCGGGTGTATGATAGCCCTATATTTTTACAGTCTTTGGTACACACCAGAAGCTAATTTAACTACTTGCGCAACTAAATACATTACATAACAAGTAAACACAAAGACGTGAATATACGCGAATTAGCGCGGGATGATGCGAATGACACAAATTGGGCGGCCAATTGTATTATCACACTCCATATTTGCCTCAAACGTGTCTTATGCGCAATTTCAAAAATATTCAACTCAAGTGGAAAATTAGCATGACACCCGCCAGGCGCAGTTCTAGACACTTTTTAGGGGAGCTTCAGCCACCCTATTTGTCATCTTAGCCCCCCTAAAATTAGTCTAATATTTTTACCAAACTATCAAATATATTTTTCTGAACATTTATTTATTTTAAAAAATTTAAATTTAAATTTCGATGAAAAAGAATAACAAGTGTATGAGGCATTTAATTCGATTTGCTGTTCTGCGCATGCTTCGTAACCGCCAGTGGAGTAAAGTCAGAGTGGAGGAGAGCTTTTTTACAACGTCACAGACACTTTATTTTTTACAGTCTATGGTACACACCAGAAGCTAATTTAACTACTTGCGCAAGTAGATTACATAAAAAGTAAACGCAAAGACGCGCAAATTAGCACGGGACAATGCGAATGACGCAAACTGGGCGGCCAATTGCATTAACACATGCTATATTCGCCTCAAACGTGTCTTATGCTCAATTTCAAAATATTCAACTCAAGCTGAACCAGAGGTGGTTCTAGACCGTTTTTAGGGGGGCTTCAGCCACCCTGTTTGTCCCTCTAAAATTAGTCCTAATATTTCTACCAAACTATCAAATATATTTTTCTGAACATTTATTTATTTTAAAAAATTTAAATTTAAATTTCGATGAAAAAGAATAACAAGTGTATGAGGCATTTAATTCGATTTGCTGTTCTGCGCATGCTTCGTAACCGCCAGTGGAGTAAAGTCAGAGTGGAGGAGAGCTTTTTTACAACGTCACAGACACTTTATTTTTTACAGTCTATGGTACACACCAGAAGCTAATTTAACTACTTGCGCAAGTAGATTACATAAAAAGTAAACGCAAAGACGCGCAAATTAGCACGGGACAATGCGAATGACGCAAACTGGGCGGCCAATTGCATTAACACATGCTATATTCGCCTCAAACGTGTCTTATGCTCAATTTCAAAATATTCAACTCAAGCTGAACCAGAGGTGGTTCTAGACCGTTTTTAGGGGGGCTTCAGCCACCCTGTTTGTCCCTCTAAAATTAGTCCTAATATTTCTACCAAACTATCAAATATATTTTTCTGAAGTTTTATTTATTTGTAAAAAAAAAAAAATTTATTTAAAAATAATGCAAAATGCAGGACATTTCCATAAGAAAGAATAACAAGTTTATGAGGCATTTAATTTGTTTTGCTGTCGTAACCACCAGTGGAGTAAAGTGTGGAGGAGAGCGCAGGTGCCTGTGACTACTGGTCACACAGAGGCCGCTGCAAACACAAAATCATTGTTTCATAAAATATCCATTGTGGAAGCTCGTAGAAAGTATATTGCTGATGTTTTAATTTGTTTGCTAGCCTGTATGAGTTCAGTCATGTCTGCAAAATAAAAGAATATTTGCCGTCTTAAATTACCTAATATTAGTTATCCCCCATTTATAATTCAAAATTGCTTTGCAAACTGAATCAGGCGTGGTTTCAGCAACCAGCCACTTCAGCTTCACCCACATCTCGCCTCTTTACCCATTTTCGGTAATCCGGGATTGACGTGCGGTGACGCGAGGCTAAGATAGCGGTGGCAAGCCCCGCCATTTATTGGCTTCAAAAAAGCTTTTCACATCTCATCTACAGGTAACGTCACAGACACTATATTTTTTACAGTCTATGGTACACACTAGAAGCTATTTTAAATACGTATGCAAGTGCATTACATAAAAAGTACACAATATCCGCGAATATACTCGAATTAGCGCAGGACAATGTGAATAACGCAAATTGGGCGGCCAATTGCATTAACACACCTTTTTTTTATTAGGTTAAATAAAAAATCATAAGGGTTTGGAACTATATAGAAGAGTAATGTATGTAGCCTACATGGATTTATTAACAATATAATAATACTGGTTTCAAGTTGCAAAAAGGCATAACAATGGTCTCTTCACATCATCACTGAGGACTAAGCCCCCCTAAGAATGAAATCCTAGAACCGCCCCTGACAGGGGCGTCATGCACCAATTTTTTTTAAGGGGGCAAAGTGTCAAGAGCTCACAGAAATTTGTGCATACACAGACATCAAACGAAATATTATAGAGCTTTCAGTCTTTTCCATGGCACTTACATTTCTAACAATCTGAAAACCCCTGCTTTCATGCAAAAACCTCCAAAATAAGAGTGATGACTAACTTTAATATCAAATACTATTCAATCGGAATAAGGACACATTTGCATCATATTTACATCTGAAACGGCATGTTTTATTTAAGTCTTAATGGCTTGTTTAATTGTGTCATTAATGCATTTTGCACAACAACATTATCATATAAAATTAATGTAATTTTAAATCCATAAAGTATATAAACAACGGAAATGACATAAGCTATAGCCACGTGATTGATTTTAATGTTCAATAATGATTTTAAAAAATATGTTTAGATAAAATTATTAGAGGAACGGATTTTTGCATAAAATTTTACCTCATGTGAGCATGTGAGATTCCGCGCCCGCGTGAACTCTGGCGAACTTTGGCGTTGTGCCAAGAAGATGAATCTCTACTAATATAACGTTGAGACGGTCACATTTAAAACCATACATTTTCTACACAGAGGAGATTAACTGCACATTACAGTACTGGGGTTTGGAAATGTTGTGAGCGTTTCTAACACGTTTTAATTCCTCAGATAGCCAAATGCAGCAGCAAGCCAGCAACAGCAGAGAGCTCGTGAGCGCGCCCAGACGCTGATGACGTCTGCGACTGCGCTCTGACTGCAGCGCCAGCTGCCGCCAGAATAAAAGTAATGTAACATGATCAAAACACTATCAAAACGGCGAAAATCTCTGAAAAGTGACTAGGATGCAGCACAGAATGTATAATATTGTGCATATTAAACAGATTAAAGGTCAAATAACAAATTAATGGACGCTTATTTGATTTTGAGGTTGGATGCAAAATCCATTGGCTCAAAAAAACCAAGGGGGCAGGTGCCCCCTCAGTTTGAATGGGCATGACGCCTCTGGCCCCTGACACCCGCAAGTAATCTAGAGGGAGGAACATGATGCTTCGTGTAATGTAATGTTTTGAAAACAAGTAAAAATCCTAAAATGTAAATCTATATAAATGTAGACATTTCTAGATTTCTGTGCTGAGGAAATGACAAAAATACTAAAAATGTTTTGTTGGTGAATCAAGTGGTGCAGAATCACACATTTCAGTGCAGGACAGTTTCAATGCCAACATGACTCTTAAATCCCAAACAATAAAACTTTAGCTAAACCCGTTTAGCAAGAGTGCTGCCATGCTACCTAACTGCCAGTTAAGACCAAGTACTAATTTACCCTAGTTCACACTTTCCAGAGACATTCACACCCACATTTCTCTTTTTAAACCATGTGATAGTGCTTAACATTTTTAACCTGCAGTCGCGTACCTCTGTAAATCCACCATGTGATGATGGAGCTGAAGTTAAAGGGCACATGAGAAATGTTAAGTGATGGAGGCATTTTACACATTCATGCATACGCAGTGTATCAAACCACTTATTCACTTATTTGCTACTGACGTCGCATAGCCTGCTACTGTATAAAAAGAGTGAGCAAAATGTAGTATCAGGCTTTAATTTGTATGTTTCATGTAGACAAAATTATGTAGACAAAAGACGGGCAAAGACAATGTAAACATCAAATTTGAGCTAGATATTAAGTCTGATTTTCAATTCAGAATGTCTGAACAAAAAGTCTAAAAAAAAGTCTTGTCAATGAGATCCTTTTTCCTGTAATTTTAAATCAACCACTGTGTAACAATACACAGGTGTGAAAAGAACTCAAAGCTGATTTTCCTGAATCAGTAAACACTATTGAATTGTCCATAGAGACACATCATGTGTAACAAAGCCTAAAGATAACTAAAACCACCACTCTTTCTTTTCAGAATTAGATTAACTGTGTGCATGTGTGGCAGAAAGTTTTGTCATGGAAAATGTTTTTGCATTTTTCTCTCCTTGTGTTTCAAGGTTTTCGAGTTCTTTGAATGATTTTCATATGGCTGAAATGGAGCATTTTTTTTTGTATTCCGCTCTCATAGTTATGTCTGGTCCGGGGTCAGATTCACAAGTGGTGCGCAGCAACTACTGATTCCTTATAAAATGAGTAAATGCCACCTGCATAGTTCCCATTTTGGTTTTAATGGATGAGGGTCAGTGATGTGGTGGCCATTTTTCTCACCGGATCTACTGTCCATACATTAAAGAGCACCTATTTCATTGCTAAAAAAACATTATTTTGTGTATTTGGTATAATACAATGTGTTCGCGTGGTTTATGGTTAAAAAAAATTATAATTTTCCACATACCGTACATTTTTGTAACTCCAAATTTCACTCTCTTCCTGAAACGCACAGATTTTTTACAAAACTCATAGCTGTGTCCCTGATAGGCCAGCTAATTTGTACGTTGTGATCAGATAATTGGTGCTCTTTAAGAATGCATTTTATAAAGACATTGACTTGACAACAGCTTGTGTTTTCCACAATGAATTGATTAGATCTAGAAAGTTGACACTCGCAGCAGGCTGACAGTTGAAGGGGCGGGGTTAATGGACGCTCCGCCCAAGCCATCAAACTGACATCATCAGAGAAGGATCATCACATTTCTAAAAACAAATGTGTTAAAACAACACATTTTGTGTCTAGTTAAGGACACATTTAATGTGTTGTCCTTAACTAGACACATATCTGTGTAACAAATCTTGTATTGTCCCATATATTTATTTGAACACAACATCGCGGGGCAATAACTAACGCGGGTTAGTTGTAACATGGACCATTTACATTGTTGCACAGGGTTGAGCGATTCGTTTTTTCCTTATTGTCTTCACGCTGCTAAAAGACGGAGTCACGCAAATTTATGGAAATGTATAATGTTTTTCTAGAGAGTTATTGATGAACGAGTCTTTTGGTGGCATGTAGGTAAATGTGGTGGTGGTTGAGGAGATTCCCCCATTCATATGTAAAGCGCTTTGAGCACTGGAAAAGCGCTATATAAATGTAACGAATTATTATTATTATTATTAAATTTTTTCATCATATGTTTTTTTCGGTTTCTGAGTTGGGTGTGTACCAATGTACACACAAAAATCAATGTTATGTCATATTAATCAGTGTCTAGTTGACTAAAACATAGCATCATTTTGAAATATGTCTGCAGCTCTTAGCAACTTTTTTGGTATGCTAGAAAATATTTTGACCCAGTGGGGTTAACAGGGCCCTATAATTTCCGCGATCACGGAATCGCGGACGGAATCGCGGAATTGGCTAATTAACACGGAATCTAGTATTAACGCGGAATTTCGCAGAATTTTATATATTTTGAATAAAATTATGTTTTTTGTGGGAGACGAACGCATGTCTGGGGAAATGCAGACCGGGGGAAGTAAATCTGGGCGACACGCCCCCTCCCGTCATTTCAGACCCCCTCCAAAACACTGAAACTATGGCGAAGCGGCTCTCCACTACTCTGCTTTCATCAGCGAAAAAATTAAGAAATTCGACGCTACGCACTTAGTTCCAAGCAGGTCTCACATGACTTTTATGTGACCGGAGAACTGTTATTTTGTACGTTTTTTCAACTCTCTGTTCACGGTGAGCGCAAAGATACATGCACTCTCTCATCCACGTCTGTCTCACTGCACCTCTCACACGTGCACGCGCTCTCGCATCTGTCCGAAGTCCGAACACAAATCCTCATGTATTTGTTCAGTTTTATGTATTTCAAGCGAGCTGAGGCAAACTAACTATCCCTCGCATTTAAAATATAATTATCTGCATCATGGCGCCGCTCTCTGTCTCTCTTTCGCTCACACGTGCAAAGAGCTGCGTGCTCATGCTGTCCTAAGTCAGATCACTATCCTGTGTATTTTTGTAAAGTTATATGCATTTCAAGCGATTGTGTATAAAATATGGATCGCGTTCCGCTGGACCGATGTGTTTAAGGCACTTCTGAAGGCACCACTGCTTTGACACCTTGTTGTAGCCTCATGCAACAACACTAAACAATGCATTGAATTGAGTTGTGTGTGTGCGCGCGTGTGTATGTGCGTGTGTAAATGCATCTTTTATAGTCATTAAGTAATCCTGTTATCCAGTTTTTCCCAAAATCATTTACATTTTAATTATTAACATTAAAGGCACACTCTTTTTATGACTAAAATAACAGTAAAGGGTAAAAAATATAATTGCCATAAATTAAAACGGATAAAACGGAATTTGCAAAAATTAAAACGGAGAAAACGGAATTTGGGGAAAAATAAAACGGAAATTGGGAAAAAATAAAACAGATTTTATAGGGCCCTAGGTTAATTGTAACGCTGTGTTACAACTAACCCCTCAGCACTAAAGATATGAAAACCGCTAACATTAGCGTAATTCTTGCCATTGTTTTACAATTGGCTACACACCATTGATTGCTGGCTGCCAACAAAATAAATGTGCCTGTCTTATCAAAAATTGTGTGTCAAAGTTTATTTTTGTTCATATCTTTAATATTGATTGAATAAGATCACTTCAAAGATTGAAATCATACTTAAATAAATGGCTAAAATCAGACTTTGATGCTCATAATTTCAGAATTTGATTTTGAGACTTTAGTATATTTGCCTACAAACTTAATTTTTAGCAAGTGTTACAACTAACCCCCTGCCTGTTACAATTAACCCCACTTATGGGGTAAGTTGTAACGTTTGCACTTCTGTCACGTTTGGTGTAATTCGCCAAGAATGGTAAGTACTAGAAACAAACTTCACATGGTCATTTATAACAGAGATGTGTGTGTTGCTTGTGTAAAAATACAAATCAAACTCAAAATTTTTTGAATGATTGAGCCAAAACCAAAAAGCGTTAGGTTGTGCCCCGCTCTTCCCTACTTTTATTTAACAGTAACATCACCTGTGCCGGGTGCGATAGCCCATTCATCAAATAGTCGCAGGCTGCGGAGGTCGGATATGGAGCAGTGGGTCGGAAGCACATGCAGTAGAGTTTTACAGAGGTTGTTTCCCTGGTCAGCGAGCCACACTAAATTCACTCTGGAATTTTTTTATGTCCGCCTCTCTGCAAAGCGCCAAACCCTCAGCTCTCCGCGCCACGGCTTCACCGGTGACCGCATCGATTTTATAGTATTTCTTGGCTGACACCAGGACACCAGTCATTCTGTAATGCAGTGCACTGAAGCTTTTCGTGCCCTATCATCGTAAAGCATCTCTACTACTCTGCACAAACAGCAGCGGGCGGCCAAACCACAGAGGGCCTCTCAAATTAAACGCTTATTTAAATCAAAGTAAAAGAGTGAGCGGCGAGCTTTGTTGTTAGAGAAAATGAAAGAAGTCAAGTTTGGAAATATGTTATGCTGCCGGAAAAATGAAGTTTAAAGCGCTATGAAAGCTTCAACAAAACCGGCACGTGGTACTGTATGCGTATATCCTAAAAACCGTATGATAAGTTCACCTATACTCTAGCTTTCAATGTGACAGACAGGGTTTAGTTTAATCCAGGACTAGATTAAACCGCCCACTTATAGGGGTGGTCTCCCGGACAGGGATTAGCTTTAACCCGGACTAGGCCTTAGTTTAATTAGGAAATATAACTAGTTTTAACAAACATGCCTTGCAAAAAACATTACTTGTGTGCATTTTTAAGGGCAAAACAAAGGTCACTGATGTATTTTAAGATATGTCAGTGCAAGTTGTTTTCAGTTTGGACAGCTCTTACATTTATTTTAGTCTAGGACTAGTTTAATCCCTGTCCAGGAAACCCCTCCTTAGTGTACTAAACCACCTTTAACATTTTATTAAACAGCCAAAAGGCCTCCGGTATAAAAAAAGCTCTTGGTGTAGCTTTCCTCCCAAAATATGTGTACAGACAAATGGCAAATTTTGCATGCACACAAAGTTTTACATTTATAAAATCCACATCAAATTCAGTTGATAAATCTCAGATTGTTCACCTGCCTAAACCATATTTGGGCTCTACAACAACTTTTTTATTTGGCAAAACCTCACCTGCAAATTGCAACCAGTTACTGTTTAGTAATGGTTCTAGAAATCAGGAAAACGTAAAAATATGCGAGACTAAAATGCCATCGGTTCTAATATGATAGATATCATATTGTAAATCTGCTAAATACATAAATTATGATTTCCTTATTAGTAGTCGTATCTTCCAAGGGACCAAAGATAAAAAAGAAATGCATTACATCACTCCACTGCACTCCCTGGTACAAAAACTGTCACTGGGGGCCGTACCCTTAAAAAAGGTCCTAATGCGTACCCATTTAGGTACAAATAGGCTATGTATACATTTTACACCAATATGCATTGTTGTAGTCGAGACCACCAAAAACCGAGACCAAGACCAAAGACATTCGAGATCTAGACTATAAAAAAATGGATGGAATTACATCTTGGATATTGTGAGCCTTTGCATTAATTTTGTTGACAGATTTCTTTTAGACTATCCGCCAAACATTTCTTATTGGCACAACAGTAACAAAAGCAATCAAATAAGAAATAAGTCACAAATAAATCACATTAATGATGTTAACACATAAATCAGACAATGCACCAGCAATTTAGTGTAAACCGGTCTTGAATACTACAACACCTCCAATTAGTACTTTTGAAGTACTAATATGCCCTCTTTAGTAAAAGGTATTGCACAAAATACATAACCTGACATAACTTCAGGTAATTCTACTGTTTAATATATACAGGTCTTAATCAAAGCATAAATCTATGCCATTGTATACCTTGACATAGGCTTTGTGCCGAAATGTTGGTGAAAAAAACTTTTTGCAAGTGAGTGTGCAGTCATATAATTTATATATATTAATACACTCACCTAAAGGATTATTAGGAACACCACACTAATACTGTCTTTGACCCCCTTTCGCCTTCAGAACTGCCTTAATTCTACGTGGCATTGATTCATCAAGGTGCTGAAAGGATTTTTTTGAAATGTTGGCCCATATTGATAGGATAGCATCTTGCAATTGATGGAGATTTGTGGGATGCACATCCAGGGCACAATACTCACGTTCCACCACATCCCAAAGACGCTCTATTGAGTTGAGATCTGGTGACTGTGGGGGCCATTTTAGTACAGTGAACTCATTGTCATGTTCAAGAAACCAATTTGAAATGATTCGAGCTTTGTGACATGGTGCATTATCCTGCTGGAAGTAGCCATCAGAGGATGGGTACATGGTGGTCATAAAGGGATGGACATGGTCAGAAACAATGCTCAGGTAGGCCGTGGCATTTAAACGATGCCCATTTGGCACTAAGGGGCCTAAATTGTGCCAAGAAAACATCCCCCACACCATTACACCACCACCACCAGCCTGCATAGTGGTAACAAGGCATGATGGATCCATGTTCTCATTCTGTTTACGCCAAATTCTGACTCTACCATCTGAATGCCATCTGAATCGAGACTCATCAGACCAGGCAACATTTTTCCAGTCTTCAACTGTCCAATTTTGGTGAGCTCATGCAAATTGTAGCCTCTTTTTTCCTATTTGTAGTTTAGATGAGTGGTACCCAGTGGGGTCTTCTGCTGTTGTAGCTCATCCGCCTCAAGGTTATGTGTGTTGTGGCTTCACAAATGCTTTGCTGCATACCTCTGTTGTAACAAGTGGTTATTTCAGTCAAAGTTGCTCTTCTATCAGCTTGAATCAGTCGGCCCATTCTCCTCTGACCTCTAGCATCAACAAGGCATTTTCTCCCACAGGACTGCCCCATACTGGATGTTTTTCCCTTTGCACACCATTCTTTGTAAACCCTAGAAATGGTTGTGCGTGAAAATCCCAGAAACTGAGCAGACTGTGAAATACTCAGACCGGCCTGTCTGGCACCAACAACCAAACCACGCTCAAAATTGCCTAAATCATCTTTCTTTCCCATTCTGACATTCATTTTGGAGTTCAGGAGATTGTCTTGACCAGGACCACACCCCTAAATGCATTAAAGCAACTGCCATGTGATTGCTTGATTAGATAATCGCATTAATGAGAAATTGAACAGGTGTTCCTAATAATCCTTAAGGTGAGTGTAGATCTGTCATCGTTCTTGAATATATGATTTTCTTCAGTCAGTGACATTGCTTATACATGTGATCCTGTGAATGTTTCTGTGAAATCAAGGTTTAAGTCTCAAAATCTTATAACGAGATGAGGAGAGTCAAAATTTCACTTCAATCATTGAATTCACATTAATTTCAATCTTTGACAAAACCTTACGTAGTCAGTATACTAAAGATAGCAAGTTTATATTTTCACTGAATGTTTTTTACATTATGTAGAATGATTTTATGTAACACACAAATGGAGTAAATCACCAAAAAATGACTTTGCCCTCTCCTGAAAAAAAAAGTGGCCTTTTAATTGTTTCCCGATAGCTGTCCATCTGTATATCGCCTACAGGGTGCTATGGTATTTCTTTATAAGAACCGGAACAGTATGTTGGCTCTGCAATAAAAGTTCGATTCCAGTAAGTGCAAATGTATCCAGACTCTGAGCTGTAAAATGCAGTGGGTATAATAAATTTGATTCAATGATTAATTATTGAGCTATTTACCATTTACAAGAGAACACCAGGTTCTGTTATTAAGCCCTTGCTTATTTCATGTAAAGCCAAAATAGCGCGCTTGTACTCTGAGCGATACATAATTTCATATAAGCATTTTGTGCACACAATGGGACCTATTAAAAGTGAGCTATTCTTAGACCTCCATGTAAATCTGCTTTACAACATTACCAGAAAAAAAACTAATGAAAGTTGGAGTAAGAATGTCTTTAAATGTTGACGCCTGGACATCGAATGACTAAACATAAAAGCAATCGTGTAAATGTAGAAAGACTACCTTGTTGTTTGAGTTATTGTAACGGTGTGTGTGTGTTTTCGTAAGTTCGAAGTTTAAAGACGTGAAGATATGAAAGCAAAATTCCACAGTAAAATGTGTAGGGATTTATTACCCATGAGGTCTTTCATTCCAGCGCTCACCTGACGAACACGATGTCATGAGGTTCAATGGAATCGAGTTGGAAACTTTGCTTTGTGTTCTCAGAATGTATTTTCCATTTCATACAGAATATGTGTTGTTATTATTATTATTATTCAATTATATGCTGTATAAAATGTGAACCACCTGCTATGAAGCCGTAGGGGAAGAAGAGAAACAGCGGCCCTTATGGGGCGGATCGATGCCTGCTACCAAACTAAACCCAGACCGCGTCGTCTCCGTACTGCAATGTTAATAATTTAAAATCCCCATTAATAAATGCCTTGTGTTTTTAGGGCCCGTGTAAGGTTCTGTTTGTGTGGCCTGATATAACTCCCATAATATCTTCAATAAAAAAAAATGAGACAAGAGTTAGCGCGGCACTTGCGGTTAGGCGTGCCAAAAGAAATAGTTATTGCTCGTATAGGTTGCTTTTTCACAGCTCGGAAAATTTTATTGAGTTCTGAGTTGTGTTTTGTTTTAGACTCTACTTTGACACAGCTGTGTCTTTTAAAATTCCTAAGGAGAAATAATATAGACATAACTGTTTACATTCTGTACTGTGAGAATATCCATCTATAAAATTACTGTGGCTAGCCAGGATTGAGTCTTAAAATGTGCATAAGCTGAGTGCGGCTCAGAGAAATATGTTTTGCCTTAAAGGCACAATATGTAAGATTTTTGCATAATATTCAAAATCCACTTGCACAGTGTGATACATTATCCCAAAAGTTCACAAGTATATGTAAATCCAGAGAAATTCCTTTTTTAAATAATGTCTACTGTGGCCTATAAATGACGTTATATCCATGTTGTCCTCAGCTTCTGCTTGTAGAAATGGCAACCCACGTGGACCTATGTACACTCACCTAAAGAATTGTTAGGAACACCTGTTCAATTTCTCATTGATGCGATTATCTAATCAACCAATCACATGGCAGTTGCTTCAATGCATTTAGGGGTGTGGTCATGGTCAAGACAATCTCCTGAACTCTAAACTGAATTTCAGAATGGGAAAGAAAGGTTATTTAAGCTATTTTGAGTGTGGCATAGTTGTTGGTGCCAGACGGGCCGGTCTGAGTATTTCACAATCTGCTCAGTTAAGTTACTGGGATTTTCATGCACAACCATTTCTAGGGTTTACCTAAAATGGCGTGAAAAGGGAAAATGCCTTGTGTGGGCGAAAATGCCTTGTTGATGCTTGAGGTCAGAGGAGAATGGGCCGACTGATTCAAGCTGATAGAAGAGCAACTTTGACTTAAATAACCACTCGTTACAACCGATGTATGCAGCAAAGCATTTGTGAAGCCACAACACGCACAACCTTGAGGCGGATGGGCTACAACAGCAGAAGACCCCACCGGGTACCACTCATCTCCACTTCAAATTGGAAAAAGGCGCTACAATTTGCACAAGCTGACCAAAATTGGACAGTTGAAGACTGGAAAAATGTTGCCTGGTCTGAAGAGTCTCGATTTCTGTTGAGACATTCAGATGGTAGAGTCAGATTTTGGAATGGAATGAGAACATGGATCCATCATGCCTTGTTACCACTGTGCAGGCTGGTGGTGGTGGTGTAATGGTGTGGGGGATGTTTTCTTGGCACACTTTAGGCCCCTTAGTGCCAATTGGCCATCATTTAAATGCCACAGCCTACCTGAGCATTGTTTCTGACCATGTCCATCCCTTTATGACCACCATGTACCCATCCTCTGATGGCTACTTCCAGCAGGATAATGCACCATGTCACAAAGCTCGAATCATTTCAAATTGGTTTCTTGAACATGACAATGAGTTCACTGTACTAAAATGGCCCCCACAGTCACCAGATCTCAACCCAATAGAGCATCTTTAGGATGTGGTGGAACGGGAGCTTCGTGCCCTGGATGTGCATACCACAAATCTCCATTAACAGGGAGATGCTATCCTATCAATATGGGCCAACATTTCTAAAGAATGCTTTCAGCACCTTGTTGAATCAATGCTATGTAGAATTAAGGCAGTTCTGTATGCACAATATTAAAATTTATATAAATATAAATTCTCAAAATAATGTGCCACATTAGCAGAAGGACAACAGGAACTCTTGACATTTTAACCTGACTTACTTTAATACTGACTAGGGCTGCAACTAACGACTATTTTAATAGTCGACTAGTCACCGACTATTGAAACGATTAGTCGACTAATCGAATAATTAATACATTTTTCTATAATTTAGCATGAGATTGCCTAAATTCTGTGGAAAATTATAGTAAACACAAGAAAGAAGGGGGTACTTCAATGAATTTTTTTTACATTCAATGAAAACAAGTTTTAACATTTTTAATAATTGCATCTACTATGATTTTACAAAAACGAAGTTATGTATTTCAGCTATTTTTATATATATATATATATATATATATATATATATATATATATATATATATATATATATATATATATATATGCTGTATTTTTTAAGTTATGAAGGTTTAAATCAAAACAAACCAACTGCAGTTGAATTGATATTAATTTGAATGGACAACCAAAAAAACGAGATTTCAGAAATTTAAAAAACAGAGATTATATATATATATATATATATATATATATATATATATATATATATATATATATATATATATATATATATATATATATATATATATATATATATACACTCAGAGGGCATTCGCCTGTTGTGGGGTGCACGTCTGCTTCTTTTGCAGAAAGGGGTCCATGGTGGCTCTCTTCTTCAGACAGCATGCATTTAATTTAAAATACTTTTGTCAGGCACAGTCGGGCATAACGTTAAACTTTTGTTTTGTTTTTTTTAAGCGAAAATACGCTTATAAAATGTACAATGTACATCCAAAACAAAACGTATTGGCTTCCATGTTATTTAAATCTTACCGAGGCGAGTCAAACTCCGTTTCATTCAACTGTCCGACGTGCTTTCTCTTTAAATGTTCGTGCATCACCGAGGTGCTGCCGTGATACGCAAAGACTGCTTTGCAAACCATGCAGGTAATCTTTTTATTCGCCGTATCCAGGCTAAAATGCTCCCAAACTTCATATGTTTTGGTAGCGAAGCTGCTGCGTTGGACACCGCCATTTCTGTATGTTATCGCTCAGCATAGAAGCTAATGCGCATGTGCGACTCTCGGCAGAGAGTCCCTGCGTCCCAAACCGCATACTTCAATACTATATAGTAGGTTAAAAGCACTACTTCTCATACTCTTTGCCTACTATATAGTATGGAAGTAGGCGGTTTGGGACGCAGCGATTGTAATGAAGAGAGATGCCTCACTCGGCCGGAAAAAAACATGTCTGGCGACAACGTCGACGATGAAATTCATTGTCGACTATTTCTATTATCGATTTTTGTCGACAACGTCGACGAATCGTTGCAGCCCTAATACTGACAAGGCAAACTTCAGAAGTGTTATAGCACTAAATAACCTGTAGATTGATTAGTGCTGTAACATATTAAACATAACTTGTTATTAGAAAAAAATCACTGTTTAAGTAATTTACTTTTCATGCTCGAAAATAGCCTTCTGGACCTTCCCACGGGACACAATGACGAAATAGCACAATATTTGGCAGCTCTGGTCAAGGGTTGCGTGCTGAACATGCTATCATTGTTTGGAATGCACATGTAGTCAAGATTCTGGCAAAATCACTTTGTTATTTCGTCCAGTATTACTTTTTAGTACTTTAAAACTGTTGACGTGGATTGTTTTTTCCATGGGTTAAATGTGTTAGAATTGTATTCATCGGCTGTCAATATTAAGATAATACTATTTTATTTGTGAAAGTGAAGTTTGGTATTTGGGAAATTGCGTGATTATTTTGATTGTTACACAAATATGGCAACCCTTCCAAGCTGGTGCGTAAACACTTGAGAGTAAGCTGACTGTGCGGCCACAACCGTAGTAACACGCGTGTATTATAAAGAAAATTTACATTTTGATGTGTAGGCCCAATAATTATAACTGCTTACATAATACAATAAGACGAAAGCGTTACCCAACACAACATTAAAATGTTCTGTATCATAAAAATATGTAATACTAAGTTAAAAAAACATTCTCCCATGTAAAAAAATGATCCCATTATCCCAATCTCTGCAAGATTTACAACCTGAGGCTGCACAATCTATCCTGAAAAGCTGTGAGTGAAGTCTGCATCAGGACCATTACAAAATGGCAGATGCATTTACATATATGGAGCAGTCAAATTAAGTATCTACATATACATTTCTACGGTTCAGTCACAGAAAAAAAAAACAATTTATTAATCCGTGAACATGATTAGTAAATTCTAGGGATGCACCGATAGGATTTTTTTGGCCCGATACCGATATCGATTTAAACAGACAACTTCTGGCCGATACCGATGCCGATACCGATATTAAACACTTGTAAACAATACTATACAGTTGGTCTATTAGCTAGTTTATTTATGCTTCAAATAATTTTTACTGAACATGGATTGGATCTAATTAACATTCAACTGACCAACATAATAAGAGAGGCACAAATTAAGCTAAAACAAATATAATAAGACAGCATGACAACCTTCAAAGGTGGTTTTTGCTATTCAGCATTTATTTTATTAACAACATTAACTCATTTTTTTTTTACATATAATGGATTTCTTTATGCAGTTAATTAATAAACAATGGGTATCAGCCTTTCTCGTGCTATTGCCGATATGCCGATGGTTTCAAATTCATCAAAAATCGGCCGATAAATATCGGCGGCCGATACATCGGTGCATCACTAGTAAATTCCATACATCCCTGGATGGTGAAAATAATCTTCCATTATTCAACTCTCCTTCATAGCGTCATCAAGCTTTGCTTTAATTATTGTTTTGAAAATGCGACCTCAGAAATGTCCACCAATGCCTATCCGGATAGTATTTAATGAAATGTTTGTAAAATTTGACTATGGTGCATCAGAACATCTGAACAGATCAACGTTTGAGACATGAGAGCTCATATGAAGAGGAAGAAAAATCTCTACTTTGCCTCTAATCTCAATGTTGTCAATCAGTAATAACTGCGAAACTCATTTTTTGGGGATTTTTTTATCCCCTATGTAACCGCTAAACACCTGGTGCACAGAAAATTCACACAGACTATCGCTGGAAACTATGATGCATTATAAACCACAATAATACCAGGTCAAAACCACATCTATTGTTTACTGCTCTGGCTTCTTGTTTCACTGGCATAAATACGGTTATGCGTGAGATTTCTATCTGCACTGCATATCGAAATCCCTGGAAGCCATTTGTTTAACTCGCACATGACTAAAGCTATTACACATCATTGCTGTCCATCATCCGAATAGACTAAAAAAAACATTTGAAAACACGGACACAAAATAGAGTCAGTTATATGCCCTCACACGCTAAGTTTGGCTGACTGTGATTCAGGGCCAACATCTGATCACTGAGGTTTAGCTCAATGAAACAAATGAAAGGGGAAAAACATGGATGTCTGTGATAACTTCCCAGAATTCACCTTGCCTCTATATACAAACGTTTATAACCCAGTCAGTCTGGAATGAGAATCGTATTGTAATGTCACAACTATTTGTGCTATTTAAATTCACATCTAAACAAGATTCATACATATACCTATTATTATATCAAATAATCATCTTTATCCCTAGAGCAATGCATTCTGCCCACAACGGCCAAAGCTAGGGTGTTCTTGCCAACTATTGAGAAATTCAGAGACCCTTGGCCTGACTTCATACGGATTGTTGTTGTCAGATTTTCACCAAAGTAACTGGATATCTTCCTTCACAAATTCACAAGACAAAAACAAATAACAACTTTAGAGTCACTCGATACTGTTGTTAACTAACTTTGCACACTAAAAATCTCAAATACAATTAGTTTTTATTACACAGATGTTGACTTCTGGAGCCAGCTGCTCCAACTGGACTGCACCAACACTTGTAAGGTACAAAAATCTTATAGGCAATCATGCCACCATTAGATTTGTTGTTTTTGTAATGGTATATTGGCCATACAGTGAACTCCATTAATATTGGAACAGAAGCACATTTTGTGTTATTTTAGCCTATACATTATCATTTTCTTATAAGGACAAAAACATTTGCAATAAATAAGAGATAATATAGGCAGCAGGTTATATTTTGTCATTTAGCAGACGCTTTTGTCCAAAGCGACTTACAAGTGAGGTAAACAATAGAAACAATTATAGCAACACAAAAACAGCAATACATAAGTGCACTGGAAATAGTCTCATCAAGTCCAACACAATATACATAGCCAAGGGTTTTTTTTTTTTTTTTTTTTTTTTAAAGAAATGTAGAGATAAAGAGAAAGGTAAATAGAGAAAGAGAAAGGTAAATAGAGAAAGATAGTAAGTCCGTTATTCGGAAGTGAGATAATGGCGGAAGAGATGGGTTTTTAGCAGAGTCTTAAAGACAGCTACAGTGTCAGCAGATCATGTCATAGATCATTCCACAGTTGTGGAACAACTCCTGAAAAGGTACGCGCTAGTGTTTTTTTCCCTTTTTGAGATGGCACCATAAGCTGTCGCTCGGTGGCAGAGCGCAGTGATCGAGAGGGTACATAAGGCTTTATAATTAAGTGAAGGTAAGGGGGTGCTGACCCAGTGGTGGTTTTAAAGGCCAGGAGCAGAGCCTTAAATTTGATGCGAGCTGCTAAAGGAATCCAGTGTAACTTGACAAAGAGAGGAGTGACGTGCGCCCTCTTTGGCTCATTGAAGACCACTCTTGCCGCTGCGTTCTGAATCATATAGGGGTTTGGTCATGCAGGCTGGAAGCCCTGCCAGTAGCGCATTGCAGAAGTCCAGCCTGGACAAGAGCTTGGACCAGGACCTGCGTAGCATGCTCATCTAGGAAAGGTCTAATTTCCCTAATATTGTAGAGGATGAATCTACAAGAGCGAACAGTGCTGGCAACATGCTCTGTGAAGCTAAGCCGTCATCAATGACCACTCCCAGGTTCTTGGCCGTCCTGGAAGGCGTGATGGTCGAGGAACCTAGCTGAATGGAAAAGTTGTGCTGAATCTTTGGTTCAGATGATATGACAAGCAGTTCTGTCTTCGCAAGGTTAAGCTGGAGATGGTGATCCTTCATCCAGAGTGAGATGTCCCTCAGGCATGCCGAGATGCGAGCAGAAACTGTGGGATCATCAGGGTGGAACGACAAGTGGAGTTGAGTGTTGTCTGCATAGCAGTGGTAGGAAAAGCCATGTTTTCGAATGACAGAGCCCAGGGATGTCATGTATATCGAAAAGAGCAGCGGTCCAAGCACAGAGCCTTGAGGCGTTATCATAGAAATAAGCCCAGACAGTGTGATCAGGCTTATTCAACAATAACAACCTGCTGACTGAATCAGAATCAAGCCTTTTAGAATGATACTATATTTTCTATTATATACCAGGGGTCGGCAAGTAAGTTTGGCATTGGGCCAAGAAACGAGCAAACGTAGAGAAAACGCTTATCTTATGCTGAGTTTACACCAACCGCGTTTCAGTCGTCAAAATCGCGAACAATTTGGATGCATTCACGCGTGTAGAGCGGAGTAGATGCGCGGAAAAAGCAAGCATTTGATGCGCGTCAGAGGCAAACTCAATTCTTGTGGGAGGGGCAAGTGCTATGCGGTTGTCTGTTTGCAAGATGGCTGATGTCGATTGTGCATTTATCGAGAGAGTTAGGAGTTTGTATTTGGTAACCTTACTATAGGGGGAAAATAAATGACGTGGGTCGATAAACGTCACGTGACTCAAAAGTGAAGTGTGTATTACAACTTACCAGGTTGCCCAATGTCCTCACTGACACTCTTCCAAGCGAGGTCCTTTTTATTCCTGTCTCCTCTATAGAAATAAGAACTTGTGTCGTATAGCTCCGGGTGACTGCTTACGGACAATATCAAGCGTTGGTTGAATGAGTGACTCCGGGCGGGGCTGCCACCACAGCAGCAAGCAGGCTCCTGATTGGTTAACGCAGCGCGAAATTCCGCCAAAGTTCAAATTCTTCAACTCGGGCGTCAGCCGCAAATTCGCGTGAACCGCAAAATGCACAAAAAGCAACATTCGCGCGTACCGCGCACAACGCTCAATTTGCGCCTTTCCACGAGCTTCGCGCGGGACCTCCTGACGCGCATCAATGCATCTTCACATTGACTTAACATTGAAATCACTCGCGCTTCACGCCTCTACTGCGGTTGGTGTAAATGCAGCATAAGCCTATGCTCGCGTGGCTGCATTTGCGCGCTCTCACGAAGACGCGTTTCCGCTCATGGCAAGTTCTGCATGCACGCAAGGATACTTTTCCGAATATCATAATCTATTTCAGAACCAGCCATATAATAATTATCTGGCTGTGGAGGCGGGCCAGAAATTATTGCTGACAGGCCAGTTTTGGCCTACGGGTTGCATGTTGCCAACCCCTGCCCTATACATTAAATTATTTCCCCATTATTTCCCCAAAGCTGTACAACATTGTAAAAAAGTCCAGAAAAAAATCAATGTGACATGACGTGAGCAGGGAGGTAGATCATCTACGCTGTAGCTGTGCTTAGTCATAGCTACTGAATAGATGGTGCAACAGGTGTAAATGTTTATTACAAGGCTGGACGTAGTTAAGCCCTACACCCAACTTTTTATGTCCAGCTGGTGCAACAGGCCCCTGATCTCCAGTGAAAGCAAAACAAGTAATGATGTGCAATAATTCAAAACAAAACAGACCATGAGTAGTGCATTAAAAGTGCTGTAAACAATGTTAGCTGTAGGAATTTCACCAGACTCAGCCACTGGTCATGCCACGTGTAGCCCGTTTTAACAAAAAAAGTTTTATGTAGTCACACCTTAAAGATTTTTGAGAAACGCTTTGGAAAAGAGAGTTGAGCCAAGTACTAAAACACACTTGTAGCCAATCAGCAGTAAGGGGCGTGTCTACTAACTGACATCGTTGCCTGGGTTGTGTATGTGTATCCAGATTCTATTGGGGTAGGGGCGTGTTTGTTTAGGTGATTTCAAATGTCATCATTGGCTTTCAGAGATCTTGCACCCCGCCTTTAACATCTTAAACAAACCTCAATAAAATCAAAAAGTAAAAAGATGACCGTATCTTTGCCCTTACCTGTTTACACCTAGTATAAAACAATTCACTTATTACATTAATAAAAGGTCAACGAATGCATAAGAAAGTTTTAATGTATGCTTATTTTGTGTCCATGACACATTGGACCCTCTGTGCCAACTCAGACCACCTTAACTGAGGTCGTCAATACATGAGTTTATGCCCTGAGTTTGGATCCAGCTCCCCCTTTCTGCTGGTTTATCTATGGCCCACAGAGGCTTTAGACATCAGCACAGGCAATGATGGCTTTCTATCAACAGGCCAAAATAGTGTTACCCAGCCGGGCAGACGAGAGGTACTCTCCTGCATGTTGAGAGACTCCAGCGGAGGGCCAAAAAACAGCTAGCGCATTTCTGTGCGGACGAATGCCTGAGCTTAGCAACAGCTTTGTCCTCTGCAAAATTCTACCACCAAGAATCTTTTCATGAATTAAACATGTGGAACACAAGGTGCTAGAAATGTCCAAACATTATTTACAGATTTTCGGTTATATAACCTGAGACAAAAAGCCACTCTAATGAAGTTGAAGTCTTGCCAGGGAACTGTAGAAAAACAATCTTTGGTACCCTCTTATCCAGAAAGGAGACCAAACAAATCTGACTGATCTGTTAAACTTTATAATATCAGATCAAACTGATTTTAATAAAAAGGACACCTTGGGAGTAATATATGAGGTTATATTAGGGTTACATGCTGAAAATGTAATTTGGTGAGGAGGAAAATAATGTCGATCGTCAATTGTTACCGTCATTTTCGGTACCATTCGCAGTTTACTGCAGGGAATATAAAAACCTAACCAGGTGATTCTCACAAAATTAGACTTATGAGGTGTCATGAAACATTTTGATAAAAAAAAGTAAATGCTATCAAAAATATAGCTGCAAGCAGCGATACCGGGGTCAAGCCGAAAAGGGCACAGAAGGATGTAAAGTTGCGTTTGGATAAGCAGACTGAAGAACCTAGGTAAACCTAATGATTTCAGATGAAAAAATGCAAAGGTAATCAACAAAAATAATCTATATTCTTGTCTACTGCAACTGTCCTTCGGTTATTGACAATCATGGAACATTAGAGCACTGAAGGACATGTATGTGATGCTTACAGTGGGCAAACATGGGTCACAACATGTTACAACAAGTTAAAAGAGTCAAAAGAGACCATCCCCATGTCTCTGTGATGTTCTGATACAGAGAAAAAGCTCTTGCAAAAACTGTTGATAACGTATTCTCATTGGTTGCTAGAGAGTAAATGGACATCCTTTAGTGATTATAGTCAAAGCCATGAAAGGAATAATCCATGATGACTCATGGTTTTAGATGTGTTGTTGCAGTAGTTTTAGGCAAAAAATGCCATATTCTATCTCAAAACCAGTAGGTGGCGCAATGACAAAATTCGTGCATGCAACCTCAGGTCATAAATGTGTTACATCTAGCTAGTTTTATGACTATACACTTTAGTTTAGTGAAGAAACAGTTGTATGACCATAGGGTGGCTTGATTTCAATGGTTTTGTTCAATTATAAGGCCAACTAGTGGTGCAACCATACAATTTTTTTTGTGTAGCCTCAGACTGTGGTCGTACATCAGCGTATCAAATATGGTGAAAAAATCTCTTTGCGTTACGAAGTTATAACCATTTATGTGTAAAAACACAAAATTTAAAGGTAATTTTTCGTTTTTTGCAATTTTCAGCCATTTCTGATGAAAATTTTAATACAGTGCCAATAGAACTTTTTGTTCAGAAGGTAATGCAATATTCTTCCTATGATGTTTTCGAGTCGATCAGAATTACGCTCGCGGAGATATTCGCGCGTGTTTTTTAAGTGCTGTTTTGCTGCGCAGGGCTAACCGTAAGGCGAAATCTGGCATGTTTGGTATCGTTGGACTCGGCGACTATTCAGGACTCCTAAAAATCAAGTCCCGTCAAAATACGTTGATCACAGCCAAAGTTATAGGTGTAAAAAACATCTGTCTGGCCACTAGGTGGCGCTGCGACGAAACTGTGCATGCACACTCAGTTCCTGACTGGCATCACAAGTACCAAGTGTCGTGTCAATAGGCCTAAGTTTGACGAAGATACAGCCTAAAATCTGTTTTTTTGCGCTCTACGAAAATTTTGTTGACGCGCTATATGACAACGGATTGGTTTATCGAAATTCTTTTGATAACTTTTTGCCGTGAGGGTCTCTAGATGCTACATACCGATTTTCGTGAAAATTGGGCAAAAGCTCTAGGACGAGTTCGCAAAAGTAGGTTTTATGAATAATTCAAAATAGCGGAAAAATTTCCATGACGGAAAATGACGTCATAGGGTCAAATCGAATCGTCTTGAGCCAAGGAATCAGAGGAAACAAGGAATTTGTTTCTAGGACTTACGGATCAGAAGTTATAAGCAAAAACGTAAGTGCATCTTTGGACTGTTGGTGGCGCTAGAGGGTTGGAGATAGAGACTCCAAATTTGCTGTGGGGACACATTGGACTGTCCTTTATCAGTGTGCCAAATTTCATAACTTTCCTACGTACGGTTCTATGGGCTGCCATAGACCGCAATGGCGGAAGAAGAAGAATAACTAATAAATATAGCTGCAAGCAGCAATGCCGGGGTCAAGCCAAAAAGGGCACATAAGAAAGTAAAGTTGAATTCGGATGAGCAGTTTAAAGAACCTGGGAAAATCTCTTGATTTCAGACTAAATAATATAACAGTTATCAGCAAAAAAGCTGTGTTTTCATTCAGTGTCATCTCTCCCTCTCTTCTCGAGGAGCATTGACAACTAGAACACTGAAGAAAATGTAAGTGGTGCTTGCAGTGGCAATTCTCAGCTCACAAAATGTTACAGTGGTGTTAATGAGTCAAAAGAGACCACCCCCATGTCTCTACGATGTTCTGATGCAGAGATATAGCTCTTGTAAAAAGGATTGATAAGGTATCCTAATTGGTTGCTAAGGAGTTAATTGGCATGCACCAATGATCTCCAAGCCATGAAAGGAATAATACATGATGACCCAAGATTTTAGATGTACTGTTGGAGTAGTTTTAGGCAAAAATACCATATTTCTATCTCAAAACCACTAGGTGGCGCAATGACATAGTTGTGCATGCAACCTCAGTTCATAACTGTGTTACATCTAGCTAGTTTTATGACTATACACTTTAGTTTAGTGAAGAAATAGTTGTATGACCATAGGGCTTGCTTGATATGAAAGATTTTGTTCAATTATAGGGCCACCTAGTGGTTCAGGCATACCAATTTTTTTGTGTGGCCTCAGACTCTGCTCATACATCAGCGTATCAAATCTGGTGAAAAAATGTCTTTTCGTTGCGAAGTTATAACCATTTATGTATAAAAACACAAATTGTAGAAGGTAATTTTTCGTTTTTTGCCATTTTCGGCCATTTCTGATGAAAATTTTAATATAACGCCAATAGAACTTTTTGTTCAGAAGGTAATGCAATGTTCTTCCTATGGTGTTTTCGAGTCGATCGGAATAACGCTCGCGGAGATATTCGCGCATGTTTTTTAAGTGCTGTTTTGCTGCGCAGGGCTAACCGTAAGGCGAAATCTGGCATGTTTGGTATCGTTGGACTCGGCGACTATTCAGGACTCCTAAAAATCAAGTCCCGTCAAAATACGTTGATCACAGCCAAAGTTATAGGTGTAAAAAATATCTGTCTGGCCACTAGGTGGCGCTGCGACGAAACTGTGCATGCACACTCAGTTCCTGACTGGCATCACAAGTACCAAGTGTCGTGTCAATAGGCCTAAATTTGACGAAGATACAGCCTAAAATCTGTTTTTTTGCGCTCTACGTAAAATTTGTGGACGCGCTATACGACAACGGATTGGTTTATCGAAATTCTTTTGATAACTTTTTGCCGTGAGGGTCTCTAGATGCTACATACCAATTTTCGTGGCAATCGGGTAAAAGCTCTAGGACGAGTTCGCAAAAGTAGGTTTTACGAATAATTCTAAATGGCGGAAAATTTTTCATGACGGAAAATGACGTTATAGGGTCAAATCGAATCGTCTTGAGCCAAGGAATCAGAGGAAACAAGAATTTTGTTTCTAGGACTTACGGATCAAAAGTTATAAGCAAAAACATAAGTGCAACTTTGGACTGTTGGTGGCGCTAGCGGGTTTGAGATAGAGACTCCAAATTTGCTGTGGATAATATTTGGACTGTCCTTTATCAGTGTGCCAAATTTCATAACTTTCCTACGTACGGTTCTATGGGCTGCCATAGACCGCAATGGCGGAGGAATAATAATAATTATTATAATAATAAAAAGAAAACTAACGGATACAATAGGGGTCTTCGCCCATTCTGGGCTTGACCCCTAAATATAGCTGCAAGCAGCGATACCGGGGTCAAGCCAAACATGGCAAAAAATGATTTATACGTGATGACTGCCATGATTTAACATCTAAGTTTGCATTAGTTTTATGAAAAAAAGCAATTTATTCGTATCTTGAGACCACTAGGTGGCACTGTGCCGAAAGAATAGATGGTGCCTCAGGTCATGACTGTGATGACACATACCAAATTTAGTGTAAATACAATAAAGCGATACGGAGATATAGCCTTAAATTACTTGACCACTAGGGGGCACTGACCAAAAAATAAATTGTGAGTCAGGTCTTGATTGTGATGACACCGACCAAATTTGGTGTGAATACAATAAAGAGATGCAGAGATATAGCCTTAAATGACTTGACCACTAGGGGGCACTGACCAAAAAATAAATTGTGACTCAGGTCTTGTTTGTGATGACACCCACCAAATTTGGTGTAAATACGATAAAGAGATGCAGAGATATAGCTTCAAATCTCTTGACCACTAGGGGGCACCGAAAAGTTTACAAGTCCTCCCAGAACATGTTGCTGATGAACCATACCAAATTTGGTGTAAATACAATAAAGCGATACGGAGATATAGCCTTAAATGACTTGACCACTAGGGGGCACTGACCAAATAATAAATTGTGACTCAGGTCTTGATTGTGATGACACCTACCAAATTTGGTGTAAATACAATAAAGAGATGCAGAGATATAGCCTTAAATGACTTGACCACTAGGGGGCACTGACCAAAAAATAAATTGTGACTCAGGTCTTGATTGTGATGACATCCACCAAATTTGGTGTAAATACAATAAAGAGATGCAGAGATATAGCCTTAAATAACTTGACCACTAGGGGGCACTGACCAAAAAATAAATTGTGACTCAGGTCTTGATTGTGATGACACCCACCAAATTTGGTGTAAATACAATAAAGAGATGCAGAGATATAGCTTCAAATCTCTTGACCACTAGGGGGCACCGGAAAGTTTACAAGTCCTCCCAGAACATGTTGCTGATGAACCATACCAAGTTTCATAACAATACGTAATTGCGTTTCTGAAATACTTGAACTTAAAGAAAAATTCAAAATGGCCGACACACAAAATGGCCGACCAAAAACCATTTGGTATCGTTTGACTCGGCATGCCTCACGAAATCTAACAAGACCACTCTCATAATTTTACATTCAAGTTTGCAGTAGTTATAAGCAAAAATAGACATTTTTTATATCTCTTGACCAGTAGGGGGCAGTGTGACGAAATGGTGCATGCACCCTCAGGTCATCACTGTTATGACATATACCAAGTCTCATATTAATACACAAAAGTTTTGCGAAGATACAGGCTCAAACACATTTTGGCGTGCTCGCCCTCGCATTCTTTGATGCGTTATACGACAACAAATAGGTCTACCGAAAAGCTTTTGATAACTTTTTGTCTAGAGTGTCTCTAGATGATGCATACCAAAAATCAAGCCAATCACACGAGCGCTCTAGGAGGAGTTCGAAAAAGTAGGTGTTCAATATAATTCAAAATGGCCGACAGGAAGTAGGTTTGACTCAGACATATTTGGTACAGTCGGACTCAGCATGAGCCAAGGAATCAATAGAGTGAAGTCTTATGTCATAGTGGCAATTTAATCAAATGATATAAAGATTTTAAACAATTTATTTACATATCCTGACCACTAGGTGGCGCCGTCCTAAAGATTTATAGGTGCGCTCAGAACATGTCACTGATGAACCATGCCAAATTTCGTAGCGATACGCCATTCTGTTTGTGAAATACTGAACTTAATGAGAAAATTCAAAATGGCCGACACCCAAAATGGCCGACACCCAAAATGGCCGACTGAAAACCGTTTGGTATCGTTTGACTCGGCATGCCTCAAGGAATCTAACAAGACCAACTTCATGATTTTAGACTCAAGTTTGAAGTAGTTATAAGCGAAAATAGGCATTTTTCGAATCTCGTGACCACTAGGTGGCGCTGTGACGAAACGTTGCAGGCACCCTCAGTTCATGACTGTAATGACATATACCAAGTTTCGTGTCGATACACCAAAGTGTTGCGAAGATACAGCCACACGTCTGTTTTGGCGTGCTCGCCGCCATATATGTTGTTAATTTATACGAGAACGCATTGGTCTATAAAAAAGCTTTTGATAACTTTTTGTCAGAGGTGTCTCTAGATGCTATATATCAAAGGACATGCAAATCGGACAAACGCTCTAGGAGGAGTTCGAAAAAGTAGGTTTTACGGAAAATTCAAAATGGCGGAAAGATGTGCATGACACAAATGACATCAATGTGTGCAATTGAATCAACATGAGCCAAGGATTCAGAGGAAACAAGAATTTAGTTTCTAGGACTCACGGGTCAGAAGTTATGAGCATGAACATAAGTGGACTTTTGGACTGTTGGTGGCGCTAGAGAGTTTGAGTTAGACACACCAAATTTGCTATAGTAACTTCTAAGACTGTCCTGTACATGTGTGCCAAATTTCATAACTTTCCTATGTACAGTTCTATGGGCTGCCATTGACTTCAATGGCGGAAGAGGAAGAATAATAATAATAATAAATATAGCTGCAAGCAGCGATACCGGGGTCAAGCCAAACATGGCAAAAATGATTCATACGTGATGATGGTCATGATTCAAGATCTAAGTTTGCATTAGTTTTAGGGAAAAAATTGCAATTTTTTGTATCTTGAGACCACTAGGTGGCACTGTGCCGAAACAATAGATGGTGCCTCAGGCCATGACTGTGATGACACATACCAAATTTAGTGTAAATACGATAAAGCGATACGGAGATATAGCCTTAAATGACTTGACCACTAGGGGGCACTGACCAAAACAATAGATGGTGACTCAGGTCATGATTGTGATGACACCCACCAAATTTGGTGTAAATACGATAAAGAGATGCAGAGATATAGCTTCAAATCTCTTGACCACTAGGGGGCGCCAAAAAGTTTACAAGCCCTCTAAGAACATGTTGCTGATGAACCATACCAAGTTTCATAACAATACGCAATTGCGTTTCTGAAATGCTTGAACTTAAAAAAAAACTCAAAATGGCCGACACACAAAATGGCCGACCAAAAACCATTTGGTATCGTTTGACTCGGCATGCCTCACGAAATCTAACAAGACCACTCTCATAATTTTACATTTAAGTTTGCAGTAGTTATAAGCAAAAATAGAAACTTTTATATCTCGTGACCACTAGGGGGCGCTGTGACGAAACGGTGCATGCACCCTTACGTCATCACTGTTATGACATATACCAGGTCTCATATCAATACGCAAAAGTTTTGCGAAGATACAGGCTCAAACACATTTTGGCGTGCTCGCCCTCGCATTCTTTGATGTGTTATACGACAACGGATAGGTCTACCGAAAAGCTTTTGATAACTTTTTGTCTAGAGTGTCTCTAGATGATGCGTACCAAAAATCAAGCCAATCAAACAAGCGCTCTAGGAGGAGTTCGAAAAAGTAGGTGTTCAATATAATTCAAAATGGCCGACAGGAAGTAGGTTTGACTCAGACATATTTGGTACCGTCGGACTTAGCACGAGCCAAGGAATCAATAGAGTGAAGTCTCATGTCAGTGTGGCAAATGAATCAAATGCTATAAAGATTTTAAACAATTTCTTTACATATCCTGACCACTAGGTGGCGCTGTCCTAAAGATTTATAGGTGCGCTCAGAACATGTCACTGATGAACCATGCCAAATTTCGTAGCGATACGCCATTTTGTTTGTGAAATACTGAACTTAATGAGAAAATTCAAAATGGCCGACACCCAAAATGGCCGACCGAAAACCGTTTGTTATCGTTTGACTCGGCATGCCTCAAGGAATCTGACAAAACCACCTTCATGATTTTAGACTCAAGTTTGAAGTAGTTATAAGCAAAAATAAGCATTTTTCGAATCTCGTGACCACTAGGTGGCGCTGAGACGAAACGTTGCAGGCACCCTCAGGTCATGACTGTAATGACATATACCAAGTTTCGTGTCGATACACAAAAGTTTTGCGAAGATACGGCCTCACGTCCGTTTTGGCGTGCTCGCCGCCTTATATGTTGTCACTGTATACGAGAACGCATTGGTCTATCAAAAAGCTTTTGATAACTTTTTGTCTGGGGTGTCTCTAGATGCTACATACCAAATGACATGCAAATCGGACAAACGCTCTAGGAGGAGTTCGAAAAAGTAGGTTTTACGGAAAATTCAAAATGGCGGAAAGATGTGCATGACACAAATGACATCAATGTGTGCAATTGAATCATCATGAGCCAAGGATTCAGAGGAAACAAGAATTTATTGTCTAGGACTCACGGGTCAGAAGTTATGAGCATGAACATAAGTGGATTTTTGGACTGTTGGTGGCGCTAGAGGGTTTGAGTTAGACACACCAATGTTGCTATAGTAACTTCTAAGACTGTCCTCTACATGTGTGCCAAATTACATAACTTTCCTACGTACGGTTCTATGGGCTGCCATTGACTTCAATGGCGGAAGAACTAGGATGAATAATAATAAGAAAACTAACAATAACAATAGGTGTCTACGCCACTTCGTGGCTTGACCCCTAAATATAGCTGCAAGCAGCAATCACCGGGGTCAAGCCAAAAAGGGCACAGCAGAAAGTAAAGTTGACTTCGGATGAGCAGTTTAAAGTACCTAAGAAAATCTCTTTATTTCAGACAAAACAATATAACAGTTATCAGCAAAAAAGCTGTGTTCTCATTTAGTGAAATCTCTCCCTCTCTTTCGACGAGCATTGATAACTAGAACACTGACGTAAAAATGAGTGGTGCTTGCAGTGGCAATACTCAGCTCTCAAAATGTTACAGTGTTGTTAATGATTCAAAAGAGCCCACCCCCGTGTCTCTACGATGTTCTGACGCAGAGTTATAGCTCTTGCAAAACGGTTGATAAGGTATTCTCATTGGTTGCTAGGGAGTGAATTGGCAACCACCAGTGATAATAGTCAAAGCCATGAAAAGAATAATCCATGATGACTCATGGTTTTAGATGTGCTGTTGCAGTAGATTTAGGCAAAAATAGCTTTTCCATCTCCAAACCACTAGGGGTCGCTATGACAGAATCGTGCATGCAACCTCAGGTCATGACTGCGTTACATCTAGCTAGTTTCATGACTATACACTTTAGTTCGGCAAAGAAATAGTTGTATGACCATAGGGCTTGCTTGATATGAAATATTTTGTTCAATTATAGGGCCACCTAGTGGTTCAGGCATACCAATTTTTTTGTGTGACCTCAGACTCTGCTCATACATCAGCGTATCAAATCTGGTGAACAAATCTCTTTTCGTTGCGAAGTTATAACCATTTATGTGTAAAAAACACAAAATTTAAAGGTAATTTTTCGTTTTTTGCAATTTTCGGCCATTTCTGATGAAAATTTTAATATAACGCCAATAGAACTTTTTGTTCAGAAGGTAATGCAATGTTCTTCCTATGGTGTTTTCGAGTCGATCGGAATAACGCTCGCGGAGATATTCGCGCGTGTTTTTTAAGTGCTGTTTTGCTGCGCAGGGCTAACCGTAAAGCGAAATCTGGCATGTTTGGTATCGTTGGACTCGGCGACTACTCAGGACTCCTAAAAATTAAGTCCCGTCAAAATACGTTGATCGCAGCCAAAGTTATAGGTGTATAAATCATCTGTCTGGCCACTAGGTGGTGCTGCGACGAAACTGTGCATGCACACTCAGTTCATGACTGGCATCACAAGTACCAAGTGTCGTGTCAATAGGCCTAAGTTTGGCGAAGATAAAGCCTAAATTCAGTTTTTTTGCGCTTTATGTAAAATTTGTTGACACGCTATACGACAACGGATTGGTTTATCAAAATTCTTTTAATAACTTTTTGCCGTGAGGGTCTCTAGATGCTACATACCAATTTTCGCGGCAATCGGTTAAAAACTCTAGGACGAGTTCGCAAAAGTAGGTTTTACGAATAATTCAAAATGGCGGAAAAATTTTCATGACGGAAAATGACGTCATAGGGTCCAATCGAATCGTCTTGAGCCAAGGAATCAGAGGAAACAAGTATTTTGTTTCTAAGACTTACGGATCAGAAGTTATAAGCAAAAACATAAGTTCAACTTTGGACTGTTGGTGGCGCTAGCGGGTTAGAGATAGAGACTCCAAATTTGCTGTGGGGACACATTGGACTGTCCTTTATCAGTGTGCCAAATTTCATAACTTTCCTACGTACGGTTCTATGGGCTGCCATAGACCGCAATGGCGGAAGAAGAAGAAGAAGAAGAAGAAGAAGAAGCAGAATAATTATTATAATAATAATAAGAAAACTAACAAATACAATAGGGGTCTTCGCCCCTTCGGGGCTTGACCCCTAATAATAATAAATATAGCTGCAAGCAGCAATACCGGGGTCAAGCCGAAAAGGGCACAGAAGGATGTAAAGTTGCGTTTGGATAAGCAGACTGAAGAACCTAGGTAAACCTAATGATTTCAGATGAAAAAATGCAAAAGTAATCAACAAAAATAATCTATGTTCTTGTCTACTGCAACTGTCCTTCGGTTATTGACAATCATGGAACATTAGAGCACTGAAGGACATGTGTGTGATGCTTGCAGTGGGCAAACATGGGTCACAACATGTTACAACAAGTTAAAAGAGTCAAAAGAGACCATCCCCATGTCTCTGCGATAGGGTTGTGACAATTAATCGGGCAAATGCGCATTTTCTCAATGAATGAATTTGAATGAATTACGGTGAAATGCAGGCACATCCAAAAGCCAGGGGGCGCTCTCGCTTAGAAACACCATTTGTGCCACAGAAGAAGTAGTATACCAAACACTATTCCAGGAAATGTCTAAAGGAATATTTATATCGCTGTGCTTCAGATTGTTTCAGGTATTTTCATGATAATAAAGAATATTTTAAATGATTGTGTTTGACGAGTGTTGCTTTTTTAAATGTACGTTAAAAACGAGTCAAACTTGTAGTGATTTTAGATTGATAAGGACTTCCTACTGATCACGGAGCCGTAATACATGCACAAGCTGTGCATGAAACACTGAATCGGAGCCTTACGATTCAGAATCGATTTCAGACAGGTCTTTTTAATGGGAGCGCGATGCATCGATGCACATCCTTACTCTGCGATGTTCTGATGCAGAGAAAAAGCTCTTGCAAAAACAGTTGATAACGTATTCTCATTGGTTGCTAGAGAGTAAATGGACATCCACTAGTGATTATAGTCAAAGCCATGAAAGGAATAATCCATGATGACTCATGGTTTTAGATGTGTTGTTGCAGTAGTTTGATATTCTATCTCAAAACCACTAGGTGGCGCAATGACAAAATTGTGCATACAACATCAGGTCATGATTGTGTTACATCTAGCTAGTTTTATGATATACACTTTAGTTTAGTTAAGTAACAGTTGTATGACCATAGGGCTGGCTTGTTATCAAAGGTTTTGTTCAATTAAAAGGCCATCTAGTGGTGAAAGCATCCAATTTTTTGTGTGTGGCCTCAGAATGTGCTCATACATCAGCGTATCAAATCTGGTGAAAAAATCTCTTTCCGTTGCGAAGTTATAACCATTTATGTGTAAAAAACACAAAATCAAAAGGTAATTTTTCGTTTTTTGCAATTTTCGGCCATTTCTGATGAAAATTTTAATATAACGCTAATAGAACTTTTTGTTCAGAAGGTAATGCAATGTTCTTCCTATGGTGTTTTCGAGTCGATCGGAATAACGCTCGTGGAGATATTCGCGCGTGTTTTTTAAGTGCTGTTTTGCTGCGCAGGGCTAACCGTAAGGCGAAATCTGGCATGTTTGGTATCGTTGGACTCGGCGACTACTCAGGACTCCTAAAAATCAAGTCCCGTCAAAATACGTTGATCGCAGCCAAAATTATAGGTGTATAAATCATTTGTCTGGCCACTAGGTGGCGCTGCAAAAAAACTGTGCATGCACCCTCAGTTCCTGACTGGCATCACAAGTACCAAGTGTCGTGTCAATAGGCCTAAGTTTGACGAAGATACAGCCTTAAATCTGTTTTTTGCGCTCTACGTAAAATTCGTTAAGGCGGTATACAACAAAGGATTGCTGTATCGAAATTCTTTTGATAACTTTTTGCCATGAGTGTCTCAAGATCATACATAGCAATTTTCGTGGCAATCGGACAAAAGCTCTAGGACGAGTTCGAAAAAGTAGGTTTTTCGAATAATTCAAAATGGCGGAAAAATTTTCATGACGGAAAATGACGTCATAAGGTCCAATCGAATCGTCTTGAGCCAAGGAATCATAGGAAGCAAGAATTTTGTTTCTAGGGCTTATGGATCAGAAGTTATAAGCAAAAACGTAAGTGCAACTTTGGACTGTTGGTGGCGCTAGAGGGTTGGAGATAGAGACTCCAAATTTGCTGTGGGGACACATTGGACTGTCCTTTATCAGTGTGCCAAATTTCATAACTTTCCTACGTACGGTTCTATGGGCTGCCATAGACCGCAATGGCGGAAGAAGAAAAATTTACTAACAGAAACAATTGCCAATATAGCTGCAAGCAGCAATCACCGGGGTCAAGCCAAAAAGGGCACAGCAGAAAGTAAAGTTGACTTCGGATGAGCAGTTTAAAGTACCTAAGAAAATCTCTTGATTTCAGACAAAACAATATAACAGTTATCAGCAAAAAAGCTGTGTTCTTATTTAGTGAAATCTCTCCCTCTCTTTCGTCGAGCATTGATAACTAGAACACTGACGTAAAAATGAGTGGTGCTTGCAGTGGCAATACTCAGCTCTCAAAATGTTACAGTGTTGTTAATGAGTCAAAAGAGCCCACCCCCGTGTCTCTACGATGTTCTGATGCAGAGTTATAGCTCTTGCAAAACGGTTGATAAGGTATTCTCATTGATTGCTAGGGAGTGAATTGGCAACCACCAGTGATTATAGTCAAAGCCATGAAAAGAATAATCCATGATGACTCATGGTTTTAGATGTGCTGTTGCAGTAGATTTAGGCAAAAATAGCTATTTTCTATCTCCAAACCTCTAGGGGGCGCTATGACAGAATCGTGCATGCAACCTCAGGTCATGACTGCGTTACATCTAGCTAGTTTCATGACTATACACTTTAGTTTAGTGAAGAAATAGTTGTATGACCTAGGGCTTGCTTGATATGAAATATTTTGTTCAATTATAGGGCCACCTAGTGGTTCAGACATACCAATTTTTTTGTGTGGCCTCAGACTCTGCTCATACATCAGCGTATCAAATCTGGTGAAAAAATCTCTTTTCGTTGCGAAGTTATAACCATTTATGTGTAAAAACCACAAAATCTAAAGTAAATTTTTCGTTTTTTGCAATTTTCGGCCATTTCTGATGAAAATTTTAATATAAGGCCAATAGAACTTTTTGTTCAGAAGGTAATGCAATGTTCTTCCTATGGTGTTTTCGAGTCGATCGGAATAACGCTCGCGGAGATATTCGCGCGTGTTTTTTAAGTGCTGTTTTGCTGCGCAGGGCTAACGGTAAAGCGAAATCTGGCATGTTTGGTATCGTTGGACTCGGTGACTACTCAGGACTCCTAAAAATCAAGTCCCGTCAAAATACGTTGATCGCAGCCAAAGTTATAGGTGTATAAATCATCTGTCTGGCCACTAGGTGGTGCTGAGACGAAACTGTGCATGCACACTCAGTTCATGACTGGCATCACAAGTACCAAGTGTCGTGTCAATAGGCCTAAGTTTGACGAAGATACAGCCTAAAATCAGTTTTTTTGCGCTCTACGTAAAATTTGTTGACGTGCTATACAACAACGGATTGATTTATCAAAATTCTTTTAATAACTTTTTGCCGTGAGTGTCTCTAGATGCTACATACCAATTTTTGCGGCAATCGGGTAAAAACTCTAGGACGAGTTCGCAAAAGTAGGTTTTACGAATAATTCAAAATGGCGGAAAAATTTTCATGACGGAAAATGACGTCATAGGGTCCAATCGAATCGTCTTGAGCCAAGGAATCAGAGGAACCAAGAATTTCGTTTCTAGGACTTACGGATCAAAAGTTATAAGCAAAAACATAAGTGCAACTTTGGACTGTTGGTGGCGCTAGCGGGTTTGAGATAGAGACTCCAAATTTGCTGTGGATAATATTTGGACTGTCCTTTATCAGTGTGCCAAATTTCATAACTTTCCTACGTACGGTTCTATGGGCTGCCATAGACCGCAATGGCGGAAGAAGAAGCAGAATAATTATTATAATAATAATAAGAACACTAACAAATACAATAGGGGTCTTCGCCCCTTCGGGGCTTGACCCCTAAATATAGCTGCAAGCAGCAATACCGGGGTCAAGCCGAAAAGGGCCCAAAAGGATGTAAAATTGATATTGGATAAGCAGACTGAAGAACCTAGTTAAACCAAGTTTAATTAGTGAAAAGAGCCCACCCCCGTGTCTCTACGGTGTTCCGATGCAGAGATATAGCTTTTGCAAAAACGGTTGATAAGGTATTCTCATTGGTTGCTAGGGAGTGAATTGGCAACCATCAGTGATTATAGTCAAAGCCATGAAAGGAATAATCCATGATGACTCATGGTTTTAGAAGTGTTGTTGCAGTAGTTTTAGGCAAAAAATGCGTTATTCTATCTCAAAACCAGTAGGTGGCGCAATGACAAAATTGTGCATGCAACCTCAGGTCATAACTGTGTTACATCTAGCTAGTTTTATGACTATACACTTTAGTTTAGTGAAGAAACAGTTGTATGACCATAGGGCTGGCTTGATATCAAAGGTTTTGTTCAATTATAGGGCCACCTAGTGGTGCAAGCATAATTTTTTTTGTGTGGCCTCAAAATATGCTCATACATCAGGGTATCAAATATGGTAAAAAAATCTCTTTGCGTTACGAAGTTATAGCCATTTATGTGTAAAAACACAAAATTTAAAGGTAATTTTTCGTTTTTTGCAATTTTCAGCCATTTCTGATGAAAATTTTAATACAATGCCAATAGAACTTTTTGTTCAGAAGGTAATGCAATATTCTTCCTATGATGTTTTCGAGTCGATCAGAATTACGCTCGCGGAGATATTCGCGCGTGTTTTTTAAGTGCTATTTTGCCGCGCAGGGTTAACCGTAAGGCCAATTCTGGCATGTTTGGTATCGTTGGACTCGGCAACAATTCAGGACTCCAAGGAAACAAGTCCCATGAAAATACGTCGATCACAGCCGAAGTTATAGGTGTGTAAAACATTCGTCTTACCACTAGGTGGCGCTGCGACGAAACTGGGCATGCGCTCTCAGTTCCTGACTGGCATCACAAGTACCAAGTGTCGTTTCAATAGGCTTAAGTTTGGCGAAGATACAGCCTCAAATCCGTTTTTTTGCACTCTACGTAAAATTTTTTGACGCGGTTTACGCAAACAGATTGGCGAATCGACATGAATTCCATAACTTTTTGCCGTGAGGGTCTGTAGATGCTACATACCGATTTTCGTGGAAATCGGGCAAAAGCTCTAGGACGAGTTCGCAAAAGTAGGTTTTACGAATAATTCAAAATGGCGGAAAAATTTTCATGACGGAAAATGACGTCATAGGGTCCAGTCGAATCGTCTTGAGCCAAGGAATCAGAGGAAACAAGAATTTCGTTTCTAGGACGTACGGGTCAGAAGTTATAAACAAAAACGTAAGTGCAACTTTAGACTGTTGGTGGCGCTAGAGGGTTGGAGTTAGAGACTCCAAATTTGCTGTGGGGACACATTGGACTGTCCTTTATCAGTGTGCCAAATTTCATAACTTTCCTACGTACGGTTCTATGGGCTGCCATAGACCGCAATGGCGGAAGAAGAAGAAGAATAATAATAATAATAAGAAAACTAACAAATACAATAGGGGTCTTCGCCCCTTCGGGGCTTGACCCCTAAATATAGCTGCAAGCAGCAATACCGGGGTCAAGCCGAAAAGGGCACAGAAGGGTGTAAAGTTGAGTTTGGATAAGAATACTACAGAACCTAGGTAAACCTCATGATTTCAAATGAAAAAAACGCAAAAGTAATCAACAAAAATAATCTATGTTCTTGTCTAATGCAATCGTCCTTCTGTTATTGACAATCATGGAACATTAGAGCACGGAAGGACATGTGAGTGATGTATGCAGTGGCATAACATGGGTCACAACATGTTACAACAAGTTAAATCAGTCAAAAGAGACCATCCCCATGTCTCTACGATGTTCTGATGCAGAGAAAAAGCTCTTTCAAAAACAGTTGATTAGGTAATCTCATTGGTTGCTAGAGAGTAGATTCACATCCACCAGCGATAATAGTCCAAGCCATGAAATGAAGAATCCATGATGACTTATGATATTAGATGTGTTGTTGCAGTAGTTTTAGGCAAAAATTGCTATTTTCTATCTCCAAGCCACTAGGTGGCGCTATGACAAAATTGTGCATGCAACCTCAGGGCATGACTGTGTTACATTTAGCTAGTTTTCTGACTATACACTTTATTTCAGCAAAGAAATAGTTGTATGACCATAGGGCTTGCTTGATATGAAAGGTTTTGTCCAATTTTAAGGCCAACTAGTGGTGAAGGCATACCAATGTTTTTGTGTGACCTCAGACTCTGCTCGTACATCAGCGTATCAAATCTGGTGAAAAAATCTCTTTTCGTTACGAAGTTATGACCATTTATGTGTAAAAAAACACAAAATCTAAAGGTAATTTTTCGTTTTTTGCAATTTTCGGCCATTTCTGATGAAAATTTTAATATAACGCCAATAGAACTTTTTGTTCAGAAGGTAATGCAATATTCTTCCTATGGTGTTTTCGAGTCGATCGGAATAACGCTCGCGGAGATATTTGCGCGTTTTTTTTAAGTGCTGTTTTGCTGCGCAGGGCTAACCGTAAAGCGAAATCTGGCATGTTTGGTATCGTTGGACTCGGCGACTACTCAGGACTCCTAAAGATCAAGTCCCGTCAAAATACGTTGATCGCAGCCAAAGTTATAGGTGTATAAATCATCTGTCTGGCCACTAGGTGGTGCTGCGACGAAACTGTGCATGCACACTCAGTTCATGACTGGCATCACAAGTACCAAGTGTCGTGTCAATAGGCCTAAGTTTGACGAAGATACAGCCTAAAATCAGTTTTTTTGCGCTCTACGTAAAATTTGTTGACACGCTATACGACAACGGATTGGTTTATCAAAATTCTTTTAATAACTTTTTGCCGTGAGCGTCTCTAGATGCTACATACCAATTTTCGCGGCAATCGGGTAAAAACTCTAGGACGAGTTCGCAAAAGTAGGTTTTACGAATAATTCAAAATGGCGGAAAAATTTTCATGACGGAAAATGACGTCATAGGGTCCAATCGAATCGTCTTGAGCCAAGGAATCAGAGGAAACAAGAATTTCATTTCTAGGACTTACGGATCAGAAGTTATAAGCAAAAACATAAGTTCAAATTTGGACTGTTGGTGGCGCTAGCGGGTTAGAGATAGAGACTCCAAATTTGCTGTGGGGACACATTGGACTGTCCTTTATCAGTGTGCCAAATTTCATAACTTTCCTAAGTACGGTTCTATGGGCTGCCATAGACCACAATGGCGGAAGAAGAAGAAGAAGAAGAAGAAGAAGAAGCAGAATAATTATTATAATAATAATAAGAAAACTAACAAATACAATAGGGGTCTTCGCCCCTTCGGGGCTTGACCCCTAAATATAGCTGCAAGCAGCAATGCCGGGGTCAAGCCAAAAAGGGCACAGAAGAAAGTAAAGTTGAATTCGGATGACCAGTTTAAAGAACCTAAGAAAATCTCTTGATTTCAGACTAAGTAATATAACAGTTATCAGCAAAAAGCTGTGTTTTCATTCAGTGCAATCTCTCCCTCTCTTCTCGAGGAGCATTGACAACTAGAACACTGAAGAAAATGTGAGTGGTGCTTGCAGTGGCAATTCTCAGCTCACAAAATGTTACAGTGGTGTTAATGAGTCAAAAGAGACCACCCCCATGTCTCTACGATGTTCTGATGCAGAGATATAGCTCTTGTAAAAAGGATTGATAAGGTATCCTAATTGGTTGCTAAGGAATTAATTGGCATGCACCAATGATCTCCAAGCCATGAAAGGAATAATACATGATGACCCAAGATTTTAGATGTACTATTGGAGTAGTTTTAGGCAAAAATACCATATTTCTATCTCAAAACCACTAGGTGGCGCAATGACAAAGTTGTGCATGCAACCTAGTTCATAACTGTGTAACATATAGCTAGTTTTATAACTATACACTTTAGTTTAGTGAAGAAATAGTTGTATGACCATAGGGCTTGCTTGATATGTAAGATTTTGTTCAATTATAGGGCCACCTAGTGGTTCAGGCATACCAATTTTTTTGTGTGGCCTCAGACTGTGGTCGTACATCAGCGTATCAAATCTGGTGAAAAAATCTCTTTTCGTTGCGAAGTTATAACCATTTATGTGTAAAAAATGCAAAATTTAAAGGTAATTTTTCGTTTTTTGCATTTTTCGGCCATTTCTGATAAAAATTTTAATATAACGCCAATAGAACTTTTTGTTCAGAAGGTAACGCAATGTTCTTCCTATGGTGTTTTCGAGTCGATCGGAATAACGCTCGCGGAGATATTCGTGCGTGTTTTTTAAGTGCTATTTTGCTGCGCAGGGTTAACCGTATGACGAATCCTGGCATGTTTGGTATCGTTGGACTCGGCGACTACTCAGGACTCCTAAAAATCAAGTCCCGTCAAAATACATTGATCGCAGCCAAAGTTATAGGTGTATAAATCATTTTTCTGGCCACTAGGTGGCGCTGTGACAAAACTGTGCATGCACCCTCAGTTCCTGACTGGCATCACAAGTACCAAGTGTCATGTCAATAGGCCTAAGTTTGACGAAGATACAGCCTAAAATCAGTTTTTATGCGCTATACGTAAAATTCGTTAAGGCGGTATACGACAACGGAATGCTGTATCGAAATTCTTTTGATAGCTTTTTGCCATAAGTGTAACTAGATGATACATACCAATTTTCGTGGCAATCCGACAAAAGCTCTAGGACGAGTTCGAAAAAGTAGGTTTTACGATTAATTCAAAATGGCTGAAAAATTTTCATGACGGAAAATGACGTCATAGGGTCCATTCGAATCGTCTTGAGCCAAGGAATCAGAGGAAACAATAATTTTGTTTCTAGAACTTATGGATCAGAAGTTATAAGCAAAAACATAAGTGCAAATTTGGACTGTTGGTGGCGCAAGTGGGTTAGACATAGAGACTCCAAATTTGCTATGGGGACACATTGGACTGTCCTTTATCAGTGTGCCAAATTTCATAACTTTCCTACGTACGGTTCTATGGGCTGCCATAGACCGCAATGGCGGAAGAAGAAAAATATACTAACAGAAACAATTGCCAATATAGCTGCAAGCAGCAATACCGGGGTCAAGCCGAAAAGGGCACAGAAGGATGTAAAGTTGCGTTTGTATAAGCAGACTGAAGAACCTAGGCAAACCTAATGATTTCAGATGAAAAAATGCAAAGGTAATCAACAAAAATAATCTATATTCTTGTCTACTGCAACTGTCCTTCGGTTATTGACAATCATGGAACATTAGAGCACTGAAGGACATGTATGTGATGCTTACAGTGGGCACATGGGTAACAACATGTTACAACAAGTTAAAAAAGTCAAAAGAGACCATCCCCATGTCTCTGTGATGTTCTGATACAGAGAAAAAGCTCTTGCAAAAACAGTTGATAACGTATTCTCATTGGTTGCTAGAGAGTAAATGGACATCCTCTAGTGATTATAGTCAAAGCCATGAAAGGAATAATCCATGATGACTCATGGTTTTAGATGTGTTCTTGCAGTAGTTTTAGGCAAAAAATGCCATATTCTATCTCAAAACCAGTAGGTGGCGCAATGACAAAATTCGTGCATGCAACCTCAGGTCATAAATGTGTTACATCTAGCTAGTTTTATGACTATACACTTTAGTTTAGTGAAGAAACAGTTGTATGACCATAGGGTGGCTTGATTTCAAAGGTTTTGTTCAATTATAAGGCCAACTAGTGGTGCAACCATAAAAAATTTTTTGTGTAGCCTCAGACTGTGGTCGTACATCAGCGTATCAAATATGGTGAAAAAATCTCTTTGCGTTACGAAGTTATAACCATTTATGTGTAACAACACAAAATTTAAAGGTAATTTTTCGTTTTTTGCAATTTTCGGCCATTTCTGATGAAAATGTTAATATAGTGCCAATAGAACTTTTTGTTCAGAAGGTAATGCAATATTCTTCCTATGATGTTTTCGAGTCGATCAGAATTACGCTCGCGGAGATATTCGCGCGTGTTTTTTAAGTGCTGTTTTGCTGCGCAGGGCTAACCGTAAGGCGAAATCTAGCATGTTTGGTATCGTTGGACTCGGCGACTATTCAGGACTCCTAAAAATCAAGTCCCGTCAAAATACGTTGATCACAGCCAAAGTTATAGGTGTAAAAAACATCTGTCTGGCCACTAGGTGGCGCTGCGACGAAACTGTGCATGCACACTCAGTTCCTGACTGGCATCACAAGTACCAAGTGTCGTGTCAATAGGCCTAAGTTTGACGAAGATACAGCCTAAAATCTGTTTTTTTGCGCTCTACGTAAAATTTGTTGACGCGGTTTACGCAAACAGATTGGCGAATCGACATGAATTCCATAACTTTTTGCCGTGAGGGTCTGTAGATGCTACATACCGATTTTCGTGGAAATCGGGCAAAAGCTCTAGGACGAGTTCGCAAAAGTAGGTTTTACGAATAATTCAAAATGGCGGAAAAATTTTCATGACGGAAAATGACGTCATAGGGTCCAGTCGAATCGTCTTGAGCCAAGGAATCAGAGGAAACAAGAATTTCATTTCTAGGACGTACGGGTCAGAAGTTATAAACAAAAACGTAAGTGCAACTTTAGACTGTTGGTGGCGCTAGAGGGTTGGAGTTAGAGACTCCAAATTTGCTGTGGGGACACATTGGACTGTCCTTTATCAGTGTGCCAAATTTCATAACTTTCCTACGTACGGTTCTATGGGCTGCCATAGACCGCAATGGCGGAAGAAGAAGAAGAATAATAATAATAATAAGAAAACTAACAAATACAATAGGGGTCTTCGCCCCTTCGGGGCTTGACCCCTAAATATAGCTGCAAGCAGCGATACCGGGGTCAAGCCGAAAAGGGCACAGAAGGGTGTAAAGTTGAGTTTGGATAAGCAGACCGAAGAACCTAGGTAAACCTAATGATTTCAGATGAAAAAACGCAAAAATAATCAACAAAAATAATCTCTGTTCTTGTCTACTGCAATCGTCGTTCTGTTATTGACAGTCATGGAACATTAGAGCACTGAAGAACATGTGAGTGATATTTGCAGTGGCAAAACATGTGTCACACAAGGGCGTAGGTTTGATTCTGGCATTGGTGGGGACATAAATAAAATGGTCGCATTGCAAAAACTGTTTATCACCGTTTACTTGACATAAACAACAGACAACTCAGTATGCACTTTACTCAGTGACATCTGACTCGCCACCCCCGGTGCCATCCCAAATTTAATGTACTATAATAAACAATTCGTTATGTCCTAGAGCCTAATAAACAGTAGCTGTTTAAGTCTTTGTCAAAAAAAGAAAATCACATAGTAACATATATGAATCCATATTAACTTTATAATATTGAAGAATATGCAATTAATATTTAATTCTTAATTTAATTTTGCCAAAAAATCCCAGTGTTGAAGTAGGTATATATATCATGCTGTTTCCTGAACACAGTTTATTAACGTTTCTGTAGTTTACATTAAATCTTCTTTTCATTAACAGACAGTTAATCAGTGTGAAAAAAATAGTTTGTTTAAAATGCAACATTATGTCTACATCTGTGCAAGTAATGACCACAGTGCAGTAATGAAAGTATTCAGCAATCATGACATGAATTCATGTTTTTACCATGTTGGGGTTATTTTCTTTCATGGATTAGGGACCCTCTAAATAACCTTGCCACCCCATTTATAAAAGGTTGACACAAGTTTGCAACTCCTCAGGGTTAACATGGGATTGTCCTGTATTGGTGAAAACACTGTCCTTGAATCATTATGTGGCACAACTTTTTTTGTGCATGAAACAGTTACAGTGGGTATAATAATACTTTCTTCCTCACTTACCTGTCGCCCGAATAATCACGCACGCTTTGTTGAGTGAACTTTGGCGCGTTGTACAAAGTGAAACCATCCTATCACACGTAGCGAGTAAAGACAAGCCCATCAAAAAGTGATGTGCGTTAGAGAGGCGGGACTCAAGAATGCTAATCCAATCATATTAGCAATGTGCGTTAGAGAGGCGGGACTAAAGAAATGCAAAGCCAATCATATTAGCGATGTGACTTACGGAGGCGGGCATTGCAGAGAACGAAAGCTGTTAACCGTTTGTGTACCACATAGAGCGTTATTTTTACAGAACGGGATTGCAAAAGATTTCTAATCTAATTTAAATGGTTTCTGACAAAAATATAATAAGTAAAAAAAAAGAAAACACAAGAACAAGACGGACATTAGTGGTTATATATGAATACAGATTAAATGTTTGGTCGAAATTATTGCTAGGGACAATTCAGTCTTCTCTGAATATTGGTAGGGACATGTCCCTAGCGTCCCACCCTAAATCTACGCCCATGGTGTCACAACATGTTACAACAAGTTAAATGAGTCAAAATACACCATCCCCATGTGTCTACAATGTTCTGATGCAGAGAAAAAGCTCTTGCAAAAACGGTTGATAAGGTATTCTCATTGGTTGCTAGAGAGTAAATGAACATGCACCAGTGATTATAGTTCAATTCATGAAAGGAATAATCCATGAAGACTCATGGTTTTAGATGTGTTTTTGCAGTAGTTATAGGCAAAAATAGCCATTTTCTATCTCAAAACCACTAGGTGGCGCTATGACAAAACTGTGCATGCAACCTTAGGTCATGACTTTGTTACATCTAGCTAGTTTCATGACTATACACTTTAGTTAAGCAATAAAATAGTTGTATGACCATAGGGCTTGCTTGATATGAAAGATTTTGTTCAATTATAGGGCCACCTAGTGGTGGAGGCATACCATTTTTTTTGTGTGGCCTCAGACTGTGGTCGTACATCTGCGTATCAAATCTGGTGAAAAAATCTCTTTTCGTTGCGAAGTTATAACCATTTATGTGTAAAAAATGCAAAATTTAAAGGTAATTTTTCGTTTTTTGCATTTTTCGGCCATTTCTGATGAAAATTTTAATATAACGCCAATAGAACTTTTTGTTGAGAAGGTAATGCAATATTCTTCCTATGGTGTTTTCGTGTCGATCGGAATAACGCTCGCGGAGTTATTCGCGCGTGTTTTTTAAGTGCTATTTTGATGCACAGGGCTAACCGTAAGGCGAATCCTGGCATGTTTGGTATCGTTGGACTCGGCGACTACTCAGGACTCCAAAAAATCAAGTCCCGTGAAAATACTTTTATCGCAGCCAAAGTTATAGGCGTATAGAACATTCGTCTGACCACTAGGTGGCGCTGCAACGAAACTGTGCATGCACCCTCAGTTCCTGACTGGCATCTCGAGTACCAAGTGTCGTGTCAATAGGCCTAAATTTGGCGAAGATACAGCCTAAAATCAGTTTTTTTGCGCTCTATGTAAAATTCGTTGACGCGCTATACGAGAACGGATTGGTTTATCGAAATTCTTTTAATAACTTTTTGCCTTGAGTGTCTCTAGATGCTGCATACCGATTTTCGTGGCAATCGGGTAAAAACTCTAGGAGGAGTTCGCAAAAGTAGGTTTTACGAATATTTCAAAATGGCGGAAAAATTTTCATGACGGAAAATAACGTCATAAGGTCTAATCGAATCGTCTTGAACCAAGGAATCAGAGGAAACAAGAATTTCGTTTCTAGGACTTACGGATCAGAAGTTATAAGCAAAAACGTAAGTGCAACTTTGGACTGTTGGTGGCGCTAGCGGGTTTGAGATAGAGACTCCAAAATTGCTAGGGATATTATTTGGACTGTCCTCTGTCAGTGTGCAAAATTTCATAACTTTCCTATGTACGGTTCTATGGGCTGCCATAGACCGCAATGGAACAGGAAGAAGAATAATATTTAAAAAGAAAAAGAAAAAGAAAAAGAAAAAGAAAAAGAAAACTAACGGATACAATAGGGGTCTTCGCCCATTCTGGGCTTGACCCCTAATAATAAATATAGCTGCAAGCAGCAATACCGGGGTCAAGCCGAAAAGGGCCCAAAAGGATGTAAAATTGAGATTGGATAAGCAGACTGAAGAACCTAGTTAAACCAAGTTTAATTAGTGAAAAGAGCCCACCCTCGTGTCTCTACGGTGTTCCGATGCAGAGATATAGCTTTTGCAAAAACGGTTGATAAGGTATTCTCATTGGTTGCTAGGGAGTGAATTGGCAACCATCTGTGATTATAGTCAAAGCCATGAAAGGAATAATCCATGATGACTCATGGTTTTAGAAGTGTTGTTGCAGTAGTTTTAGGCAAAAAATGCGTTATTCTATCTCAAAACCAGTAGGTGGCGCAATGACAAAATTGTGCATGCAACCTCAGGTCATAACTGTGTTACATCTAGCTAGTTTTATGACTATACACTTTAGTTTAGTGAAGAAACAGTTGTATGACCATAGGGCTGGCTTGATATCAAAGGTTTTGCTCAATTATAGGGCCACCTAGTGGTGCAAGCATACAATTTTTTTTGTGTGGCCTCAAAATATGCTCATACATCAGGGTATCAAATATGGTAAAAAAATCTCTTTGCGTTACGAAGTTATAGCCATTTATGTGTAAAAACACAAAATTTAAAGGTAATTTTTCGTTTTTTGCAATTTTCAGCCATTTCTGATGAAAATTTTAATAAAATGCCAATAGAACTTTTTGTTCAGAAGGTAATGCAATATTCTTCCTATGATGTTTTCGAGTCGATCAGAATTACGCTCGCGGAGATATTCGCGCGTGTTTTTTAAGTGCTATTTTGCCGCGCAGGGTTAACCGTAAGGCCAATTCTGGCATGTTTGGTATCGTTGGACTCGGCAACAATTCAGGACTCCAAGGAAACAAGTCCCATGAAAATACGTCGATCACAGCCAAAGTTATAGGTGTGTAAAACATTCGTCTTACCACTAGGTGGCGCTGCGACGAAACTGGGCATGCGCTCTCAGTTCCTGACTGGCATCACAAGTACCAAGTGTCGTTTCAATAGGCTTAAGTTTGGCGAAGATACAGCCTCAAATCCGTTTTTTTGCACTCTACGTAAAATTTGTTGACGCGGTTTACGCAAACAGATTGGCGAATCGACATGAATTCCATAACTTTTTGCCGTGAGGGTCTGTAGATGCTACATACCGATTTTCGTGGAAATCGGGCAAAAGCTCTAGGACGAGTTCGCAAAAGTAGGTTTTACGAATAATTCAAAATGGCGGAAAAATTTTCATGACGGAAAATGACGTCATAGGGTCCAGTCGAATCGTCTTGAGCCAAGGAATCAGAGGAAACAAGAATTTCGTTTCTAGGACGTACGGGTCAGAAGTTATAAACAAAAACGTAAGTGCAACTTTAGACTGTTGGTGGCGCTAGAGGGTTGGAGTTAGAGACTCCAAATTTGCTGTGGGGACACATTGGACTGTCCTTTATCAGTGTGCCAAATTTCATAACTTTCCTACGTACGGTTCTATGGGCTGCCATAGACCGCAATGGCGGAAGAAGAAGAAGAATAATAAATATAGCTGCAAGCAGCAATGCCGGGGTCAAGCCAAAAATGGCACAGAAGAAAGTAAAGTTGAATTCGGATGAGCAGTTTAAAGAACCTAGGAAAATCTCTTGATTTCAGACTAAATAATATAACAGTTATCAGCAAAAAAGCTGTTTTCATTCAGTGTAATCTCTCCCTCTCTTCTCGAGGAGCATTGACAACCAAAACACTGAAAAAAATGTGAGTGGTGCTTGCAGTGGCAATTCTCAGCTCACAAAATGTTACATTGGTGTTAATGAGTCAAAAGAGACCACCCCCATGTCTCTACGATGTTCTGATGCAGAATTATAGCTCTTGTAAAAATGGTTGATAAGGTATCCTAATTGGTTGCTAAGGAGTTAATTGGCATGCACCAATGATCTCCAAGCCATGAAAGGAATAATACATGATGACCCAAGGTTTTAGATGTACTGATGGAGTAGTTTTAGGCAAAAATACCATATTTCTATCTCAAAACCACTAGGTGGCGCAATGACAAAGTTGTGCATGCAACCTCAGGTCATAACTGTGTTACATCTAGCTAGTTTTATGACTATACACTTTAGTTTAGTGAAGAAACAGTTGTATGACCATGGGGTGGCTTGATTTCAAAGGTTTTGTTCAACTATAAGGCCAACTAGTGGTGCAAGCATTCAATTTTTTTTGTGTAGCCTCAGACTGTGGTCGTACATCAGCGTATCAAATCTGGTGAAAAAATGTCTTTTCGTTGCGAAGTTATAACCATTTATGTATAAAAACACAAATTGTAAAAGGTAATTTTTCGTTTTTTGCAATTTTCGGCCATTTCTGATGAAAATTTTAATATAACGCCAATAGAACTTTTTGTTCAGAAGGTAATGCAATGTTCTTCCTATGGTGTTTTCGAGTCGATCAGAATTACGCTCGCGGAGATATTCGCGCATGTTTTTTAAGTGCTGTTTTGCTGCGCAGGGCTAACCGTAAGGCGAAATCTGGCATGTTTGGTATCGTTGGACTCGGCGACTATTCAGGACTCCTAAAAATCAAGTCCCGTCAAAATACGTTGATCACAGCCAAAGTTATAGGTGTAAAAAACATCTGTCTGGCCACTAGGTGGCGCTGCAACGAAACTGTGCATGCACACTCAGTTCCTGACTGGCATCACAACTACCAAGTGTCGTGTCAATAGGCCTAAGTTTGACGAAGATACAGCCTAAAATCTGTTTTTTTGCACTCTACGTAAAATTTGTTAACGCGCTATAAGACAACGGATTGGTTTATCGAAATTCTTTTGATAACTTTTTGCCGTGAGGGTCTCTAGATGCTACATACCAATTTTCGCGGCAATCGGGTAAAAACTCTAGGACGAGTTCGCAAAAGTAGGTTTTACGAATAATTCAAAATGGCGGAAAAATTTTCATGACGGAAAATGACGTCATAGGGTCCAATCGAATCGTCTTGAGCCAAGGAATCAGAGGAAACAAGAATTTTGTTTCTAGGACTTACGGATCAGAAGTTATAAGCAAAAACATAAGTTCAACTTTGGACTGTTGGTGGCGCTAGCGGGTTAGAGATAGAGACTCCAAATTTGCTGTGGGGACACATTGGACTGTCCTTTATCAGTGTGCCAAATTTCATAACTTTCCTACGTACGGTTCTATGGGCTGCCATAGACCGCAATGGCGGAAGAAGAATAACTAATAATAAATATAGCTGCAAGCAGCAATACCGGGGTCAAGCCGAAAAGGGCACAGAAGGGTGTAAAGTTGAGTTTGAATAAGAATACTAAAGAACCTATGTAAACCTCATGATTTCAAATGAAAAAAACGCAAAAGTAATCAACAAAAATAATCTATGTTCTTGTCTACTGCAATCGTCCTTCTGTTATTAACAATCATGGAACATTAGAGCACTGGAGGACATGTGAGTGATGTTTGCAGTGGCATAAAACACAACATGTCACAACATGTTACAACAAGTAAAATCAGTCAAAAGAGACCATCCCCATGTCTCTACGATGTTCTGATGCCAAGACAAAGCTCTTTCAAAAACGGTTGATAAGGTATTCTCATTGGTTGCTAGAGAGTAAATTCACATCCACCAGTGATTATAGTCCAAGCCATATGAAATGAAGAATCCATGATGACTCATGGTTTTAGAGGTGTTGTTGCAGTAGTTTTAGGCAAATATAGCTATTTTCTATCTCCAAACCACTAGGTGGCACTATGACAGAATCGTGCATGCAACCTCAGGTCATGACTGCATTACATCTAGCTAGTTTCATGACTATACACTTTAGTTCAGTAAAGAAATAGTTGTATGACCATAGGGCTTGCTTGATATGAACGATTATGTTCAATTATAGGGCCACCTAGTGGTTCAGGCATACCAATTTTTTTGTGTGGCCTCAGACTCTGCTCATACATCAGCGTATCAAATATGGTGAAAAAATCTCTTTTCGTTGCGAAGTTATAACCATTTTTGTGTTAAAAACACAAAATGTAAAGGTAATTTTTTGTTTTTTGCAATTTTCGGCCATTTCTGATGAAAATTTTAATATAACTCACAAAATGTTACAGTGGTGTTAATGAGTCAGAGATATGCAGAGATATAGCTCTTGTAAAATGGATTGATAAGGTATCCTTATTGGTTGCTAAGGAATTAATTGGCATGCACCAATGATCTCCAAGCCATGAAAGGAATAATACATGATGACCCAAGATTTTAGATGTACTGTTGGAGTAGTTTTAGGCAAAAATACCATATTTCTCTCTCAAAACCACTAGGTGGCGCAATGACAAAGTTGTGCATGTAATCTCAGGTCAACTGTGTTACATCTAGCTAGTTTTATGACTATACACTTTAGTTTAGTGAAGAAACAGTTGTATGACCATAGGGTGGCTTGATTTCAAAGGTTTTGTTCAATTATAGGGCCACCTACTGGTGCAGGTATACCATTTTTTTTGTGTGGCCTCGGACTCTGCTCATACATCAGTGTATCAAATCTGGTGAAAAAATCTCTTTTCGTTGCGAAGTTATAACCATTTATGTGTAAAAATACAAAATTTCAAGGTAATTTTTCGTTTTTTGCATTTTTCGGCCATTTCTGATAAAAATTTTAATATAACGCCAATAGAACTTTTTGTTCAGAAGGTAACGCAATATTCTTCCTATGGTGTTTTCGAGTCGATCGGAATAACGCTCGCCGAGATATTCGCGCGTGTTTTTTAAGTGCTCTTTTGCTGCGCAGGGTTAACCGTAAGGCGAAATCTGGCATGTTTGGTATCGTTGGACTCGGCAACTATTCAGAACTCCAAAGAAACAAGTCCCGTGAAAATACGTCAATCGGAGCCAAAGTTATAGGCGTTTAAAGCATAAGTCTGACCACTAGGTGGCGCTGTGACGAAACTCTGCATGCACCCTTAGTTCCTGACTGGCATCACAAGTACCAAGTATCGTGTCAATAGGCTTAAGTTTGGCGAAGATACAGCCTCAAATCCGTTTTTTTGCGCTCTAAGTAAAATTTGTTGACACGCTATACGACAACGGATTGGTTTATTAAAATTCTTTTAATAACTTTTTGCCGTGAGGGTCTCTAGATGCTACATACCAATTTTCGCGGCAATCGGGTAAAAACTCTAGGACGAGTTCGCAAAAGTAGGTTTTACGAATAATTCAAAATGGCGGAAAAATTTTAATGACGGAAAATGACGGCATAGGGTCCAATCGAATCGTCTTGAGCCAAGGAATCAGAGGAAACAAGAATTTTGTTTCTAGGACTTACGGATCAGAAGTTATAAGCAAAAACATAAGTTCAACTTTGGACTGTTGGTGGCGCTAGCGGGTTAGAGATAGAGACTCCAAATTTGCTGTGGGGACACATTGGACTGTCCTTTATCAGTGTGCCAAATTTCATAACTTTCCTACGTACGGTTCTATGGGCTGCCATAGACCGCAATGGCGGAAGAAGAAGAAGAAGAAGAAGAAGAAGAAGCAGAATAATTATTATAATAATAATAAGAAAACTAACAAATACAATAGGGGTCTTCGCCCCTTCGGGGCTTGACCCCTAATAATAAAAAGAAAACTAACGGATACAATAGGGGTCTTCGCCCCTTCGGGGCTTGACCCCTAAATATAGCTGCAAGCAGCAATCACCGGGGTCAAGCCAAAAAGGGCACAGCAGAAAGTAAAGTTGACTTCGGATGAGCAGTTTAAAGTACCTAGGAAAATCTCTTGATTTCAGACAAAACAATATAACAGTTATCAGCAAAAAAGCTGTTCTCATTTAGTGAAATCTCTCCCTCTCTTTCGACGAGCATTGATAACTAGAACACTGACGTAAAAATGAGTGGTGCTTGCAGTGGCAAAACTCAGCTCACAAAATGTTACAGTGGTGTTAATGAGTCAAAAGAGCCCACCCCCGTGTCTCTACGATGTTCTGACGCAGAGATATAGCTCTTGCAAAAACGGTTGATAAGGTATTCTCATTGGTTGCTAGGGAGTGAATTGGCAACCACCAGTGATTATAGTCAAAGCCATGAAAGGAATAATCCATGATGACTCATGGTTTTAGATGTGTTGTTGCAGTAGTTTTAGGCAAAAAATGCCATATTTCTATCTCAAAACCAGTAGGTGGCGCAATGACAAAATTGTGCATGCAACCTCAGGTCATAACTGTGTTACATCTAGCTAGTTTTATGAATATACACTTTAGTTTAGTGAAGAAACAGTTGTATGACCATAGGGTGGCTTGATTTCAAAGGTTTTGTTCAATTATAAGGCCAACTAGTGGTGCAAGCATAAAATTATTTTTGTGTAGCCTCAGACTGTGGTCGTACATCAGCGTATCAAATCTGGTGAAAAAATCTCTTTTCGTTGCGAAGTTATAGCCATTTATGTGTAAAAAATGCAAAATTTAAGGTAATTTTTCGTTTTTTGCATTTTTCGGCAATTTCTGATAAAAATTTTAATGTAACGCCAATAGAACTTTTTGTTCAGAAGGTAATGCAATGTTCTTCCTATGGTGTTTTCAAGTCGATCGGAAAAACGCTCGCGGAGATATTCACGCGTGTTTTTTAAGCGCTATTTTGCTGCGCAGGGTTAACCGTAAGGCGAATTCTGGCATGTTTGGTATCGTTGGACTCGGCAACTATTCAGAACTCCAAAGAAACAAGTCCCGTGAAAATACGTCAATCTGAGCCAAAGTTATAGGCGTTTAAAACATAAGTCTGGCCACTAGGTGGCGCTGCCACGAAATTGTGCATGCACACTCAGTTCCTCACTGTCATCTCAAGTACCAAGTGTCGTGTCAATAGGCCTAAGTTTGACGAAGATACAGCCTAAAATCTGTTATTTTGCGCTCTACGTAAAATTCGTTGACGCGCTATAAGACAACGGATTGGTTTATCTAAATTCTTTTAATAACTTTTTGCCTTGAGTGTCTCTAGATGCTGCATACCGATTTTCGTGGCAATCGGGCAAAAACTCTAGGACGAGTTCGCAAAAGTAGGTTTTACGAATAATTCAAAATGGCGGAAAAATTTTCATGACGGAAAATGACGTCATAGGGTCTAATCGAATCGGCTTGAGCCAAGGAATCAGAGGAGACAAGAATTTCGTTTCTAGGACTTACGGATCAGAAGTTATAAGCAAAAACGTAAGTGCAACTTTGGACTGTTGGTGGCGCTAGCAGGCTTGAGATAGAAACTCCAAATTTGCTGTGGATATTATTTGGACTGTCCTCTGTCAGTGTGCCAAATTTCATAACTTTCCTATGTACGGTTCTAGGGGCTGCCATAGACCGCAATGGCGGAGGAATAATAATAATTATTAATATAGCTGCAAGCAGCAATCACCGGGGTCAAGCCAAAAAGGGCACAGCAGAAAGTAAAGTTGACATCGGATGAGCAGTTTAAAGTACCTAGGAAAATCTCTTGAATTCAGACAAAACAATATAACAGTTATCAGCAAAAAAGCTGTTCTCATTTAGTGAAATCTCTCCCTCCCTTTCGACGAGCATTGATAACTAGAACACTGACGTAAAAATCAGTGGTGCTTGCAGTGGCAATACTCAGCTCACAAAATGTTACAGTGGTGTTAATGAGTCAAAAGAGCCCACCCCCGTGTCTCTACGATGTTCTGACGCAGAGATATAGCTCTTGCAAAAACGGTTGATAAGGTATTCTCATTGGTTGCTAGGGAGTGAATTGGCAACCACCAGTGATTATAGTCAAAGCCATGAAAGAAATAATCCATGATGACTCATGGTTTTAGATGTGTTGTTGCAGTAGTTTTAGGCAAAAAATGCCATATTTCTATTTAAAACCAGTAGGTGGCGCAATGACAAAATTGTGCATGCAACCTCAGGTCATAACTGTGTTACATCTAGCTAGTTTTATGACTATACACTTTAGTTTAGTGAAGAAACAGTTGTATGACCATAGGGTGGCTTGATTTCAAAGGTTTTGTTCAATTATAAGGCCAACTAGTGGTGCAAGCATACATTTTTTTTTGTGTAGCCTCAGACTGTGGTCGTACATCAGCGTATCAAATCTGGTGAAAAAATCTCTTTTCGTTGCAAAGTTATAACCATTTATGTGTAAAAAATGCAAAATTTAAAGGTAATTTTTCGTTTTTTTGCATTTTTCGGCCATTTCTGATAAAAATTTTAATATAATGCCAATAGAACTTTTTGTTCAGAAGGTAATGCAATGTTCTTCCTATGGTGTTTTCGAGTCGATCGGAATAACGCTCGCAGAGATATTCGCACGTGTTTTTTAAGAGCTATTTTGCTGCACAGGGCTAACCGTATGACGAATCCTGGCATGTTTGGTATCGTTGGACTCGACGACTACTCAGGACTCCAAAAAATCAAGTCCCGTGAAAATACTTTTATCGCAGCCAAAGTTATAGGCGTATAGAACATTCGTCTGGCCACTAGGTGGCACTGCAACGAAACTGTGCATGCACCCTCAGTTCCTGACTGGCATCTCAAGTACCAAGTGTCGTGTCAATAGGCCTAAGTTTGGCGAAGATACAGCCTAAAATCTGTTATTGTGCGCTCTACCTAAAATTCGTTGACGCGATATACGACAACGGATTGGTTTATCGAAATTCTTTTAATAACTTTTTGCCTTGAGTGTCTCTAGATGCTGCATACCAATTTTTGAGGCAAACGGGCAAAAACTCTAGGACGAGTTCGCAAAAGTAGGTTTAACGAATAATTCAAAATGGCGGAAAAATTTTCATGACGGAAAATGACGTCATAGGGTCCTATCGAATCTTCTTGAGCCAAGGAATCAGAGGAAACAAGAATTTCATTTCTGGGACTTACGGTTCAGAAGTTATAAGACAAAACGTAAGTGCAACTTTGGACTGTTGGTGGCGCTAGTGGGCTTGAGATAGAGACTCCAAATTTGCTGTGGATATTATTTGGACTGTCCTCTATCAGTGTGCCAAATTTCATAACTTTCCTACGTACGGTTCTATGGGCTGCCATAGACCGCAATGGCGGAAGAAGAAAAATTGACTAACAGAAACAATTGCCAATATAGCTGCAAGCAGCAATACCGGGGTCAAGCCGAAAAGGGCACAGAAGGATGTAAAGTTGCGTTTGGATAAGCAGACTGAAGAACCTAGGTAAACCTAATGATTTCAGATGAAAAAATGCAAAGGGAATCAACAAAAATAATCTATATTCTTGTCTACTGCAACTGTCCTTCGGTTATTCACAATCATGGAACATTAGAGCACTGAAGGACATGTATGTGATGCTTACAGTGGGCAAACATGGGTCACAACATGTTACAACAAGTTAAAAAAAGTCAAAAGAGACCATCCCAATGTCTCTGTGATGTTCTGATACAGAGAAAAAGCTCTTGCAAAAACAGTTGATAACGTATTCTCATTGGTTGCTAGAGAGTAAATGGACATCCTCTAGTGATTATAGTCAAAGCCATGAAAGGAATAATCCATGATGACTCATGGTTTTAGATGTGTTGTTGCAGTAGTTTTAGGCAAAAAATGCCATATTCTATCTCAAAACCAGTAGGTGGCGCAATGACAAAATTCGTGCATGCAACCTCAGGTCATAAATGTGTTACATCTAGCTAGTTTTATGACTATACACTTGGGTTTAGTGAAGAAACAGTTGTATGACCATAGGGTGGCTTGATTTCAAAGGTTTTGTTCAATTATAAGGCCAACTAGTGGTGCAACCATACAATTTTTTTTGTGTAGCCTCAGACTGTGGTCGTACATCAGCGTATCAAATATGGTGAATAAATCTCTTTGCGTTACGAAGTTATAACCATTTATGTGTAAAAACACAAAATTTAAAGGTAATTTTTCGTTTTTTGCAATTTTCGGCCATTTCTGATGAAAATTTTAATACAATGTCAATAGAACTTTTTGTTCAGAAGGTAATGCAATATTCTTCCTATGATGTTTTCGAGTCGATCAGAATTACGCTCGCGGAGATATTCGCGCGTGTTTTTTAAGTGCTGTTTTGCTGCGCAGGGCTAACCGTAAGGCGAAATCTGGCATGTTTGGTATCGTTGGACTCGGCGACTATTCAGGACTCCTAAAAATCAAGTCCCGTCAAAATACGTTGATCACAGCCAAAGTTATAGGTGTAAAAAACATCTGTCTGGCCACTAGGTGGCGCTGCGACGAAACTGTGCATGCACACTCAGTTCCTGACTGGCATCACAAGTACCAAGTGTCGGGTCAATAGGTCTAAGTTTGACGAAGATACAGCCTAAAATCTGTTTTTTTGCGCTCTACGTAAAATTTGTTGACGCGCTATACGACAACGGATTGGTTTATCGAAATTCTTTTGATAACTTTTTGCCGTGAGGGTCTCTAGATGCTACATACCAATTTTCGCGGCAATCGGGTAAAAACTCTAGGACGAGTTCGCAAAAGTAGGTTTCACGAATAATTCAAAATGGCGGAAAAATTTTCATGACGGAAAATGACGTCATAGGGTCCAATCGAATCGTCTTGAGCCAAGGAATCAGAGGAAACAAGAATTTCGTTTCTAGGACTTACGGATCAATAGTTATAAGCAAAAACATAAGTGCAACTTTGGACTGTTGGTGGCGCTAGCGGGTTTGAGATAGAGACTCCAAATTCGCTGTGGATAATATTTGAACTGTCCTTTATCAGTGTGCCAAATTTCATAACTTTCCTACGTACGGTTCTATGGGCTGCCATAGACCGCAATGGCGGAAGAAGAAGAAGAAGAAGAAGAAGAATAATAATAATAATAAGAAAACTAACAAATACAATAGGGGTCTTCGCCCCTTCGGGGCTTGACCCCTAAATATAGCTGCAAGCAGCAATACCGGGGTCAAGCCGAAAAGGGCACAGAAGGGTGTAAAGTTGCGTTTGGATAAGCAGACTGAAGAACCTAGGTAAACCTAATGATTTCAGATGAAAAAATGCAAAGGTAATCAACAAAAATAATCTATATTCATGTCTACTGCAACTGTCCTTCGGTTATTGACAATCATGGAACATTAGAGCACTGAAGGACATGTATGTGATGCTTACAGTGGGCAAACATGGGTCACAACATGTTACAACAAGTTAAAAGAGTCAAAAGAGACCATCCCCATGTCTCTGTGATGTTCTGATACAGAGAAAAAGCTCTTGCAAAAACAGTTGATAACGTATTCTCATTGGTTGCTAGAGAGTAAATGGACATCCTCTAGTGATTATAGTCAAAGCCATGAAATGAATAATCCATGATGACTCATGGTTTTAGATGTGTTGTTGTAGTAGTTTTAGGCAAAAATACCATATTCTATCTCAAAACCAGTAGGTGGCGCAATGACAACATTGTGCATGCAACATCAGGTCATTATTGTGTTACATCTAGCTAGTTTTATGACTATACACTTTAGTTTAGTGAAGAAACAGTTGTATGACCATAGGGTGGCTTGATTTCAAAGTTTTTATTCAATTATAAGGCCAACTAGTGGTGCAAGCATACAATTTTTTTTGTGTAGCCTCAGACTGTGATCGTACATCAGCGTATCAAATATGGTGAAAAAATCTCTTTGCGTTACAAAGTTATAACCATTTATGTGTAAAAACACAAAATTTAAAGGTAATTTTTCGTTTTTTGCAATTTTCGGCCATTTCTGATGAAAATTTTAATATAGTGCCAATAGAACTTTTTGTTCAGAAGGTAATGCAATATTCTTCCTATGATGTTTTCGAGTCGATCAGAATTACGCTCGCGGAGATATTCGCGCATGTTTTTTAAGTGCTGTTTTGCTGCGCAGGGCTAACCGTAAGGCGAAATCTGGCATGTTTGGTATCGTTGGACTCGGCGACTATTCAGGACTCCTAAAAATCAAGTCCCGTCAAAATACGTTGATCGCAGCCAAAGTTATAGGTGTAAAAAACATCTGTCTGGCCACTAGGTGGCGCTGTGACGAAACTGTGCATGCACACTCAGTTCCTGACTGGCATCACAAGTACCAAGTGTCGTGTCAATAGGCCTAAGTTTGACGAAGATACAGCCTAAAATCTGTTTTTTTGCGCTCCACGTAAAATTTGTTGACGCGCTATACGACAACGGATTGGTTTATCGAAATTCTTTTGATAACTTTTTGCCGTGAGGGTCTCTAGATGCTACATACCAATTTTCGCAGCAATCGGGTAAAAACTCTAGGACGAGTTCGCAAAAGTAGGTTTTACGAATAATTCAAAATGGCGGAAAAATTTTCATGACGGAAAATGACGTCATAGGGTCCAATCGAATCGTCTTGAGCCAAGGAATCAGAGGAAACAGGAATTTCGTTTCTAGGACTTACGGATCAGAAGTTATAAGCAAAAACATAAGTGCAACTTTGGACTGTTGGTGGCGCTAGCGGGTTAGAGATAGAGACTCCAAATTTGCTGTGGGGACACATTGGACTGTCCTTTATCAGTGTGCCAAATTTCATAACTTTCCTACGTACGGTTCTATGGGCTGCCATAGGCCGCAATGGCGGAAGAAGAAGAAGAATAACTAATAAATATAGCTCCAAGCAGCAATGCCGGGGTCAAGCCAAAAAGGGCACAGAAGAAAGTAAAGTTGAATTCGGATGAGCAGTTTAAAGGACAAGTTCGGTATTTTAGACTTAAAGCCCTGTTTTCAGATTGTTTATGGTGAAATAGAATGGTTTTGACTGAAATTTCGACATTTTCGGCTGCCCTGAGAATTTTCGCGTGTTTGTGTTTCAGCTCAGACCTCTACAATGGGTTTAATGGTGCACTGGAACAATCCTTCCTAAAATGCATTAAACTTTCGTTTACAAAGACGTGAAACTCACCGAGTGGTCAGGGGTGTTCACTGATATGCTCACACAAAAATCGCTGCAAAAGATGCTTTCCAACAGCTGTTTTAGCATTTGTTGTTAACTTGTGGACCTATTTCCCCAAACGCCTCACACCCGTACATTCTTCCGCTTAGAGCTTGAATAATAAACACTCCAGCCCAGGTGGTGGCACTAATCCGCCTTTGCCAATTGCAAGAATAGAAACAAAGTTCCCGGCGCGGAGTAATACGGTACCTCACAGGACGTCTAATACAGTCAATGGAGTTGGTAAAAACTACGATAAAACCTGTTGGAATGCGTCTTTTGGAGCGATTTTTGTGTGAGCATACCAGTGAACACCCCTGACCACTCGGTGAGTTTCACGTCTTTGTAAACGAAAGTTTAATGCATTTTAGGAAGGATTGTTCCAGTGCACCATTAAACCCATTGTAGAGGTCTGAGCTGAAACACAAACACGCGAAAATTCTCAGGGCAGCCGAAAATGTCGAAATTTCAGTCAAAACCATTCTATTTCACCATAAACAATCTGAAAACAGGGCTTTAAGTCTAAAATACCGAACTTGTCCTTTAAAGAACCTAGGAAAATCTATTGATTTCAGACTAAGTAATATAACAGTTATCAGCAAAAAAGCTGTGTTTTCATTCAGTGTAATCTCTCCCTCTCTTCTCGAGGAGCATTGACAACTAGAACACTGAAGAAAATGTGAGTGGTGCTTGCAGTGGCAATTCTCAGCTCACAAAATGTTACAGTGGTGTTAATGAGTCAAAAGAGACCACCCCCATGTCTCTACGATGTTCTGATGCAGAGATATAGCTCTTGTAAAAAGGATTGATAAGGTATCCTAATTGGTTGCTAAGGAGTTAATTGGCATGCACCAATGATCTCCAAGCCACGAAAGGAATAATACATGATGACCCAAGATTTTAGATGTACTGTTGGAGTAGTTTTAGGCAAAAATACCATATTTCTATCTCAAAACCACTAGGTGGCGCAATGACAAAGTTGTGCATGCAACCTCAGTTCATAACTGTGTTACATCTAGCTAGTTTTATAACTATACACTTTAGTTTAGTGAAGAAATAGTTGTATGACCATAGGGCTTGCTTGATATGTAAGATTTTGTTCAATTATAGGGCCACCTAGTGGTTCAGGCATACCAATTTTTTTGTGTGGCTTCAGACTCTTCTCATACATCAGCGTATCAAATCTGGTGAAAAAAATTCTTTTCGTTGCGAAGTTATAACCATTTATGTATAAAAACACAAATTGTAAAAGGTAATTTTTCGTTTTTTGCAATTTTCGGCCATTTCTGATGAATATTTTAATATAACGCCAATAGAACTTTTTGTTCAGAAGGTAATGCAATGTTCTTCCTATGGTGTTTTCGAGTCGATCGGAATAACGCTCGCGGAGATATTCGCGCATGTTCTTTAAGTGGTGTTTTGCTGCGCAGGGCTAACCGTAAGCCGAAATCTGGCATGTTTGTTATCGTTGGACTCGGCGACTATTCAGGACTCCTAAAAATCAAGTCCCGTCAAAATACGTTGATCACAGCCAAAGTTATAGGTGTAAAAAGCATCTGTCTGGCCACTAGGTGGCGCTGCGACGAAACTGTGCATGCACACTCAGTTCCTGACTGGCATCACAAGTACCAAGTGTCTTGTCAATAGGCCTAAGTTTGGCGAAGATACAGCCTAAAATCTGTTTTTTTGCGCTCTACGTAAAATTTGTTGACGCGCTATACAACATCGGATTGGTTTATCGAAATTCTTTTGATAACTTTTTGCCGTGAGGGTCTCTAGATGCTACATACCAATTTTCGCGTCAATCGGGTAAAAACTCTAGGACGAGTTCGCAAAAGTAGGTTTTACGAATAATTCAAAATGGCGGAAAAATTTTCATGACGGAAAATGACGTCATAGGATCCATTCGAATCGTCTTGAGCCAAGGAATCAGAGGAAACAAGAATTTCATTTCTAGGACGTACGGATCAGAAGTTATAAGCAAAAACATAAGTTCAACTTTGGACTGTTGGTGGCGCTAGCGGGTTAGAGATAGAGACTCCAAATTTGCTGTGGGGACACATTTGACTGTCCTTTATCAGTGTGCCAAATTTCATAACTTTCCTACGTACGGTTCTATGGGCTGCCATAGACCGCAATGGCGGAAGAATAAAAATTTACTAACAGAAACAATTGCCAATATAGCTGCAAGCAGCAATCACCGGGGTCAAGCCAAAAAGGGCACAGCAGAAAGTAAAGTTGACTTCGGATGAGCAGTTTAAAGTACCTAAGAAAATCTCTTGATTTCAGACAAAACAATATAACAGTTATCAGCAAAAAAGCTGTGTTCTCATTTAGTGAAATCTCTCCCTCTCTTTCGACGAGCATTGATAACTAGAACACTGACGTAAAAATGAGTGGTGCTTGCAGTGGCAATACTCACCTCTCAAAATGTTACAGTGTTGTTAATGAGTCAAAAGAGCCAACCCCCGTGTCTCTACGATGTTCTGATGCAGAGTTATACCTCTTGCAAAACGGTTGATAAGGTATTCTCATTGGTTGCTAGGGAGTGAATTGGCAACCACCAGTGATTATAGTCAAAGCCATGAAAGGAATAATCCATGATGACTCATGGTTTTAAATGTGCTGTTGCAGTAGATTTAGGCAAAAATAGCTATTTTCTATCTCCAAACCACTAGGGGGCGCTATGACAGAATCGTGCATGCAACCTCAGGTCATGACTGCGTTACATCTAGCTAGTTTCATGACTATACACTTTAGTTCGGCAAAGAAATAGTTGTATGACCATAGGGCTTGCTTGATATGAAATATTTTGTTCAATTATAGGGCCACCTAGTGGTTCAGGCATACCATTTTTTTTGTGTGGCCTCAGACTCTGCTCATACATCAGCGTATCAAATCTGGTGAAAAAATCTCTTTTCGTTGCGAAGTTATAACCATTTATGTGTAAAAACCACAAATTATAAAGTTAAATTTTCGTTTTTTGCAATTTTCGGCCATTTCTGATGAAAATTTTAATATAACGCCAATAGAACTTTTTGTTCAGAAGGTAATGCAATATTCTTCCTATGATGTTTTCGAGTCGATCAGAATTACGCTCGCGGAGATATTCGCGCATGTTTTTTAAGTGCTGTTTTGCTGCGCAGGGCTAACCGTAAGGCGAAATCTGGCATGTTTGGTATCGTTGGACTCGGCGACTATTCAGGACTCCTAAAAATCAAGTCCCGTCAAAATACGTTGATCACAGCCAAAGTTATAGGTGTAAAAAACATCTGTCTGGCCACTAGGTGGCGCTGCGACGAAACTGTGCATGCACACTCAGTTCCTGACTGGCATCACAAGTACCAAGTGTCGTGTGAATAGGCCTAAGTTTGACGAAGATACAGCCTAAAATCTGTTTTTTTGCGCTCTACGTAGAATTTGTTGACGCGCTATACGACAACGGATTGGTTTATCGAAATTCTTTTGATAACTTTTTGCCGTGAGGGTCTCTAGATGATACATACCAATTTTCGTGGCAATCGGGTAAAAACTCTAGGACGAGTTCGCAAAAGTAGGTTTTACGAATAATTCAAAATGGCGGAACAATTTTTATGACGGAAAACAACGACATAGGGGCCAATCGAATCGTCTTGAGCCAAGGAATCAGACGAAGTAAGAATTTTGTTTCTAGGGCTTACGGATCAGAAGTTATAAGCAAAAACATAAGTGCAACTTTGGACTGTTGGTGGCGCTAGTGGGTTAGACATAGAGACTCCAAATTTGCTGTGGGGACACATTGGACTGTCCTCTATCAGTGTGCCAAATTTTATAACTTTCCTACGTACGGTTCTATGGGCTGCCATTGACTTTCGGCGGAAGAACGAGGAAGAAAAATAATAATAATAATAATAAGAAAACTAACAATAACAATAGGGTTCTACGCCCCTTCGGGGCTTGACCCCTAATAATAATAATAATAAAAAGAAAACTAACGGATACAATAGGGGTCTTCGCCCATTCTGGGCTTGACCCCTAAATATAGCTGCAAGCAGCAATGCCGGGGTCAAGCCAAAAAGGGCACATAAGACAGTAAAGTTGAATTCGGATGAGCAGTTTAAAGAACCTGGGAAAATCTCTTGACATCAGACTAAATAATATAACAGTTATCAGCAAAAAGCTGTGTTTTCATTCAGTGTCATCTCTCCCTCTCTTCTCGAGGAGCATTGACAACTAGAACACTGAAGAAAATGTGAGTGGTGCTTGCAATGGCAATTCTCAGCCCACAAAATGTTACAGTGGTGTTAATGAGTCAAAAGAGACCACCCCCATGTCTCTACGATGTTCTGATGCAGAGATATAGCTCTTGTAAAAAGGGTTGATAAGGTATCCTAATTGGTTGCTAAGGAGTTAATTGGCATGCACCAATGATCTCCAAGCCATGAAAGAATAATACATGATGACCTAAGATTTAAGATGTACTGTTGGAGTAGTTTTAGGCAAAAATACCATATTTCTATCTCAAAACCACTAGGTGGCGCAATGACAAAGTTGTGCATGCAACCTCAGTTCATAACTGTGTTACATCTAGCTAGTTTCATGACTATACATTTTAGTTTAGTGAAGAAATAGTTGTATGACCATAGGGCTTGCTTGATATGAAAGATTTTGTTCAATTATAGGGCCACCTAGTGGTTCAGGCATATCAATTTTTTTGTGTGGCCTCAGACTCTGCTCATACATCAGCGTATCAAATCTGGTGAAAAAATCTCTTTTCGTTGCGAAGTTATAACCATTTAAGTGTAAAAAACCACAAAATCTAAAGGTAATTTTTCGTTTTTTGCAATTTTCGGCCATTTCTGATGAAAATTTTAATATAACGCCAATAGAACTTTTTGTTCAGAAGGTAATGCAATGTTCTTCCTATGGTGTTTTCGAGTCGATCGGAATAACGCTCGTGGAGATATTCGTGCGTGTTTTTTAAGTGTTGTTTTGCTGCGCAGGGCTAACCGTAAGGCGAAATCTGAAATGTTTGGTATCGTTGGACTCGGCGACTACTCAGGACTCCTAAAAATCAAGTCCCGTCAAAATACGTTGATCGCAGCCAAAGTTATAGGTGTATAAATCATCTGTCTGGCCACTAGGTGGCGCTGCGACGAAACTGTGCATGCACACTCAGTTCATGACTGGCATCACAAGTACCAAGTGTCGTGTCAATAGGCCTAAGTTTGACGAAGATACAGCCTAAAATCAGCTATTTTGCGCTATACGTAAAATTTGTTGACATGCTATACGACAACGGATTGGTTTATCAAAATTCTTTTAATAACTTTTTGCCGTGAGGGTCTCTAGATGCTACATACCAATTTTCGTGGCAATCGGACAAAAGCTCTAGGACGAGTTCGAAAAAGTAGGTTTTACGAATAATTCAAAATGGCGGAAAAATTTTCATGACGGAAAATGACGTCATAGGGTCCAATCGAATCGTCTTGAGCCAAGGAATCAGAGGAAACAAGAATTTCGTTTCTAGGACTTACGGATCAGAAGTTATAAGCAAAAACATAAGTTCAACTTTGGACTGTTGGTGGCGCTAGCGGGTTAGAGATAGAGACTCCAAATTTGCTGTGGGGACACATTGGACTGTCCTTTATCAGTGTGCCAAATTTCATAACTTTCCTACTTACGGTTCTATGGGCTGCCATAGACCGCAATGGCGGAAGAAGAAGAAGAAGAAGAAGAAGAAGAAGAAGAAGCAGAATAATTATTATAATAATAATAATAAGAAAACTAACAAATACAATAGGGGTCTTCACCCCTTCGGGGCTTGACCCCTAAATATAGCTGCAAGCAGCAATCACCGGGGTCAAGCCAAAAAGGGCACAGCAGAAAGTTACGTTGACTTCGGATGAGCAGTTTAAAGAACCTAGGAAAATCTCTTGATTTCAGACAAAACAATATAACAGTTATCAGCAAAAAAGCTGTGTTCTCATTTAGTGAAATCTCTGCCTCTCTTTCGACGAGCATTGATAACTAGAACACTGAAGTAAAAATGAGTGGTGCTTGCAGTGGCAATACTCAGATCACAAAATGTTACAGTGGTGTTAATGAGTCAAAAGAGCCCACCCCTGTGTCTCTACGATGTTCTGACGCAGAGATATAGCTCTTGCAAAAACGGTTGATAAGGTATTCTCATTGGTTGCTGGGGAGTGAATTGGCAACCACCAGTGATTATAGTCAAAGCCATGAAAGGAATAATCCATGATGACTTATGGTTTTAGATGTGTTGTTGCAGTAGTTTTAGGCAAAAAATGCCATATTTCTATCTCAAAACCAGTAGGTGGCGCAATGACAAAGTTGTGCATGCAACCTCAGGTCATAACTGTGTTATATCTAGCTAGTTTTATAAATATACGCTTTAGTTTAGTGAAGAAACAGTTGTATGACCATAGGGTGGCTTGATTTCAAATATTTTGTTCAATTATAGGGCCACCTAGTGGTGCAAGCATACAATTTTTTTTGTGTAGCCTCAGATTGTGGTCGTACATCAGCGTCTCAAATCTGGTGAAAAAATCTCTTTTTGTTGCGAAGTTATAACCATTTATGTGTAAAAAACGCAAAATTTAAAGGTAATTTTTCGTTTTTTGCATTTTTCGGCCATTTCTGATTAAAATTTTAATATAACGCCAATAGAACTTTTTGTTCAGAAGGTAATGCAATGTTCTTCCTATGGTGTTTTCGAGTCGATCCGAATAACGCTCGCGGAGATATTCGCGCATGTTTTTTAAGTGCTCTTTTGCTGCGCAGGGCTAACCGTAAGACGAAATCTGGCATGTTTGGTATCGTTGGACTCGGCGACTATTCAGGACTCTTAAAAATTAAGTCCCGTCAAAATACGTTGATCGCAGCCAAAGTTATAGGTGTATAAAACATCTGTCTGGCCACTAGGTGGCGCAGCGACGAAACTGTGCATGCACACTCAGTTCCTGACTGGCATCACAAGTACCAAGTGTCGTATCAATAGGCCTAAGTTTGACGAAGATACAGCCTAAAATCTGTTTTTTTGCGCTCTACGTAAAATTTGTTGACGCGCTGTACAACAACGGATTGATTTATCAAAATTCTTTTAATAACTTTTTGCCGTGAGGGTCTCTAGATGCTACATACCAATTTTTGCGGCAATCGGGTAAAAACTCTAGGACGAGTTCGCAAAAGTAGGTTTAACGAAAAATCCAAAATGGCGGAAAAATTTTTATGACGGAAAATGACGTCAGAGAGTCCAATCGAATCGTCTTGAGCCAAGGAATCAGAGGAAGCAAGAATTTCGTTTCTAGGACCTACGGATCAGAAGTTATAAGCAAAAACATAAGTGCAACTTTGGACTGTTGGTGGCGCTAGCGGGTTAGAGATAGAGACTCCAAATTTGCTGTGGGGACACATTGGACTGTCCTTTATCAGTGTGCCAAATTTCATAACTTTCCTACGTACGGTTCTATGGGCTGCCATAGACCGCAATGGCGGAAGAAGAAAAATTTATTAACAGAAACAATTGCCAATATAGCTGCAAGCAGCAATGCCGGGGTCAAGCCAAAAAGGGCACAGAAGAAAGTAAAGTTGAATTCAGATGATCAGTTTAAAGAACCTAAGAAAATCTCTTGATTTCAGACTAAGTAATATAACAGTTATCAGCAAAAAAGCTGTGTTTTCATTCAGTGAAATCTCTCCCTCTCTTCTCGAGGAGCATTGACAACTAGAACACTGAAGAAAATGTGAGTGGTGCTTGCAGTGGCAATTCTCAGCTCACAAAATGTTACAGTGGTGTTAATGAGTCAAAAGAGACCACCCCCATGTCTCTACGATGTTCTGATGCAGAGATATAGCTCTTGTAAAAAGGATTGATAAGGTATCCTAATTGGTTGCTAAGGAATTAATTGGCATGCACCAATGATCTCCAAGCCATGAAACGAATAATACATGATGACCCAAGATTTTAGATGTACTGTTGGAGTAGTTTTAGGCAAAAATACCATATTTCTATCTCAAAACCACTAGGTGGCGCAATGACAAAGTTGTGCATGCAACCTCAGTTCATAACTGTGTTACATCTAGCTAGTTTTATAACTATACACGTTAGTTTAGTGAAGAAATAGTTGTATGACCATAGGGCTTGCTTGATATGTAAGATTTTGTTCAATTATAGGGCCACCTAGTGGTTCAGGCATACCAATTTTTTTGTGTGGCCCCAGACTCTGCTCATACATCAGCGTATCAAATCTGGTGAAAAAAATTCTTTTCGTTGCGAAGTTATAACCATTTATGTATAAAAACACAAATTGTAAAAGGTAATTTTTCGTTTTTTGCAATTTTCGGCCATTTCTGATGAAAATTTTAATATAATGCCAATAGAACTTTTTGTTCAGAAGGTAATGCAATGTTCTTCCTATGGTGTTTTCGAGTCGATCGGAATAACGCTCGCGGAGATATTCGCGCATGTTTTTTTAAGTGCTGTTTTGCTGCGCAGGGCTAACCGTAAAGCGAAATCTGGCATGTTTGTTATCGTTGGACTCGGCGACTATTCAGGACTCCTAAAAATCAAGTCCCGTCAAAATACGTTGATCACAGCCAAAGTTATAGGTGTAAAAAACATCTGTCTGGCCACTAGGTGGCGCTGCGACGAAACTGTGCATGCACACTCAGTTCCTGACTGGCATCACAAGTACCAAGTGTCTTGTCAATAGGCCTAAGTTTGACGAAGATACAGCCTAAAATCTGTTTTTTTGCGCTCTACGTAAAATTTGTTGACGCGCTATACGACATCGGATTGGTTTATCGAAATTCTTTTGATAACTTTTTGCCGTGAGGGTCTCTAGATGCTACATACCAATTTTCGCGGCAATCGGGTAAAAACTCTAGGACGAGTTCGCAAAAGTAGGTTTTACGAATAATTCAAAATGGCGGAAAAATGTTCATGACGGAAAATGACGTCATAGAATCCATTCGAATCGTCTTGAGCCAAGGAATCAGAGGAAACAAGATTTTCATTTCTAGGACGTACGGATCAGAAGTTATAAGCAAAAACATAAGTTCAACTTTGGACTGTTGGTGGCGCTAGCGGGTTAGAGATAGAGACTCCAAATTTGCTGTGGGGACACATTTGACTGTCCTTTATCAGTGTGCCAAATTTCATAACTTTCCTATGTACGGTTCTATGGGCTGCCATAGACCGCAATGGCGGAAGAAGAATAACTAATAATAAAAAGAAAACTAACAGATACAATAGGGGTCTTCGCCCATTCTGGGCTTGACCCCTAAATATAGCTGCAAGCAGCAATACCGGGGTCAAGCCGAAAAGGGCACAGAAGGATGTAAAGTTGCATTTGGATAAGCAGACTGAAGAACCTAGGTAAACCTAATGATTTCAGATGAAAAAATCCAAAGGTAATCAACAAAAATAATCTATATTCTTGTCTACTGCAATTGTCCTTCGGTTATTGACAATCATGGAACATTAGAGCACTGAAGGACATGTATGTGATGCTTACAGTGGGCAAACATGGGTCACAACATGTTACAACAAGTTAAAAGAGTCAAAAGAGACCATCCCCATGTCTCTGTGATGTTCTGATACAGAGAAAAAGCTCTTGCAAAAACAGTTGATAATGTATTCTTATTGGTTGCTAGAGAGTAAATGGACATCCTCTAGTGATTTTAGTCAAAGCCATGAAAGGAATAATCCATGATGACTCATGGTTTTAGATGTGTTGTTGCAGTAGTTTTAGGCAAAAAATGCCATATTCTATCTCAAAACCAGTAGGTGGCGCAATGACAAAATTCGTGCATGCAACCTCAGGTCATAAATGTGTTACATCTAGCTAGTTTTATGACTATACACTTTAGTTTAGTGAAGAAACAGTTGTATGACCATAGGGTGGCTTGATTTCAAAGGTTTTGTTCAATTATAAGGCCAACTACTGGTGCAACCATACAATTTTTTTTGTGTAGCCTCAGACTGTGGTCGTACATCAGCGTATCAAATATGGTGAAAAAATCTCTTTGCGTTACGAAGTTATAACCATTTATGTGTAAAAACACAAAATTTAAAGGTAATTTTTCGTTTTTTGCAATTTTCGGCCATTTCTGATGAAAATTTTAATATAGTGCCAATAGAACTTTTTGTTCAGAAGGTAATGCAATATTCTTCCTATGATGTTTTCGAGTCGATCAGAATTACGCTCGCGGAGATATTCGCGTGTGTTTTTTAAGTGCTGTTTTGCTGCGCAGGGCTAACTGTAAGGCGAAATCTGGCATGTTTGGTATTGTTGGACTCGGCGACTATTCAGGACTCCTAAAAATCAAGTCCTGTCAAAATACGTTAATCACAGCCAAAGTTATAGGTGTACAAAACATCTGTCTGGCCACTAGGTGGCGCTGCGACGAAACTGTGCATGCACACTCAGTTCCTGACTGGCATCACAAGTACCAAGTGTCGTGTCAATAGGCCTAAGTTTGACGAAGATACAACATAAAATCTGTTTTTTTGCGCTCTACGAAAATTTTGTTGACGCGCTATACGACAACGGATTGGTTTATCGAAATTCTTTTGATAACTTTTTGCCGTGAGGGTCTCTAGATGCTACATACCAATTTTCGCGGCAATCGGGTAAAAACTCTAGGACGAGTTCGCAAAAGTAGGTTTTATGAGAAATTCAAAATGGCGGAAAAAATTTCATGACGGAAAATGACGTCATAGGGTCCAATCGAATCGTCTTGAGTCAAGGAATCAGAGGAAACAAGAATTTCATTTCTAGGACGTACGGATCAGAAGTTATAAGCAAAAACATAAGTTCATCTTTGGACTGTTGGTGGCGCTAGCGGGTTAGAGATAGAGACTCCAAATTTGCTGTGGGGACACATTGGACTGTCCTTTATCAGTGTGCCAAATTTTATAACTTTCCTACGTACGGTTCTATGGGCTGCCATAGACCGCAATGGCGTAAGAAGAAAAATTTACTAACAGAAACAATTGCCAATATAGCTGCAAGCAGCAATACCGGGGTCAAGCCGAAAAGGGCCCAAAAGGATGTAAAATTGAGATTGGATAAGCAGACTGAAGAACCTAGTTAAACCAAGTTTAATTAGTGAAAAGAGCCCACCCCCGTGTCTCTACGGTGTTCCGATGCAGAGATATAGCTTTTGCAAAAACGGTTGATAAGGTATTCTCATTGGTTGCTAGGGAGTGAATTGGCAACCATCTGTGATTATAGTCAAAGCCATGAAAGGAATAATCCATGATGACTCATGGTTTTAGAAGTGTTGTTGCAGTAGTTTTAGGCAAAAAATGCGTTATTCTATCTCAAAACCAGTAGGTGGCGCAATGACAAAATTGTGCATGCAACCTCAGGTCATAACTGTGTTACATCTAGCTAGTTTTATGACTATACACTTTAGTTTAGTGAAGAAACAGTTGTATGACCATAGGGCTGGCTTGATATCAAAGGTTTTGTTCAATTATGGGGCCACCTAGTGGTGCAAGCATACAATTTTTTTTGTGTGGCCTCAAAATATGCTCATACATCAGGGTATCAAATATGGTAAAAAAATCTCTTTGCGTTACGAAGTTATAGCCATTTATGTGTAAAAACACAAAATTTAAAGGTAATTTTTCGTTTTTTGCAATTTTCAGCCATTTCTGATGAAAATTTTAATACAATGCCAATAGAACTTTTTGTTCAGAAGGTAATGCAATATTCTTCCTATGATGTTTTCGAGTCGATCAGAATTACGCTCGCGGAGATATTCGCGCATGTTTTTTAAGTGCTATTTTGCCGCGCAGGGTTAACCGTAAGGCCAATTCTGGCATGTTTGGTATCGTTGGACTCGGCAACTATTTAGGACTCCAAGGAAACAAGTCCCATGAAAATACGTCGATCACAGCCAAAGTTATAGGTGTGTAAAACATTCGTCTTACCACTAGGTGGCGCTGCAACGAAACTGGGCATGCGCTCTCAGTTCCTGACTGGCATCACAAGTACCAAGTGTCGTTTCAATAGGCTTAAGTTTGGCGAAGATACAGCCTCAAATCCGTTTTTTTGCACTCTACGTAAAATTTGTTGACGCGGTTTACGCAAACAGATTGGCGAATCGACATGAATTCCATAACTTTTTGCCGTGAGGGTCTGTAGATGCTACATACCGATTTTCGTGGAAATCGGGCAAAAGCTCTAGGACGAGTTCGCAAAAGTAGGTTTTACGAATAATTCAAAATGGCGGAAAAATTTTCATGACGGAAAATGACGTCATAGGGTCCAGTCGAATCGTCTTGAGCCAAGGAATCAGAGGAAACAAGAATTTCGTTTCTAGGACGTACGGGTCAGAAGTTATAAACAAAAACGTAAGTGCAACTTTAGACTGTTGGTGGCGCTAGAGGGTTGGAGTTAGAGACTCCAAATTTGCTGTGGGGACACATTGGACTATCCTTTATCAGTGTGCCAAATTTCATAACTTTCCTACGTACGGTTCTATGGGCTGCCATAGACCGCAATGGCGGAAGAAGAAGAAGAATAATAATAATAATAAGAAAACTAACAAATACAATAGGGGTCTTCGCCCCTTCGGGGCTTGACCCCTAAATATAGCTGCAAGCAGCAATCACCGGGGTCAAGCCAAAAAGGGCACAGCAGAAAGTAAAGTTGACTTCGGATGAGAAGTTTAAAGAACCTAGCAAAATCTCTTGATTTCAGACAAAACAATATAATAGTTATCAGCAAAAAAGCTGTGTTCTCATTTAGTGAAATCTCTCCCTCTCTTTCGACGAGCATTGATAACTAGAACACTGAAGTAAAAATGAGTGGTGCTTGCAGTGGCAATACTCAGCTCACAAAATGTTACAGTGGTGTTCATGAGTCAAAAGAGCCCACCCGCGTGTCTCTACGATGTTCTGACGCAGAGATATAGCTCTTGCAAAAACGGTTGATAAGGTATTCTCATTGGTTGCTAGGGAGTGAATTGGCAACCATCAGTGATTATAGTTAAAGCCATAAAAGGAATAATCCATGATGACTCATGGTTGTTGTTGCAGTAGTTTTAGGCAAAAATGCCATGTTCTATGTCAAAACCAGTAGGTGGCGCAATGACAAAATTTGTGTATGCAACCTCAGGTCATAACTGTGTTACATCTAGCTAGTTTTATGACTATACACTTTAGTTTAGTGAAAAAAGAGTTGTATGACCATAGGGTGGCTTTATTTCAAAGGTTTTGTTCAATTATAAGGCCAAATAGTGGTGCAAGCATACAATTTTTTTTGTGTAGCCTCAGACTGTGTTCTTACATCAGCGTATCAAATATAGTGAAAAAATCTCTTTGCGTTACGAAGTTATAACCATTTATGTGTAAAAAACACAAAATGTAAAGATAATTTTTCGTTTTTTGCAATTTTCGGCCATTTCTGATGAAAATTTTAATATAACCCCAAAATAACTTTTTGTTCAGAAGGTAATGCAATGTTCTTCCTATGGTGTTTTCGAGTCGATCGGAATAACGCTCGTGGAGATATTCGCACATGTTTTTTAAGTGCTGTTTTGCTGCGCAGGGCTAACCATAAGGCGAAATCTGGCATGTTTGGTATCGTTGGACTCGGCAACTAATCAGGACTTCAAGGAAACAAGTCTCCGAAAAATATGTCGATCGGAGCCAAAGTTATAGATGTATAAAACATTTCTCTGGCCACTAGGTGGCGCTGCGACGAAATGATGCATGCACAATCAGATCCTGACTGGCATCACAAGTACCAAGTCTCGTGTCAATAGGCCTAAGTGTGGCGAAGATACAGCCTAAAACCTGTTTTTTTGCACTCTTCGTAAAATTCGTTAAGGCGGTATACGACTATGGATTGATGTATCAAAATTCTTTTGATAACTTTTTGCCATGAGTGTCTCTAGATGACACATACCAATTTTCGTGGCAATCGAACTAAAGCTCTAGGACGAGTTCGAAAAAGTAGGTTTTACGAATATTTCAAAATGGCGGAAAAACTTTCATGACGGAAAAGGACGTCATAGGGTCCAATCGAATCGTCTTGAGCCAAGGAATCAGAGGAAGCAAGAATTTTGTTTGTGGGACTTACGGATCAGAAGTTATAAGCAAAAACATAAGTGCAACTTTGGACTGTTGGTGGCGCTAGTGGGTTAGACATAGAGACTCCAAATTTGCAGTGGGGACACATTGGACAGTCCTTTATCAGTGTGCCAAATTTCATAACTTTCCTACGTACGGTTCTATGGGCTGCCATAGACCGCAATGGCGGAAGAAGAAAAATTTACTAACAGAAACAATTACCAATATAGCTGCAAGCAGCAATACCGGGGTCAAGCCGAAAAGGGCCCAAAAGGATGTAAAATTGAGATTGGATAAGCAGACTGAAGAACCTAGTTAAACCAAGTTTAATTAGTGAAAAGAGCCCACCCCCGTGTCTCTACGGTGTTCCGATGCAGAGATATAGCTTTTGCAAAAACGGTTGATAAGGTATTCTCATTGGTTGCTAGGGAGTGAATTGGCAACCATCAGTGATTATAGTCAAAGCCATGAAAGGAATAATCCATGATGACTCATGGTTTTAGAAGTGTTGTTGCAGTAGTTTTAGGCAAAAAATGCGTTATTCTATCTCAAAACCAGTAGGTGGCGCAATGACAAAATTGTGCATGCAACCTCAGGTCATAACTGTGTTACATCTAGCTAGTTTTATGACTATACACTTTAGTTTAGTGAAGAAACAGTTGTATGACCATAGGGCTGGCTTGATATCAAAGGTTTTGTTCAATTATAGGGCCACCTAGTGGTGCAAGCATACAATTTTTTTTGTGTGGCCTCAAAATATGCTCATACATCAGGGTATCAAATATGGTAAAAAAATCTCTTTGCGTTACGAAGTTATAGCCATTTATGTGTAAAAACACAAAATTTAAAGGTAATTTTTCGTTTTTTGCAATTTTCAGCCATTTCTGATGAAAATTTTAATACAATGCCAATAGAACTTTTTGTTCAGAAGGTAATGCAATATTCTTCCTATGATGTTTTCGAGTCGATCAGAATTACGCTCGCGGAGATATTCGCGCGTGTTTTTTAAGTGCTATTTTGCCGCGCAGGGTTAACCGTAAGGCCAATTCTGGCATGTTTGGTATCGTTGGACTCGGCAACAATTCAGGACTCCAAGGAAACAAGTCCCATGAAAATACGTCGATCACAGCCAAAGTTATAGGTGTGTAAAACATTCGTCTTACCACTAGGTGGCGCTGCGACGAAACTGGGCATGCGCTCTCAGTTCCTGACTGGCATCACAAGTACCAAGTGTCGTTTCAATAGGCTTAAGTTTGGCGAAGATACAGCCTCAAATCCGTTTTTTTGCACTCTACGTAAAATTTGTTGACGCGGTTTACGCAAACAGATTGGCGAATCGACATGAATTCCATAACTTTTTGCCGTGAGGGTCTGTAGATGCTACATACCGATTTTCGTGGAAATCGGGCAAAAGCTCTAGGACGAGTTCGCAAAAGTAGGTTTTACGAATAATTCAAAATGGCGGAAAAATTTTCATGACGGAAAATGACGTCATAGGGTCCAGTCGAATCGTCTTGAGCCAAGGAATCAGAGGAAACAAGAATTTCGTTTCTAGGACGTACGGGTCAGAAGTTATAAACAAAAACGTAAGTGCAACTTTAGACTGTTGGTGGCGCTAGAGGGTTGGAGTTAGAGACTCCAAATTTGCTGTGGGGACACATTGGACTGTCCTTTATCAGTGTGCCAAATTTCATAACTTTCCTACGTACGGTTCTATGGGCTGCCATAGACCGCAATGGCGGAAGAAGAAGAAGAATAATAATAATAATAAGAAAACTAACAAATACAATAGGGGTCTTCGCCCCTTCGGGGCTTGACCCCTAAATATAGCTGCAAGCAGCAATCACCGGGGTCAAGCCAAAAAGGGCACAGCAGAACGTAAAGTTGACTTCGGATGAGCAGTTTAAAGAGTCTAGGAAAATCTCTTGATTTCAGACAAAACAATATAACAGTTATCAGCAAAAAAGCTGTGTTCTCATTTAGTGAAATCTCTCCCTCTCTTTCGACGAGCATTGATAACCAGAACACTGACGTTAAAATGAGTGGTGCTTGCAGTGGCAATTCTCAGCTCTCAAAATGTTACAGTGTTGTTAATGAGTCAAAAGAGATCACCCTCATGTTTATACGATGTTCTGATGCAGAGATATAGCTTTTGCAAAACGGTTGATAAGGTATTCTCATTGATTGCTAGGGAGTGAATTGGCAACCACCAGTGATTATAGTCAAAGCCATGAAAAGAATAATCCATGATGACTCATGGTTTTAGATGTGCTGTTGCAGTAGATTTATGCAAAAATAGCTATTTTCTATCTCCAAACCACTAGGGGGCGCTATGACAGAATCGTGCATGCAACCTCAGGTCATGACTGCGTTACATCTAGCTAGTTTCATGACTATACACTTTAGTTCGGCAAAGAAATAGTTGTATGACCATAGGGCTTGCTTGATATGAAATATTTTGTTCAATTATAGGGCCACCTAGTGGTTCAGGCATACCAATTTTTTTGTGTGGCCTCAGACTCTGCTCATACATCAGCGTATCAAATCTGGTGAAAAAATCTCTTTTCGTTGCGAAGTTATAACCATTTATGTGTAAAAACCACAAAATCTAAAGGTAATTTTTCGTTTTTTGCAATTTTCGGCCATTTCTGATGAAAATTTTAATATAACGCCAATAGAACTTTTTGTTCAGAAGGTAATGCAATATTCTTCCTATGGTGTTTTCGAGTCGATCGGAATAACGCTCGCGGAGATATTCGCGCGTGTTTTTTAAGTGCTGTTTTGCTGCGCAGGGCTAACGGTAAAGCGAAATCTGGCATGTTTGGTATCGTTGGACTCGGCGACTACTCAGGACTCCTAAAAATCAAGTCCCGTCAAAATACGTTGATCGCAGCCAAAGTTATAGGTGTATAAATCATCTGTCTGGCCACTAGGTGGCGCTGCGACGAAACTGTGCATGCACACTCAGTTTATGACTGGCATCACAAGTACCAAGTGTCGTGTCAATAGGCCTAAGTTTGACGAAGATACAGCCTAAAATCAGTTTTTTTGCGCTCTAAGTAAAATTTGTTGACACGCTATACGACAACGGATTGGTTTATTAAAATTCTTTTAATAACTTTTTGCCGTGAGGGTCTCTAGATGCTACATACCAATTTTCGCAGCAATCGGGTAAAAACTCTAGGACGAGTTCGCAAAAGTAGGTTTTACGAATAATTCAAAATGGCGGAAAAATTTTAATGACGGAAAATGACGGCATAGGGTCCAATCGAATCGTCTTGAGCCAAGGAATCAGAGGAAACAAGAATTTTGTTTCTAGGACTTACGGATCAGAAGTTATAAGCAAAAACATAAGTTCAACTTTGGACTGTTGGTGGCGCTAGCGGGTTAGAGATAGAGACTCCAAATTTGCTGTGGGGACACATTGGACTGTCCTTTATCAGTGTGCCAAATTTCATAACTTTCCTACGTACGGTTCTATGGGCTGCCATAGACCGCAATGGCGGAAGAAGAAGAAGAAGAAGAAGAAGAAGAAGAAGAAGCAGAATAATTATTATAATAATAATAAGAAAACTAACAAATACAATAGGGGTCTTCGCCCCTTCGGGGCTTGACCCCTAAATATAGCTGCAAGCAGCAATCACCGGGGTCAAGCCAAAAAGGGCACAGCAGAAAGTAAAGTTGACTTCGGATGAGCAGTTTAAAGTACCTAAGAAAATCTCTTTATTTCAGACAAAACAATATAACAGTTATCAGCAAAAAAGCTGTGTTCTCATTTAGTGAAATCTCTCCCTCTCTTTCGACGAGCATTGATAACTAGAACACTGACGTAAAAATGAGTGGTGCTTGCAGTGGCAATACTCAGCTCTCAAAATGTTACAGTGTTGTTAATGATTCAAAAGAGCCCACCCCCGTGTCTCTACGATGTTCTGACGCAGAGTTATAGCTCTTGCAAAACGGTTGATAAGGTATTCTCATTGGTTGCTAGGGAGTGAATTGGCAACCACCAGTGATAATAGTCAAAGCCATGAAAAGAATAATCCATGATGACTCATGGTTTTAGATGTGCTGTTGCAGTAGATTTAGGCAAAAATAGCTTTTCCATCTCCAAACCACTAGGGGTCGCTATGACAGAATCGTGCATGCAACCTCAGGTCATGACTGCGTTACATCTAGCTAGTTTCATGACTATACACTTTAGTTCGGCAAAGAAATAGTTGTATGACCATAGGGCTTGCTTGATATGAAATATTTTGTTCAATTATAGGGCCACCTAGTGGTTCAGGCATACCAATTTTTTTGTGTGACCTCAGACTCTGCTCATACATCAGCGTATCAAATCTGGTGAACAAATCTCTTTTCGTTGCGAAGTTATAACCATTTATGTGTAAAAAACACAAAATTTAAAGGTAATTTTTCGTTTTTTGCAATTTTCGGCCATTTCTGATGAAAATTTTAATATAACGCCAATAGAACTTTTTGTTCAGAAGGTAATGCAATGTTCTTCCTATGGTGTTTTCGAGTCGATCGGAATAACGCTCGCGGAGATATTCGCGCGTGTTTTTTAAGTGCTGTTTTGCTGCGCAGGGCTAACCGTAAAGCGAAATCTGGCATGTTTGGTATCGTTGGACTCGGCGACTACTCAGGACTCCTAAAAATTAAGTCCCGTCAAAATACGTTGATCGCAGCCAAAGTTATAGGTGTATAAATCATCTGTCTGGCCACTAGGTGGTGCTGCGACGAAACTGTGCATGCACACTCAGTTCATGACTGGCATCACAAGTACCAAGTGTCGTGTCAATAGGCCTAAGTTTGGCGAAGATAAAGCCTAAATTCAGTTTTTTTGCGCTTTATGTAAAATTTGTTGACACGCTATACGACAACGGATTGGTTTATCAAAATTCTTTTAATAACTTTTTGCCGTGAGGGTCTCTAGATGCTACATACCAATTTTCGCGGCAATCGGTTAAAAACTCTAGGACGAGTTCGCAAAAGTAGGTTTTACGAATAATTCAAAATGGCGGAAAAATTTTCATGACGGAAAATGACGTCATAGGGTCCAATCGAATCGTCTTGAGCCAAGGAATCAGAGGAAACAAGTATTTTGTTTCTAAGACTTACGGATCAGAAGTTATAAGCAAAAACATAAGTTCAACTTTGGACTGTTGGTGGCGCTAGCGGGTTAGAGATAGAGACTCCAAATTTGCTGTGGGGACACATTGGACTGTCCTTTATCAGTGTGCCAAATTTCATAACTTTCCTACGTACGGTTCTATGGGCTGCCATAGACCGCAATGGCGGAAGAAGAAGAAGAAGAAGAAGAAGAAGAAGCAGAATAATTATTATAATAAATATAGCTGCAAGCAGCAATCACCGGGGTCAAGCCAAAAAAGGCACAGCAGAAAGTAAAGTTGACTTCGGATGAGCAATTTAAAGCACCTAGCAAAATCTCTTGATTTCAGACAAAACAACATAATAGTTATCAGGAAAAAGCTGTGTTCTCATTTAGTGAAATCTCTCCCTCTTTTTCGACGAGCATTGATAACTAGAAATCTGAAGTAAAAATGAGTGGTGCTTGCAGTGGCAATACTCATCTCACAAAATGTTACAGTGGTGTTAATGAGTCAAAAGAGCCCACCCCCGTGTGTCTACGATGTTCTGACGCAGTGATATAGCTCTTGCAAAAACGGTTGATAAGGCATTCTCATTGGTTGCTAGAGAGTAAATTCACATCCAACAGTGATTATAGTCCAAGCCATGAAATGAAGATTCCATGATGACTCATGGTTTTAGATGTGTTTTTGCAGTAGTTTTAGGCAAAAATAGCTATTTTCTATCTCCAAACCACTAGGTGGCTCTATGACAGAATCGTGCATGCAACCTCGGGTCATATCTGCCTTACATCTAGCTAGTTTCATGACTATACACTTTAGTTCAGCAAAGAAATAGTTGTATGACCATAGGGCGTGCTTGATATGAAAGATTTTGTTCAATTATAGGGCCACCTAGTGGTTCAGGCATACCAATTTTTTTGTGTGGCCTCAGACTCTGCTCATACATCAGCGTATCAAATCTGGTGAAAAAATCTCTTTTCGTTGCGAAGTTATAACCATTTATGTGTAAAAAACACAAAATTTAAAGGTAATTTTTCGTTTTTTGCAATTTTCGGCCATTTATGATGAAAATTTTAATATAACGCCAATAGAACTTTTTGTTCAGAAGGTAATGCATTGTTCTTGCTATGGTGTTTTCGAGTCGATCGGAATAACGCTCGCGGAGATATTCGCGCGTGTTTTTTAAATGATGTTTTGCTGCGCAGGGCTAACCGTAAGGCGAAATCTGGCAGGTTTGGTATCGTTGGACTCGGCGTCTGCTCAGGACTCCTAAAAATCAAGTCCCGTCAAAATACGTTGATCGCAGCCAAAGTTATAGGTGTATAAAACATCTGTCTGGCCACTAGGTGGCGCTGCGACGAAACTGTGCATGCACACTCAGTTCCTGACTGGCATCACAAGTACCAAGTGTCGTGTCAATAGGCCTAAGTTTGACGAAGATACAGCCTAATATCTGTTTTTTTGGGCTCTATGTAAAATTTGTTGACGCACTATACGACAACGGATTGGTTTATCAAAAATCTTTTAATAACTTTTTGCCGTGAGGGTCTCTAGATGCTACATACCAATTTTCGCGGCAATCGGGTAAAAACTCTAGGACGAGTTCGCAAAAGTAGGTTTTACGAATATTTCAAAATGCCGGAAAATTTTTCATGACGGAAAATGACGTCATAGGGTCCAATCGAATCGTCTTGAGCCAAGGAATCAGAGGAAACAAGAATTTCATTTCTAGGACGTACGGATCAGAAGTTATAAGCAAAAACATAAGTTCAACTTTGGACTGTTGGTGGCGCTAGCGGGTTAGAGATACAGACTTCAAATTTGCTGTGGAGACACATTGGACTGTCCTTTATCAGTGTGCCAAATTTCATAACTTTCCTATGTCCGGTTCTATGGGCTGCCATAGACCACAATGGCGGAAGAAGAAAAATTTATTAACAGAAACAATTGCCAATATAGCTGCAAGCAGCAATGCCGGGGTCAAGCCGAAAAGGGCACAGAAGGATGAAAAATTTAGTTTGGATTAGCAGATTAAAGAACCTAGGTAAACCTAATGATAACAGATAAAAAATGGCAATGTAACCAACAAAAATAATCTATGTTCTTGTCTACTGTGATCGTCCTTCTGTTATTGACAATCATGGAACATTAGAGCACTGAAGGACTTGTGAGTGGTGTTTGCAGTGGTAAAACATAGGACACATCATGTTACAGCAAGTTTAATGAGTCAAAAGAGACCACCCCCATGTCTCTACGATGTTCTGATGCAGAGATATAGCTCTTGCAAAATACGGTTGATAAGGTATTCTCATTGGTTGCAAGGGAGTGAATTGGCAACCACCAGTGATTATAGTCAAAGCCATGAAATGAATAATCCATGATGACTCATGGTTTTAGATGTGTTGTTGTAGTAGTTTTAGGCAAAAAATGCCATATTCTATCTCAAAACCAGTAGGTGGCGCAATGACAAAATTGTGCATGCAACATCAGGTCAAGATTGTGTTACATCTAGCTAGTTTTATGACTATACACTTTAGTTTAGTGAAGAAACAGTTGTATGACCATAGGGCTGGCTTGATATCAAAGATTTTGTTTAATTATAAGGCCAACTAGTGGTGCAAGCATACAACTTTTTTTGTGTGGCTTTAGAATGTGTTCATACATCAGCGTATCAAATCCGGTGAAAAAATCTATTTTCGTTACGAAGTTACAACCATTTATGTGTAAAAACACAAAATTAGAAGGTAATTTTTCGTTTTTTGCAATTTTCGGCCATTTCTGATGAAAATTTTAATATAACGCCAATAGAACTTTTTGTTCAGAAGGTAATGCAATGTTCTTCCTATGGTGTTTTCGAGTCGATCGGAATAACGCTCGCGGAGATATTTGCGTGTGTTTTTTAAGTGCTGTTTTGCTACGCAGGGCTAACCGTAAGGCGAAATCTGGCATGTTTGGTATCGTTGGACTCGGCGACTACTCAGGACTCCTAAAAATCAAGTCCCATGAAAATACATCAATCACAGCCAAAGTTATAGGCGTATAAAACATTGGTCTGGCCACTAGGTGGCGCTGTGACGAAACTGTGCATGCACACTCAGATCCTGACTGGCATCACAAGTACCAAGAGTCGTGTCAAGAGGCCTAAGTTTGACGAAGATACAGCCTAAAATCTGTTTTTTTGCGCTCTACGTAAAATTTGTTGATGCGCTATACAACAACGGATTAATTTATCAAAATTCTTTTAATAACTTTTTGCCGTGAGGGTCTCTAGATGCTACATACCAATTTTTGCGGCAATCGGGTAAAAACTCTAGGACGAGTTCGCAAAAGTAGGTTTTATGAATAATTCAAAATGGCGGAAAAATTTTCATGACGGAAAATTACGTCATATGGTCCAATCGAATCGTCTTGAGCCAAGGAATCAGAGGAAACAAGAATTTCGTTTCTAGGACTTACGGATCAAAAGTTATAAGCAAAAACATAAGTGCAACTTTGGACTGTTGGTGGCGCTAGCGTGTTTGAGATAGAGACTCCAAATTTGCTGTGGATAATATTTGGACTGTCCTTTATCAGTGTGCCAAATTTCATAACTTTCCTACGTATGGTTCTATGGGCTGCCATAGACCGCAATGGCGGAAGAAGAAGCAGAATAATTATTATAATAATAATAAGAACACTAACAAATACAATAGGGGTCTTCGCCCCTTCGGGGCTTGACCCCTAATAATAAGAAAACTAACAAATACAATAGGGGTCTTCGCCCCTTCGGGGCTTGACCCCTAAATATAGCTGCAAGCAGCAATCACCGGGGTCAAGCCAAAAAGGCACAGCAGAAAGTAAAGTTGACTTCGGATGAGCAGTTTAAAAAACCTACGAAAATCTCTTGATTTCAGACAAAACAATATAACAGTTATCAGCAAAAAAGCTGTGTTCTCATTTAGTGACAATTCTCCCTCTCTTTCAACGAGGATTGATAACTAGAACACTGAAGTAAAAATGAGTGGTGCTTGCAGTGGCAATACTCAGCTCACAAAATGTTACAGTGGTGTTAATGAGTCAAAAGAGCCCACCCCCATGTCTCTACAATGTTCTGACGCAGAGATATAGCTCTTGCAAAAACGGTTGATAAGCTATTCTCATTGGTTGCTAGGGAGTGAATTGGCAACCACAAGTGATTATAGTCAAAGCCATGAAAGGAATAATCCATGATGACTCATGGTTTTAGATGTGTTGTTGCAGTAGTTTTAGGCAAAAAATTCCATATTTCTATCTCAAAACCAGTAGGTGGCGCAATGACAAAATTGTGCATGCAACCTCAGGTCATAACTGTGTTACATCTAGCTAGTTTTATGACTTTACACTTTAGTTTAGTGAAGAAACAGTTGTATTACCATAGGGTGGCTTGATTTCAAATGTTTTGTTCAATTATAAGGCCAACTAGTGGTGCAAGCATAATTTTTTTTTGTGTAGCCTCAGACTGTGGTCGTACATCAGCGTATCAAATCTGGTGAAAAAATCTCTTTTTGTTGCGAAGTTATAACCATTTATGTGTAAAAAATGCTAAATTTAAAGGTAATTTTTCGTTTTTTGCATTTTTCGGCCATTTCTGATGAAAATTTTAATATAACGCCAATAGAACTTTTTGTTCAGAAGGTAATGCAATGTTCTTCCTATGGTGTTTTCGAGTCGATCGGAATAACGCTCGCAGAGATATTCGCACGTGTTTTTTAAGTGCTATTTTGCTGCACAGGGCTAACCGTATGACGAAACCTGGCATGTTTGGTATCGTTGGACTCGACCACTACTCAGGACTCCAAAAATTCAAGTCCCGTGAAAATACTTTTATCGCAGCCAAAGTTATAGGCGTATAGAACATTCGTCTGGCCACTAGGTGGCGCTGCAACGAAACTGTGCATGCACCCTCAGTTCCTGACTGGCATCTCAAGTACCAAGTGTCATGTCAATAGGCCTAAGTTTGGCGAAGATACAGCCTAAAATCTGTTATTGTGCGCTCTACCTAAAATTTGTTGACGCGCTATACGACAACGGATTGGTTTATCGAAATTCTTTTAATAACTTTTTGCCTTGAGTGTCTCTAGATGCTGCATACCGATTTTTGAGGCAAACGGGCAAAAACTCTAGGACGAGTTCGCAAAAGTAGGTTTAACGAATAATTCAAAATGGCGGAAAAATTTTCATGACGGAAAATGACGTCATAGGGTCCTATCGAATCGTCTTGAGCCAAGGAATCAGAGGAAACAAGAATTTCATTTCTGGGACTTACGGTTCAGAAGTTATAAGACAAAACGTAAGTGCAACTTTGGACTGTTGGTGGCGCTAGTGGGCTTGAGATAGAGACTCCAAATTTGCTGTGGATATTATTTGGACTGTCCTCTATCAGTGTGCCAAATTTCATAACTTTCCTACGTACGGTTCTATGGGCTGCCATAGACCGCAATGGCGGAAGAAGAAAAATTTACTAACAGAAACAATTGCCAATATAGCTGCAAGCAGCAATCACCGGGGTCAAGCCAAAAAGGGCACAGCAGAAAGTAAAGTTGACTTCGGATGAGCAGTTTAAAGTACCAAGGAAAATCTCTTGATTTCAGACAAAACAATATAACAGTTATCACCAAAAAAGCTGTGTTCTCATTTAGTGAAATCTCTCCCTCTCTTTCGACGAGCATTGATAACTAGAACACTGACGTAAAAATGAGTGGTGCTTGCAGTGGCAATACTCAGCTCACAAAATGTTACAGTGGTGTTAATGAGTCAAAAGAGCCCACCCCCGTGTCTCTACGATGTTCTGACGCAGAGATATAGCTCTTGCAAAAACGGTTGATAAGGTATTCTCATTGGTTGCTAGGGAGTGAATTGCAACCACCAGTGATTATAGTCAAAGCCATGAAAGGAATAATCCATGATGACTCATGGTTTTAGATGTGTTGTTGCAGTAGTTTTAGGCAAAAAATGCCATATTTCTATCTCAAAACCAGTAGGTGGCGCAATGACAAAATTGTGCATGCAACCTCAGGTCATAACTGTGTTACATCTAGCTAGTTTTATGACTATCCACTTTAGTTTAGTGAAGAAATAGTTGTATGACCATAGGGCTTGCTTGATATAAAAGATTTTGTTCAATTAAAGGGCCACCTAGTGGTTCAGGCATACCAATTTTTTTGTGTGGCCTCAGACTCTGCTCATACATCAGCGTATCAAATCTGGTGAAAAAATTTCTTTTCGTTGCGAAGTTATAACCATTTATGTATAAAAACACAAATTGTAAAAGGTAATTTTTCGTTTTTTGCAATTTTCGGCCATTTCTGATGAAAATTTTAATATAACGCCAATAGAACTTTTTGTTCAGAAGGTAATGCAATGTTCTTCCTATGGTGTTTTCGAGTCGATCGGAATAACGCCCGCGGAGATATTCGCGCATGTTTTTTAAGTGCTGTTTTGCTGCGCAGGGCTAACCGTAAGGCGAAATCTGGTATGTTTGGTATCGTTGGATTCGGCGACTATTCAGGACTCCTAAAAATCAAGTCCCGTCAAAATACGTTGATCACAGCCAAAGTTAAAGGTGTAAAAAACATCTGTCTGGCCACTAGGTGGCGCTGCGACGAAACTGTGCATGCACACTCAGTTCCTGACTGGCATCACAAGTACCAAGTGTCGTGTCAATAGGCCTAAGTTTGACGAAGATACAGCCTAAAATCTGTTTTTTTGTGCTCTACGTAAAATTTGTTGACGCGCTATACAACAACGGATTGGTTTATCGAAATTCTTTTGATAACTTTTTGCCGTGAGGGTCTCTAGATGCTACATACCAATTTTCGCGGCAATCGGGCAAAAGCTCTAGGACGAGTTAGAAAAAGTAGGTTTGACGAATAATTCAAAATGGCGGAAAAATTGTCATGACGGAAAATGACGTCATAGGGTCCATTCGAATCGTCTTGAGCCAAGGAATCAGAGGAAACAAGAATTTAGTTTCTAGGACCTACGGATCAGAAGTTATAAGCAAAAACATAAGTGCAACTTTGAACTGTTGGTGGCGCTAGAGGGTTAGAGATAGAGACTCCAAATTTGCTGTGGGGACACAATGGACTGTCCTTTATCAGTGTGCCAAATTTCATAACTTTCCTACGTACGGTTCTATGGGCTGCCATAGACCGCAATGGCGGAAGAAGAAAAATTTACTAACAGAAACAATTGCCAATATAGCTGCAAGCAGCAATCACCGGGGTCAAGCCAAAAAGGGCACATCAGAAAGTAAAGTTGACTTCGGATGAGCAGTTTAAAGAGTCTAGGAAAATCTCTTGATTTCAGACAAAACAATATAACAGTTATCAGCAAAAAAGCTGTGTTCTCATTTAGTGAAATCTCTCCCTCTTTTTCGACGAGCATTGATAACTAGAACACTGAAGTAAAAATGAGTGGTGCTTGCAGTGGCAATACTCAGCTCACAAAATGTTACAGTGGTGTTAATGAGTCAAAAGAGCCCACCCCCGTGTGTCTACGATGTTCTGACGCAGTGATATAGCTCTTGCAAAAACGGTTGATAAGGCATTCTCATTGATTGCTAGAGAGTAAATTCACATCCACCAGTGATTATAGTCCAAGCCATGAAATGAAGATTCCATGATGACTCATGGTTTTAGATGTGTTTTTGCAGTAGTTTTAGGCAAAAATAGCTATTTTCTATCTCCAAACCACTAGGTGGCTCTATGACAGAATCGTGCATGCAACCTCGGGTCATATCTGCCTTACATCTAGCTAGTTTCATGACTATACACTTTAGTTCAGCAAAGAAATAGTTGTATGACCATAGGGCTTGCTTGATATGAAAGATTTTGTTCAATTTTAGGGCCACCTAGTGGTTCAGGCATACCAACTTTTTTGTGTGGCCTCAGACTCTGCTCATACATCAGCGTATCAAATCTGGTGAAAAAATCTCTTTTCGTTGCGAAGTTATAACCATTTATGTGTAAAAAACACAAAATTTAAAGGTAATTTTTCGTTTTTTGCAATTTTCGGCCATTTCTGATGAAAATTTTAATATAACGCCAATAGAACTTTTTGTTCAGAAGGTAATGCAATGTTCTTGCTATGGTGTTTTCGAGTCGATCGGAATAACGCTCGCGGAGATATTCGCGCGTGTTTTTTAAGTGCTGTTTTGCTGCGCAGGGCTAACCATAAGGCGAAATCTGGCATGTTTGGTATCGTTAGACTCGGCGACTATTCAGGACTCCTAAAAATCAAGTCCCGTCAAAATACGTTGATCACAGCCAAAGTTATAGGTGTAAAAAACATCTGTCTGGCCACTAGGTGGCGCTGCGACGAAACTGTGCATGCACACTCAGTTCCTGACTGGCATCACAAGTACCAAGTGTCGTGTCAATAGGCCTAAGTTTGACGAAGATACAGCCTAAAATCTTTTTTTTTTGCTCTCTATGTAAAATTCGTTGACGCGCTATAAGACAACGGATTGGTTTATCGAAATTCTTTTAATAACTTTTTGCCGTGAGGGTCTCTAGATGCTACATACCAATTTTCGCGGCAATCGGGTAAAAACTCTAGGACGAGTTCGCAAAAGTAGGTTTTACGAATAATTCAAAATGGCGGAAAAATTTTCATGACGGAAAATGACGTCATAGGGTCCAATCGAATCGTCTTGAGCCAAGGAATCAGAGGAAACAAGTATTTTGTTTCTAGGACTTACGGATCAGAAGTTATAAGCAAAAACATAAGTTCAACTTTGGACTGTTGGTGGCGCTAGCGGGTTAGAGATAGAGACTCCAAATTTGCTGTGGGGACACATTGGACTGTCCTTTATCAGTGTGCCAAATTTCATAACTTTCCTACGTACGGTTCTATGGGCTGCCATAGACCGCAATGGCGGAAGAAGAAGAAGAAGAAGAAGAAGAAGAAGCAGAATAATTATTATAATAATAATAAGAAAACTAACAAATACAATAGGGGTCTTCGCCCCTTCGGGGCTTGACCCCTAAATATAGCTGCAAGCAGCAATCACCGGGGTCAAGCCAAAAAGGGCACAGCAGAAAGTAAAGTTGACTTCGGATGAGCAGTTTAAAGTACCTAAGAAAATCTCTTTATTTCAGACAAAACAATATAACAGTTATCAGCAAAAAAGCTGTGTTCTCATTTAGTGAAATCTCTCCCTCTCTTTCGACGAGCATTGATAACTAGAACACTGACGTAAAAATGAGTGGTGCTTGCAGTGGCAATACTCAGCTCTCAAAATGTTACAGTGTTGTTAATGATTCAAAAGAGCCCACCCCCGTGTCTCTACGATGTTCTGACGCAGAGTTATAGCTCTTGCAAAACGGTTGATAAGGTATTCTCATTGGTTGCTAGGGAGTGAATTGGCAACCACCAGTGATAATAGTCAAAGCCATGAAAAGAATAATCCATGATGACTCATGGTTTTAGATGTGCTGTTGCAGTAGATTTAGGCAAAAATAGCTTTTCCATCTCCAAACCACTAGGGGTCGCTATGACAGAATCGTGCATGCAACCTCAGGTCATGACTGCGTTACATCTAGCTAGTTTCATGACTATACACTTTAGTTCGGCAAAGAAATAGTTGTATGACCATAGGGCTTGCTTGATATGAAATATTTTGTTCAATTATAGGGCCACCTAGTGGTTCAGGCATACCAATTTTTTTGTGTGACCTCAGACTCTGCTCATACATCAGCGTATCAAATCTGGTGAACAAATCTCTTTTCGTTGCGAAATTATAACCATTTATGTGTAAAAAACACAAAATTTAAAGGTAATTTTTCGTTTTTTGCAATTTTCGGCCATTTCTGATGAAAATTTTAATATAACGCCAATAGAACTTTTTGTTCAGAAGGTAATGCAATGTTCTTCCTATGGTGTTTTCGAGTCGATCGGAATAACGCTCGCGGAGATATTCGCGCGTGTTTTTTAAGTGCTGTTTTGCTGCGCAGGGCTAACCGTAAAGCGAAATCTGGCATGTTTGGTATCGTTGGACTCGGCGACTACTCAGGACTCCTAAAAATTAAGTCCCGTCAAAATACGTTGATCGCAGCCAAAGTTATAGGTGTATAAATCATCTGTCTGGCCACTAGGTGGTGCTGCGACGAAACTGTGCATGCACACTCAGTTCATGACTGGCATCACAAGTACCAAGTGTCGTGTCAATAGGCCTAAGTTTGGCGAAGATAAAGCCTAAAATCAGTTTTTTTGCGCTTTATGTAAAATTTGTTGACACGCTATACGACAACGGATTGGTTTATCAAAATTCTTTTAATAACTTTTTGCCGTGAGGGTCTCTAGATGCTACATACCAATTTTCGCGGCAATCGGTTAAAAACTCTAGGACGAGTTCGCAAAAGTAGGTTTTACGAATAATTCAAAATGGCGGAAAAATTTTCATGACGGAAAATGACGTCATAGGGTCCAATCGAATCGTCTTGAGCCAAGGAATCAGAGGAAACAAGTATTTTGTTTCTAGGACTTACGGATCAGAAGTTATAAGCAAAAACATAAGTTCAACTTTGGACTGTTGGTGGCGCTAGCGGGTTAGAGATAGAGACTCCAAATTTGCTGTGGGGACACATTGGACTGTCCTTTATCAGTGTGCCAAATTTCATAACTTTCCTACGTACGGTTCTATGGGCTGCCATAGACCGCAATGGCGGAAGAAGAAGAAGAAGAAGAAGAAGAAGAAGAAGAAGAAGAAGCAGAATAATTATTATAATAATAATAAGAAAACTAACAAATACAATAGGGGTCTTCGCCCCTTCGGGGCTTGACCCCTAAATATAGCTGCAAGCAGCAATCACCGGGGTCAAGCCAAAAAGGGCACAGCAGAACGTAAAGTTGACTTCGGATGAGCAGTTTAAAGAGTCTAGGAAAATCTCTTGATTTCAGACAAAACAATATAACAGTTATCAGCAAAAAAGCTGTGTTCTCATTTAGTGAAATCTCTCCCTCTCTTTCGACGAGCATTGATAACCAGAACACTGACGTTAAAATGAGTGGTGCTTGCAGTGGCAATTCTCAGCTCTCAAAATGTTACAGTGTTGTTAATGAGTCAAAAGAGATCACCCTCATGTTTATACGATGTTCTGATGCAGAGATATAGCTTTTGCAAAACGGTTGATAAGGTATTCTCATTGATTGCTAGGGAGTGAATTGGCAACCACCAGTGATTATAGTCAAAGCCATGAAAAGAATAATCCATGATGACTCATGGTTTTAGATGTGCTGTTGCAGTAGATTTATGCAAAAATAGCTATTTTCTATCTCCAAACCACTAGGGGGCGCTATGACAGAATCGTGCATGCAACCTCAGGTCATGACTGCGTTACATCTAGCTAGTTTCATGACTATACACTTTAGTTCGGCAAAGAAATAGTTGTATGACCATAGGGCTTGCTTGATATGAAATATTTTGTTCAATTATAGGGCCACCTAGTGGTTCAGGCATACCAATTTTTTTGTGTGGCCTCAGACTCTGCTCATACATCAGCGTATCAAATCTGGTGAAAAAATCTCTTTTCGTTGCGAAGTTATAACCATTTATGTGTAAAAACCACAAAATCTAAAGGTAATTTTTTGTTTTTTGCAATTTTCGGCCATTTCTGATGAAAATTTTAATATAACGCCAATAGAACTTTTTGTTCAGAAGGTAATGCAATATTCTTCCTATGGTGTTTTCGAGTCGATCGGAATAACGCTCGCGGAGATATTCGCGCGTGTTTTTTAAGTGCTGTTTTGCTGCGCAGGGCTAACGGTAAAGCGAAATCTGGCATGTTTGGTATCGTTGGACTCGGCGACTACTCAGGACTCCTAAAAATCAAGTCCCGTCAAAATACGTTGATCGCAGCCAAAGTTATAGGTGTATAAATCATCTGTCTGGCCACTAGGTGGTGCTGCGACGAAACTGTGCATGCACACTCAGTTTATGACTGGCATCACAAGTACCAAGTGTCGTGTCAATAGGCCTAAGTTTGACAAAGATACAGCCTAAAATCAGTTTTTTTGCGCTCTAAGTAAAATTTGTTGACACGCTATACGACAACGGATTGGTTTATTAAAATTCTTTTAATAACTTTTTGCCGTGAGGGTCTCTAGATGCTACATACCAATTTTCGCGGCAATCGGGTAAAAACTCTAGGACGAGTTCGCAAAAGTAGGTTTTACGAATAATTCAAAATGGCGGAAAAGTTTTAATGACGGAAAATGACGGCATAGGGTCCAATCGAATCGTCTTGAGCCAAGGAATCAGAGGAAACAAGAATTTTGTTTCTAGGACTTACGGATCAGAAGTTATAAGCAAAAACATAAGTTCAACTTTGGACTGTTGGTGGCGCTAGCGGGTTAGAGATAGAGACTCCAAATTTGCTGTGGGGACACATTGGACTGTCCTTTATCAGTGTGCCAAATTTCATAACTTTCCTACGTACGGTTCTATGGGCTGCCATAGACCGCAATGGCGGAAGAAGAAGAAGAAGAAGAAGAAGAAGAAGCAGAATAATTATTATAATAATAATAAGAAAACTAACAAATACAATAGGGGTCTTCGCCCCTTCGGGGCTTGACCCCTAAATATAGCTGCAAGCAGCAATGCCGGGGTCAAGCCAAAAAGGGCACATAAGAAAGTAAAGTTGAATTCGGATGAGCAGTTTAAAGAACCTGGGAAAATCTCTTGATTTCAGACTAAATAATATAACAGTTATCAGCTAAAAAGCTGTGTTTTCATTCAGTGTCATCTCTCCCTCTCTTTCGTCGAGCATTGATAACTAGAACACTGACGTAAAAATGAGTGGTGCTTCTAGTGGCAATACTCAGCTCACAAAATGTTACAGTGGTGTTAATGAGTCAAAAGAGCCCACCCCCATGTCTCTGCGATGTTCTGATGCAGAGAAAAAGCTCTTGCAAAAACAGTTGATAACGTATTCTCATTGGTTGCTAGAGAGTAAATGGACATCCACTAGTGATTATAGGCAAAGCCATGAAAGGAATAATCCATGATGACTCATGGTTTTAGATGTGTTGTTGCAGTAGTTTTAGGCAAAAAATGCGTTATTCTATCTCAAAACCAGTAGGTGGCGCAATGACAAAATTGTGCATGCAACCTCAGGTCATAACTGTGTTACATCTAGCTAGTTTTATGACTATACACTTTAGTTTGTATGTTGTATTATATGTTGTAGTTGTATGACCATAGGGTGGCTTGATTTCAAAGGTTTTGTTAAATTATAAGGCCAACTAGTGGTGCAACCATACAATTTTTTTTTGTGTAGCCTCAGACTGTGGTCGTACATCAGCGTATCAAATATGGTAAAAAAATCTCTTTGCGTTACGAAGTTATAGCCATTTATGTGTAAAAACACAAAATTTAAAGGTAATTTTTCGTTTTTTGCAATTTTCAGCCATTTCTGATGAAAATTTTAATACAATGCCAATAGAACTTTTTGTTCAGAAGGTAATGCAATATTCTTCCTATGATGTTTTCGAGTCGATCAGAATTACGCTCGCGGAGATATTCGCGCGTGTTTTTTAAGTGCTATTTTGCCGCGCAGGGTTAACCGTAAGGCCAATTCTGGCATGTTTGGTATCGTTGGACTCGGCAACTATTCAGGACTCCAAGGAAACAAGTCCCATGAAAATACGTCGATCACAGCCAAAGTTATAGGTGTGTAAAACATTCGTCTTACCACTAGGTGGCGCTGCGACGAAACTGGGCATGCGCTCTCAGTTCCTGACTGGCATCACAAGTACCAAGTGTCGTTTCAATAGGCTTAAGTTTGGCGAAGATACAGCCTCAAATCCGTTTTTTTGCACTCTACGTAAAATTTGTTGACGCGGTTTACGCAAACAGATTGGCGAATCGACATGAATTCCATAACTTTTTGCCGTGAGGGTCTGTAGATGCTACATACCGATTTTCGTGGAAATCGGGCAAAAGCTCTAGGACGAGTTCGCAAAAGTAGGTTTTACGAATAATTCAAAATGGCGGAAAAATTTTCATGACGGAAAATGACGTCATAGGGTCCAGTCGAATCGTCTTGAGCCAAGGAATCAGAGGAAACAAGAATTTCGTTTCTAGGACTTACGGATCAAAAGTTATAAGCAAAAACATAAGTGCAACTTTGGACTGTTGGTGGCGCTAGCGGGTTTGAGATAGAGACTCCAAATTTGCTGTGGATAATATTTGGACTGTCCTTTATCAGTGTGCCAAATTTCATAACTTTCCTACGTACGGTTCTATGGGCTGCCATAGACCGCAATGGCGGAAGAAGAAGAAGAAGAAGAATAATAATTATAATAATAATAAGAAAACTAACAAATACAATAGGGGTCTTCGCCCCTTCGGGGCTTGACCCCTAATTATTATAATAATAATAAGAAAACTAACAAATACAATAGGGGTCTTCGCCCCTTCGGGGCTTGACCCCTAAATATAGCTGCAAGCAGCAATCACCGGGGTCAAGCCAAAAAGGGCACAGCAGAAAGTAAAGTTGACTTCGGATGAGCAGTTTAAAGAGTCTAGGAAAATCTCTTGATTTCAGACAAAACAATATAACAGTTATCAGCAAAAAAGCTGTGTCCTCATTTTGTGAAATCTCTCCCTCTCTTTCGACGAGCATTGATAATTAGAACACTGAAGTAAAAATGAGTGGTGCTTGCAGTGGCAATACTCAGCTCACAAAATGTTACAGTGGTGTTAATGAGTCAAAAGAGCCCACCCCCGTGTCTCTACGATGTTCTGACGCAGAGATATAGCTCTTGCAAAAACGGTTGATAAGGTATTCTCATTGGTTGCTAGGGAGTGAATTGGCAACCACCAGTGATTATAATCAAAGCCATGAAAGGAATAATCCATGATGACTCATGGTTTTAGATGTGTTGTTGCAGTAGTTTTAGGCAAAAAATGCCATATTTCTATCTCAAAACCAGTAGGTGGCGCAATGACAAAATTGTGCATGCAACCTCAGGTCATAACTGTGTTACATCTAGCTAGTTTTATGACTATACACTTTAGTTTAGTGAAGAAACAGTTGTATGACCATAGGGTGGCTTGATTTCAAAGGTTTTGTTCAATTATAAGGCCAACTAGGGGTGCAAGCATAAATTTTTTTTTGTGTAGCCTCAGACTGTGGTCGTACATCAGCGTATCAAATCTGGTGAAAAAATCTTTGTTCGTTGCGAAGTTATAACCATTTATGTGTAAAAAATGCAAAATTTAAAGGTAATTTTTCGTTTTTTGAATTTTTCGGCCATTTCTGATAAAATTTTTAATATAACGCCAATAGAACTTTTTGTTCAGAAGGTAACGCAATGTTCTTCCTATGGTGTTTTCGAGTCGATCGGAATAACGCTCGCCGAGATATTCGCGCTTGTTTTTTAAGTGCTATTTTGCTGTGCAGGGTTTAACGTATGACGAATCCTGGCATGTTTGGTATCGTTGGACTCGGCGACTACTCAGGACTCCAAAAAATCAAGTCCCGTGAAAATACTTTTATCCCAGTCAAAGTTATAGGCGTATAGAACATTCGTCTGGCCACTAGGTGGCGCTGCAACGAAACTGTGCATGCACCCTCAAATCCTGACTGGCATCTCAAGTACCAAGTGTCGTGTCAATAGGCCTAAGTTTGGGGAAGATACAGCCTAAACTCTGTTTTTTTGCGCTCTATGTAAAATTCGTTGACGCGCTATACGAGAACGGATTGGTTTATCGAAATTCTTTTAATAAATTTTTGCCTTGAGTGTCTCTAGATGCTGCATACCGATTTTCGTGGCAATCGGGTAAAAACTCTAGGACGAGTTCGCAAAAGTAGGTTTTACGAATAATTCAAAATGGCGGAAAAATGTTCATGACGGTAAATAACGTCATAGGGTCTAATCGAATCGTCCTGAGCCAAGGAATCAGTGGAAACAAGAATTTCACTTTTAGGATGTACGGGTCAGAAGTTATAAGCAAAAACGTAAGTGTAAGTTTGGACTGTTGGTGGCGCTAGCGGGTTAGACATAGAGACTCCAAATTTGCTATGGTGACACATTCCACTGTCCTTTATCAGTGTGCCAAATTTCATAACTTTCCTACGTACGGTTCTATGGGCTGCCATAGACCGCAATGGCGGAAGAAGAAAAATTTACTAACAGAAACAATTGCCAATATAGCTGCAAGCAGCAATCACCGGGGTCAAGCCAAAAAGGGCACAGCAGAAAGTAAAGTTGACTTCGGATGAGCAGTTTAAAGTACCTAGGAAAATCTCTTGATTTCAGACAAAACAATATAACAGTTATCAGCAAAAAAGCTGTTCTCATTTAGTGAAATCTCTCCCTCTCTTTCGTCGAGCATTGATAACTAGAACACTGACGTAAAAATGAGTGGTGCTTCTAGTGGCAATACTCAGCTCACAAAATGTTACAGTGTTGTTAATGAGTCAACAGAGCCCACCCCCATGTCTCTGCGATGTTCTGATGCAGAGAAAAGCTCTTGCAAAAACAGTTGATAACGTATTCTCATTGGTTGCTAGAGAGTATATGGACATCCACTAGTGATTATAGTCAAAGCCATGAAAGGAATAATCCATGATGACTCATGGTTTTAGATGTGTTGTTGCAGTAGTTTTAGGCAAAAAAATGCCATATTCTATCTCAAAACCAGTAGGTGGCGCAATGACAAAATTGTGCATGCAACCTCAGGTCATAACTTTGTTACATCTAGCTAGTTTTATGACTATACACTTTAATTTAGTGAAGAAACGGTTGTATGACCACAGGGTGGCTTGATTTCAAAGGTTTTGTTAAATTATAAGGCCAACTAGTGGTGCAACCATACAATTTTTTTTGTGTAGCCTCAGACTGTGGTCGTACATCAGCGTATCAAATATGGTGAAAAAATCTCTTTGCGTTACGAAGTTATAACCATTTATGTGTAAAAACACAAAATTTAAAGGTAATTTTTCGTTTTTTGCAATTTTCAGCCATTTCTGATGAAAATTTTAATACAATGCCAATAGAACTTTTTGTTCAGAAGGTAATGCAATATTCTTCCTATGATGTTTTCGAGTCGATCAGAATTACGCTTGCGGAGATATTCGCGCGTGTTTTTTAAGTGCTGTTTTGCTGCGCAGGGCTAACCATAAGGCGAAATCTGGCATGTTTGGTATCGTTAGACTCGGCGACTATTCAGGACTCCTAAAAATCAAGTCCCGTCAAAATACGTTGATCACAGCCAAAGTTATAGGTGTAAAAAACATCTGTCTGGCCAATAGGTGGCGCTGCGACGAAACTGTGCATGCACACTCAGTTCCTGACTGGCATCACAAGTACCAAGTGTCGTGTCAATAGGCCTAAGTTTGACGAAGATACAGCCTAAAATCTGTTTTTTTGCGCTCTATGTAAAATTCGTTGACGCGCTATAAGACAACGGATTGGTTTATCGAAATTATTTTAATAACTTTTTGCCGTGAGGGTCTCTAGATGCTACATACCAATTTTCGCGGCAATCGGGTAAAAACTCTAGGACGAGTTCGCAAAAGTAGGTTTTACGAATAATTCAAAATGGCGGAAAAATTTTCATGACGGAAAATGACATCATATGGTCCAATCGAATCGTCTTGAGCCAAGGAATCAGAGGAAACAAGAATTTCGTTTTTAGGACTTACGGATCAGAAGTTATAAGCAAAAACATAAGTTCAACTTTGGACTGTTGGTGGCGCTAGCGGGTTAGAGATAGAGACTCCAAATTTGCTGTGGGGACACATTGGACTGTCCTTTATCAGTGTGCCAAATTTCATAACTTTCCTACGTACGGTTCTATGGGCTGCCATAGACCGCAATGGCGGAAGAAGAAGAAGAAGAAGAAGAAGAAGCAGAATAATTATTATAATAATAATAAGAAAACTAACAAATACAATAGGGGTCTTCGCCCCTTCGGGGCTTGACCCCTAAATATAGCTGCAAGCAGCAATACCGGGGTCAAGCCGAAAAGGGCCCAAAAGGATGTAAAATTGAGATTGGATAAGCAGACTGAAGAACCTAGTTAAACCAAGTTTAATTAGTGAAAAGAGCCCACCCCCGTGTCTCTACGGTGTTCCGATGCAGAGATATAGCTTTTGCAAAAACGGTTGATAAGGTATTCTCATTGGTTGCTAGGGAGTGAATTGGCAACCATCAGTGATTATAGTCAAAGCCATGAAAGGAATAATCCATGATGACTCATGGTTTTAGAAGTGTTGTTGCAGTAGTTTTAGGCAAAAAATGCGTTATTCTATCTCAAAACCAGTAGGTGGCGCAATGACAAAATTGTGCATGCAACCTCAGGTCATAACTGTGTTACATCTAGCTAGTTTTATGACTATACACTTTAGTTTAGTGAAGAAACAGTTGTATGACCATAGGGCTGGCTTGATATCAAAGGTTTTGTTCAATTATAGGGCCACCTAGTGGTGCAAGCATACAATTTTTTTTGTGTGGCCTCAAAATATGCTCATACATCAGGGTATCAAATATGGTAAAAAAATCTCTTTGCGTTACGAAGTTATAGCCATTTATGTGTAAAAACACAATATTTAAAGGTAATTTTTCGTTTTTTGCAATTTTCAGCCATTTCTGATGAAAATTTTAATACAATGCCAATGGAACTTTTTGTTCAGAAGGTAATGCAATATTCTTCCTATGATGTTTTCGAGTCGATCAGAATTACGCTCGCGGAGATATTCGCGCGTGTTTTTTAAGTGCTATTTTGCCGCGCAGGGTTAACCGTAAGGCCAATTCTGGCATGTTTGGTATCGTTGGACTCGGCAACAATTCAGGACTCCAAGGAAACAAGTCCCATGAAAATACGTCGATCACAGCCAAAGTTATAGGTGTGTAAAACATTCGTCTTACCACTAGGTGGCGCTGCGACGAAACTGGGCATGCGCTCTCAGTTCCTGACTGGCATCACAAGTACCAAGTGTCGTTTCAATAGGCTTAAGTTTGGCGAAGATACAGCCTCAAATCCGTTTTTTTGCACTCTACGTAAAATTTGTTGACGCGGTTTACGCAAACAGATTGGCGAATCGACATGAATTCCATAACTTTTTGCCGTGAGGGTCTGTAGATGCTACATACCGATTTTCGTGGAAATCGGGCAAAAGCTCTAGGACGAGTTCGCAAAAGTAGGTTTTACGAATAATTCAAAATGGCGGAAAAATTTTCATGACGGAAAATGACGTCATAGGGTCCAGTCGAATCATCTTGAGCCAAGGAATCAGAGGAAACAAGAATTTCGTTTCTAGGACGTACGGGTCAGAAGTTATAAACAAAAACGTAAGTGCAACTTTAGACTGTTGGTGGCGCTAGAGGGTTGGAGTTAGAGACTCCAAATTTGCTGTGGAGACACATTGGACTGTCCTTTATCAGTGTGCCAAATTTCATAACTTTCCTACGTACGGTTCTATGGGCTGCCATAGACCGCAATGGCGGAAGAAGAAGAAGAAGAAGAAGAAGAATAATAAATATAGCTGCAAGCAGCAATGCCGGGGTCAAGCCAAAAAGGGCACATAAGAAAGTAAAGTTGAATTCGGATGAGCAGTTTAAAGAACCTGGGAAAATCTCTTGATTTCAGACTAAATAATATAACAGTTATCAGCAAAAAAGCTGTGTTTTCATTCAGTGTCATCTCTCCCTCTCTTCTCGAGGATCATTGACAACTAGAACACTGAAGAAAATGTAAGTGGTGCTTGCAGTGGCAATTCTCAGCTCACAAAATGTTACAGTGGTGTTAATGAGTCAAAAGAGACCACCCCCATGTCTCTACGATGTTCTGATGCAGAGATATAGCTCTTGTAAAAAGGATTGATAAGGTATCCTAATTGGTTGCTAAGGAGTTAATTGGCATGCACCAATGATCTCCAAGCCATGAAAGGAATAATACATGATGACCCAAGATTTTAGATGTACTGTTGGAGTAGTTTTAGGCAAAAATACCATATTTCTATCTCAAAACCACTAGGTGGCGCAATGACATAGTTGTGCATGCAACCTCAGTTCATAACTGTGTTACATCTAGCTAGTTTTATGACTATACACTTTAGTTTAGTGAAGAAATAGTTGTATGACCATAGGGCTTGCTTGATATGAAAGATTTTGTTCAATTATAGGGCCACCTAGTGGTTCAGGCATACCAATTTTTTTGTGTGGCCTCAGACTCTGCTCATACATCAGCGTATCAAATCTGGTGAAAAAATGTCTTTTCGTTGCGAAGTTATAACCATTTATGTATAAAAACACAAATTGTAGAAGGTAATTTTTCGTTTTTTGCCATTTTCGGCCATTTCTGATGAAAATTTTAATATAACGCCAATAGAACTTTTTGTTCAGAAGGTAATGCAATGTTCTTCCTATGGTGTTTTCGAGTCGATTGGAATAACGCTCGCGGAGATATTCGCGCATGTTTTTTAAGTGCTGTTTTGCTGCGAAGGGCTAACCGTAAGGCGAAATCTGGCATGTTTGGTATCGTTGGACTCGGCGACTATTCAGGACTCCTAAAAATCAAGTCCCGTCAAAATACGTTGATCACAGCCAAAGTTATAGGTGTAAAAAACATCTGTCTGGCCACTAGGTGGCGCTGCGACGAAACTGTGCATGCACACTCAGTTCCTGACTGGCATCACAAGTACCAAGTGTCGTGTCAATAGGCCTAAGTTTGACGAAGATACAGCCTAAAATCTGTTTTTTTGCGCTCTATGTAAAATTCGTTGACGCGCTATACGACAACGGATTGGTTTATCGAAATTCTTTTAATAACTTTTTGCCTTGAGTGTCTCTAGATGCTGCATACCGATTTTCGTGGCAATCGGGTAAAAACTCTAGGACGAGTTCGCAAAAGTAGGTTTTACGAATAATTCAAAATGGCGGAAAAATTTTCATGACGGAAAATAACGTCATAGGGTCTAATCGAATCGTCTTGAGCCAAGGAATCAGAGGAGACAAGAATTTGGTTTCTAGGACTTACGGATCAGAAGTTATAAGCAAAAACATAAGTGCAACTTTGGACTGTTGGTGGCGCTAGCGGGCTTGAGATAGAAACTCCAAATTTGCTGTGGATATTATTTGGACTGTCCTCTGTCAGTGTGCCAAATTTCATAACTTTCCTACGTACGGTTCTATGGGCTGCCATAGACCGCAATGGCGGAGGAATAATAATTATTATAATAATAATAAAAAGAAAACTAACGGATACAATAAGGGTCTTCGCCCATTCTGGGCTTGACCCCTAATAATAAGAAAACTAACAAATACAATAGGGGTCTTCGCCCCTTCGGGGCTTGACCCCTAATAATAAGAAAACTAACAAATACAATAGGGGTCTTCGCCCCTTCGGGGCTTGACCCCTAATAAATATAGCTGCAAGCAGCAATGCCGGGGTCAAGCCAAAAAGGGCACATAAGAAAGTAAAGTTGAATTCGGATGAGCAGTTTAAAGAACCTGGGAAAATCTCTTGATATCAGAACAAATAATATAACAGTTATCAGCAAAAAAGCTGTGTTTTCATTCAGTGTCATCTCTCCCTCTCTTCTCGAGGAGCATTGACAACTAGAACACTGAAGAAAATGTGAGTGGTGCTTGCAGTGGCAATTCTCAGCTCACAAAATGTTACAGTGGTGTTAATGAGTCAAAAGAGACCACCCCCATGTCTCTACGATGTTCTGATGCAGAGATATAGCTCTTGTAAAAAGGATTGATAAGGTATCCTAATTGGTTGCTAAGGAGTTAATTGGCATGCACCAATGATCTCCAAGCCATGAAAGGATTAATACATGATGACCCAAGATTTTAGATGTACTGTTGGAGTAGTTTTAGGCAAAAATACCATATTTCTATCTCAAAACCACTAGGTGGCGCAATGACAAAGTTGTGCATGCAACCTCAGTTCATAACTGTGTTACATCTAGCTAGTTTTATAACTATACACGTTAGTTTAGTGAAGAAATAGTTGTATGACCATAGGGCTTGCTTGATATGTAAGATTTTGTTCAATTATAGGGCCACCTAGTGGTTCAGGCATACCAATTTTTTTGTGTGGCCTCAGACTCTGCTCATACATCAGCGTATCAAATCTGGTGAAAAAATTTCTTTTCGTTGCGAAGTTATACCATTTATGTATAAAAACACAAATTGTAAAAGGTAATTTTTCGTTTTTTGCAATTTACGGCCATTTCTGATGAAAATTTTAATATAATGCCAATAGAACTTTTTGTTCAGAAGGTAATGCAATGTTCTTCCTATGGTGTTTTCGAGTCGATCGGAATAACGCTCGCGGAGATATTCGCGCATGTTTTTTTAAGTGCTGTTTTGCTGCGCAGGGCTAACCGTAAGGCGAAATCTGGCATGTTTGTTATCGTTGGACTCGGCGACTATTCAGGACTCCTAAAAATCAAGTCCCGTCAAAATACGTTGATCACAGCCAAAGTTATAGGTGTAAAAAACATCTGTCTGGCCACTAGGTGGCGCTGCGACGAAACTGTGCATGCACACTCAGTTCCTGATTGGCATCACAAGTACCAAGTGTCTTGTCAATAGGCCTAAGTTTGACGAAGATACAGCCTAAAATCTGTTTTTTTGCGCTCTACGTAAAATTTGTTGACGCGCTATACGACATCGGATTGGTTTATCGAAATTCTTTTGATAACTTTTTGCCGTGAGGGTCTCTAGATGCTACATACCAATTTTCGCGGCAATCGGGTAAAAACTCTAGGACGAGTTCGCAAAAGTAGGTTTTACGAATAATTCAAAATGGCGGAAAAATTTTCATGACGGAAAATGACGTCATAGGATCCATTCGAATCGTCTTGAGCCAAGGAATCAGAGGAAACAAGATTTTCATTTCTAGGACGTACGGATCAGAAGTTATAAGCAAAAACATAAGTTCAACTTTGGACTGTTGGTGGCGCTAGCGGGTTAGAGATAGAGACTCCAAATTTGCTGTGGGGACACATTTGACTGTCCTTTATCAGTGTGCCAAATTTCATAACTTTCCTATGTACGGTTCTATGGGCTGCCATAGACCGCAATGGCGGAAGAAGAATAACTAATAATAAAAAGAAAACTAACAGATACAATAGGGGTCTTCGCCCATTCTGGGCTTGACCCCTAATTATAAGAAAACTAACGGATACAATAGGGGTCTTCGCCCCTTCGGGGCTTGACCCCTAATAAGAAGCATACAGTTACAAACATCTCTTCATGTTCTATTTTGCACATGATTTCAAATGACATCATAGAAACAATATTTTTTGTTTTTTCCACATTTAAGGGGGAAATTTTCATTACCGCAATGTGTCCATGACTGGATTTGGGTTCTTTGACAAGGAAATATTTATAATAAAAAAAATCTAAAAAATAAAAAGCTTCAGTGCATGTTATACTATAAACATTTACAGTAAAGAAACATGTGGTATTTGGTGATCATTGGTAAATGTAAAGACAATAATAAGGAATATAAATGTGTCCAAGACCAATTTTCTCATCCTCTGCAACAATTTTCAATCATTGTTTAAGCCCTCAAGGAACTAACATTTTAAAAAAAAATGTTGGAAGGGACATAATTGACTGTGACACTCAAGATGGCTACCAGGTAAGCAGTTCTTATTTTTTCTCTCCAGATAAAAGTAAAAAATTTGTTTGTCATAGTACCTAGGCAACTTTTTAGTTCTCATTATCGAAACATGAGTTTGTAAATGCATATATTTAACGATAATTTTTGATAATGATAATCTAAAAAATTTAAATAATTCTATAAGAAATATTTTTTAAATCCTCTAAAAATAATGGTTACAGTAAGTTCAGAAAATTGGCTTCAAGGGCTTCTCAAAAATTCTGATGCTGGACACTTAAATCTGGATTTCGTGAGAATCACCCAACCGCGACCACGGCATAGTCGTACAAACCCAGCTTTTTCATTTACAAATGCATATAAATTCATATAAAAGAACTTTCCATGACGGCTTATGGACTGCCCGACCGTAGCCAACATTGGAAGTCAATAATATACTTACTTCTTATAAACATCCATTACAAGAAAAATGCAAACCTGCCCTCTGGTTTGATCATGTGTTCCTTCTTTTAGAATGTGGCAGCTTTGATGTTTATCATGAGAGGTTATTTTGCTCTTATTGAATTTTAAAGGAATCCCTGCAAGGTCATGACAGGAAATGAAAAAACAGGTACCCACAGGAATCTATCAGTTCAGGGATATCATGGAACTTATAAAATATGAGAATGGATCATTCATTGATGAGTTCAATGTCATTCCACTTTATTATTATGAGTATTCATTTTACATTTACATTTGGCAGACACTTTTATCCAAACTTACTAACAGTGCATTACAAGGTATATATTTTTATCAGTGAATGTGTTCCCTGGGCTTAGACCTATGACCTTTTGCACCGCTAATGCAAGGATCTGCCACTGAGCTATGCAGGACACATAAAATATTAAAGGGGACATTTCACAAGACTTTTTTAAGATGTAAAATAAACCTTTGGTGTCCCCAGAGTACGTATGTGAAGTTTTAGCTCAAAATACCATATAGATAATTTATTATGGCATGTTAAAATTGCCACTTTGTAGGTGTGAGCAAAAATTTGCCGTTTTGGGGTGTGTCCTTTTAAATGCAAATGAGCTGATCTCTGCACTAAATGGCAGTGCCGTGGTTGGATAGAGCAGATTGAGGGCCAACATTTCCCCTTCTGACATCACAACGGGAGCCAAATTGTAATTACCTATTTTTTCACATGTTGCAGAGAATGGTTTACCAAAACTAAGCTACCGGGTTGATCTTTTTCACATTTGCTAAGTTTATAGAAGCACTGGGGACCCAATATAGCACTTAAACATAAAAGTCAGATTTTCATGATATGTCCCCTTTAAAGTAACCCTTTGGTGAACATTTAATTTTTTATGTTGTTTATATGTCTATGCTGTGTTTTTAATATGCTTGCATAAAGACTCATTTATGAGTACTTTTTCCAGTGAAACGCACTTCAAAATGGCCACAGGGATTCCCGCGAGAGGAATTGTTTAGGGAGGTTCGCGAGTGCGTGTCTAAAACTGGAGTGAAACACAGCCAAAGTCGCTAGCAGTGCACATGCACAGCAATTCGCATATTCATATCTTAATGCCAGGAGGATGCACGATTGAGTAGAGGCGGGGACTAATTTTGCATATTCATAGATCCACATATACTAAATGAGGCAAGGGTCTAAAGTTACATTTAAGCTGTTTTAACAGGTGAAACTTTTACATATACTATTATCATGCACAAAGATGAGTTTTAGTGATAAAATTACCAACTACAGGACTAACAATTATAATAAAAAACAGGAATATATCAAATAATAAATAGTAAACGGCGATTTATAGTCGTGCGTAGGTCCTACGGCGTAGCCGAGCCGACGTAGGTTCCGCGACGGTTTTCATTTATACTTTTGCGTTGTCCTCCGCGTCGACGTGCAAACACATGCGAAACCGCTGGTTGGCAGTATCCACGCGTGTAACCACAGTAGCAGCGCGGCCGTCAGAGAAGAAGCAGCTTGGCAAGTTAATGCACAAATGAAGAAGAAATAGCAACTTGTTGTGTATAATTTGAGAAGACCAGCAATGATGGAAGTAAATAAACAGCGACTTATGTTTCAGTTTGAGTTAACTCACTCCTCAACTTGGCTCATCTTTGTTTTCACCGTCTCAAACGGAAATACCTATGACGCAGATTTTTTACCTGACGGGAGGGGTTCTGGTGGACCAATCACAGCGCTTGCGGTCCGCGTAGAGCCGACGCGCTGTTAGAAATTTTGTGAGGTGCGCGTCAGGCTACGCAGAGCTACGCACAGGCTACGGACAGCTACGGCGTAGGACCTACGCACGACTATAAATCGCCCTTAAAGTATACTGAAAAAAGTTGAAGATGAAGTGTTTCTTTAACTTTGGGCAGTTTTACATTGTTATTAAAATAAACAGTATCAGTAAAGAGCACAAATATGAGAGGTGTGACAGAAATATCAAGGTAACAAAATATTTTTAAAGGGAGTCCACAAGGTCAAAAGTGCCTGTTGTTGCAGAAACACCCATAAGTCTTTGTGCAAAATAAATATACATCTTACTAACAGTAGAGCATTTGAAATAATACAGATTAATGTAACAATACACATTACAGTATTACCAAGTGATTGCATTAAATTAAAGTTTAGAAAAGAAAAACTAAGTATGATTTAATTAAACATTATTGTGGGATTACACATGAGTCTGAAACACAAGGCCTTACATGTTAAGGTGCATTATAAGTAGCCTCATTATAACCTCCATACCTCAAAGTCCACGTCCTCAAGCATGCGCCACTGTTGCATGATGGGAATTCAGTGTGTTATTGTCTTCCATTAGCGTTGTATCTGAAACAAGCATACATACAAAGATCTTATGAAAGGCAGATGGGTAAAACATGTGTTTGCGCCCTCTTCTGTGGTATGAAAATCAGCGTTGGAGCAGTTTGTCCCAACACACGGTGAGCTGTCACTGATAAAAGAAGGACCTCTACTGGAAGTTTTACAATTTTGTGGTCCTTCTGATGCTTTAAGGAGAACAGGCTTGTTTCAGAACATTCTTTAGAGCGCTTGACTCGTAGATCGTGATCGTTTCTTATAAAGGACACTGAATAATGTGTGATAAATGGAAAACAGGTGACAGTTTCTATCGTGATGTTTTTGAAATCTCACGTCTTTCATTTTTTTGCACAATCTCACATAACTGCTCTCATATGCGATCAAAAAGTTAGCCTTCACAACAAGTTTTGGAAACAAAATCGGTCAACTGACTTTCCAGAAACAGCTTATTTCAATTTGGGAGCAGATGATATGATAGAATTATGACCACATTGCCGGTTTTGTAGCATGGTAATATTAACACAACCTGTGTGTTCAACACTTGAATCTTGAGTCTTGCATGCTATTTCAGGCCTCGTTTGGCCCTCTGGCTATCGAAGGGTGAGGCTTTACTGCTGAAACCGTTCAAGATCTCCAAATACTCCAAAAGCCAGATGTCCGCGTCTTTGAGTGACAATCCAAGCGATCCTTTAACAGCATTGTTTTATTTGTCATTAATTTGAAGATCTGTTTTCTTTTTGGTTCCATATACAACTGTTTTGCTTTTGTCAGCTTTGTGGAAAATTTAAGCGGCGTGTGAGAGCCCAGAGTTTGCTTGTTTTGCTCAAAGGCTGACCTTTCACAGCTCAGGAGACTCATGAGATCTCAGTTATGTTTAAGTGTTAGTTTCTCCTGAAGTTTCACGTGTAAAACAAAAAGACACAAATGAAAAGATTTCAAGGAGGTACATTTTACAAGAAGATCATAGATGCATACAATTATTGTGGGATAGCACAGCATTGTTCCAATTTACTACCCTTTCGTGTTGTAAATTAAACGGCTGTAAAAATAATAATTTTTGAATAATTTTTCACATTTTTTGCATAAATCTGTTAATCAACCTCAGTACTGATCAAAACTACTAAATCTTTACAAACAATTCCTGATTTTAACTCTTTAATTGCCAAGTTCATAAGTGATGTCACTGATTTGAGGGGGAAAAAACACAAATGACTGATTTTTTTATATAAAAAGTGATGTGTACTGGACTTTTTTCACCTTTGGTCACAGTCTGTCAAAGATTAGTAAAAACATTGGCTTTGATGCATTTTTGACACACAAACAGCATATTGTGTGTATGCTAAATCAACATATTTTTATCAGCATAATATTAGTTGTTTTTAAACAATTATTGTATTTATTGTTTACTGGTAGGATTTGTGAATACAGATCATGAGTGTATGTGCGCCACATACACATTCAGCTCTTGTGCATGGGGTTAAAACAAATGTTTTGTAGAGATTTACTGCGTTTGTATTAGCTATTATGGCAACCCCTTACTGCACAAAATATGTCGGTCTTTTTGGATTTTATAATAAACATTAAACGGCCAGTCAAAACGGCTCACCGGATGTCATAAACCGGAAAGCTCAAAGATGGCGGCGCCTGCATTTACGTGAAGAAACAGGTGGATTAAACTATTAAATTGCACCACCCAATTCGCGTCATTTTGCATCGCCCCGTGCAAGGACGCGTCTGTTTGCATCTTTGCATTGACTTTGTAAGTAATCTACTCACGCAAATCGTTGAACTTGCATTTGGTGAGTATGCCCCATAATGAATGTAAACACATTATTCCCTTTGCGTCAGTGCACGCACTACCGCAGCGAGTACACACGCACAAGCGCAGTGGGTATAAGCCAGAAATTAAGCTCTGTTTTTTTGCACAGGCCTACTAAAGGGTTAATGGTGCCACATGGTGATCAACATTAAAAATGACCAATTTTACCTCTTTGCAAAAGAAAAAACGCAAAGAATCAAGAATGCATGATAATAGGTGTCATGGCTCTGCTATTAAAAAATGTTGTTATAATGGAAGTCAATGGGGCAAAAATAACCACAAACCATGGCATGAATGAGGGAGAAAAAACTTAGGCTGCATCCGAAACCGCATACTGTATAGTAGGTACTGAATAAGATGAAGTACCTACTTACTTGGCGTTAAAACATTAGGTACTGTGTAGTATGAATCCTGGTAGTATGAATGTGATTCGGACCTACTACATCCACCATGTTGCTACATCACGTGACATACGTCGTCATCACGTCATGTCATTTCAGCGCGAAAACAGCCGCGTGCCTCTACTTCTTCGTTGGATAACTCCTCGTCCGGGGCATCATGGGATAGTGAAGCGTCCATCGTATGCACACTGCAAAATCTAACCGGAAGTAGTAGGTCATCCGGGTACTTTTCGCATACTGTTTTTCGAATACTATGTATTCGGACATACTACTCGCCTCACCTAGTGCTTTTCGCGTACTATATAGTATGTAGTAGGCGGTTTCGGACGCAGCATTAGAAGGTAAAAAAAAATACAGTCCACAATCACTCTTTATATAGAAAATCTGTCTTTTTTTGTGTTTTTTCCCAAATCAGTGACACCACTTAAAAACTTGGCAATTAAAGAGTTAAAATCGTGGAATATTTGTAAACATTTAGTAGTTTTGATCAGTACTGAGGTTGATTAACAGATTTATGAAGAAAAAAAAATTGAAAAAATATTAATCTGATACACATTTACAGCCGTTTAATTTAGTGGCTTTTTTGGCAACTAACAACACGAACGGGTAATAATTTTGCCCACGGTATATTGCTGAGTTTTTGAAAAATTTCAAAGCATTTTCTTAGAATATGTGTAAATGTAAGATTTGTCACCAAAAATCATTCCATTTGCTGAAACACCGAGAACGTTGTGGCCTAATTGTGGCTATTCAGGAGATCTCATCTGATTTGATTTGCAGTTCTGCTGTACGTGAGCGGTATAAATGTGGGAGGTTTGAGACAAATATTGTCTTAGCTGTGGCTGTATTTAAATCAAACAACTTTGATTACCACCTACAGAAATCTAAATTGCATAAACAGACAATGGGCTTTCTGAAAGCTCACTAAAATTACACGCTTTGTGATAGGCGTTACAGTGCGGAAGGTCACTGGGACGCAATGAAAACTTGAAATTTAGCTTGATCCCACAACCATGTGTGGGGTTTCTCCGCTCCCCGAAATGACTAGTTAAATGCGTTCTGTCCTCTAAGGATGTAGCCAGTGCATAATTAACATTTCCAGGCTGTTTACAGTTGATTATTTAACTCGGTGGTTTTCCCTGGGAGCTGGTGATTATGTCGCTGCTGGACTACTAATAAAAAAGCCCTTTGAAAGTCAAGGCTCATATCATGGCGATCTGGCGAAGAGGAACCAGCTTTTAAGACACAGACAAAAATCAAGACTATAGTCTGACATTTGGGTTGGTGAAGACACAACTAAAATGATAATGACTAAAAAGAGATGAGCAAAGTGTTGAGAGGAATTGTAATAGCTTGCTTGTTTTTAGTAAGGTCATGTTACAAAGATTTAAACCAAACTTTTCATAATTAGGTTTTTGACTTAAGCCTGGATTTCACAGACAGGGTCACAAGAGAAGCAGAAGAGTTGTGCAAAAGTCTCTATAGATCTATTGCGAGTATAACGTCACAGTTATGTCACCGCAACCTGTGCGCACAAAGTGGTGGCAGAAAAACTGTGGAAAATAATACACAAGTGAATTATACACAAGTGAAACGGGCAAGATAACCCACTAGAAAATGTCTTGTTGTGTTGTTGGGTGTCAGAATAGGAATGCCAAAAAAAGATTTTGACATTTTTTGTAGTCCTCTCCCCACAGACCTGCCATATGAAAATATAGGCCTGCCTGCCATTGCGCCCATAGGAAAGAAAAATCAAAAGTGAGATCTCTTTAACATCGACCACAATTAGGTTTATTTTAAAGGGACAATCCACTTTTTTTGAAAATATTCCCATTTTCTAGTTCCCCTCGAGTTAAACATTTGATTTTTACCATTTTGGAATCCATTCAGCCGATCTCCGGGTCTGGCTGTACCACTTTTAGCATAGCTTAGCATAATCCATTGAATCTGATTAGACCATTAGCATCACGCTAAAAAATAACCAAAGAGTTTCGATTTTTTTTCCTATTCAAAACTTGACTCTTCTGTAGTGACATCGTGTACTAAAACTTTGAGAAAACACAAGATATGGCAGCAAAGTCCCTGATTATTACGCCAGAATGAGAGTTTAATTCCTAGCCATATCTGCCTAGAAAATCGCAACTTTAAATTTTCTGTAGGTACACGATGTACCTACAAAAGAGTCAAGTTTTAAAAAGGGAAAATATTAGGGGTGTAACGATTAAATGTGCAAATGCGCGTTTTCTCAATGAATGAATTTGAATGAATTACAGTGAAATCCCGGTGCATCCAAATGCCAGGGGGCGCTCTTGTGCAGAAACTCCCTTTGTGACACAGAAGAAGTAGTATTACAAACGCTATTCCAGGAAATGTCTACAGGAATATTTATACGCTGTTCTTCAAATTGTTTCAGGTATTTTCATGATAATAAAGAATATTTTGAATGATTTTTATTTAACGAGTGTTGCTTTTTTTATTTCACGTTATAAACGACTCAGATTCATAATGATTTTAGATTGATAAGGACTTCCTACTGATCACAGAGCCGTAGTACACGCACAAGCTGTGCATTACACAAAGAATCGCAGCCTTGCGATTCAAAATCGATTTCAAACAAGTATTTTTAATGGGACACGCGATTGAATCGTTACATCCTTAGAAAATATAAAAACTCTTTGGTTATTTTTGAGCGCGATGCTAATGGTCTAATCAGATTCAATGGATTATGCTAAGCTATGCTAAAAGTGCTAGCGCCAGACCCGGAGTTCAGCTGAATGGATTCCAAAATGGTAAAAATCAAATATTTAACACTTAAAAAGTGGAGTGTACCTTTAACATCAAACGGAGACGTACACACCAAACGCAAATTCAACCATTTGCACAATTTCATACAAAATCAATGCAAAGCGCGAATAGATGCAAACTCGTGTGGGCGATGCGAATGACTCGTATTGAGCGGTGTGATTGCCACGAAAACACACGCCAATCACCTCAATCGTGTTTTCGTGCAAGTTGAAAATATTTAAGCGAAAACTTTGTATGACTTACGTAGTTAAATCGTGCAAGTAATCTAGTGTGGGGAACAATGCTTCACATTTGGTGGGTACGCAGCATAACAGTCTCACACTTGTCTCTTTTAAAGTTTCACATTGGAAGCAAGACAATAAAGAGATCACCCGTGTTTCTCATTTTGGACTCTTTTCTCTCAAATATTTCTCATGTCTCGGTTGTGTCTACTCTTATTTCTTATTTTTAAGAAACCTCTAAAACTCTGTTTATACTAAAATGAAGGATATACTGTATAGACGGTTTCATCGGATGCACGTGCGCTGACGCGATTACGTGTCTGAGCTAAACTTTACTTCCGGTCTCTGGAACAAATACCTCATCGAAAATAACAAATGTTTTGTTTCCTGAAGACGAGGGAAGACAGCGATCATTTACCACTATTTGAAGTAGGTTTGGCAGCTGATCTGTAAGATTTTATACCTTACATATAACACTTTTTTGTTATTTTTGGGCCATTTTTGCCTGTATTGGATAGTAATTAAGGAGATGACAGGAAAGTATAGGGTGAAGAGAGGGGTATGGGATTGGCCAAGGACCTCGAGCCGGGATTTGAACTCGGGTCGCCAGAAGTGCGTCTGCACAATGTGTTGGAGCACTGTCCACTATACCATCGGCTCTGACGATAAGACACATTTTAAACAGCAACTTTAGCTTTAAAAATGCTTTAGCTATAATTTATACTAAGGTAATCTATTTGTTGTTTATTTTGCTTGTTATCAGAAATAAACTACTCTAAAATAACTTTGCTGTTATTGATTCTTTGCAGAGTTTACCGGAAGTTACGTGTGTTCTACGAAAGTTGTTTATGTTGTTACTGCTGAAACTGTCTATATGAGGATCACAACTAAGTCTCCTGAGCTTAGAAAAAGAAACCACTGAGCAATAAATTTTTCCTCTGGGTGTTTACAGTTTGATAAGTGCATTCAACTTAAAATCTTGTGTGCATTTCTATTGGTCGGTGTAAAACAAGCCAACCACTTGCCTACCACACGCACAACTAAAAGGCACAAAGTGGTACATTTTGCCAGGAACATGCAATTACATGTAGTTTTCAGATCCAGGCACTTCCTCTTTTAACACGTTTTCTTTTCCTTTTTGAAAATCCTGTTCGAAGGGATAACCACATATTGCATTGGAAGTGTCTTAAATGTGGTGATGGGAACACACTGGATGAACCGTTAAAATTCCAATGGGATCACATGCTTGTTATGCACAAGAACGATACTCAATTTTCCTTAACAGATACATGTTGTTTTGATAACTGAACCGTGAGTGTTCTGGTTTTGTCTATTTGTATTACGGCATAGTGTAAAACCCTCATGCCATGACAATAGCTGCTATTCCATTACCCTTTAAATTACGCAAATTAAACTGAAAATGTGCCACATCGAAACATGACAATTTCGTGTTAACACCCTTATACATGTGATTTAGCAAACGAGGCTTCATTACGTCAAAATTGTCAAACTGTTCACTAGGGGGAATTGATCACAAATGTCTAATATGGTAGGATGAACTCGGGTTAGTTTTATTAAGCAAGTTTATAAAACATTCATCCTTTAGACTGATAACACTACCATTTTTCCTACTTTTAGATTATTGACAGATTTAATGACAAATTAACTCTTTCGCCACCATTGACGAATTAACTCGTCAATTAAGAGAAAAAGCTTCCCTGCCAATGACGAGTTTTTCCGCGTGTGCTTTTCAGCGTGTGCTTTGAACAAATGAAGGTAAGATAAAACTTTTTTTGTTTGAAAGCAGAGGGTCTGTTCTTTCATATGATATATTGTATTTTATATGTTTAACCCTTAATCAATGTTCAAGAAGGGTAACGTTTTTGGCGTTTGGGGTCTTGTTTGGAGGTCCCCAAACTTTTAAAGAGTGACTGAAAATAAAATAAAATAAAATTCAATCTAAATTGTTTTTGGACATTGCTCTATGTGTTAGGGATTTCTACTGGTTTGTGGAAAAACTCTGGAAATTATAATTAAAGAAAGAAAGTGCAATGACCACATATATCCAATAGAGATCCATAGGGACGCATTACATTTTCACTTATTTTTCTTGATGCTTCAACTTCTCCTCACAACTTTATGATATATATTTTGTGAATATATATTTAAACATTCTGAAATACATAAAAATCTGTATTTTGTGCGTGAAATTAAAAGTTCGTTCCACTTTTTATTTATGCTCTTTATATGTGGAAATTTTCAAATTTATAATGGATTTACTTTTATTTTTTGACAAACAAAATAAAAAATAAAAAAGTAATTTCCCATAGATAGATTATTTAGAAAAAGTCACAGAGTTTCATGCCCCTGAGATGAAGGTAACGCTTAAAAAATGACGGAAAAGTTCACTGATTAAGGGTTAAAAGAGGACATTTTCTGGAAGGCATTAAACTTTTGTAAAAATACAGAATACACTTTTATTCAATGGCTTTAAATAAGTTAAATGATTAATTTTTTAGAAAACTTATTTTTAGAAAGATCTTAAAATTATTGTGTAAAAAAAAAAAGTGTAAAATGTTTGAACTGAGATCTTGTTGCTTTTACAGCATTTTCACCAGCATAATTTTTCGAAGCAATTGGTACAACTGATTCAATGCTTTGAAAAGCTCTGTTTCTCCCATCACTAGTCAGAACCACAGGCGCAGGTCTACTAACACGTTTTACTTTATCCTGGTTAAGTCTCCTTTAAAGTAGAAAAGAAAACTTCCTATAGAAGGCTATTTTTTGCAAGATTTGTCGAACTGATAGATAAATCGGATAATTCACATTGCCCTTTTCACACAGACATTCTGGAAAATACACGGGAAAGGCATCCTGGATTTTTCCGGGATCCTTAGATTTTTTGTTCATTCACACTGCCATGATAAGCTGGCATCTGATGGTCCCGGAAAGACACATGACCTGTTGAAAGTCCTGCCCTCTCTTCTACACAGCGTCTGAAGTTTGCATATTATTTATTATTTCTCTCTTCTCGCGTGCATTTTTGTTTATGATAAGATTATAAAGGAGCGCGTGACGCGCCGTTCTAATGCTGGTGAATGATCTCAGCTTCTGAGTGGATATTTGACGAGCTCCCTGATCTCTGCTTTAATACAGTTTTCAGACATTTCTCATCGTGATTGTTTATATGCATTTAAAACCTGCATTTTGAGGAGCTGAACGAAATATCTTCTTGGGATGACGCGCGTGTATTTTTTCGTTTATTATAGCTCAAATGAGCACGTGACGCGATATTCTTTTATGCTGCTGAATGATCTCCGTTTCAACGCAGTAAGTGATGAGCTAACTTACCTGATAACTGCTTCAGTCCAGTTTGCTGACATTTCTCGTCGTGAATGTTGTTAATTCCTTATTTTAAAGAGTTGAACCAACTTCATGTTGCCATGACACGCGGCACGTGCGTCATAGTTTATGCGTCTCATTTATCATTTCCTGATAACTGCTTCAATCTAGTTTGCAACATTTCTCGTGGTGAATGTTTATATGCATGTTATCTCTCGTTTTAAAGCAACACTATGTAGTTTTTTTACCTTTAAATAATGTCTCTAAAATTATTTCAGAGATAGAACAACTTTTAACTGGACAAATTGTACTGTTGCTGCAACCTGAGCAGAGTATGTGAGCGGTGCGGAGTGGGAGCGGAGCGAGGAGTGGAGTGGCGTAATTTTGCCAGGAGCGAGGAGCGTTTTTTTTTTATGTCGGAGCGTTGTGATGTTCTCTCGCTCCGAAAACGCTCCACTATCGCTCAATTACGAGTCAGGACTCGTCAGACTCCGGACCAAACCACTGTGAATAAAAACGGAGGGGGACTTAAAATGTTTCTTAACATATTTTGCATTCGTTTGCATTTGTATTGTTGTCTTACTAGTACTTTCACAAACATTTATATACGCGACACTGGGAAACTACAACTCCCATGAGCATTCTGCACCAAGCGCAACGCAAAGAGACCATTTGTTGAGACGCGCGCGCGATCAGCGGAGCGTTGCGGACCAAAGCACCACCTTCCAGAGAGCGCGCGAGGGCTGATGGATTTGCGAATGCACAAGAGGACGCAGTCTGAGCGCATACACACTTCGGGAAATATAGAACAATTGCATGGACCAGCCAGCATTTGTTTTGTTCAGAATAGTTCTGTAATTAATAGCCTATAAAAGTTGGCATAAAGTGAAGGCAGTAGCTCTATATTTTTTCGTTTGGCTATTTGTTTACATTAATATTTCAGTTTGTGATTTCTTTCTTTGATTTAATGTGATGTTTTTCGTTTGATTATTTATTTTATATGAGGTTTTATATGATAATTTATTTAATTTCAACACATTTTTTGTTTTGCTTTGTTTAAAAGTGAGCTAAATAATAGCCTAATTTCGGCTAATATTAGCTACTGTTTCAAATTCCAATAAAGTATATGATGTTCTTCTCTTAGTACTGCATATTCGTTGTTGTTTAAAAAAAAAAAAATTTGCCGTAGAGCGAAAACGGAGCGATTCGTAAGTAAGGACGGCGCGGGGAGTGAGCGAGGAGCGGAAAATTGTATACCCAGAGCGGAGCTTGAGCGGAGCTTGAGCAGAGTAATTATGAAATGCTTTGAGCGCGGAGCGCAAATTCTTTCCACTCCACTCCGCTCACATACTCTGAACCTGAGCAGCCTCCTAGCTGCTACAATCACACTCTGAAAGTGGAGGTGGAGGGTAGGAAACACAGCCCTGCCCCTCCCCCTGCCTGCAGAAGAGTGTCTGATACCAGGCACTGTTGCACTTTTCAACCACATGGGGGAGCTGTAAGTCATTTTTACATGGAAACTACATAGTGTTGCTTTAAGGAGCTGAACCATAACTTTTGTTGTGATGACGCACGCGCGACATCACAACGGCATTCTTTCAGCTTCTTGTTCACACAGAGGGTTTTAAGTGTATCTGACTAGGTCCTCTTTCCGGCAACGATCCCAGAAGATTAACGGGACGAGTTTGTGTTCACACAGACGCTTGTCTGGCAATTTTACGGGTATTTTCTGGGACCAAAGGTCTGTGTGAATGGGGTTTTAGTAGTGTGATGTCATTACTATATCACTCATTCAATGATGCTTTGCCTCGGAGAGGCACAAGACCGAGAAATGTGAAATGTGTCGGACCACAGAGAAAATGTGTAGGTACGCTTAAGATTAATATAGAGAAGTGCTGGTACAGCGTACCGATGAGTACTGGCCCAGTTCAAACAACGGTTACAGACAGCCTGGTTATTGGCGATTGTGTTCTTGAAAATGAGGAAATTGAGGCACCAACCAACAGAGTTAGCATCTGTGTTATGAAGTAAAGGAAACAGGGATCCAAACACAACAAAAGAATAAAAAACCAACAGGGAAACCACAGACACAGGCACAAAAAACATTCACTAACACAAAACGCTTAGGTTACTCACGTAACCCCGGTTCCCTGAAATAACGGGAACGAAGCATTGCGTCAGTTAGCTGACGCTATGGGGGAAACTCCTGTTTACTCCGTGACTGAAGCCTATTGGTTAACGTCTGTACAAAGTACAGACCAATGACGTTTGAACCCGCGCGCGGGAGGAACACGTCCTTATATAAGCGCGGTTCAATCGTCAGGAGCTCATTATTATTCGACTGAAGCGCGCAGCCGAATAACACTCGCTGCGTAGACGTTTGTAGCATGGCAAGAGACGCAATGCTTCGTTCCCGTTATTTCAGGGAACCGGGGTTACGTGAGTAACCTAAGCGTTCCCTTTCAATACGGTTCACTTCGCATTGCGTCAGTTAGCTGACGCTATGGGGGAACGTAATCCCATCACGCCGTGCATACACAACGTATTGAAGTGCCTTACCGGAGAGACACTGCGTGTGGCCCAATACCCGGCATATTCACAGCTTTAAAAGCAAATGTGTAAGCACCATATAAATTGTTGACGCGCACACGGTGGGGTTTTAAACGCACCGGGGGCACATAACATAGCACAAGACGGCGAGGTACCGAGCGCGCCGCGGCTGTGCGAGATAAGTAAATTCAGAGTCACGTTGGTGAGCTCGCTGAGCGCACCGTGGTGTACACATAAAACGCATGAGCATGCATGATTGAGCAGAGAGAACCTGCGCTCGTAGGGCAGGGACGTCTAAGCTGTACAATCTGACAACGTAGACGGCGAAGACCAGCCGGCCGCGTAGCAGATATCAAATATAGATATAGATACCCCTGTAGACCAAGTTCATGAAGAAGCCAAACTCGCACAGAGTGGGCTCTATATAGGACATAGCTCATAGAGGGGCGTGAGCCAGTGCCATGGTTTCAACGATCCATCTAAATAACCACTGTTAGCAACAGACATACGTAGTGAGTGATCTGCGAAGCTCACGAACGGCCGATCTGACTATAATATGCGGCAGAACGGTTCGTAGCGTGGGATTATACAGATACCACAATAGTGTGAACCCAGGTGCACCCTCGAGCGCATCGGGATGCATATAGGTATAGTGCACAGATCGGTGAGCTTTCCAAGCGCGCCGTAAATGTGTATTGACTATAAATTGCACGGGCACAGGTGAACACTTGAATACATCGTGAATGCATATAGATGAATCAGAGTGTTATAATGCACAGGCCGGCAAGATTCTCGAGCGCGCCGTCATGTGTTCTGATAATAAATTGTGCGCACACGGGTGAACTCTTCAGTGCACCGTGAATGCGTATAGATAAATCAGTGCACAGAACGCGCCGTGAATGTGTACAGATATGATTGATGAACGTAACGGTGGGCACCCAACGCACCGTGAACGTACACAGATGAACAACAATGTATGTGTCACAAAGCATAACACAGCTGTGTATACAGGTGAGCTTTCCCAAGCGCATCTTATTGTATACCAAAATGTTATAGCGTGTACATGTGAGCTTCTCTAAGCGCACGGTGGACGCATATAATTAAAAACCATATCGTGCATACAGGTGAGCTAATGGGCGCACCTTTAATGCAACAAACCTCAGTAGTGCGCGAAGCAGGGATGTCGAAGCTGTAAACTGACAACGTGGACGGCGGGGACCAGCCGGCCGTGTCACAATTGTCAAATGAGAAACCTCTAAGACCATGCCCATGCTCTAAGACAAGTGAGCATAATTGTCACAGGAGGTGAAAACGTCAACGATCCATAAATAGCCTGTATTGACAGGTGCTCTAGTGAGTGATCTGTGACGCAGATGAACAGCTGATCGTCTGATGTACGTCAGACGTATGTGTCATACAGGACCTTGGACAGTTCCAGAGCGCTGTGCCTCGGGCACCGTCCGCATCTGAGAAATGACAGGCTTATGAATAAAGTGAATGGCCAGCCGTAAAAGCATGGTTCGCTGTTACCGCCGCCGTCCGCATCTGAGAGATGACAGGCTTGTGAATTAAATGAATGGTCGGTCGTAAAAGCGTGGTTCGCTGTTATCACGGCCACATAGATATAGGTAGGGGAGAGAGCCGCCGTGCCTCTGTAGTGAGGAGAAAAGTGTTCCACCCACGATTCGCGGGTGGTTTTGACTTTCAAATGTCACTAGACAGAATGGATCAGACTTTGCATAAGGACGCCTCGTGAAAGGGGTCCTAGCAGCTTGTGTCAATGTGTCATAAGGCACGTAATGTAGGTCGTGTCCCACGGATGCCATCTCCGCACGCCCATCGTAATGGGTTAATATTTGAATCTTGGTAGTTTAAGCATGAGATGGGTATCACTCTGATTGAACATAGCTTATAAAGCGATGCAATGAGTTTATAAAGGAGATGACTCGTCAGCTTGTTCAGGGGGCGAGATCTCAGTCTGGTTCGGTAAATAATGAAACCACCGTAGATTGCCCGACCGCATTATCACAATAACACGGTCGAGAGTGCTGCAGTGCTAAATCATCCTCTTAATGTACCGTATTCACAGTACAAGGTGATTTATATGAGACAAACGGCGTTCCACGCGCCGAAGGCTGATTGCTGTCGTAAAGCCTGTTCAACCCACAGCAGATGCTGGGCTAGCTCGTAATGACAGCACTTCATGCAGCCGTGTGTAACTTAAGCAAGCTTCCCGGCCGTCAGCTCGGGGCGGGACCTTTGCTTAGTCAAACTGAAGTGGACTTATGAACAGAATGCCACGATATTCAGCTTTCTGAGGCTCGTTAGAGGGGTACGTGTGCCCGTCTTAAACGAGATGCCGCGCGCGTCTGACTGTGCGCACGCTTTAAGCTTTGAAACTTATTGTGGCGGGTAGCAAGCTCACTTGAGGTTGATATTACCCTTAATATCTCAGAGTATTGGAGCGGAGGTGTGAGCGTCTTCGGATCCGCTAATATAAATCAGCTATATGGCCGAAAAACGTCATAAACCGCTTGGTTGTAAGCCTTTGAGTGGCCGTCCGGAGAGGGCGCGATTCAAACGCTTGGAGCCATGCAAGAGTCTGAGGCTGTCGTCTCTCTAGGAAGTGAGAATAACAGCCGTAAGACCGTGCTCGTTTGCGCTATCAGCATTGTAGCGGAGAAACTGAGGTGGGCTGCGAGCGAATTTGGCAGAAAGGTGTTAGAGACACCGTACAGTCGTGGGGTGTCAATACACAGTATATGGCCAAACCGGGGTTTTTTCGGCAAGCGTCGATAGAATTATGGACAGCGGGCCGTGTGTGCGTATTACTGATTGCTTGTCAGTAAGGCGATAAAGTGTTTAGAGACACCGTACAACCGTGGGTGTCAATACACAGTATAGTAAGCACGGAAATTACTCTTTTAGAGGAATTAAATACCGTTCGCCACTATAGTGAGGTCGCATAACCGACAGTATTACACAGTATGTTTGGATAAACAGCACACAGAAAACATTTCAGGGCAGTCCAGCCTAGGCGCGACATTACCCCTTTTCTCCCAGACAGTTTCGTTCTCTGTTGATGCATCATGCAGCTGTGCTGCGGAGACCAGAGCTCAGCCGTTCAGGTGCACAAGCCTCAGTAGTGACGGTGACCGAACGGCTCACGGAGCAGAGCAGTATGTCTAGGTGGTTTAATGTCAGACTGAACCCATCGCAGAGAGGAAGTCTGCCGTGAGGCCCGCGGTTTTGCCGTTTATTAAAAGGGCAGAAAAACAGGGTATATAAGAATGTACCAATATTCAGCGCACTGATATAGGACGGGACTGAATAAAGGGAGGTATTCGGGCCTCAGTATATTATAAACAAATTCGTTCTGCCTCTGATTCCGTCTAAACCAGAGAGAAATGACCGGGCAGACGAACAGTAAGCTATCCGAAGTGAGACAGGCTCAGGCCAGTAAAGCTTTATAATAAGTGTTTTAGCGCTCCAATAGAGGCGTGTCCGCCTATCGAGCAGACGAATGAGATCGTGCCGCTCCAGGAGGGGAGGGGCATGAAGCTCTCTTATAATGAGTGTTCTTGGTGCTCCAATAGCGGCGAATCCGCCCTATCGAGCAGACGAATGAGATCGCGCCGCTCCAAGAGGGGAGGGGCATGAAGCTCTGTAATCGTTGAACACTAGACAGCTGCATTTAGAGGCAGCGAGCCGTAATACCGCGTGCTAACTAAGCCGTTAAGAGACCTCACCACTGTGGGGAAAGGAGCGAGGGACTCCGTGAGCGTGGAGCACGAGTGGCTGTGCTATGACAGAGAACAGGGGCAGACCGCCCGTGTTTGCTTGTCGTATGCATCCAGTTCTACGGTTCCCCGCTTGTTCATCTCAACAAGAGAGGAACGGCAGAGGGGAGCAGCAACACAGACAGAACAGCCATGCGTCGTATGAACGGTATCACCCGATGCACTCGGGGGATTAATATATGTTCCAGAGATCTCGCCACTGAATGTAAGAGGAGCGAAGGGACTCTGTAAGCATGAACGGTTGCGGTGTGACAGAACACAGGGGGGGTTAGTCCGTGTGTGCTTGTCTATGCATCCATCTAGTCTCATGGCTCGCCGTGTGTTCATCCCGGCGAGAGAGGAACAGCAGGGGGAGCACAAAACATGGATAAGACAACCAAAGCATAAGCGCGGTCCCGGCGTGGGAGGTGCCAGACCGGTAACGCGCTCGGAGGAAATTCATAGCAGAGAGGCTCACCGAGCCGCTGTGCTGGACGCTATTACAACAGCGCCTGCTCTTTTAGCTTATAGCTTTATATTAAAAATATTGATCTTACCGGGCGGCCGCAGGGGAGACCTCGTCAGGCGTGTGTCCGCTGCACAGGGCTCGTACCACGGCAAGCGAAGGCTATCTTCGGTTCTCGGCCAGAAAGCGGCAGGGGAAGACGCTAGACCTGGACTCTGCTATCTTCGGTTCTCAGCCGGAAAACGGCAGGGGAAGATGCTAGGCCTGGACTCCGCTGCAGGGCTTTTGTCAACGGCGAGGTAAGGCTTCTTCTTTTTCTTCGGAGCAGCGAGAGGTTCGCGCTGAAGGAGAAAATAATGAGCTCCTGACAATTGAACCGCGCTTATATAAGGACGTGTTCCTCCCGCGCGCGGGTTCAAACGTCATTGGTCTGTACTTTGTACAGACGTTAACCAATAGGCTTCAGTCACGGAGTAAACAGGAGTTTCCCCCATAGCGTCAGCTAACTGACGCAATGCGAAGTGAACTGTATTGAAAGGGAACCAACAAATAACACAAGAAACACTGGTCTATAAATAGACCAACCAATCAGGAAAAAAAAACTCACAGGTGCAAACATTTAGGATGGAGTCACAGAACTATACAACAAAAATGGAGAACAATTTACAAAATTGTAGAGACACGACTTGTAAAGTTGTCAGGGTACTGATCATGGAGTTAGTCATTTTAAAGGGGTGTCTCAATTGCAAAATCTTGCCAGTGCAATGGAACTTGCCTTAGCCGATGACCGATACAGGCTGCCGATTTTCTTGACACGATATTTGGAGTCGATGCTGCTTTTGCTCACTCAGTTTACATTATAAAAATGACACAATGATGCCAAATGTTAGTCTCAATTTAAACAAGTACACTCTAAAAACAAACAGTGCTATATACTGTAGCACCAAAAGTGGTTCTTTGCTCGTAATCATAGAAGAACCATTTTTAGTGCCATATAGCACCAGTGAAGCACCTGCGTAGAACCTGTGTAGCACCTGTGTAGAACCACATAGTGCTATGTAGAATCATATGTGGTGCTATAGTGGTGCTATATGGCTCCCATATGGTTCTTCACTGGTGCTATATTGCACTAAAAACGGTTCTTCTATGATTACGAGCAAAGAACCACTTTTGGTGCTATATAGCACCGTTTTTTTAGAGTATTGAACAGTATATATTTAACAAATAGTAAAAACTGTGTGCAATGGAACCATGAACTGCACTCTCCACAATGACGAGGAACTATCAGCAAAGAATACTGATTTCTAGCACTTTACTACTACAAATATATATAGAGATGAGAAATAAAAACCCGCTTTGTTCAGCTATGATCAGCTGTTAGGCAGAGCTTTCGATGTTGTCATGGAAGGTTGGTTGTTTTTAGTCACATGACCTGCAATCGCTTGCGGCTTCCAGCACTCTTTCTGTAAATAATGCCGAAAAAAATAGGCGAACACAGCAGCCACGTATCGGCCGATGCCCATACATATAAAACTCGATACATGTTTAACTTTTTTTTCAACTGCTTAGAGCAGGAGTGGGGAACCCTGGGTCCTGGAGGGCCACTGTCCTGCATAGTTTAGTTCCAACCCTAATCAAACACACCTGAATTTCATTTCCAAGTGATCCTGAAGACTTTAATTTGATTTTTCAGGTGTGTTTAATTAGGGTTGGAACAAAACTCTGCAGGACAGTGGCCCTCCAGGACCAGGGTTCCCCACCCCTGGCTTAGAGGAACCCATGGCTGCTGATCCTTGGGACACGATTAGAGGAGCCTGGGTTTTGATAAATTTTCAAATTTCTATTGCCTGGCCTTTCCTAATGATGAACAAGCCATGACCCTAACAGCAAAATTGCGGTCTGATACCTTGGTCAAAGTTATCTGAGAGCTCAAATCTCCAGGGGATCCCTTTTTTGCAGAGTGCTTTTCATTTTTCACAGAAAACTAAAACAATTCACTAATATTGCTTAAAATATTGCAAAATATATTTTTATCTTTAAATTTATGGCTTTTGGAAATCATTTAATCTTCCCCTAGCTTAACTGTTCACATTTACATACAAACTTTTGCATCCCACTGTAACAAAAAAATTATTCTTTGATTCACTGCGCCTTTATATTTGAGACTAGGGCTGTGACGGTCATTATATAACCGTGAGACCGACGGTTATAGTTGAACACCGTCATTAGAACTCTATAACCGGCAAAACCGTGTTATCAAAATATTTAAATTATTTAAAATATTTAAATATTTAAAACATTTTCATCATAAAGAATTTTTAAATACGATTTAAAACAATTGTTAACAGTCTGTGTTATACGCCCCACCATGTTCTCACGCAGTGAAAAATACAGAGCGGAGCAGACACTGAAAACGCGCTGACATACAGGACAGACCAGGTTACTTTTCGGTTACTTTTGGGATTAAACGTATTAAACAAAGTCTTACCTTTCAAATCATCTCTTCCTTCTAGTTATTTTATAGCATCAAATAAACATGAATGACCATAAGAAGGAATGTTGTTTTAACCGCGGAAAGACGTCAGTACACTCCTCTTTTCAAGTTCAAATCCTCCCATGCTAATCTACTAACTCTCCTGAAAGCACATTCACTGCTTGTCTTGCTGTTAATTTTAAATAAACGTAGAGTAAGTAGCTAATCAGTGTCTTGTTTATTCAAACGCCGGTTTACTTCGCAAGTGTGAGCACTGAACAGCGCGTACTGTATGTGGAGAGCGTTTGCCGCGCGTGGCCATTGTCGGCTGCGTTCGCAGCGCATAGTGTGCAGTTTAATAACAGTATAAAATCTCAAGTTCATATTACTTTACTTTACATGCATTTATGAGCAAAACCTCTTCAAGACGCTTTTTAACCCACATTGTGGTCCATGTAATGACAGATATAGACACAATTAAATCTGTTTCTCTGAAGATTATCAAAATAGATGAGTGAGGATTCATTTATGCTGAGCAGAGAGTGACAGCGCAGTCTTCTGGCAACAGTGTGTTTTTTAATATTTAATTGCTTTCTGTTAAATTGCTTAAAGTCATTACTGTTTAAAACACACTTGGCATCACATTCATGATTTTATGGTTAAATGACACTTTCGCGTCAATCCACAAGCATTTAAACGAGCAAAACGCCCCCCACAGACGGTTATGTTACGAACCGTCACATTTGACTCACGTCATAACCGTCATCACCAATTCTGAAACCGGCACACCCCTATTTGAGACCAATATGCTTTGACCTAAGAGCATTGTTTGACGTGTTAAGCTCTCCTGACAAATACCAGATAGCTGTCAAGCATTTTTGAAATTTCTATGAAATGCCAAAAAACAAGTCATCAGGCCAGGGTGAATCATGACTATTGACTCACACCCTTGAATGCTTACAATGAAAGTGAATGGTGACCAGAAACCTTCAACTCCTAAAACAAACACGCTGTTACCATTTAGTTCGTTTTATTGTGCATTTTCTGTCCCTTTTATGGATACCATTACGTTTTATTGTAAGGAAAATAACAGTGTAAACATCGTGCCTGACATCTTCTTTTGTGGTTGGTAGAAGAAAGACAACTGAGTAGAAACAACATGTGGGTGAGTAAATGATGACAGATCGGGAAGGGCAAATTGGGAAGGGCATCCAGAGTATGACTTCTCTTTTAAAGCACCACGTTTTAACCGCAAGGAAAAAATGGTAACAGTAGCTTACCGTATTAACACAGAAATGTGCCAAGCTCAAGGATACAGGAAGAGAAGTCTTCATTCAATGTATCTGTAATCACACAAAGAAGCCACACATAGTGATTTCAGCTGTATCCGTTTGTCACACTTCATCACAGATAATAGTAAGCAGCTACAAAGGAGACACCATATGCACAAAGGACATTATTATGAAATTATGCATATCTAATTCACTCAGGTTTACTAGATAAGAGCAAAAACAATTTATCAACTATGAACGTGGAAAGTTTTGATATAAAAACTCTGGGACTCACTGTAGTCCTCATGCATTGGAGACACAAATGTCGTGAATACTAATATATATATATATAAACACTTATATAAACTATTGTCAAAAACATTTAACCTAGTGCAAAGTTGTTTTCACTACATCAAATGTACCACGAGACAAGGATCACCATTATTTAAGTATAAATGAATCAACTTGAAAATAATATTTTGTCTCATTTGTGTCTTACACTGTCAGAAAAAATGGTCCCAAGCTGTCACTGGGGCTGTACCCCTTTAAAAGGTCAAAATATGTGACATGTAAGTACATATACACTACCGTGTTTTGAAACACTTGACTGAAATGTTAACTGAAGGTGTATGGTTAAAGGGGACATTTCACAAGACTTTTTTAAGAGGTAAAATAAATCTTTGGTGTCCCCAGAGTGCGTATGTGACGTTTTAGCTCAAAATACGATATAGATAATTTATTATAACATGTTAAAATTGCCACTTTGTAGGTGTAAGCAAAAATGTGCCATTTTTGCGTGTGTCCTTTTAACTCTTTCCCCGCCAGCATTTTTCATGATTTTCACAAAAGTTTAATGCCTCCCAGAAAATGATCTTTAAATATATAAACTTATTACACGGCTCTCTGGAATGCTTGATTCTGATTGGTCAGTTGAGACATTTGCAGGTTCGTTCTTTTCAAATAATAACCGCTCCAAAATAATAACGCATAGCCGGACTACTTGCACGATTAAAATCGCTCCGCGCCAATAAAGATCAATAAAGATTACTGTCTGTTTGGCGCCATCTTGTGACAAACACTCGACAACCACGACAAGACACAGAGAGCTTACTGAGACTGAACTTGACAAAATAGAGCATGAAAGCTACGAAGCCAACACACAAAAAAATACAGAATGGGCATTAAAACTTTTCTAGGCTAAAAGAGAAAAAAATGGAGACAAGTGTAAAGCAGAAGATCTTAATAAGGTATTACGATCATTTTATGCATCTGTGCAAAGTTTCGCAGAAGGATAAAAATGTTAATTTAAAACAAATATGCCAATAAAATGTTTCAAATTCATATTCATGTCCAGTTTTTTTTCTTATGTGCAAGTAGCCGTGTAATAAGCGGGATAATGTAGAGGCAGCCGGTAGTTATTGGGAAATAAGCCCCTTCAGTGTGATACAAGACCCTCCGCTTCGCGTCGGGTCCTGATCACACTGTCGGGGCTTATTTCCCAATAACTACCGGCTGCCTCTACATTATCCCTTACATATAATATATTAAATGAAAGAACAGACCTTCTGCTTTCAAAAAAAAATCTTTCATCCTACCCTCATTTGTTTTCTTTTTATCACCTCTCAAATATGGTTAGGTTTCTTCTAAAACACAAAATTTTGAGCAAAAAGCTAAGATCATTACATTTTTGTAAAGGACTTTTGATAGAGATCAGATTAAGGGCGATCCTCAAAACTAAGACGGACATACAACTGTTTGCCCTAGGGTGATACTTCCGGTTTTTATAAGTTGCTGAAGTGCCACCTGCCACCTGGTGGATAGTAGCGGTATTGCGGATTGACGAGATAACTCGTCAGTGGCGGGGAAACAGTTAAATTAAAATGAGCTGATCTCTGCACTAAATGGCAGTGCCGTAATTGGATAGTGCAGATTAAGAAGCGGTATTATCCCCTTCTGACATCACAAGGGGAGCCAAATTTCAATTACCTATTTTTTTCACATGCTTGCAGAGAATGGTTTACCAAAACTAAGTTACTGGGTTGATCTTTTCACATTTTCTAGGTTAAGCACTGGGGACCCAATTATAGCATTTAAACATTGAAAAAGTCAGATTTTCATGATATGTCCCCTTAAAATGATAGTGATGCTTAAATTACTATCGTAGACAAAAATACAGCTTTGCCAAACAGATTAGTTTCTGTTATTAAAAACAATTTAAAAAATATATTTTTAAATATTATTTTTGAAATAGATCACTAAAGGTGTTTTCACACCTAGTTCGTTTGAGCCCTCCAAATGCTCTCGGAGCAGTTCAGGGTGTATATGTGAACAAACCAAGTGATCTCAGATTCCCCTAAAAGGACCCAAAAGTAACCCGAACTTAGACCACGTCCGGAGGTGGTCTAAGTTAGGCCTGGGCGAAAAATCGATTTAATGAATTAATTCGAATTTTTTGTTGTGGGCGATTTAAAAAATAAGTAATTCGATTTTTTGTAATGGCGCATTTTTGGCTGCCCGGGGCTTCCGTAGCGTTATTATAGCAACATCAACAACATCATAGCACACGTGAAACGGCAACAGCAAGCGACAACATGGCTACCGGCGAGAGTGGGAAGTTTGTTCCAAAGAAAGGAATAAAATCATCTGTTGTTTGGAACTGGTATGGGTTTGCTGCGACAGACGTGGAGCAAGAGACCCCGCGCTGCAACATTTGCCTAAAGCCCATCGCAGTCAAAGGCAGCAGCACCACAAACCTATTCCAACACCTGAAACAGAGACATCCAGCCGAATATGAAAAATGCCAGTCTCTCCGTGATGAACAAAACCCCAGCGACCGACAAACTGCTAAAAAACAGCTAACTGTAGCGGAATCCTTTGCAAAAGGCACCGCATATGAGAGGAAAGGGGCAAAAAAGGGGGGGAAAAAATCGGAAAAAATCGGAAGTCGAATTAAAAAAAATAAAATCGGAGATTTTATTTTTAGGCCAAATCGCCCAGCACTAGTCTAAGTATGGTTAGCTTTTGGGTTCTTTTGTGGTTCAATATCTTTTTGAGATGTGAAATCAATGAGGTCCCTGTCCATTTTGCATGTGGTTTTGACATTAAAATCAACTCCTGCACAGAAAGCTGGGGTCTGAGTTCTTATGAAGTTGTGATGTGAACAAGAAAGGGTCCGAGATCAGTTCTGAAGAGGACCAAAAAAACTGGGTCTTCTTTTGAGTCTCACTATATTGTGACACAATTCAGCTAGTTCCTTTTTTGTGGTTCACTTTAAGTGAACTGGGTTTTTTTTTTTTATTAACTATATGTGAAACACATATAGTTAATTAAACACCTTAAGACTTAATATTGAAGAAAAAGAATCCAAAATGAGCCTATATTTAATGTGCACTCCTTTAATATTCTTTAAAATCCTCCTAAGAAGGTTCTTAATAAAATGACATGAGTACGGTTTTGCAACTTCTAGGCAAATGGTGACTGTACTTCAGATGATAAAATATAACAAAGTTTTGATTACTTTTGGATGCTTTTAGTCACCAACATAATTCCCACAGTTACATTTGTGTTATGCCGTAGTTTGGACGTGTTTATTATTATTCTGCAAAGTAGAGAATATATTTAAATAATAAATTAAAACGAGTGAGTGTTTCAAAACTTTTGACCAGTAGTGTTCATGTTTGTAACCAATATGTACCTCTGAGGTAGGCCTACTAACATGGATTCTTTGGTACCAGTATGTACCTCTGAAGTACTAATATGACTTCTTTAGGAGCACTTTTTTTAAGTACCACCCCAGTGATAGCCAGGGACCATTTTTTTACAATTTTTTCTGACAGCGTACCGCAATAATACACTTTTTTAGGATGATGTTGAGAGAAACATATCAGTGTTTCATGACATTAAAGATGCTTAAAGTGATTTAATCCAGCCAGAACTCGAAATCAAACGCACAAAAAAGCAAGCACTTCTGATTGGTTAAATGGGGCACTCCCTTGACTCCTGTTATCTTTGTTGTTCGCAGAGACAGGTGTGATATCTAATCCTTCCCATTTCAGTGATTTCTGTTGGGCTGGGCAACAGTAGCATCGTATGTGCTGTACTCCAGAAACAAATAGTTTACAGCACCTTTACCGCACACAAACACCCGGTGCTAAAACCTGGCTTGTTTTATACCCTCATGTTCAGCAGTGGCTGTATTTCTTAACCTAGAGGACACCCAAGTTGTTGAGAGAGTCTAAAATGGTCACACTCCAGATCATATGCCAAAACAAGTCGTGGACCACGGGGGATGAAGCTGGATGTCAAAAAGCCTGTATTAAAAACAGCTTTGCTTAGAAAATAAATCCAGACTGTGGGTGGAGGCCCAGACTTGCCCAGAGCAAGCGACTGCAGCTAAGCATTTCATTCCTACACGAAAGGAATGAAACCTTCAAAAGCTTGAAAAACCCATGTAGTTTTTTACCCTGGATACGATCAGGTAAACTCTAAAGGATGGTTACGCTGCTTACAGAGCCGACTGTATGCATAGAGTCCATCAGCCCCTGTGAATAGAAGCTACATCTAGTATCCAAAAAGACTTGTTTTCAATACGAAGATCAAACGGGCAGCTATTTCGTTGTTTATTTCCATATTAGGCCACTGGTTGTTAAATTCCATTCTGTGTTGAACTGTTATTGGATAGTCATTAGAACAAAATCAGATTAACAAGAGTCTAGTTTGGTCTGTAAGGCAAATTAAACCAAGGCAACAAGGATGTGCTGTCTGAACATTATATTAACTAAATAGTCAGAATATTCTAGCTCTGTAATGACTCACAAACTATATGACTGCCCTTATTTGTTGCAGACAGGTGTTATCATATTGTATGGGAGACATTTTATGGGTAAGTTGTCACACTTTTCACACCGTCTAACATTTACTGAGCACCGTACATCACAATGGTATAAATCTCATACCAAACGAAAGTAGAAAGTGTTGGGGACATATGTTGTATTCATTACATTTCATATCTTATTTCATTACGGAGTTGTAGACTGTTGAATAGAGAATGTTCACTTGTGACAATTTGCCCCATCGGCGGGTAAGTTGTCACACTAGATTATCTAAAAAGAAGAACACTACTTAAAGAGTAACTAAACCCTAAACCAACTTTTTTTAGTTAATGATCTGTAAGAATGATGCTTTATTAGTGCTGTTCATTGATTTTAGTAAATTTTTTGACATTTGGATATAAAGTGTTTCAATACTGCAATATATGGTGTAAAAACATCTGAGTGCTGCCCTCTTCAGGTTGAACGGTGGCTACTGCAGTTGAATTTTCCTATTGGATGTTGGGTCCAAGAAATAACTCGTGACGTAAGCAGGTTCAAGCTCACCACGCCCTTGTTACGATCTCACCACACACTTAGTTCGTACCCTCTATCTCCGTTGGGATCTGCCCACTTTTCTTGCATTTTTCAAATATTGCAGTGGGTGGAGTCAGGCTCTGATCAGAGGTTTAGTTACACTTTAATTGTGATTATTTATTTACATTTTTAAATGTAAACCAGAACTGGAAATATTAAATATGAACCCAGGGTTATGAAATCCTACTCGGAAGCAGGGTTAGCTCTTGTAACCCTAACCGGGATTTAGAATAACCCAGGGTTAACTATTTCCAGTGTGAAAAGCATGTGACGACTTGCCCTGAAGTCATTGAGACAACCTGCCCCAAACTGACAGGTGTGCTAATTTTGGGAAAATCTCAGGGTTAGCTCAATATAGCACATCAACTAAAGTATCGAAAGTTATTGTCTCTATTTTTTTTTTTTACCAAAAAATAAGAAAATTGTGCTAACGTTAGATTAGAGCGATCTTGACCCACATTAACACAACGTTGACTATAGAAAAAGTCATCACATAAAGTGGCTAATTGATTTTTGAAATAAAGCCTCTAGTGTTGGAGTTACGAAGATTGTGCCAACTTACCCCACTCTCCCCTATCATATTTGTTTTTCACTTTCTGTGTTTTATCTATTTTGTTTTTTATTTCTTCTTACTCTAACCTTCATTTGTTTCTGTAAATGTGATTTACATTTACTGCTATAACACCCCAGGACAACATTTCCCAAAATTGTTACAATGCGGGTGCCGCATGGGATGCCATCTTTTGATTTGGTACCAACATGTATCTTTGAGCTACTAATATGAACTTTTTAGGTGCAAATGTGTAATTTCTGAAAAGGTACCAACCCAGTGACAGCTAGAGGCCATTTTTGACCATTTATTTTCTAAAATGCAATTGGTTCAGTTCATTGGAGGGGGCACATTATTATTTTTCCATGTGAGAAATTCATGAACTAAATTTAAATGTTATTTAAGTCTTTATTTAACAAAGATTTAGCCACGTCACACATCTCAGTGTGAAAACCGCTGCCGATAAAGTACAATCTTAATACATGTACTGTTCCATGTATTCTCAGAAAGGCATAAAGATGTTTAAACCCTGAGAAATCTTAACGCCCCGGGCAGATAGTTTAAAATCATAGTTCTCATGTAATGTAATTGTCAGTACACACAGCCCTTCGACTCTCCTTGTTTGCGGTCTGCCTGGGATATTTTAGTGGTTACAACTCGTATGCAGTTGGCTGTTCTTCTGTATTTACAGCCTCTGCGTTTATGGGTAAGTGCTGAATATGCATATGAGACACAACAGGAGCCTTAAACCTGGCATCATTGCATACCTTTCTTGGAGTTTACTCTTTGTAATGGGTTTTTCAATGAAATGGGATTCACATTACTTCATAACCACAATGAGAAACACCTGGCAAGGTAAAGCCTTATAACTCACTCTCTTGAGGGTCGTTCACACTCCATTTGCCTAACATTTAGTTTATCCAGACATCAAGCATTTAAATTAAATCCCAACTAAGAGTATTACCTGTGACATACCGACCTGGGTCACGTAAATCCGCATAATCGGGCCAATTGTGTCCCATGTGGTCTAATGACATCGAGCTAAGGGTTTTCAGAGCAATAAAGCAGAAAAAAAATGTTAATACTAAAGCATATAAATGTACATGCCAGGTGTTTCTGAGAGCTTGGCTCTATTGTTTATCTCTTTACTTTTATGACACTTGGCATGCTGTGATGCAAACCCCCAATGGAGTGAACAGGGTACATGCTGACTAAATTGTTCTATTACTTCATTATCATGGAGATGAATCAGAGAAGAAATTTTGAGAAAAGTGAAGTTATTTAAATGGAAACCAGGACTGGCAGGCATGAAAATGGTAAAAACTTGCGCTATAGTAAATAGCGTTGGGTGTGTTTCATTTATAACTAAATTCTGTTTTAACAAATAAACTAATTTATCAAATAAATAGTTATAAAAGATAAAATACAGTTAAATAAACATTTTGACATTTTACATTGAAGTTATTGTTGAACTTTTGTCTTTAAATAAAAAACAGGCTTATTTTCTTACATTTAGCTTAGCCAAAAGAACTAAAACATTAATTAAACAATATTTTTATAAGACATATCAAAGGAAAAAAAATCCTGTTACATAAACCATGTTACATCAGCATACCTGCGCCACTGCCATTTGAAGAAGAACTATATTGTTTGGCGGACGAATGTTGTCCTCGAGCAGTCGAACGCCCATGTGCATCCGTGATGCGATAAACAGTCAATTGATCGGCCCAAATCTTGTTTTGTGTGAAATTTTGTGTTTAAAAAAGACAGAAATAAAACAACAACATTCGCGAGCGTGGTGATTTGACTTTCCTTGTGATTCATCTCTAATACATCTACCATAACGAGGATAACGAATAGAGTAACTCACCTGTGGCGATCTGCTGCACTTCACGGCGCGACGCGCGAGTGCAGCTACGGTGATTACGTCACTTGGACTACGCAATAGCGTCTCCAACGTAAAAGCGGTGTAAACTTACGTATTATTTTTATTATTTTTTATTTTTTGCCTTGAATAAATAACGTAATTAGTTTGGTTTATGTCTTCTACCCCTTATGCTAATGCAGATAGTTTAATAAACGCAATAATGTTTTTTTTACATTTTTATTTAATCATTCTAATTATGTAATCATTCAAGCATTCATTTATTTATTAATTAATTTAGCATTTACACATAGTACTGTATATCATATTGAAATAAATATCAGCATCAAGTCATTAACTTCCCTCATTTCTTTAATGTAGAAAATCACTTCTTCACCTAATTTAACCTTTAATAGACTTTGTGAGGTCATACGTGCCGACGTCTCTTTTTAAACTTAAAGACTCATGATGCCGAAGTTAAATGTGAAAACATAAATTTTATTGCCTCTGGCCAGCATGTCGTCTATATCCATTTCCAAATCTAGGCTGAAAGAAACAGTAAATTTTATGTTCTCTTTAAAAAGAACTTCCTCAGAGTAAAAAAAAAAGCTATAGGTAACTGACATCCAACTGGTAAGGTGTGTTTTATTGTTGCAGTTTAAAACTTTGGCTCGAAAACACAAACTGGTTGCGTGATGAGATCATTTGATATCAATTTGTGTGGTGGAATATGGGAATATTGCACCAATTAATGCATAGAAGCATTGCCATTCAGTTTCACTTAATCAAAGATGTTTTGAAAAGCAGTAAAAACGGTTGCCTTGGCAGCTCTGCGTGGCATAATCAAAACTTATCTATTCATTAGGTAAAAATGAATCTGCTGAGGTTTGCACTAATATATTTTTCTTTGTTTCATTTCAGTTCTCCTCAGACTTCAGGATTAATCAAATAATGAGAGGGAACAACAACCATAAAACAGGGGTCCAAGTTCTACATCCAATGGAAAATATCAATTCCTTCCAGGCCTTTTGGTCCAACTCTGTTGGAAAAAAACAAAAGAAAATGAAAGACAAAAAGAGAGGGCGAGAGAAAGTGTGCAAACTGCTTCAGCACCCACCTGAAGGCATCAGAGTCGGTTCATGAAATGGGTTCAGTGATACATTGTGCCTGTCGACTTCTGATGACTTCAACAACTGTTTATGTTTACCCTTGCAAGTCGGCTAAATATAATTGTGCATGCAGTGTGTTGTTGGCACAAGATCTTTACTGTTTCCTTAAAGCCATAGTGCTACGTATAATCTATATAATCTATCCCATCGTGATGTCAGCTATGAGAAAATTTTTAGGTTGAGCTCTCTGAAAAGTGCAAACATTTACAGTAGGCCTCCTAATCTACCTAAATAGTTATTATCTATAATTGTACCTCAATTTGGTAAAATGTATAATCAGTATATGAGCCATTTGACCAATCGGTGCCATCTGCATGTTGTAACTCATCAAAATTGACCACACTAAATCTAATAACACACATATTTTGCTTTTCAAAATGAGTATTGGTCAATCTCAGGTAACTAGTTTATTTTTTAACGTGGTTTCTTAATGAAGGATGGAGGCATTTTGGTAACAGGACTGAGTTTTTAGCATAGATTTTGCAACTATATGAAATATAGCTGCATTATGTGCTAATAGCATGAAGACAATTCTAGTGATTTTTTTTATTTTAAAATATACCAATAATATCTAATAAATAACATAGGTAACAGGACTGAACATTAGATTGACATTTACAGTCATAGCATCAATATCATAAAATATAAAGAAAAAAAAATGAGAAAAGTATTTTGATCTTCAGATGATCCAGAGGATGCAACTTGAAAATGAAAATGTGACTTGAGAAATATTCCTAAAATTTCAGAGGGGGGAATGTGTTGGGTAACTGAGTGAAATTCTGGGGACATAACTAAAATGTGCATTTTATCTAAAATAATGAGACTTTTTCAAAAAATATTTACGCAAAGATGGGATATGGACCCACACAAAAATAAAAAGATGAAAAATGGTATGCTTTATATTTAAAGGTAAAGACATAGAGAGCAGTGACAGATTTAAAATTCTGTGTTCTATGTAGTTTTTATTAATGCTTCAAATTATACTGAAATTGTTTTTGCATTTTTATACATATAATCTCCTGGGAACAGAAATGACACAGATTCGACGGAATGCCGTGTGCTTGCTATCAAAAGCAAACATTTTAGAAAAGATATTTATTGTATAATTTGTATGCCATCATTCATTTTAAAAAGAAGGTGTTATGCATAAATACATAGATATTATGCAATATAGCATATATATGACTGTTTAATCTATTAGCCTAAGTATAATTTGCACTGATACTTAAAGTCTCTATAATCTCTCTTACCAAGACTTAAAGAATGTTCTAATTATGGCTATTTGGCAAAGAGCGTTTGATGTAATCTTTTGATGTAATATTACTGTCCGTTCCCATTAGACTTGTCAGATTAATTCTTTGTTATGAGTCGAACATTAAGTTGAACATTAAGGTGTTGGTAGGCCTCTTCCAGTTACTTTGGTCCAAAATCAGGTCTGGTTAATTAAACACAGTCTTTTATTTCTCTCAGAAGGCAATTTGTTTTGCAGCTGGCTTAACAAATTAAATCAAGTGCTAAGCATTTAAAAGCACAATAATCAGTTATTTATAACATCAGCTAAAACAAAAATTACTATCACATGTGTGTATGTGTGGGTGAGAGGTAATGTTTGGAGGGCAGCAGTTGAAGGCTTTGTTTGCAGCTGCATGGTTAGAATACTCCTTAAAAAACCAAGGGCATTGAGGAGGAAAAAGTTTAATCTAGAAACATTTTCTCTCACTTGTGATTACGCACATTGCCAGTTTAACCCCTTATTTTAAGTGTTCAACCACGACTTCTGCTGCAATCTGCTTTATGTATTTTAGCATGAACTGTTCTTTAAAAATATGATTGTCTTTGATAAGTATAATGACATGCAGAACAACCAGCTATGATCAATATCTGAAGTTTGTAGATTATTTCAGTATGTATTAATGCAGTGTAATACTGACCTCTAGTGAGGGAATAAAGAAGTGACATTTTATAGCCTACTCCATTGAACAGTTTGAGTTCACTTTCTGTATATATACTGTCTTTGTCCACAAATATATTACATTCATAGAAATAAGTATAATAAATGATAAAAAAAAGAGTTGGTTGGCACCAATCTGAAATGTATCAAAGAAATCCCTACAATTCAACCTTTTAATTAAAATCTACTATCATACTCTATATGTATGCATTTGTGATCACGTGTTATTTTTTTGTCAGAGGAAAAAAATCATTTTTTTTATTGTTTGAAACTAAAGGGACTCTATAAATATAATTGGATGTACAAATCAACATAAATGTAAAATATTTTCAAAGAATATTAACAGGGCGCCAAACATTACAGTTAAACACCTTTTTAAACAAAATGCAAACACTTAAATCTACACGACAAGGACGTGTTTACACAGCGCAGACCGATCGGATGACATCAGAGTACCGCGAGAGCGATTCAAAAGTGTGGATTTCGAATCATCTCGCGGTACTTTACTGTCAAAAGACGATCAGTCTGTCCAGCGCCGCATTAAGTCGGTGTCTCTTGAGTAGGAGAACTATCCAATCAGCGCCTCCGCACAACCACAGGGCGTTTTATTGGCTACCTACCACCCATACAGATGAACGAGATGACCATACACGTGAGCGATTTTACGTAACGGTCCAACGGACCAATCAGAGCTCCCAGATCCAACCGGAAGTTGTGTGGTTGCGTAGTTATTTTCGCTAAGATCGTGTTTGTCTAACTACCATACGAAAAATCCAACTGACCGATCTTATTTATAACCTACAACGTTTCATTTGAGCAAAATGAAACACAACTCCAACGTTCCGGCTTTTCTCACGAAGCTTTGGACCCTCGTCGAGGATTCGGATACGAATGAATTTATTTGCTGGAGTCAGGTAAAATGAAAGAAATAAACACCCGCACGCGAAAGAAAAACAGAAGTAAATGTTAGCATTGTAGCCTAGCTCAGAATGACACGCTTGTTTGTGATCCGGGTAACTTACTGAGTAACTGATCATAACTGGTATGTGATTTTTATCACATCTACAGTTAGTGTTTTGTGTCAGTAGTATTAAGTCTTGCTTTTTCTTTTTTTCTTTTCTTTTCAGTTGTCATTCTTTACACAACTGTGTAGTTCTTCAGAAACAGATATATTTGCTTCTGTGTATGATTTGCGTTTCATAAGTATGCAGATTTACATGCAAGTGTTCACATTCTTAAAATTTTTTTTATAAAAATTGCTGAATATTTTGGCATCAATTACTCCTATACATAAATAATGAGCCATTATAACAGATCTATGCTCTTCTTGATTATAATCTGTTACATTTGATTATTTATACATTTAAATAATGCATTAACCCTTTAATTCATCCATCCACCATCCATTAATTCAGTATATATATATATATATATATAATTGATGCCAAAATATTCAGCAATTTTTATACATTTTTTTTTAAGAATGTGAACACAGTCCATTCATAAGTGAATAATGACTTTTTGGGAAAATACGGATAAGAAACATTAAAACAGAAGATTTCAATTTTATTTTGTTCTGTACCTTTAAAGATGCCTCTCTTTTTTTGTAATAGGAAGGGAATAGTTTTCTTGTGTTGAATGAACAAAGGTTTGCTAAAGAGATCCTCCCAAAGTTTTTCAAGCACAACAACATGGCCAGCTTTGTTCGACAGCTCAACATGTGTAAGTACATTTTGTTCCCTATGCATAGAAATGTACCTTCATCATCACAGATCATAGATATGTAGAGTAGATGTTGCCTTGGCTATGGCAGTTCATTGGACCAAATGCGTCAACTAGAGCCGCCATCTTGAAACAGGGGAGCCCCGCGTCATTGTAGGCAATGGTGCAACAGAAATAAAATCACCACAAATCGTCATGAATGCGATTTTCTTGGTTTTCTTTTGGTTCGTTTCAACAGTCAGACATGTATATAGCATTGAGTTCAGAAAAAAATTAAAGTTTTGATATTTTGAAAATCTACTTTTTCTAACTATAATGCATAGTGCTAGTAGGCCTAACATCCATACGCAGCACAAAAGTCCGGCATCGTCCATGAATTCGGAGTACAGGCGGAGATAGCAGCTTTACCTAGCTACTTCCTATGCCAAGACCCCTGTTCTAAGATGGCGGCGGTTTTGACGCATGCTTAGAACCCCAATGCGACATCTAGTGTATATATCTATGATCACAGATCTCCGATTACAGCTAAGCAATATCTGTTTTTCTTTTTTCTTTACCAACAGATGGTTTTCGCAAAGTGATGCACATCGACACTGGCATAGTGAAGCAGGAGCGAGATGGGCCGATTGAATTCCAGCATCCGTACTTCAAACATGGGCAAGATGACCTGCTAGAAAATATCAAGCGAAAGGCAAGATGTTGTCTTTGTTAAACATATAAAATTATTATAAAAGTAAATTTTTCTAGCATTTCAAGATGTAATGGAAAAACACAGAGTGGTTTAACTTGAGCACTAACCCCCATTTTCACAGACAAGGCTTAGAGCTAGTCCTAGACTAAAACATGTTTGAGCTGTCTCAAATGATAATAACTTGAACTGACAGATCTTAAAATATATGTGCTATGGATTTGTCTCAAGAAACCAATAATGTATTTTTCTAAGGCGTGTTTATAAAAGATGTTTTTTAGGCTCCCCTAGAGTTAAACATTTGATTTTTATCGAAACTCTTTGGTCATTTTTGAGCGCAATGCTAATGGTCTAATCAGATTCAATGGATTATGCTAAGCTATGCTAAAAGTGGTACCACCAGACCCGGAGATCAGCTGAATGGATTCCAAAAAGGTAAAAATCAAATGTTTAACTCTGGGGGAGCTGGAAAAAGAAAATAAAAAAAACATCTTTTATAAACACGCCTTAGAAAAATACATTATTGGTGAAACCAGGCCTGGACGTACTGAATATAAGTGCAAATTTAATCTGTAGACAGTAAATGGCACTTATCAGCAGAAATACAGCAGTTACCATGGTTACCCATGTTAACAGCATTATAACGGGCATTACAGACCATTTTGCAAGATGTAAACAACACTAGTCCAGAAGCACTTCTTGTTGTTTTTGGGTTTACAGTTCACATTTATTTTACATTTTGATTCAGTTCTAAATTTTCTGTTGGTTGTATTTTGTTCTAATATAAAGTAATGTTAGTATTTTGTTCAGTGTTAAAAAACTGAAAAGTGCTTCTGGACCAGTGTTGTTGTTTACATCTTGCAAAATGGTCTATACAGCAATAAGAAAATCATCTAGACTTTCCTCGAGACATTTCCCTCAAGAGACTCATTCATATCAACTTTGCATCCCAAACATAGATCGATCAAAATGTAACAAAAAGTATGGATCGATGCCACACATAAAAAATTGACTTGAGGTACCTTTATTTTGACACTCTCCACGTCCTCATTCCTTGACGTAATGCATTTCCGCCAAAGCGTGCATCTCTGTTTATGTTCATCTGCTAGCGTCAGCAAGTGAATGCGATGCATCAACAAAGCAGACAGAAGACGAGCATGTGTTTGGCACAGTATGTGATATTATCCATGCAAAACACAGTGTCCTCTGTCCTGAACATATTGATCAGTTGATTTATTTTAAAGAAAAATCTCTCAAAAGAGACCAGCACTTGTTTGAATGTTAAATCTGAAGTTGTGTGACAGATCAAATGCCTAAGTTTAACAGCTTTATTTTTTATATTATTTTTTTTTTAAATTTAATAATTTTTTTCTAAAACTTCCTCCGTGATATATAGGCCGATAAATATTCATATTAATTTCACAATGAAAAACTCCCAGACCGCGGACATCTTGTCTTTGCGCTAGACTAGCATACTCTTCTTAAGCCCGCAACACGTGTCATCTTCATGCTATGTCACAGAAAGCACCAATCAAAACTCCACATGGCCAGCAATGAGCAAGTGAAGTGGTTCAACAAACCGAAATAATCCATAATTTATCGGCTTTTATTTATCGGCCGAATTTTACTGTCAGACCGATAACCGATAATATTAAAAATAACAGTTATCGGCCAATAACGATATGTCGGCCGATATATCGTGCATCCCTAGTTGCCATCATAAACTTGATTTTATGTCATATTTTGCCACTCATCATTCATTTTTCTTTATTTAAAAAAATGTGTATTTTTGTTAGATTGTTTATTGTAAATGTTTCCGATTTGGATGGAGATTGTGTCATTTTCAAAGAGTTTAATTAAATCTTCATGTTATATATTTTGCTTGCATTTGTAAGTACAAATGTAACTGCTTAACTACGCACGTAAGATAAAAATATTAAGCGTTTGATGTATTGGCAAATTTTTTTTTATAAATATATATTTTTTTGATATCATATCGTAACGAACTGTACCCCTAGCCGGATGCTGATCGTGTGTTGGAGAGCAAAAAATGCCCGGTTCTAATTTATGGCCGGTGTGCATCTTTTGGACCAGTGTGAACAAAGTTGATCAGTGTTATTTGTATCGATAATCGGATGGTTTAAATTTGTATGGTTTTAAAGTTTAAACGATGTAACTTAAATGTTCAGTTTTGGGTGATTCTTACGAAATCCAGACTTAGAAGGTGTCCAGCATCAGCTTTTTTTTTTAAAGCTCTTGAAGCCAATTTTTTTGCACATATAAGATTAAGGTCTGAACTTACTATAACCACACTACAACCATTTTTAGAGGATTAAAAAATATTTCATATAGAATTATTTAATTTTTTTTTAGATTATCATTATCAAAAATTATCATTACCGCAACATGATAATACATTTAATATATATGCATTTACAAACTCATGTTTCGGTAATGAGAACTAAAAAGTTGCCTAGGTACTATGACAAACAAAATTTCAACTTTTATCTGGAGAGAAAAAATAAGAACTGCTTACCTGGTAGCCATCTTGAGTGTCACAGTCAATTATGTCCCTTCCAACAATAAAAAAAAATGTTAGTTCAATGAGGGCTTAAACAATGATTGAAAATTGTTGCGGAGGATGAGAAAAGTTTTCTTGGACACATTTCTATTCCTTATTATTGTCTCTACATTTACCAATGATCACCAAATACCACATGTTTCTTTACTGTAAAAGTTTATAGTATAACATGCACTGAAGCTTTTTATTTTATTTTTTAGATTTTTTAATTATAAATATTTCCATGTCAAAGAACCCAAATTCAATTATATACACATTGTGGTAATTAAAATGTTTCCCTTAAATGTGAAAAAAACAACAATATTGGTTTGCATGATGTCATTTGAAATCATGTGCAAAATAGTACATGAAGAGATGTTTGTAACTGTATGCTTCTTATTTTGATACTCTTACATTGCATTTACTTTTTTGATCAAAATGTTTCATGACACCTCATAAGTCTAATTTTGCGAGAATCATCTTTTTACATTGGCTTTACATTGAGGTTGATGATATGTTAATGCCTTATAGGTATCAAATGCACGGCCCGAGGAGAGCAAAATGAAACAAGATGACCTCTCTAAAATTCTTACCAGTGTTCAGAGTGTCCATGAGCAGCAAGAGAACATGGATGCTAGACTTGCCACCCTGAAAAGGTAATGGAGTAGTCTTGTGTGAATTCAGTTGTCTTATCTGTGTACATTTGATCCAGTTTTGTATGAAGCCAAGGGAAAAGAGAGTGGTGCAATATGCAAATGTCTTTGATTATGATTCCAAATAAGACCCAGCATGCAGCAGTGTGTTTTGCATGGCCACACGCAACCAACCCAACACAACCCGCTGTTTTTCTTGCACAAGAATGTAAAAATCCTGTTTGCCTTTCTGTTCCTCAGAGAGAATGAAGCTTTGTGGACGGAGCTTTCAGACCTCAGACAGAAACACGTGCAACAGCAACAAGTCATAAAGGAGGTACGTTTCATTAGTTTTGCAACACACAAAAAACGTGCGCTTATTGAAACTAATCTTGCTTTTTGCTTCATTGCATTGTCTCTATTAGCTGGTGCAGTTCATCTTTACATTGGTTCAGAACAATCGCATGTTAAACTTGAAACGCAAGAGGTGAGACCAAGTTGTGTGTTATTCTGGAATTTAATTGCATGCTTTCACTTTTCTTTTAGCAATGTAGTCTTTGGTTATGTGTGATTCCAGACCGCTTGCACTGAACAGCAATGGAAAGAAGGCGAAATTCATCCAGCAGATTTTCGAAGAAACCATAGACAACAGCAAAGTAAGTGTAGAGCCATGCGAATGTGACAAAGTACTATGACGTCTCGCCTTCCTTGTCCATTATTTTTTTGTTTAACCGTAATGTTGCTGTTTATTATCCTGCGTTTTTCTCTCTTAATGAGACTTTGTGTTAAAAGTGTCCCTGCTCATGGAAACGAACCTTAAATTGTGCAATGGACCATCTGTTAAATTCACGTTGGTGGGAGACTGATTTTATTTATAAAATAATATTTAGTAATTACAATATTACCATTTAATATCAAAGCTTCGTGTTTTGTTTGTTCGATATTCATTTCGTATCTTCTCTGTTAGTCCGCAGTAAATGGCCTTAACGGGATAAAGAACGGCTCTGACATTTCCGATGAAGTCATCATCTGTGATGTCACAGACGAAGATCTGGAAGTTGCAGATAGCACGTCAGTAGCGGTTGATCAAGGGTGAGCATTATTATTTTTATATATATATTAACTTGGAGATCATTTTTTGTTTATCTACGTTGGGTTTTGAATTCATGTTTTGTGTTTTTGCAGGGATGCCGAAATCGTGGAAATCGGGTTCGAAAGCGGCCCCACCACAAGAGACGACAGCATAAATGGCACTGTAACAAATTCAACTGTTCAACAAGAAGCGCAAGCAACCAAAAGCGTCTCTGATGTTTCACCAAGCAACAGTGCCCTGCAATTAAACAAACCCTCAGGTCTAAGTTTAGAGGATCCGTTCAAGCTGATGGACTCCATTCTCAGTGAAAATGGAGCTATTTCACAAAACATCAACCTTCTTGGCAAGTAAGTAGGCTGGTATAGTATGAGGCAAATTAATTATTTGTATTTATCATTAGCTTCTTAGTTTAAAAAGTCTTTAATTGCTTTTGGATAAAAGCATCTGCTAAATGTAAATGTTCTCAACCTAAAGGAGCAACAGATGACCGACAAACAATATTTTGCATTTAAATTTATTTTGGGCCAAAAATGTAGCCTTATTATGAATTTGAATGTGTATATTTTTCCAGTTGGGAGTTTGTAACTTTTTGTAACTACACAGGTTGGAGCTGATGGACTATCTGGATAGCATTGACTGCAGTCTGGAGGACTTTCAGTCCATGCTGTATGGAAAACATTTCAGCATTGACCCAGACATTGAAGAGGTGTGTTTGGATGTAAATAATTTATTTCTGTGCATTCATTTTTGTTGTGGTCATGTTAAACTATAACCATTAAACCCTGTTAACCGGGCTATCAAAAAGAAAGGGATCACAGATATGTGAAATTCCAGGTTAAAGTCTCAATCTAATTTTGAGATTTAGGAGCAGCAAAGTTTGATTTCACTTACTGTATTCGCTCTTTGACATGACCTAAGTCAATATAAAATATATACATTTTCACAGGATGTTTTTAACATTTTGGTAGGATAATTTTATGTAAAAAAAAAGTAAATTACAAAAACATTCGCCGGGGTTTCATAGACTTGGTCACATATTTATGGAAATTAATGGAATACTTTATTTATGGAAATGCAAGTTTAATACTGAATCTAATTTAACTTCTTTAAGTTAAATGCCTCCTTTCTGACCTTTCCTGGAAAACAATTTCTTTCTGTCAAGCTCTTTTTTAACTCTTTCCCTGCCATTGACAAGTTAACTTGTCAATGAAGAGAAAATGCTTCCCTGCCAATGACGAGTTTTTATGTCAATCCATATTCCAGCTATTTTCCACCAGGTGACGCTCTTACCAATTTGTAAAACCCAGAAGTATTCCCTTAGGTCAAACATTAAAAACACGGTGTATGTTTTGATCATTGCTCTAAATCTGATCTCTATCAAAAGTAGGGATGCACCGATACTGGTATCGGGTATCGGCCTCGATACCACATTTTCTAAAGTACTCGTTAAAAGTCCCCCAATACCTGGAATCGATACCACAGTCTGAGAAATGTCTATGTTTGAGCGGTGTGTAAGGGGTTAATGACTCTTGTGTTGTCCAAAGAGGCAGAGTTTACAACAAACTGGAAAACTAGTCCTTTGTTTTTTGTTAAATTATATGACTAAAGCTGTTACCTGTAAATTTAAATCGTGTTTTTATATTAAGTACTCGGTATCGGCAAGTACTGAAATGCAAGTACTCGTACTCATACTCGTATTCCAAAAAAGTGGTATCGGTGCATCCCTAATCAAAAGTCCCCCAAAATGCAATTATCTCAGCTTTTTGCTCAAAATTTGGTATTTTTTAAGAAACCTACCCATATTTGAGAGGTGAAAAAAAGAGAACAAATGAGGGTAGGATGAAAGAGGGTTTTTTTATTATATTGTATGTTTATATATTTAAAGGACAAGTTCAGTATTTTACACTTAAAGCCCTGTTTTCAGATTGTTTATGATGAAATAGAACGGTTTTGACCGAAATTTCGACATATAATGCTGGCCCGAGAATTTTCGGGTGTTTGTTGTCTCACCTCCCACCTCTATAATGGCTTTATAGGTGCACTGGAACAATCCTTCCTAAAATGCATTAAACTTTCGTTTACAAAGACGTAAAACTCACCCAGTGGTCAGGGGTGTTCACTGATATGCTCACACAAAAATCGCTGCAAAAGACGCATTCCAACAGGTTTTATCGTAGTTTTGTCCAACTCCATTGACTTGTATTAGATGTGCTGTGAGGTACGGTATTACTCCGCGCTGGGAACTTTGTTTCTATTCGTGCAATTGGCAAAGGTGGATTATCGCCACCTACTGGCTTAGAGTGTCTATTATTCAAGCTCTAAGCGGAACGAATGTACGGGTGTGAGGCGTTTGGAAAAATAGGTCCACTACGAATGCTAAAACAGCTGTTGGAAAGCATCTTTTGCAGCGATTTTTGTGTGAGCATATCAGTGAACACCCCTGACCACTCGGTAAGTTTCACGTCTTTGTAAACAAAAGTTTAATGCATTTTAGGAAGGATTGTTCCAGTGCACCTATACACACATTGTAGAGGTGTGAGGTGAAACAAAAACCCCCGAAAATTCTCGGGGCAGCCGCATATGTCGAAATTTCAGTCAAAACCGTTCTATTTCATCACAAACAATCTGAAAACAGGGCTTTAGGGGGTAAAATACCGAACTTGTCCTTTAAAGAACAACATTTTCTGGAAGGCATAAAACGTTTTATAAAATCATAAAAAATGCTGGCGCTGGCATTTATTTTTTAAATCTCTGATAAGAGAAAGAGTTAATAAATCTTTTATATTCAGATAATACTTAGGAAGAAATTAAAGGGATAGTTACGCTAACCCAAAAATTTATATATTCTGTCATCATTTACTCACTGTCATGTTGTTACAAGAACAGGTGGATGCTGCACATTGGTGGTGGTTGAGAAGATTCCCCCATTCATATGTAAAGTGCTATAGAAAAGCGCTATATAAATGTAACAAATTATTATTATTATTACTAACCTGTATACATTTTTTTTTTTTTTTGTTCTGCTGAACACAAAAAAATATTTTTAATGAAGCAGGAAACAGAAGCACCACTGACTTTCATAGTAGGAAATTATACTACAATAGAAGTCAATGGTGCTCGAAAACAGTTTAAACATTAGCCAAATTATCTTCCTTTGTGTTCCGCTTAACATTTTTTTTATACAGTTAACTCTTTCACCGCCAGCGTTTTTAAAAAAAGTTGCCAGCCAGCGCCAGCGTTTTTCATGATTTTCACCAAAGTTTAATGCCTTCCAGAAAATGTTCTTCTTTAAATAAATAAACATACAATATATACCAAATGAAAGAACAGACCCTCTGCTTTCAAACAAAAAAAAAACGTTTCATCCTACCTTTAGTTGTTCTTTTGCAATCAGCTTTTGAATATGGGTAGGTTTTTGCAAAAACACCATATTTTGAGCAAAAAGCAGAGATAATTCCATATTTGTGACGGACTTTTCATAGAGATCCCATTCAGAGCGATCTTTAGAACAGACACGGACATGCAGCAGCTTGCCATAGGGCAATACTTCCGGTTTTAAAAAGTTGCGGTATTGCGGAAAGACGGAAAATCTCGTCATTGGCGGGGAAGCATTTTCTCTTAATTGACGAGATATCTCGTCAATGGCGGGGAAAGAGTTAATAATAACATTAGGGTGAGTAAACAATGACGGAATTTTAATTTTTGTGTTAACCATCCCTTTAACAAAGTCAAGCTGATAATATAGTGTAGTTTTAGAGATTTTAGCAGCAATAGATTTTGATGTGAATTGCAAAAAATGCAAAAACACTTTTTTGAAAATTGCCTCATTTTCCAGCTCTCCTAGAGTTAAACATTTGATTTTTATCGTTTTGGAATCCATTCAGCTGATCTCCTGTCTGGCGCTAGCACTTTTAGCATAGCTTAGCATAATCCATTGAATCTGATTAGACCATTAGCATCGCACTCAAAAATAACCAGAGTTTGGATATTTTTCCTATTCAAAACGATTTTCTGGGCAGATATGGCTAGGAACTATACTCTCACTCTGGCGTAATAATCAAGGACTTTGCTGCCGTACCATGGCTGCAGCAGGCGCAATTATATTACGCAGTGCCCGAAAATAGTCCCCTTCTTTTTAAAGTTACCAAGGGGACTATTTTCGGGCACTGCATTATATCATTGGCTATTGGTATAACTCTCTGGTTATTTTTTTGCCCAATGCTAATGGTCTAATCAGATTCAATGGATTATGCTACGCTATGCTAAAGTAGTAACACCAGATCCGGAGATCAGCTGAATGGATTCCAAAATGGTACAAATCTAATGTTAAATGAGCCTATTTTCAAGTGGAGTGTCCCCTTAAGGTTTTAAAGATAGTAACAGTTGTCTATTTATTGAAATAATATTTTGTTGAATTTTACTGTTGACAGGAAACTGGCATGAAAACAAATCATGACATCGACAAAGACAGAAATGGAAAATCGGATCCTAATAATGCAGGTAACTATTGCACGTTCCCTGCCAGATCAGTATCGACTATCTTTTATACCTTGTGCTGTGTTGTTGTCGCTGACATGTCTGTTTCCTCAATTCAGATAGGCAGTTGATTCAGTACACCACCTGCCCTCTACTGGCCTTGCTGGACGGATGCACCCCTTTATCCCCATCTACAGATCCCTCCGCCGACGAGCCGGCAGATCTGCTGGAGAAAGCCCTCGAGACCGAACCCCCTCGCAACTCTCTGATCCGACTTGAGCCGCTTACAGAAGCAGAGGCGAACGAGGCCACGCTCTTCTACATGTGCGAACTGAACTCAGACCTGCCCAACGCTGACATAGCACAGCTGGATATCTGAAAGGAAATCTGGGGCATGTTTTTTTGTAAATATTCATCAAAATGATGATATATTTATTTGCCAGAATGTTTTTGGTACCATCTGTCCACAAGTTTGTCATTCCTGCATTTCACAATTTTTTTTATATTGTTCAACAGTATCGCTATCAGATGACGCTGCTGGTTATGTTGCTGGTTTAAATTGCAGCTTATGTGAGAAGCATGTTTTTACCGGTTCAGTAAAGATCGAAGATTGTCAAAGAGCTATTCTTTACGTATGGTATATGGTATAGAAGTGCTTGCCTGATGTGTTAATCTCTCTAATCCCAATAGCCATGATAAATCTGTCGTATGGTTAGTTCTGTAATGTTGGGCAGTATAGTTTGTTTTTTTTAATGTGAACATTTCATCGTTAATACTGTGTTTCAGAGTAGCATTAAAGGATTCGTATGTGTCAACCCGCTGTGTTTTATGCACTTCACTCAGAAAATCAGGGTTTTAAACCTTTAATAAGATGTTGGATAATAACAACGCACTTGTCAGTTGTAAGAAATAAAACAAAAAGTCAGTACAGGACCATTTTCAAGAAATACGATCATGCATAAGACTAAAAGGATACGAAGAGAAACAAATAATCGAGGGATTCAGTGCAAAACACAGTTCAACATAAATGCACATTGGCTACAAGCTTAAAAATAAAGCCATACACTAACAACTAACATTTGCGAGTTGCAAAAAAGTTAGCACTGTTACAGTCAATATCAGAAAGCGAACTATAATCATAAATTGCTTGTATATTTTTCATACTATTGCAACACTGTATACGAATCAGAGTCGAATGACTTATGAACTGCATTGTCACTACATGAATAACTTAAGATACATTTGTTGAAACTATACAGAGATCATAATAATCACTGTAAGATTGTACCTACGATTTTTGGAGAACACAGTGGGAATATATTAACATCACAAGAAAATCAAGCTGCGTTCTTCATTTCGGCCTATATTTTAACACCTACGTAACATGCAAGATAAAAAACCCATGAGGTTAGCTGAGGGAATGAAGCAGAAGCACTCGTAGTATTTACATTTAGGAATGCTATCCTATAGAGATTAATATTCACAAAGATGACGCGGGAGCTTTGCGACAAGCTTTTGTTTTCATTGGCCTCTCAGTCGAAGTCGCGGTTGGTGAGGACCAGCGGAGCCACCAGGGTCCACACGTAAAGAGAGATGCAGATCCAGCTGGAGGAGATCTTCACCCACACAGATGGCCATTTGCTGGTTATGGTCTGATAGTTGGCGTCGGGGCTGTAAAAACAAATAAAGGGAAAAATCTGATTTAGTGATGGGCAACGCTTAATCGTGATTAATCGCATACAAAATAAAAGTGAGTTTTTGCATAATATATAAGTGTGTACTGTGTGTAATTATTATTTATATAATTATAAATACGCACACATTCATGCATTTATTTAAGAAACATTTACATATTTACACACATATATAATTAATTTTTTTACATGTATATATTTATTTAATTATTTATATTTGTATATTTTCTATATCATATATAAATTAAAAACATTGACATATACATAATTTTTTTTAAATGTATTTGTGAAATGTATTGTGTTTAAATATACATAATAATAATAACACACATATTATGCAAAAACTCTTATTTTGTATGCGATTAATTGTTGCCCACCTAGTTGCGTTTCCAGAAATAGAAATTTTGCAATAAAGCTTTTACACCTGCATGAGATAGTTTTGGACAATTCGGAAAAGAAATACAATATATCGTAGCATTGCAAAAATAGATTTTGCATTTACAGGTCAACTAAAAGAGTCAAATGATCATTCTTTAAAGATGCGAAATCGTTTAGTATAACATCCCCAACAACACGCCATAGATGGCCGCTCCCAAATATAGTGGCTTTCCTTGCCATTCATTTCTAAATAAGATTTTAAGCCTAAATTTCCTTTGGGATAAATAAAGTATCAATCAATTAATAAAACTGTGTTTGCTTTAATCAAAAATAATAATTAGTATGGTGGTGCGATATATGTTAACCCAACAACGATTTTTCTTTTCTTATCGGTAAAGGATAAAATTAAAAAATTTTGTTACATAGCATTGCTTAATGGTAACAACATCTTTTTGCAATAGTTTTATAACTCTTTCCCCGCCATTGACGAGTTATTTAATCAATTAACTCATTCCCCGCCAGCAATTTTTTTGAAAAGTTGCCCGCCAGCATTGATTTCACAAAATGCCTTCCTGGAAATTTTTCTTCTAAAAATATATAAACATACAAATATATCAAATGAAAGAACATACCCTCTGTGTTCAAACAAACAAACAAACGGTTTCATCCTATCTATATATTTTTTCTCTGTTTATAAACTCTTAAATATGGGTATTTTTCTTTAAAAATAAAATTGTTTAGCAAAAAGCTGAAATAATTGCATTTTTGTGAAGGAATTTTGTTTATATTATGATTATCAAAACATACATAGAGTTTAAAATTTGTAAAAAACGTTTTGCCTTTAGTTTAGTCATAATCACATTGTAGATTAACATAAAAATTCTTCAGATTTTTTTCTTCAAACACGTTTTTTATGCAAATGTTTTCGTCAATGGCGAGAAAAGAGTTAATAAAAAAACACGTTTGCATGGAAAAAATGTTCCTGATGAGGTTTTATGTTAATCTGTAATACAGTAATTATCCACTTACCCAATTTATAAAAAACTGAAGCAAATTAAATTTTTTACTAAATTTAAACTCTGTATGTTTTGATAATCATTCTGAATCTGATCTCTAACAAAATTAATTCACAAAAATGCAATTATTTCAGCTTTTTGCTACATTTTTTTTTTTTTTAAAGAAAAATACCCATATTTAAGAGTTTATAAGCACAGAAAAAATATAGATCGGATAAAAATGTTCCCGTTTTGTTTGTTTGTTTGAAAGCAGAGGGTCTGTTCTTTCATTTGATATATTTGTATGTCTCTATATTTTTAGAAGAAAATTTTCCTGGAAGGCATTTTGTGAAACTTTTGAGAAAAATCACAATGCCTGGTGGGCAACTTTTCAAAAAATGGCTGGCGGGGAATGAGTTTATAAACATTGAAAAGGTTTGTGACGGAAACCAGGCTCATATCCCACAGTAATATTTCATATCTCATGGTGTGTTTTGCATTCCCAAATACGAAATAAGAAAAAACGCAAAAACACACCTGTACCAGTTGGTGAGTGTCATCATGATGTACAAGGAGGCCAAGAAAAGCATGAAGTGGAAGAAAGAGTAGCTATAGGTGACTCCATCCTTCTCATTGTCGACAGCGCGGCTAGTGCCGTCGCCTACTTCAAAGCTGTCAGGAGCGGGGCCGTCCTCGATCAAAGCAGATTCATCGCTGGTGAGGGTCAACTTGTTCACCTGAGTGTTGCTGGAGTTGCGGATACTAAGGAAGTTAAACAGAAAACTAAATGACAAACCTGTGGGTTGTTCACAAGTAGGTGTCATTTATCGAATGAGAAAATCGCTTACCTGGAGTACAGCACACACATCAGGAACAAAATCAATCCCACAACACCTTGGGCATCCCACCACTGAACAACACGGTCTTGACCAGCGGGGCTGGTGCTGTTGAGTCCAATGATGCCCAGCAAGCTGGGGTTGCATTTTCGGTCTTGGGGAGAAAATAATAATTTTATTGTGGAAATCTTTTGCTGTACTTTAATACTTAGAGAGCAACTTACTTTTTTTTTAAGCATAATCGTTTCACTTTCAACATTTACATTACTCTACAAGATTATGCATTTTTAAAAAGGCAATCCCAGAATGCATTGCATCAAACAAGTCTACAAGAAACAATGTGTGTAGCATGCTATTGTGTAGTTAAATATCACTTTACTATGAGTATGCAATGCATATGATAACTGTTATAATGCCATCTTAAAAAGAAAACTGTCAATGTAGGAAGCTCACTAGGTTTTGGAACAGAACTTTTGACTTCCTTGAAACAAATATCTTATGATTCTCACCAGGCTCATTGCTCATAGCAGACCAAGTCAGATACATGGTGTATAAAGTCACAATCGAGGACTGCAAGAGACCAGACCTGGGCTGGGACTCCTGGAAAAAAAGAAAACAACATTAACATTAAATAATGAAATAAAGCTTGGTAGGTTGTTAAAAAACAGAAGATTATGCAGCTTAAGATTTATTACCTGGATGTTAGGCAAGACGGACAAAACAGAAGCCCCCACACACAGCAGCATATTGATGCTAATGAAGACTTTGTTCTCGGTGCAGCCATCGGAGTGAGTGTAATACACATAGAAGAGAACCAGAGACATCAGGGACAGGGCGTAGTTGATGGTTGTGGCAGACAGAAGAGCTATGAAGGGTGGGAAAAAATATGTTTTTACGTTTTAGTTAGCTACTCCCTAACACAAATCTCACTCGAGATCAAACAAAACCCAAGATCTCATACCTGCATACCAGCAGCGAGAGTTTCCCTCTTCCATTTTCTCCACCCAGGACTCATTCCAGGAATGAGCAAAATCAATCAGGAGCACCAGCTGGATGAGGATGAAACAGAACGCTCCAGCCATGCCGACGTAAAACCAGACTGAAGAAGAACCAGAAGATCATTAGAAACTGAAACTCATAACATCTCCATTGTTGTAAAGACAAGTTATTTGGATTTAGATTGTATTTTTGATTCTTATGAAACTTATAAACTAACAAAAGCAGTACTTATTTGGGGAACACTTTCTACATGATTCTCAAAGCTAATAATTGTATTAATTGATTATCATTACCAGTAGTAAATGAGCCTTCAGGAATGAAGAAAGCTCCAACTGTAATAGCAATGATAGCTGCAAACTTGAAAAACCAAAACCTGGGGAGGAACATATGAGAAGATTTTAGTTATATAAAATATAGAACTAAATATTAGTTTATAATATTTTGCTTTACCAATAAACTGAAATTAGTTTTATTAAAATAAACGAAACTTAAATAGCAACAGAAGTAAAAAAAAAACGAATACAATTAAAAATGCTCATTCCAAAAGTACTAAAGATTAAAACTAATTTACTAAATATTAAACGAAAATAGGCAAATTTAATAAATATTAAATGAAAATCAGCTGATTTACTGATTAATTGAAAATAAGCTAAATTACTGAATATTAAATGAAAATAAGCATATTTACTAAATATTAAATAAAAATAAGCAAATTTACTAAATATTAAACGAAAATAAGCTAAATGACTGATTAATTGAAAATAAGCTAAATTACTGAATACTTACCGAAAATAAGCAAATTTACTAAATATTAAATGAAAATAAGCAAATTTACTAAATATTAAATGAAAATAAGCAAATTTACTAAATAACTTAACAAAAATAGGCAAATTTACTAAATATTAAACGAATATAAGCTAAATTACTGATTAAATGAAAATAAGCTAAATTACTAAAAAATTAAACAAAAAAAAGCACATTTACTAAATAATTAACAAAAATAAGCAAATTTACTAAATATTAAACAAAAATAGATAGATTTACTAAATATTGAATGAATATAAGCTAAATTACTAAATATTAAATGAAAATAAGCAAATTTACTAAATATTAAATAAAAATAAGCAAATTTACTAAATAATTAACGAAAATAGGCAAATTTACTAAATATTAAACGAAAATAAGCTAAATTACTGAATATTAAATGAAAATAAGCAAATTTACTAAATATTAAATAAAAATAAGCAAATTTACTAAATAATTAACGAAAATAGGCAAATTTACTAAATATTAAACGAAAATAAGCTAAATGACTGATTAATTGAAAATAAGCTAAATTACTGAATACTTACCGAAAATAAGCAAATTTACTAAATATTAAATGAAAATAAGCAAATTTAGTAAATATTAAATGAAAATAAGCAAATTTACTAAATAACTTAACAAAAATAGGCAAATTTACTAAATATTAAACGAATATAAGCTAAATTAAAGATTAAATGAAAATAAGCTAAATTACTAAAATATTAAACAAAAATAAGCACATTTACCAAATAATTAACAAAAATAAGCAAATTTACTAAATATTAACTCTTTCACCGCCAGCGTTTTTAAAAAAAAGTTGCCAGCCAGCGTTTTTCATGATTTTCACCAAAGTTTAATGCCTTCCAGAAAATGTTCTTCTTTAAATAAATAAACATACAATATACCAAATGAAAGAACAGACCCTCTGCTTTCAAACAAAAAAAAAACGTTTCATCCTACCTTTAGTGGTTCTTTTGCAATCAGCTTTTGAATATGGGTAGGTTTTTGCAAAAACACCATATTTTGAGCAAAAAGCAAAAATAATTCCATTTTTGTGACGGACTTTTCATAGAGATCCCATCCAGAGCGATCTTTAAAACAGACACGGACATGCAGCAGCTTGCCATAGGGCAATACTTCCGGTTTTAAAAAGTTGCGGAATAGTATAGAATACCTGGTGGATAGTAGCGGTATTGCGGAAAGACGGAAAATCTCGTCATTGGCAGGGAAGCGTTTTCATTTAATTGACGAGATATCTCGTCAATGGCGGGGAAAGAGTTAAACAAAAATAGATAGATTTACTAAATATTGAATGAATATAAGCTAAATTACTAAATATTAAAAGAAATGCAAATGTACTAAAAAAAAAGGATATTTACTAAACATTAAACAAAAATAGGCAAATTTACTAAATATTAGATGAAAATAAGCTAAATACTGAATATTAAACGAAAATAAGCAAAATTACTGAATATTAAAAGAAATGCAAATGTACTAAATATTGAAAAAAAAAGGATATTTACTAAACATTAAACGAAAATAGGCAAATTTACTAAATATTAAATGAAAATAAGCTAAATATTGAATATTAAATGAAAATTAGCAAAATTACTAAGATGACATATAACTGATATATATTCATAAATTTAGACCTAAATATTATCTGAAAAACAAAGTAAACTAAAATTAGAAATGTTTCTTTACCAATAAACTGAAATGAGTTCTAATAAAATAAATGAACTTAAATAGCAATAGAAGTTAAAAGAAATAAAGAAGTAATAAAATAACTAAATTACTAAATAATAAATGGAAATCAGCAAACTACTAAATATGAAGTTAAAATAAGAAAAATTACTAAATATTAATAAAAAATTAACAGGAAAACTAACAAAGTTTCAGGGGCCTCATTTATAAAACTGTACATAGGATCCTTACTAAAAATCTACGTACAAACAAAAGCCAAGTTGGCGTATGTCAAAAAATATTCAGATTTATAAAACCATGCGTACGCATACAAGCAAGCAATGTTCCCTTTACATATCACCTGCAATTCTGTGTACATGAATCTGCCTAATATCCCATCCATGCTATCCTGTATTTCATGCATCTTGCGCTTCCGTAGTGGACAATGTGATGGCGAGACAGCGCTGATTAAATATTTAAAATTAATTTTGATTTTAGATTGGATTTTACAAGAGGTAGCCTATATGAAACAATTATCCCGCAGTACAAGCGAAAATAACACTCCTGGATTTTATCGTCATGGATCTAACGTTGATTTGGAGTGAAATTAAATGTGTGTGTGGCATTAATACTTATAATCGTTCTTATAGACCCTTTTACTGTTTGTACACAATGATGACGTGGCAGCGTATGCGCGCGCATTTAGGCAACGGAAGTATCGTAAGAATCAGCAGTGAAGCAACACAAACAGTAAGTTATTTTAAAAAAGTTGACTTTATCAACATTTTCAACACAGCTACCAGATCCGTGTACTATAGTGGAGTGGATAGAAGACGTTAGCAGATGGCCAAAAATAAAGTTGCCAGATACATATATACGTATATTAGTATATTATATTTGAGCAACCAAACGCAACAACCAGACAATTTGATGCTGGGAAACCGTTTTAATAAACTTTCTGAGTTGCTACCACGTTAGAACCAATGGGGAATAACACTTCTTCCGTTGCCCAAATGCGCGCGCAGGCTATTTGATCACGTGAGCTGTAAAAGGGTCTATAATCTGATTTCAGTTCACTACCTCACCATCTGTGTCGCCAATTCCCCTTAATTGAATCCAGAATGTGTGTATGCATGGGTCAGAGTTTACTTACAGGTGCGCACATTGTTCCGTCAAATTTTTTTATAGATCACAATCTTTGTGTGGGAAGTGGCGTACGCATGGTTTCAGCCCCGTTTTGTGTGTACGCACACTTTATAAATGAAGCCCCAGATCTTTAACACCTATCCTACATACCCATTATGCACAGCGGCTCGTGGGTCGTGGCTGCTCTTAACCTTGACCATGATGAGAGCGAAAAGCAAGTAGAACATGGCCATTCCAAAGCACACACGGTACACAGCCTTATACCCCACCAACACATCACAGTTAACGTGACCTTCAACCCCCGGGATGGACGACCCAATTCCTCCTTCACAAAAGCCTGGAATCTGCAGTGACAACAGCACAGAAACGATCAGAACGCTTCAATCGCAGACAATAAATACAAATTGAACACTGCTTAATAATGACCTTCTTTAGATGGCCCTCCATGCCAGGCATAAGCATGATACAGGCGACCCCCACGCCCAACAGCATGAAGAAGGCATAGATCAGCCGAGTGACGGTCGAGTTATTTCCACTCGGACAGCATCTGCACAGCAGGCAAGGAGCACTGCCACAAAGGCAAGGAATCTACGGAAAACAAAACACATTATAAATGCTAGAAAGGTATATAAAGATGTGTATATACATACATACACACATATACATATATTGGTCTGATATATCAGTGCATTTTGATTCAGGTATACTACTAAACTTTGATGGTTTAATGACTCACCAACAAAGACACACCAAATAAATGGTTGGCTTATGTTAATATATCAACAGTGTTTAGATGTGATTAGTTTAAACAGAAAAAAATCCTTCATAAAATAGGTATGTGTTGGGATTGGGAACAACTTTACATTACCAAACACTTATATTAGGCACAAAATATTAATAATAAAAAATGTTATAGTTTTTTGACATTATCGGTTTAAACCTTTAGACATTGTATACCTATACATTATATGAATAATTCAGATTAATCACTTATAACTTTACACTTATAATGGTAAATACTCTTTAAGTCCCCATGTTTTCTGTTTGTGTTATGAACTGACATGTGATAGGTGTTTTGATGTCGCAACAACTATAATCATATTAACACCACCTTCATTAAAAACCTCATGTTAATCTTCTATAAAACGTGTTAAATCAACCAGGTGTTGTTTGATCTATTGTTAATGAAAGTCATTTTCAGAAACAAAAACAAAGATTTGCTTTATCAGAAGAGGGGAACCACCCAGCTTACATTATGCATTTCATAAAGCAATATTTCTCGATCGAGTTATATCACAACACATTGTAAATCTAACAGTATTACTTCTATGTGTCAACGGGGGGTATTTATTCACAAGACTGGGTTTTATAAATGTAGGGCATCGCGTAAGGCCCGACACCATTTTATCTTTCTGTTTGTCATCTATTTTGGGATCAGATACTATGCGGAAACGAATATTTAGTTTAATTCGCACTTCTAGGCGATTACATTTCGACTTAATCGTGAATTAAGTAAATAAACTCACCCAACTAGCCATTGAACACAGCCCTAGTACGGCCCCCATGTTTAACGTTGATGTCTGGTGTTTTTCCGGACGGGGTATGAAAATGGACGCAGTGTGTTTACAGTAAAAGCGCTGCTCTCTGGTGAAGCCGGCCGCCACATGACAGTCAGCAATTTAATATTTCAAAATAAAAGTCTTTGGCGCGAGTGTTTCTGTAGTTTGTAGTACGTAAATTTGTTTTATTTTCATAAATGGTTAAAATGTTCAGAACGGTGGGTGATAAACGGGTAGGTCGGAGGTCGCACATTGGGACGGATTAGCATTGGTGCAGAGTGGTTTTTTATTAACCTTCAAAAATGAAAAAATAACAATACAAAACCATATGACCAAAGTCCATGTCCTGTAATATGTGGGTCAGGTGTGTGGTCTCATGACCAGAAATGTATGTAAATTAATAAGAGAAAAATTATATTACCATGTAAGATGTTTATGATTATTTTTATTGTCAGTTCTTTTTCGGGGATATACGTAGGAATCAAACTTTTAGTTTGTTTGAGAACTATATCGTAATCGTTTCTTGCTTCACATCAATCCATTTCTGCGTTCTTAGCTCGTAAATTTTCTGAAAATTTTATATCCTTGTCTACGTTTGTTAATTGTGTATTATTTATAGATTTAAAAAATTACATTGCACAATTATAGCCTATGGCAAGCATGCACTTTTATTATGTGCACAGAAATTCACTATTACATGACGAAATTAGCCTATAGTTTCTAAAATAGAAATTTATTATAGAACTTCGTGTTTGTTTATTTATTACATAGACATTTATTTGAATATTTATTTGATATTTTTTCATGGATTATTCTTAGCTTTAGATATTTTAATCATTTTTCCAATGTGATTTATTTATGAAAAATGCTCTTTATTGCTATTTAATTACATAGTTAAAGTTTTTGGATTTATTGAAGAATATTCTACCAAATTAGAGTTTAAATAAAAAATAATGTGTTAGAATTCAAAGAATCTACTCTTATACTGGGAAAAAAATCAGATAAATTGTGTTATGTTTGCTGCCCCCCAGCAGTATATCTGGACTCATCAGTTTATTAGTTGAATAACTAGTGTGTACTCCTGAAACTAGGTTGGGATGTAATAATAATAATAATAAGAAGAAGAACTTTAATTTATATAGCGCTTTTTATAAACCCAAGGACAATTAACAAACAGCAAGGGAAGATGAGGGGATTCATTTGTGTATCACAAATTATCACCTTTATTACTAGTTGACTGTACATTGTTTTACTTATTATATTATATGTAAATGTATGTGAAATATGGATTTAGGTTTAAATTGTTTTTTATATTTAAGAAATTAAGAGATGTTTAAGGAATGTTAAATGTTCGAGACGGTTTCGGTCACCATTCAAATTTTATTGATTTTTTTTTTTCAATGAAAATGCATAGTGACACTGAATGTCTGTCCCTAACCTAACATATACTGTAACACTTCTGTGTTTCATTTAATGTCATCCAAGAACAACACACGTTGGTGAATAAATGAGAGCAGAACTTCATTTTTGAATGAGGTGTATGTTCTGTTATATGGTGAGGCTTCAGTTTGATTCAATAATGAAATAGAAACTGAAAATCTAAAAGTCAGTTCATGAAAACAGCTGTGCTGTCATGGAAATCAAGCTTTTTCTAAGACTGACACTAAAGCATTTGTGAGGTTGAGAAAGTTGTTGCTAAGGGAAGCGAGTTATCCGTCTAGTAGCCTAATGATGGGTCATAGTCTGATTTAAATGCTGGATTTGTGTTAGCTATTATTAGAAATGGCATTAAAATGTTGATAAGAGTCAAATTCACCCATCATGATGTCTCTCTTGTCTCTTTATCAGCTACAGATAAACTTTTAGAGATTAAACATTTTATTTATATCTTGTAGTATTAGTGAGATAAGCCAGGCTTAAATACTTTACATGAAAGCTGTGATTGGCCCAAAATATCTTATTATTCATGAGCACAGATATAAGTTTGCTTTAGTATATGAATGGCAAATGCTGTGTCATCTGAATACATAAAGTTTATTTATAAATGCAGACAATAATCAACCAAATAAGTATTTTATATGAAATAAAAATAGTGATATAATTCACACGTATATGTGTGTTATGTTTTAGCATTCATTTCTTTGTTCCCAGGGAAGACATACTACTAAATATACTAAAATATGCATACAATGGCAAGAAAAAGTATGTGAACCTTTTGGAATTTGATAGTTCTATGAATAAATATGTCATATAATCTTATCTTCATCTAAGTCAAACATAATGTGTCTCTAAAAATAATATCACAAAAAAGTGTGATCTTTCATGTCTTTATTGAGAACAACCAAAAACATCATAGTGCTTGTGGAAAAAGTATGTGAACCCTTGAGTTAATGACCTCAAAAAAGCTAATTGGAGTCAAGTTTTAGCACACTTGTTAAGATAATACGACTGTGTGTACTACAGCTACTTTGACTGATAAAAAACCCTCAAACTTTTGGAGTTTGCTCTGCACAAGAAGAACACGCTTATGTGAGCCATGCCTCGCCAAAGAGCTTTCAGAAAAGCTACGATCAATAACTGTTGCTTTACATAAAGCTGGAAAGGGCTGAAAAGTTATTTTAAGGAGTTTAGAAATTCACCAGTCTACAGTTAGGCAAACACTCTACAAATGGAGACGCTTTAGGACTGTTGCCACTCTACCAAGAAGTGGGTGCCTGACACCAAGAGCACAACCAAGACTTATCAATGAGGTAAAGAAACAACCTCGAATGACAGCCAAGGATTTAAAGGCATCATCGGAACTTGCTAACATCTCTGTTCATGAGTCTACAATACGTAAAACACTGAACAAGTAAGGTATCCATGCCAAGACACCTTAAAGGAAGCAACTGCTTACTAAAAATAACATTGCTGCACGCCTGAAACTGGCAAAAGAGCACATTGACACTCCACAGTGGTATTGGCAAAATGTTTTGTGGACTGATGAAACTTACATTGAACTATTTGAAAAATCATCAAACATAATGAAAACATCATCCTAACTGTAAAGTATGATGGAGGAAACATCATGATCTGGGCCTGGCCAGCTTACAATTTATTTATTTATTTTATTTAGTATGTTTATTTATCAGGGACAATGTACAAAAAACATTAATCTTTCGAACAGATGTTTTGTACAAGAGTTAGCAAAAGCTATTTTCCGTCTGCAGTCCCCAGGCAGGTATACACAATATTAAAATATTACATTATAAAAACCAACACATCCTAAGATATGTACAACTTAATCAAAACATCCACATCAAAATTACATTTAAAAAATCCTTAATTGAGCTGATGCTGACACAGCTGGTTATCGAGCATTGAGGAGAAAATGAATTTCCAAATATATCGGACCCTTCAGGATAATGTGAGAATGTCTGTTCGTTAGCTGAAACTGTGTAGAAGGTGGATGTTGCAACAGGAAAACGACCCAAAACACAGGAGAAAGTCCACAACAGAATGGCTTCAGAAAAACAAAATCGGTCTTTTGGGGTGGCCAAGTCAGAGGCCAGACCTCAACCCAATAGAGATGCTATGGATTGACTTGAAGAGGGCCATACACATAAGACGTCCAAAGAATATGACAGAAAGCAGTTTCCTCCTCAATGTTCAGGTTTGGTCCACAGTTACAGGAAGCGCTTGGTTGAGGTTATTGTTGCCAAGGGGTCAACCATTAATTCTTAGGGTTCACTTACTTTTTTCACTGCCATTTTAAATGTTGAATGAGTGTGTTCAATAAAGTGTGTTTTGTGTGATTATTTTTAGACACTATGGGGTTTTCCGGACAGGGATTAGACTAGTCTAAAATAAATGTAAGAGCTGTCCAAACTGAAAACATCTTGCACTGACATATCGTAAAATACATCAGTGCCCTTTGTTTTGCCTAACAATGCAAACAATTAATGTTTTAAGGCATGTTTGTTAAAACTAGTTTTATTCATAATTTAACTGAGGCCTGGGAAAACCGCCCCTATGTTTTTCAAAACCCTTGACTTAGATGAAGATCAGATCACATTTTATGACAAATTTAGTCAGAAAACCATGAAATTCCAAAAGGTTTACATTTTATTACAATATAATATTTTAGCATATACTACTGTATACTTTATGCTATACTATTATAGCATACTATAAATGTAAAATACTATATGTTCTCATAAATTTATTATTTTGATGTTGTTCGTCACTTTGGATAAAAGCATCTGCCAAGTGCATAAATGTGATGCAATAATATCTGATCAATCAGTTAATGTTATGACCTTAAAAATGGTGCATTTTGTAAACCACTGTTACTGTTAATAGTAAATGTCCTTGTATTCCTAGTATGAGTTACTAAATATATAAATTAATCCCTGGATTAAGGGCTTTCTAAGTCTCTAATGCTACTATATATGTCACAGTCACTCATGAATGATTGTTAAAATTGAGTAGCCTACTGTACTGTATAAAGAAACAGCTTAGACAACTGCAATGAATAACTTCCCAAGAGATCTGGGTTGCCTTTGCTCAATTATTAACCTCTTCATAAAATTTTCAAATAATCTTTTCAGATCAATATACTTTTATGTCTACAGACATCCTCTATCGCTCCATAATTAAACACATGCCCTTGGGCCAGCAAAGCTCATTTTATTTTTAGAAATGACAAATGTCATGAAGTCACTGCCTTGCGGCCATTTGGAGAGCTATTTTGGAAAGGTGATTATCCTCAGCTAGACCTGAGTGTGGCTGTTTTGTTTGTTATGGAAGAGGACTAAATGCAGATTACAGTTTAACCCACAGTGCGGTGGGTTATTGAGTTGTAGTAGCCTACAGAATCTGGTAAAAATAAAGCTAAGGAACTCATTCCCCAATTAAAGACTAACTGAGGTGCCCTTAAAATGCACTTGTTTGGAGAGCATTTACGTAATTTCCTCTCAAATTAGGAAGTTAGAAAGGGACATAAAAAGGTTTGCTTTTGATTGGTCAGAAAAAACGGATGGGAGGCTAAAGTGATGTCATAATTTTTAACTCATGGTGGAATTGAGAGACTATAAGTTTTAAATGCTTAAATCTTCGAAAGGGAATTTTGTCAATGTTATCACTAATTTATAGATATCTGAAAGGCTGACATGTTAAGCAAAACAAATAAATAAATAAAAAAAATTTCATAGGAACTTAATATAATATTGTGCAAATCTCATACAGGTTTTACACATTCATTTTTTAAAGTGAATGGGTCAATTTCACACTAGCAGAAGTCAAACTAAACCGAACGTATGCTTCAGTTTGTCTTGAGGCAATTCTACGCAAGTGGGTACCAGCGTGCCGCTGCGCGTTCTCGTGTGATGTCAGCGGCGCTCGGGGCAGATCTGCTCGCTCACGGTGGACAGTGTCAGAGAGAAGGAGAGTCACGACGAAGATGGTCTCAATAAACGGAGTTCCCTTCGCGGATAGCCTTTGTTGGTGCTGATTCGGAGTGGACTCCTGGATAACTCTGCTTTATATTCGAAGTGAGTACAACGTCTTGTGCGCGTGATTGATGTTGGGAGATGACGCGAGCTGTATGTGAAGAGCATCATATGCGCTTTCAACTTCTGTATGTCCGCTGCTTTACTGTACCAAGATGCGCACGGACGCGTTAGTCCAGTCATTTAAACGCGTATTATTTAATTTACACGCAATAACACGACAGTACATTTATAAACCACGTGTTTTTAAGAGTATGTATTCAATTCTTGTTTTGGAAAATCCATTGTTCTTATTCGAACTGTGTTTTTGGCAGTTCACGTTAAAAAGGAGCATGCAATTTTACACGTGTGATGCATAAAGCGGTTGTCTGTATTTAAAATAACAATAAAAATGCTTAAAATCATTTTTGTAACAGGTTTAATGTAGAAATTATGTAGTAATAGTGGTTTCAGTAAGGCTGGAAGACAATATGGTTAGCCTATACAAGAACAAGCCTTTGCTGTAATAGGGGTTTGTTGAAATTTTATTTATTTTAGGTTTTTTATTTTTGGCGTGTGTTTGTTAGTCTCTCTGACCTTGAATTGGGGTGTAATCTGAAAAGACAAGCATGTAAATGGTTTTATTTGGAGCTGGAGCCTGTCATTCAATAATAATTGTTGCATTTTCATATGTAGAGATGATATGCTTATTTCAGATCGTTCAAATTATCCAGGTCTATGAATAAGTATTTATGAATTATGATTGCTGTCAGTCTCCAGTAAATGTGACTCTGAGTTGTAAAATCATACACGTTCAGATACTGTTTATCAGTAAACAATTATAATGTGTCTTGGCAGTACCTTAATTTTAATTTTATCATAGGTGGGGACGCTGGGGACATGTCCCCACCACTTTTTGAAATGGCTGATTTTGTTCCACCACTTTTTGAAAGCATTTGGTTAAAATTTTCTGAAAAATCAAACAATACCTGTGCGACTTACACTGCAAAAATGACTTTCTTACTTAGTATTTGTCTTGTTTTCAGTAAAAATATCTAAAAATTCTTAAATCAAGATGCTTTTTCTTGATGAGCAAAATGACCTTAGAAAATAAGTCTAGTTTTTAGACAAAAAAATATACAATTTAAGTGAATTTGTGCTTAAAACAAGCAAAAATATCTGCCAATGGGGTGAGAAAAAAAATCTAAAAATAAGATTTCTTTTTTCTTAAACACTTAATTTAAGCAAAAATTTCTCACCCCATTGGCAGATATTTTTGCTTGTTTTAAGCACAAATTCACTTAAATTGTATATTTTTTTTGTCTAGAAACTAGACTTATTTTCTTAAGTCATTTTGCTCATAAAGAAAATACGTCTTGATTTAAGAATTAATAGAGGTTTCTACTGAAAACAAGACAAAAAACTAAGAAAGTCAGATTTTCAAGAAAAAAATTCTTAGTAAAATATCTAAAAATTCTTAAATTAAGATGCTTTTTCTTGATGTGCAAAAATCTAGTTTTTAGACCAAAAATTATCAAATTTAAGTTATTTTGTGCATTAAACAAGCAAAAAAATCAGCCAATTCGCAAATTTAGTGTTTAAGAAAAAATCTCAATTTTTTTGCTTACCCCATCACTTAAATTTGGTATTTTTCGTCTAAAAACTAAACTTATTTTCGTATTTTTCAAAAAAAGCATCTTAATTTAAAGGAACAGTATGTAGGATTGTGGCCAAAACTGGTACTGCAATCACAAAACTTGTGGCTAAAACTGGTACTGCAATCACACAACTGGTGGCCAATACACAACATGACAACATAAACATTAGTTGAGGGCTGCAACTCCACTTTTTAAATGACAATATCCTGGCCGGACCAGTGTTGTCAGTGATATAAGTATTTGAAGTGAAAATGATTTTCTTAATGTCTAGTGACATATCAGGGCCATTTTATAATAAATTGATATACATTTCTTACATACTGTTCCTTTAAGAATTTTTAGATATTTTTACTGAAAACAAGGCAATAATACAAAATAAAAAATTTTTCTTGAAAATAATTTTTGCAGTGTACGTTTTGTGGTCCAGGGTCACATATGTTGCGTTGTGTGCTTATAGTGTGTTTTCTGTTAACATATGTAATGAATTTCATTGTAATCATTTACTTAACGTGCTGCTGTTATCTACAGTATGGTGCTTTGGCACTGTTTTGTTGATTTGGTGTTGCAGGGACTGTTACATGTGCAGTCGACATTGTTGAGGGTTTTATGCTGAGTATTTTTGTGTTGTTGACCGGCCTTCACTATGCCCATTTTTGATGCGCCGTTATTCAATATTTTTCCCGTCCTGCTGTAATGTTTTTTCATCTGATTTTTTGTCCCCACCACTTTTCAACACAAACTGACGCCCCTGAATTTTATTATTCAAATTATTCAATATTACATCACCTCTTCTTTAGAGTGAAGAAACTGATAAACTTTCAACAAAATTTTAGTCTGCATTTCTCCAAAACACGCAGACTAGTAATTAAAAAGAGTACCTAAAACTGATAATAATGTAAGTTAAAAATGGATAAAGTTGCCTAGGAGACACAGCAGTTTCATTATCTACCCATTTCCCAAAAGAGACATTTTCTCAGATGGACTCAGTGTCCTTTCCACTATAACTCCAACACTTAGGCAACATCCTGGTGTAAAGGCTCTTTGTCCGTCATTACGGATGATGCTATTTTTGTGTATTGAGGTTCTTGGTAATGAAAGGCCGACGTGTTGATGCTGTGTGATAATGGATAGGTTTCCAGCAGGGTTAAATCACACATGAAATTACACACTGATAGAGCCAATCTTTCCTCAGAACAGCTTAATGACCCTTATGAGATTTATTGATAGAGGGCAGGATGTGGTTTCCAAAAGCCTATTATTTTATGATTAGTACATTTATTAATAGGCTATGTTAACTGAGTGGTAAATGAATAAACAGGACTTAAAGGGATAGCTTGTTTATCTCAAAGTAACAATTATTCACCGTATTTTTCGTGATAGCCCTGGTCACCATTCACGTTCATAAATGGAAAACGTGCAGTTTTGCAACATGCTATGCAGTTTGGAGTTTGGTTTGCTTAAAAATTTTGTGGACGGACTTTTTAAGAAGCTGACCCTAAATCCGTCAATCTAAATAGCAGAATAACATACCTTGTGATACCGTGATGTGTGTCTTGCATCTCGTTACACTAATACTAAAGTTCATCTCCTGCTGGGTGCCGCCCATCGAGAATCTATTTTTAAAAGGGCTTGTTGATGATAAGAGAAACTCTGCCTGCCGGTGAAGTTAATTGTGCCCATGGGAGTAGACAGTATCATTTGGCATTGTTTATTTTCTCCATTATTGCCGGTGTAACACGTTCACACTCGCTTCTGTGTTTTCACGCTTGTATCAGAATAGCAGCAATTAAACCAGGAAGGCAGATTTAATGCCCAGATTTGTTATTTTATTTCTTTATGTAGCGTTTACATGCACTCTCAGAAAAAAAGACACAAAAGTTGTCACAGGGGTGGTACCCTTTCAAAAAGTGCATATTAGCACCTCAAAGGTACATATTGGTAGCAACAAATGTAGACATTATCTATAGTTAAATGGTTCATTTGATTACATTTTTAAAGCTTTTGCGCCATTTTAAGAGTGTGTGTGTGTGACATGGTGTTAGTTTAGATTATGTGATATTAGTGTTGTGTCAGTGTGACAGTGACATACATTAATAGGCTTTTGCATCGGCTTAATATCAGTGTGTTTCCCACAGATCTGAAATTTACTTGTGGTGGTAGCTGGTGAAAAGGGCAATCATTATTATCCACCGACAAAAAATGGTCTACTATATATGTAACAAAGAACTAATAATGTGTGACACAACACAATACTTTGATTTATAAAACATTCGTATTAATTTCACATTATAGTTCATTAATCTAACCACCCCAAACTTTTTTTGCCATAAACAAAGCTGACACTGTTTGTCAAAGCACCATGAAAACACTTTATGTTTTTGCACTGATATATGAAGCAATTTGATGACCCCTTTTATCAAACTCAATTATATACAATACTATGTATACTATAGCCTATATAGACAGTGCAGGTCTATAGATTATAAATGTGACTGATGTTATAATGTTAATAACTTCTATAAGATAGGCACTTTTACTGCTTCTGCTTTCTATTACTCTTTTTCCGATTAAAAAAAGCTTAATCCACTAATTATTTCAGATTTAAAAGTCTACTTGCTGTCCCGATGACAGACTTTACATTACAGCTTTGCGTTTTTTATATCTTGAGTCAGCTAGAGCTTTGCTCATTCAGTATTAGCACTGCTTTTTGCTACAATCTCTGTGCAAACTGTTTAGATTTTAGTGAAGATATTGTCTATTAATAGTAAGATTAATAAAAAATGGGATAAAGAAAATGAAGCGGCGCGTGGTCGTGACAAGAGCCAGTTGCTATCGCCATAGAAACCGGAGGCACGCTAAAACAGCACTCGAGCTTTAGCACGGTAGCGCTCACGGCCGTTCTCCGATCGACTCGGGTTTTACACACAATATTAATCAGACTTGGGACCCGAAGTAATGAACTAGGACCGACCCGGACCCATCTGACCATTTAAAATATAAACCCGGAACCGTACGGGTCCCGCGTCCACAGTGAAGAAAGACCTCTAATGGTAAAACTCTGCTCAAGTTCAGAAACATGAAAGGATACAATGTGACACTGAGGTTGCTTCGCGTCGCGCCCAATTCATTGAGAAACAGAGAGCACGTGAACGGACACTCAACCGGAGAGACACAACGTGCTTGCACGCAAAATGAAGCCAACTTAGATGCTATAAACACATATGCACATAAGCATATGCGACCATTTTGGTCGCAGTGTGTTCCCTGGCTGCTCCGTATGTGCTGCTGCAGTTGATCCAGTTTGCCGCGCTGGATGATGAGTTTATGACGCGTGCATCATCTTCACGGTCACCCGACCCCCACCTCTCTCTCGCGCTCTCTCTCTCGCGCTCTCTCTTTCGCGCTCTCTCTCTCTCTCTCTCCAAAACACGGGTCATCCAGTCGAGTTCAGAAAATACGGAAATTCGTAAAGTGATTTTTTTTTACCTGGGCGGGTCGCAATTTACCTGGGCGCAGCGCCCAAGTAGAGCCTATGTATGGGAAACACTGAACTGTGTTGTGAAAGACAAAACTGAAAATTTAGTTTCTACGCTAATGCATTTGGCAGACACATGTTCCTACAGTGCAACAAAGTATATTTTTTTCATAAGTATGCATGAATCAAACCCATGACCTTTTGCGCTGCTCTGACACAATGCTCTACCAACTGAGCAATGACGCAATAGCAGTCAAATGCAGCTTGCGATCTGATCTGTATTTTTGTCTGCTTTCAGTGAACCATGTATGAATTTGACAGACCACCAGCACTCTGCAATGCTTCATTCTGATTGGTCATTCATTAAATTAATGTAAGATATTCTGGTAAAGTAATAACTGCTAAACTGTACTGTATTTAGACGGTCGTCCCTGGCAACCGGTCTCTCACCCTGGGCTAGTTTAAAGCGATAGTTCACCCAAAAATGAAAATTCGCCATCATTTACTCACTCTCATGTTGGTACAAACCTGTATAAATTTCTTCGTTCTAATGAACACGAAGAAAGATGAATTCCCAGGAATGTTTGTAAACAAACTATGAGCCCCATTCACTTCCACAGTATTCTTTTTTCCTACTATGGAAGTGAATGGGGCTCATGATTGGTTTGGTTCCTTAAAATATCTTCCTTTGTGTTCATCAGAACAAAGAAATGTATACACTTTTGTACCAACATGAGAGTGAGTAATGATGACTGAATTTTTTCATTTTTGGGTGAACTATCGCTTTAATGTCTCTCATATTGTCACTTTATTATCATATTATAAAAAATTCAGCTCAAATCAGTTTGTCAGGTCCATTTATTTCGTTATTTGGCAGGTAGTTGCTTTAGCAGCGCCAACGGTTGTGGATTCAATTCCCAGGTAGCACACATACTGGTAAATTAATAGCGTGAATGCACCGTAATTCGCTTTGAAGAAATGCATCTGCCAAATGCACTAAAGGAGACATTTCACAAGACTGTTTTAAGATGCCAAATAAATCTTTGGTGTACCCAGAATACGTGTGTGAAGTTTTAGCTCAAAATGCTGTTTTTGGGGTGTGTCCTTGTAAATGCAAATTAGCTGATTTCTGCACTAAATGGCAGTGTTGTGGTTGGATAGATAGTGCAGATTAAGGTGCGGTATTATCCCCTTCTGACATCACAAGGGGAGCAAAATTTCAAAGTCCTATTTTTTCACATGCTTGCAGAGAATGGTTTACCAAAACTAAGTTACTGGATTGAACTGTTTCTAGGTTTAAAGAAACACTGGGGACCCAATTATAGCACTGGAACATGGAAAAAGTCAGATTTTTATGATATGTCCCCCTTTAATATAGCCTCACTTATATAATTAGCAAAAGTGAATTGATGATACAATCCGATTGCTCATCTGTAACTAAGATGCATTTCTAGTCTTCAAAAGATTACTTCAAAAGATTAGACGGATTTAGGGCAGCCGACAATATGCAACAGATCAAAATTTGGCCTTGAAGGACAGCCGTGTGTCTCTTTCTATCTTTCTCTTTCTTCTAACAGCTGATATTCATTCTGTTCAGCTCCTCTGAGTATCATCAAGGCATCAATGAAACCCATAACAGCTTCTGCTCTAGTGTTGCACTGGCAAGATCTCAAGAGAGCTCAACTCTCCGTTCATTCCTTCAATTGCTTGATACGCTACATATACAGTGTCATGTAAACAAACTAAAGAGACACTGAACATGCTAGCATCACATACAAGGTGTCTGATTCGTGTGAATTATACTTAACCATACGATTATTACTAGAAAAGGCAATAATGAAGCCCCTGAAAAGATTGTACCAGTAATAAACTTCTGAATGAAATCGTACAAGAGTTACAAATTGCTGTGAGATTTTTTTTGCTGATTTAACAATTGTTATGCGATATATTATTAAAACCTAATAATAGTAACATGGCATTTTCACAGACATGGCATTATTGGTTGAGAATGCTGATGGATCACAGGTGGCTTGCAAAGGCCAGTTTCGCTAATGACGTTTGGGCTTTTGTGTACCTCTCCGTATGTGCTACATCATAGTGTTTCTTCTCTGGGTTGGTGAGGTTTTAAAGACCACACATGGATCCGGAGATACCGCCTAATCCTCGTCTGTACTCTTGTGTAATGTCTGAAAGCAGAGGGGTGTAAAGTGCAAGCAGTCCCGCTGTTACCTTAAATAGCTGGATTTGAGCCAGTCATAGCCAAATCTAAAAATAAACCACATCAATCTTTGGACCAAGGTTTCCCGACTTCATTTCTTGTTTGCTTACTGTCAAAGTGTCTTGCACTTGAACAGCAGCATCTTTTATTGTCTGCACTTGTCTGCACATATGTCAAGTAAATAAAATGGATCGTGACATGTTGCGAGCCGTACAACTTGCGCTTTCCAATGAATAAAATCTTTGTTTGCGTTGGCTCACTTGTCTGTGATGGGAAAATAAGAAGAGCTTGCTATTGATCTTATGCTGGAAACCTTACAGCTGTGAATTATTTATGAAGGGACGGTATCTTCATGCATCATATGCTTTGTGTGCTGTAAACCTGGATTGTATGGATTTGTGGAATGGGTAGTAAAAGTCAGATCAGTGCTGGTTTAAAGGGTCTGGATTTGAAATGTAGTTTTGAGCAGAATTTTCATTATTTCCATTCATTCATTTCTTACACTTTCAAGTTTAATCATATTGACTTGGCATTTATACTATCAGAAGTTACAAAGTGCAGAACAAATATGCAAAATGCCTCAAGTGCACGGAAACAAAACACAAGCCAAATAGTTAAATCAGATAACCCAAAGTGATTTATAAATAAAATAAAATATAGAAATTATTAAAAGAACGAAAGGAATAATATCATTTGCCAGCTTTGTCTTTTAAATGTAGAAACAAAGAGGCAATGGTTTATTAAAAACCTCTTATGGACGTGTAGCCCGGTCACAAGGGTTGTTGGATTTATTAACGCATTTTAAAAATATTTTTTGAAAGCTGCTACTTCACATATTATTTGCAGCATTATCATAATATGCAGTATATTAATATATTGTGAGAAAGCTGTTATATGTGAAATCAGATAATGTGTGCACCCATATACGGCCAAAATTGAATGATCCTCATTTCATAACACATCTGCGACTATTCGACTGTGAGATTGGTAGTCGAATCAGGCTTCTCCTATCGATGCATCGAATCTTCGACTATTCGGGGTCACCCCTAGTTCGGAGTGTCATGTGTGTTGCTTGTGTTTTCAAAATATGTGTTTGTTGCGTCATGTGAACCATGTGCATCACGTGTTTTGTCAAAATAAATGCCTGCTGCACACGCGTCAAAACTGTTTATGATAAATAGATGCTCACGTTCACAAAATACACGCAAGACACTCCCTTAACAGTAAACTCTGATTACGCATGAGATTATGTGAGTATCTGGCAAACGCGAGCGTCTCTTTTATAATAAACCCTTTAGACGCATCTGCAGCAGGCACTTATTTTGACAAGACACGTGATGCACATAGGATCACTCGACGCACAGAACACATATTTTGAAATTATAAACCACACACATGTCGGGCTACATACATGTGTTGACGAACTTCACATTGAGCGCCCTCGATAAAAGAAGTCGCTACTCCTACCACTACGCTTTTTGGTAGTCACAGGCACAGCACAACACATTTCGTCATGTATTTATTTATTAAAGGGGACATATCATGAAAATCTGACTTTTTTCTATGTTTCAGTGCTATAATTGGGTCCTTAGTGCTTCTAGCATCATACAAAATGTGAAAAAGGTCAACCCAGTAACTTTGTTTTAGTAGACCATTCTTTGCAAGAATGTGGAAAAAATAAGTAATTGAAATTTGGCTCCTTTTGTGATGTCAGAAGGGGGTAATACGGCCCCTTAATCTGCACTATCCAACCACGGCACTGCCATTTAGTGCAACGATCAGCTCATTTGCATTTTAAGGGACACACCCATGACGGCACATTTTTGTTTAAGGGCTCGTTATAGTCGTGCGTAGGTCCTGCAGCGTAGCAGCGACGGCGTAGGTTCCGCGTCGGTTTTCATTTATACTTTTGCCTCGTCTTCCTTGTTGATGTGCAAACACACGCGCGACCGCTGGTGGGCATTATCCACGCGTGTAACCACAGTAGCAACGCGACCGTCAGAGAAGAAGAAGCTTGGCAAGTTAACCCACAAACGAAGAAGAAACAGCAACTTGTTGTGTATAATTTGAGAAGACCAGCAATGATGGAAGTAAATAAACAGCGACTTTTGATGCAGTTTGAGTTAAATCACTCCTCAAGTTGGCTCATCTTTGTTTTCATCGTCACAAACGGAAATACCTATGACACAGTTTTTTTTACCTGACGGGAGGGGTTCTGGTGGACCAATCACAGCGCTCGCGGTCCGCGTAGATCTGACGCGCTGTTAAAATTTTTGCGAGGTGCGCGTAAGGCTACCCAGAGCTACGCACAGGCTACGGATAGACTACACCGTAGCTACGCCGTAGAACCTACGCACGACTATAAATCGCCCTTAACACCTACAAAGTGGCATTTTTAACATGTTATAGTAAATTATCTATTTGGTATTTTCAGCTAAAACTTCAAATACTTACTCTGTGGACACCAAAGATTTATTCGACTATATCACTTCAACAATATCTGTAGACTTCATCCGTGCCTGGTGTGTGGCCATGTAAAGCACAGTGACAGTTTTATGAATCCTATGATTACATTTACATTTAGTAATTTAGTTAGCTTTGGTTCAAAGCATAAATGAAAAACATCACAAGCAATTTATCATGCAAGAGTCAACAATATTTACAATACAGCAATGCTGAGTTTCATGAGTTGGCAGGGACTGAAGTAAAAATGCAGAAATGCTTTTAAGAAAGTGCCTTCATTTATAGTAGTGGTGTGGTTTTACCTTAAGCCTAATTTATGGTATCGCGTAGTAGAACCTACACCATATAGGCTATGTGCTGTCTATCTACCCCCATCAATGCTACAACGTAGGTCCTAGTACCTATACACAGAACTATAATCTGGCACAATAATCAAGGACTTTGCTACTGTAACATGGCTGCAGCAGGTGTGGTGATATTACGCACTGCCCAAAAATAGTCCCTTGGTTACTTACTTTCAATAGCAAGGGAACTATTTTCAGGCGCTGCGTAATATCATTGCCACTTTGATTCAGGTGGTTAGGCAGCCATTAGATCAAGACCAAGTGAGGTGTAAAATGAGCTGTGTAAAGGATTTAACTGCTTTAACTGCTACATTTAGGATTTGGGTTTTTGTATTCATCTGGGGAGTATCTGATAATATTTCACTTCTATTGGTGCAGGTTTAGGACTTTAAATCACAGGCTGAGATTGTGCTTGTGTCTGTTCCTTTTGGTGGCTCGCTATTGATCAGTTTTAGTTTATCTGTACACTGTCCTTTCGAGGCCCTTATTAGACACCCTGTCATAAATCTTTAAAAGGTTTGTCGCAGGCTTAGATGTGCAATTTCAATATTAGGTCACACAGAAAGTGATCTGCCTGATAAGATAAAGCATTAAAAACTCTCTTGGACTCATTTGGTACTTAAGAGAATTTGTTAGGCGTAGCAGCAGTAGTATATTGATCGGCAAAATAAAGCTTAAGATAAATGCACTCCGATTGATTTAATTTGGTTAAAGGGCTCTTTTTGTTAGTTGCTTAGATGTTAATCTGTTCTGAAATGAAACCCATAAAAGTCATCCACACTTTATTACTATGGATGTATTTGTGGTTTGTTACCACTTACAGAAAATATTGCTTATTTTGGAGTCTGCAAAATTTCAAGAGATACTGTAAAAAGTACGGGTGTAAGACAATACAGATACAGCAGATTATCGTGATTTTTGTTTGGCAATACTGTATTTTACGGTAATACTAAATATTTTATAATTTGATTTAAAGAATATTTCCTATAGAATTATTTACATTTTTAAGATTATCATTATCAAAAATTATCATTACCCTAACATAATATTGCATTAAATATATGCACTTACAAACTTATGTTTCGGTAATGAGGACTAAAAAGTTGTCTAGATACTATGGCAAACAAAATTTCAACTTTTATCTAGAGAGAAAAAAATAAGAACTGCATCCCTGGTAGCCATCTTGAGTGTCACAGTCAATTATGTCCCTTCCAACAATTTTGTTTTTTTGAAAATGTTAGTTCCTTGAGGGCTTAAACAATAATTGAAAATTGTTGCGGAGGATGAGAAAATTGGTCTTGGACACATTTATATTCCTTATTATTGCCTCTCCATTTACTAAGGATCATCAAATACCAAATGTTTCTTTAAGTAAATGTTTATAGTATAACATGGACTGAAGCTTTTTATTTTTTATATTTTTTTTATTTTAAATATTTCCATGTCAATCCCAAATCCAGTCGTGGGCACATTGCGGTAATGAAAAAAAAATAGTTTTTATGATGTCATTTGAAATCATGTGCAAAATAGTACATGAAGAGATGTTTGTAACTGTATGCGTCTTTTTTATCAAAATGTTTCATGACACCTCATAAGTCTAATTTCACGAGATTCACCCACTAGCATAGGGGCGCACCACACTTTTTTTTGATAAGGTTTGCATATGTTGGTGTGCTCTCAATGACAGCTTTCCTAAAATTATATTGTATTATATTCCTAAAATAGGAAATACTCCAATGTATTTCTTGCTTTACAGTATTGTAACATATTGCATTGCAACCCATGTACCCTATACATACCATATCACAAAATACTTGCGATACACAGCTCTCAATGACAGCTTTCCTAAAATGATATCCTGTTTTATTCCTAAAATAGGAAACACCCCATTGTATCACCATGCTTTACAGCAGTGGTTCTCAAACTTTTTCAACGTGCGGCCACCCGTGTGTACGGAGCTTTCCTTCGTGGCCCCCCTAAAGGAAAAGTAATGACAAATGTGTTCTAAACCGCAACATTTTAATCAAACAAAACATATTAAATTATACAAAGTAGTGCTGTTTGTTGGTAGCCTTATTTCTTTTAGGTTTAATGACACAGAATGTATGATTAATTAATTTCTTTTATAAAATGTCATAAAAATGGGGCCCCCTGGCATCATCTTGCGGCCCCCAGTTTGAGAACCACTGCTTCTGTTTGTGCAACAGAAAGTTTGTGTGGATGTTAGAAGTACAGAACCCTTCAACCCGACTGAGACATTTTTGGAAAAAGCGTGCGTGGCATCTCGAAGATGGCTTGCAGTATCAGCAGTATTTTTAAAACCAATATAATGCACTGTAAATAAATGCTTGACGTATCATCAGTCCAAATATAGTTTCAGATCACGTCAGATCTTATAAATGCCACTTTGCCTCTCTTTGATATTTCAACAGCTTCCAGTGCACGTTGATGGTGCGTCACTGTGCAGGATCTTTGTTTGAAGAGGCACACAGCCAATGGGAAAATTGTTCTCCGGGGAGTCACAGTACAGGGAGCCAGGGGTTTGCCTCTTAAACATGAGAAGATGAATCACATGTAATCTGTGCTTTGTTCTTCTAGCTCACACAAACAGGCTTTGCCCCCAACTGCTGGCATCTGCTATAAATAGGAATGGATTGAAACCTTTTTGTCCGGGGGCGGCCTAACCTCCTGTTCATCTTCAAATCACCGCTGCTAAGTATGTATCTGATTTTCTCTGCGTGATTGGATGTGACGTGACTCGTGTTATTTTCGGCCTCACTTGTGCAGTAAACAACTCTGATGACAAGTGGTGTAGCTGGAGACATCTCTCCAACAGTGCACTAATTGGCTTTGTTCTCCAAATGCAGATGTGTTGAGAAGGTGACGTCTCATTTGAATGAGCAGTGAGTTGAAGTAATTTGATCACACCCTATTTAGATTTTTAAAATGTGATAAATTACAACATACTGGGTGCAGAAATGCAAATTTACATTGCATTTATGCATTAGGCTTTTAACCAAAGCGACTTACAGTGCATTACAAGGTACACTTTTTATCTGTATGTGCGCTTTCGGGATTGAACCCATGACCTTGTGGACTGCTAATGCTCTAGCAATTGAGCAAAACACATTTGCGAAGATGCTTAAATCATACCCTTTTTTTCTTGTAAAGATTACAGATAATTGGCAGAAAGGAAAATTTTGATAAATGATGGCAAGCACACGGCTGCCTCAACCATTGACTTCCATAGTAGGAAAAGTAGGGTTGGGCTATTTTTTGCATGAATTCGAATTTACGGACTGACCCGATTTAAATTTTATTTACCAGAAATGTATGATTCGCAAACTAATGACTTGTTTGAACAGATTAATGGTAAAAGAAGCCATTCATAGCATACATTTTTTTAATTATTGATAAAATTATGAATGAAAAATCGAAATAAATTTTAAACAAATCATAGGAGAATGTTATGAATAGTTAAAGGTAGCGGAAGATTTTCCAGAATTTTTGAGTGTGCACGAGAGAGAGAGCGTGCACGAGCCTAGTTCTTCTCTTCGCTCTGTTTACAAGTTGCTGTCGGCATGTTTACCGTGTCTGCAGAGTTCGTGACTTGTGCCAGGGCTAGCATCGCTAATCATAGCTTACATCAACTTTTACTAGCAGTGATTTTAAATGGATTTCTCCAAATAGCTTGCCAAACTTTTAGCCTGGCTCCGCCCTCCTACGTGCTTCCGCTTAATTTTAATTTCGCTTCAGTAGAGTTTTGTTTTCTCCTGCAAAAATCTGCAGGACCAATCAGCGAACAGATGGGGGTGGCTAAGAACGATGACGTTGAGGTCGTGCGTCAGTTTGAGTTGTAGTTCAGTAATGGCAGCGGAGAAAGATGTGAGAAAAGCTATTCGGTCCGTTGTTGCAAAACTGCCGAATATACTGAAGTTAAAGCCGGAGCAAGAACCAGGTTTGCTAAGTTTTGTTTGTCTGATTATTCTGACTTGTTGTTTCCGGACGGTTTCGGTGCATGATATACGTCACGACCACACGTTAGCGATCGCCTATGGCAGATCCTGAGTGACTCTGGGCAGATCCAATAGTTTTAAACTTCAACAGAGGACCTTCCTTAATGGAAGTAACGCTTTGCAATGGAGCGTGGCCAGACTCTCTTTACAAATGAAATGAATGTACGAGAGTCTGGTTGGACCAGGCTACCAAACTTTACCTGTCGAGTAGAAACTTCGCGTGGGAAGCCCAACCTGTGCTTTAAGCGCACACCAGCTTGTGAAATAGTCTCCCAAAAACACTCTGGTCTTGTTTCTTTCTTCAAAACCTTTCTCTTCTTGTCATACAATTCGTAGACACTTTATCTCTTGAGACCCTCATACATTTTGAGAAAACACGGTGAGAACGCGAGCTTCAATGAATGAAACCGTAGCCCACCACAAATATACATCTGAAAGTGTGTATGTGCAGTAAGCGAAGCTAGGGACGAGCACGTACGACGCTATTACGTCAACACATCACCAGAATGATTGACAACTTGGATGACCAATAGTCTTGATGATCCACCCAGAAAAAGAAAATCTTCCGCTATGCCTTTAAAAGAGAAATAATTGTTGAATTGTGACGTGATGTGAGATTATATGTATTTAAGCATGTGGCAGATGCTTTTATACAAAGCAACTTACAGTGCAGTACAAGGTATACAGTATAGGTTTTAAAGTGCACCTATTTGATTGCTAAAAGCAATGTTATTTTGTGTATGTGGTATAATAAAATGTGTTTGTGCGGTTTATGGTAAAAACACATTATTTTCCACATACCATACATTTTGTAGCTCCAGATTTCCCTCTCTTCCTGAAACGCACTGATTTTGTACAAAACTCATCGATTTGAAAAGCGCTGTGTCTCTGATTGGCCAGCTAATCTGTACATTGTGATTGGCCTGAATACCTTTGATGTCAGTCGGAAATGTGACGCTCCTTACCATGTTTGAAAGATTCTCTCACAATGCAATGCTAACAGGAGTTAACTTACAGGCTGAGTCCAAAGCGGGATGAATTCTGATAATGTCGGTCTTGTCTACATCCCCAATCCCAGGAAGTAAACTGTTGCCTACAATCCGTGTGTTTGTTGTAGTCCAAGAAAAGAGATTTACGTTGGAGACGATAACTCGTGTCATAATTTATTTTGGGGTGTGTACCTTTTGCCAGGGCCGGCCCGAGGCATAAGCAAACTAAGCGGCTGCTTAGGGCCTCGCGGCCATCAGGGGGCCCCCAATCGTGTTTTTTTTTTGTACATTTAAATAACTTATACAAGTAATGTAAATGAATACGAATGAATAAATGAATAATTCAAGACAAGAAAATTCTGATTTGCAGACAACTGCTGTGTGTCTGTAGTGCTAGCTTTTGAGTTATGCGCAATATAGACACCTCGCGTGAATTGACGATTTGCGCAGGTGCCGGTCACTGCAGAAAATGGCTTACCCAAACAAAGTTAATGGGTTGATCTTTATTACATTTTCTAGGTTGATAGAAGCACTGGGGACCCAATTATAGCACCTAAACATGAAAAAAGATTTTTACGCTATGACCCCTTTAAGTCTGTGTCATTAATGTTAATCAAACAATCCAAGACAAAGAGACAATCCCTTCAGTAGCTCTAAAAAATAATAATTATATTTAATTCATACAATAAAGACAGTGTTATGATTCATTTGATTTGATTTCTGAACCTAATGCTAATTTAAGACCTTACTTAATGTGCAAATTTGTTCTTTTTATAAATGTTTGTAATTTCTTTATTTTTTAATAAAACAATGGTGGGAGGGGGGCCCCCAAACAAATTCTGCTTAGGGCCCCTAAGAGGCTCGGGCCGGCACTGCCTTTTGCACATCGTTAACATGAACTAATACACTTACACACCAAAGGAAATGAAAAAATGTAAATCGGATAATTGGTGCTCATTAATAGTATGTGTGTTCCCTGTGTTCCAACCCATGACCTTTTGTACTATTTTAAAAAAAGTGAATAAATTTTATATTTATAACATGTTGATAACTCTTCTTTAGTGCACTTGGATTAGAACTATAGTTTCTTCAACCAGGTGTTCTTGCATATTATAAAAAGAATGTTATTTTATAAAACGGGCAGTTCTGGTTCTTCATTTTGATTGGTTGAAACGCGTTCTAAACCGTGATAAAATACGTCTGTTCTTTCATTTGATATTTTATGTTTATTTAAAGAAGATAATTTTTCTGTAAGGCATTAAACTAAAACTGGGTGGCAACTTAAAAAAAGCATGCTTCCAAGCATATTTGATCATCACTTCAACAGTTGCACGATATAAATGTTAATGTATAAATTAGATGAATGTTGATTTATAAAAATTAACACCACAGTCTTTAATAATATTTTCATTGTGTCTTTGCTGCGTCTGTGTTTGTTGGGAACTACGCTCTGTTGCAGCCACACTTGATTCTGAGGAACTACTTTGTTTGGCGGAAGAGTAATATTTGTACTAATATGATTACAACTTGTTTGTGTTTAATTTTATGAAACCCTGCTATGCATATGAAGTAACCGTTTTATAAACGCAATAAACCCCGCGAAGCAGTGGGGTTACAGTTAATTTTATAACAGCCTAAAAACGCCCCTTAGCTGTTAAAAAATGCACTGGTAACCCACTGCTTCTTGGGGCTTATTGCTTTAATATACTGCAGTATTGTTGTAGTTATGTTTTAAGTCGACTAGTAAAAAAAAAATTGATAATCTAATCGTGAATTGGTCAAATGTTCTAAAAAAATAGATTACATTTTTTTGTCAAATCGCCCTGCAAAATATGGAAATATTGTGATAAATGATGAAAAAGATTTTTGATAAATTATGGTACGGTACCCATTGAATTCCATCGTATTTGTTTTTCCTACTGTTAATGGCAGCTGTGTGCCTACCATCATTTATTTCAAATATCTTCTTTTGTGTTCATCAGAAAAAAGAAATTCATACAGGTTTAGAACAACATGAGGATGAGAAAATGATGACAGAATTTTTATTTTTGCGTGAACTATCCCTTTAAGAACCTTTGACTGATTGGTACTTTGAAGAAGCTGTGAAGAACCTTTTAAGCACCTTCATTTTCAAGAGTGCACAGCTCAAGCTCTTTAATAGTATACAGAATGTGCTGCATTAAAATCCTCTCCCATTCCTTTTGCAGAAATGTGTATTATGTGTAACGTATTTCAACTGAACTCCAGATCCCTCATGGCAGGATTAGTTCTTGCTGAAGCTGAACAGTTGTAATAACTCTTTGTATGACCCTTATGCCCAGAGTTGCAATTTTGAAACAACCACAAACTACACAGTTCACTAAAACCAATTACACAGGTCACCCTGCCCAGATTTAAATGATTCATCCAACAACCATCGTGTGAACTTCTTATAAATCTTTTACACAAAAACTTGCTTCACGCATTTATGCTCTTAAGATTTGTTCTGCAGTTATTTCTAAACTTCTGGTTTTATGAAATTTCGGTACAAAATAATTTTAATTAGTCACGACAACCAGCACTTCCAAACCACATTATTTTACAGTGTGTGAATCATCAATATTTTTAAGGCCTGGCATGTCTACAGATGAAAAAATTCAGCTAGCCTTACAATAGCAAGTCGCTACAAGAGCTTTTTGTAAGGGCTACGGCTCTTTACAAGTTTTAACAGCAATAACAGACGGCTTCCCCATAAAGGCAGAGTCTGGCTGGTGATCCGCTATATTGTCCACAAGCTAGACAGGCAGTTGACCTGGAAAAGGACATATTAGCTTTAATAAGTCAGATTCCCACAGGGAAAAGCTGTCAAAAACTTGATTGTATCTGTTTTTAAAAATGCACGACAGTGCAATGTTGCTGTGGTGTTTCTGAAATAATATGTATTATAAATAGAGCTATATGTGGTCTTTTTGTTCAGACCAGAAAAACTCAAATTGAGAAAATTGTTTGCGTGCTTTCAGATTAATTTAAGGGATCAAGAGAGGCAATATTGACATTGTCAGCAAACTGGAATAACAGTGAATGCTTCCAGATAGCCATGTGGCAATTATTTTCACTCACCGGTCATATTTTTATAGCTATATAGTGCTGATGAGAATAAAAAGTGGAGGTTGAATATATACTTAGAAGTTATGAGGTTGTGACGTTAAGCGAATAGGGCCAATCTTATTTATAGCATTCATGTCGCAGTCCCATACAGTGAAAAATCTTATTTTATTTATGATGTCAGGTCCACATTTTACAATATTGGCCGTGGTTTGGTCACTTGCCTGTTTGGGGCTTTGCCGATTATGACGATTAATTGTGGGGCTGCAACGGTTAATCGCATGTCCCATTAAAAATGCCTCTGAAATTGATTCAGAATCATTCTGAGTCTGAGTCGTTTATAATAACGACATGCATTTAAAAAAGCAACACTCGTTAAACAAAATCATTCGAAATATTCTTTATTATCATGAAAATACCTGAAACAATTTGAAGAACAGCAATATAAATATTCCTATAGACATTTCCTGGAATAGCTTTTGTAATGCTACTTCTTCTGTGGCACAAAGGGAGTTTCGGCACGAGAGCGTCCCCTGGCTTTGGGATGTACAGGAATTCATTAAATTAATAATAATAAATTAAATAAAATTTTTTATCTACATACAGCGTGGGTCACCTTACATGGAAGTCGCCATTTTGGGCCGCCATGTTTCTACTGAAGCTCTTAACGTACAAACTTTTTTACTAAGTTGTCTCCGGTGATGACATGTAAGTCCGGTGGAGGCTACTGTAGCTTCTCTATCCGTGTGTCTCAATTCGTTCCCTAGCTCCCGGGGTCGTGAATCAGTATATTGTGTACACAGGTTCGGGCACTGGTAAGGACCCTAACTCACTTCACATTGGGACAATGTTCACTTATTTTTCTGTCACGTGGCTGCTTAAGCGCGTTGTAATCACTCACAGCTGTTACTCATCAACAACCGGCAAAACCAACATCTCTCTGACTTAATTTTAGAAACAGTACATTGTGAAAAATGCTGTCACTATTCTCTTACATATCTGTGCATAAAATTGGAGGCATATAATTACATTTTAAATGTAATAAATATATTTACAATTTTAAATAAATATTATTACTTTAAATATTGAGTAGATTGTGGTTCCTTACTGTGTAGCAATGTGTGTTTATATTTACAACTAAAACAAACGTTTGTCTTTATAAAAGTTCTGTAAAATTTCATAAAGTTTATTGAGTTGGATCACGTGATGTTCGGTTGGCGAGCTTCAGAAAAGGTCACGTGATTTCCGGTTAGGGAACATAGGGACCATCGATGCTCACTGGTTTTTGCGTTGCATTGTGGGAATTTTTAGGGAACGAACGTTCCAGTGCACTGGACGGATTTTGCGATTGAGACAGCCCTTAAAATGGGCGACTCCCTGATCAGTGCCCTGACTACTGAACAAGGGAGCTGATTGAGACACACGGTATGTGTTTCAAAAGCGAGAGGTGAGCAGTGGACTGAGCCGTTGGTTGCAATTTGCAACCTCACCACTAGATGCCACTAAAATGTACACACTGCACCTTTAATGTGTTTGTGCTATTTTTGTTGTTATGTAATAAATGAAAAAAAAATTAATAAGCAAATAATTTTATAAGCTCATGTATACGGCATAATAATATTTTCATAAAACAAAAACAGTACTGAATACATGTAACAGTTTAATATGTTTATTATGTTCAAATAACTTACAATGTGTTGAATGAGAAAGATGCTGCTGATTGTCGGATCGCGTAAAGCTTGAGGTGTCGCCATAAAAACTGAGTCGATTAAAAATTGACGTTTAAAAAAAAACTCACACCAAAGGATCAATTGTGACATTTTAAACCATCCCCTGAAAAGGTAAAAAAAAAAAGTCTAAAAGTCTTGGTCTATTCCATGTACAAACACTCTGACTGACTTTCCCATTAATACTGGTATCTGTGCTTTTATATTTGCGCACTGAAGACCCTTCACCTACGAGCAACAACACAAAATGATTGAATATATCTTAATATGACATATAAAGCCACTTCTTAATTTCATCCTCACACTGGTTCATACATGGCGGGTGTAGTAAATATTTACCATAACAGTTTTTAATCATGCTTTATGCATGCTCCCACGACACTGTTTTCTACCGGCTGGCTATTGAAACGGACCTCTCGCACAAAAAAGAAGGGAAATAAGTCACATAATTTACTTTCGCGTACGAAAATAAGGTGGATAGACTAGTGAATTTTGGAATACAAAAATAATTTTTTACAAGTGAATTATAAGTCTGATATCCATGCAGATATTTCAGTAGTATTAGTACTGCTATTTTTATATGAGAAGATGAGACGTTGCTTGGCAACAGACAACAACTAATCTCTGTTGAGACACATGTTAACATAAAACTATCATGACTCATCCTAGATGATAGCTGCACTCATAGAGTGTGGTTCAAAATCCAAGACCATTAGTAAAAATGCTTTATTTATTTATTTTTACACTATTTTTCTTTACAAAGTGTAGAAATATTAAAATGTTAAAAAAATGTGCATGAACTTAGATTTCTTATTTCATGCTGTAACTCTTTTTCTTTAAAGTCATGAAGTACTCCGGTTGACATGACCTGCATGTGAAAAAACCAATGATCCATGTTATCCCAGCATGCCTTTACAATTATCTTTTGTGTTTCTGTGGAAGCAAGGATATCTGACCTTTTGTATGAAGCAATTAAAGGTAAATATCATCATACCGCCCAGCCCTAGTAAAGAAGTGCAGTGTTTGATGCACAGAAGTATATGTGACATTTATCTGTAGACTATAGAGCAGAAATGGGATAGTAAGGTCTTTATAGTGGCCATACTGTTACAAATCTACTCCTCATCCACTTATCTGTGCCACCTGATAAAGAAAACACATAGACTTGAGACCTGCAGTATAAGCTTGTTCAAAGGTCAGGCTGCCTTTTTGAGGATCCATGGTTCTGAGGCCGCTTGGCTTTTATCTGTTTCACAGCAGGATTGGCACTGTTGCCCAAATCAATGTTCTATTAGCTCGGCTGTTGGTTGATGGTTGTGTCCATTGCATGACGGTTTATGGTCCTGCGAGGCCTCGGGGCATCAGCCTCCCTAATCCTCCTCTGCCTGCTCGATCCGTTCCATCTGTTCCTCTCGTTCCAAATGAATTATAGCAGATAGTTTCATGCAAACAACTCCGTTTTTCTGAGGGTGCATTCATTAAAGCTGTAAGGTTTTTGGTTAAACTAATTAGTAAAGTCTATTGCTCTGTGTTGTTTAGGTAGTTCAGTGTCTGTATGCATTGAGATGTTGTCTTACGTATTGCACTGCTTTAGTTAATAATAAAGCATCTTGATGTAAGATCTAAATGATCAAAGCATCACAAATGTGCATGTTGCAATGGTTTGCAATAACTGGATGATTTTAATACTTCAAACAGTTATGTATAGTCAAAGTTTAAGGTTGATGCAGATAGCAGAGAGACTGTCAAGATGCTTTATTTTCCCAGAAAGAATATCATTTTCAGTTTTGAGGTATATTTTGTTATAATTTAAAGGGGACATATCATTAAAATCAGATTTTTTTTCGATGTTCAAGTGCTATAATTGGGTCCCCAGTGCTGGTATTAATCTAGAAAGTGCGAAAAAGAGCAACACAGTAACTTCGTTTTGGTAAACCATTCTCTGCAAGCATATGAAAAAATAGGTCATTGAAATTTGGCTCCCCTTGTGATGTCAGAAAGGGATAACACTGCCCCTTAATCTCCACTATCCATCCACGGCACTGCCATTTAGTGCAGAGATCAGCTCATTTGCATTTAAAGGCAATTTTAACATGTTATAATAAATAATCTATATGGTATTTTTGGCTAAAACTTTACATACGTACTCTGGCGAAACCAAAGATTTATGTGACATCTTAAAAAAGTCTTGTGAAATGTCCCCTTTAAATACATTTTTCAAACCTAAAGGATCGTATGGCATGTCGAATCTACCATTGTTTAGCAAGTTGTCACATATTGCATTTTTCTTTAGTATTTTCTTCAATATACAAGCTCATGGATGCATTGAGAAACCAGCCATAGCCAAGGTTGGGGGTAACGCATTACAAGTAACGTGCATTACGTAATAATACTTTTCTCAAGTAACGAGTAAAGTAAAATATTGCTTCATAAATGTACACATTAATATTTGAGTTACTTTTTTAAAAAAGTAATGCGAGTTACTTTTCAGTTTAATTAGATGTAAAAAAAAACAATGTACTGAATTAAATTGAACGTATTAACATAGAATTACACACTCTATGCGTGAACAGTTTCAGTCAGAAATGGAGATGGCAGACCAGACCTTAACATTTTTGCGATGGAAATTTGCAATTTCTGAATGCAGAACTTCTCAGTCATAAAAACACTTGCAAAGTAAGAAAAAGTAAAGCAAAAGTATTACTTACCCTTTAAAGTAACAAAGTAACACAATTAGTTACTTTTTTGGGGAGTAACTTAATTTTAGGGATGTGCATTTATGTCATTTTTTCATTTCGATTAATCCATAGGTCTGAAGAACGAGTACTCGATTAACTGGGGGCGGGCAATCAAATGGGCGGGGGTACACGTCATGGTGAAAATGAAAATATTTTTATTAAAAACACTCAAATAAAACTTAATTTCCAAGAAACTATGACAGAACAATGAACACATACTAGATTTTTAATGAATTAAATGTTTTTAACAGAAACCTCTAACAGGACTAGCTGCGTGATGGAATGAAACTAAAGGGTTAATAAACACAAACCGGAGCGCTTTCTATATGATGCACTCTGCATAAAATGCAAGACTTCAACTAAGTTTTCAACAAAGTTATCTAAAAAAAAGAAAGTTTAACTCCCTTTGTGGATGTGCATCATAAACAGCGCACTTTTAAACACGTCCAGTCAAAGCACAGCTTCATAACATTAAGCAGGTTTAAGTGTTTTGCTATCATTTTAGCGTTTAGCTGTGTCGTGTCGTCCTCTTACCTCAGTCAAGATGTAATGTTAATGCTCGTATGGCTCTCTGGTATCTCTTAACATTGATGTTTAAATATGAGATGATAACCCATTGAACTTTTGACAGCGTTGTACATTTTGCACCTGACTGATTGTATTTCCGAAAATCACGGCATCCTTTTAAACCATAGTGCCTCAGTGATGTGAGTTGTGTCGCCGGCTTCACGGGGATCGGCGGGCTGACGGGCTGACGCACATTGCACAGATCGGCGGGTTGCTGCGGTCAGTCGCGCGGAATTATGTTTGTTTTTGAATCACGCATGGTAATGTAACTGATGTCATACGTCGGTCTGCGTAGCTCGACACGACGTCAAACACGCATCTCCAGACCTAGTTTTTACTACCACATGCGCTTGTAATGCTTACCAGACATCCAAATGCCGCCATATCCATAATAAATAAACCTACATGGTCATCGTTTTTGTGATCGATCATCGATGCCACGTTCGAGTACTCGAGCAATCGAGTACTCGTGCCCATCCCTACTTAATTTTGTAATGCATTACTTTTAAAAGTAACTTTTCCCAACACTGGCCATAGCAGCTACGTGTCTGGAACTGACAAATGTAGCATCTAAGCATATATGTATGTGAATGAGTGGAGGCGGAGACTAATTAGCATATTCCTATCTATAGAGACACAGCGCAGTTATGCTAATTTGAAAACCACGGCCACCGGGGGGACAATCCAACCGTCTCCATTGAGTTTGTATTGCGAGAGGCCGCCTCCTTGTCATTTTTGGCTTATAACAAAAAACAGAATAATTCCTAAAAGCTGATGTGTGACAATATGTACAGCTAACAAGCCAGAAAAACCCAGAAATAAGCTTTTTATAAGCTGTCGAGCCGTAAAACCCAGCCTTTAAGGAGAAAAAAGTGGATCGCCGACTATGTTTCCCTCTAGTGGACGCAGTTCTACTAATAGGAGTACTATGAAAAGTTGCCAGTTTCCACTTTTGTGTCTTTAAACGCTCGTTTTTTGGGGTCGACAGCTTATAAATACTTATTTCTGGGTTCTTTGGCTTGTTAGCTGTACACCCTGTCACACAGCAGCTTTAGGCATTGTTCTGTTTTTTGTTATAAGCCAGAAATGACAAGGAGGCGGCCTCTCGCAATATAAAGTCAATGGAGACAGATATATTGTTTTCCCACCGGTGGGCGGGGTTTTCAGGTAATGACCCGTTGCGCTCTTTCTCTATTACCATCCTCCTGTTGAGATTGAGTAGAGGTGGGGACTAATTCACATATTTATGGTATATCGGCATATACTATATATATTGTGTACAGCAAATTTCAGCCATGATTTGAATACAGCACAGCCTCTCGTACCTTATTGTTTATGCACAGTACAGGCAAAGTTAAATCTGGAATAGAGACAGAGCGCAGTTATGCAAATTTGAAAACCACGCCCACCGGGGGAAAAACAAACCAACCGTCTCCATTGACTTTGGATTGCGAGAGGCCGCCTCCTTGTAATTTCTGGCTTATAACAAAAACAGAATAATGCCTAAAAGCTGCTGTGTGACAATATGTACAGCTAACAAGCCAAAAAACCCAGAAATACGTATTTATAAGCTTTCGACACCAAAAAACGAGCGTTTAAAGACACAAAAGTGGATCGCCGACTATGTTTCCCCCTAGTGGACGCAGTTCTACTAATAGTAGTACTATGAAAAGTTGCCTGTTTCCTCTTTTGTGTCTTTAAATGCTCGTTTTTTGGGCTCGAGCGCTCGACAGCTTATAAATACTTATTTCTGGGTTTTTTGGCTTGTTAGCTGTACACCTTGTCTCACAACAGCTTTTAGGTATTATTCTGTTTTTAAGTTTAATCTGTAAATACGTTTTTATAAGCTGTCGACCCCAAAAAACGAGCGTTTAAAGACACAAAAGTGGAAACAGGCGACTTTTCATAGTACTACTATTAGTAGAACTGCGTCCTGAGAACTGAGTACTATTAGAAGAACTGCGTCCACTAGGGGGAAACGTAGTCTGCGATCCACTTTTTTCTCCTTAAAGGCTGAGTTTTACGGCTCGACAGCTTATAAAAACTTCTTTCTGTTTTTTTGGCTGGTTAGTTGTACATATTGTCACACATCAGCTTTTAGGCATTATTCAGTACAAACGGTTGGATTGTTTTCCCCCCGGTGGGCGTGGTTTTCAAGTTATGACGCGCTGCGCTCTGTCTCTATATAAAAAATCATATAAATTGCAACCTACCCATGCTGCACCTGTTTTTATTAAACATGAAAACTGTCATGGTTGCAGACAGTTATTACCCTTAACCACTTATTAATCCACCATTATTTGTCTGTTTAGTATGTATCTTTATTGTTAGTATATCATTTTAGTGCTACTAAGGGTAGCATAAGGCCCCTGGCAGTCAAAGGCCCCGGTACTTTTGGCCCCAGGCAATAACATAAACCATTATCCTGGTGTCGTTGAATGAACACAAAAATAGTTTGCTTGCGTCAGAATGAGTAATAATGATTAAATAATTATGATGAATAATGTTTACATTTGTATCAAAGATGTTTGACATCTTTAATGTGCAGTTTAAAGTAGTAGTTTATCTGACAAATTTGTATTGTCATCATACGTGTGTAAATGTTGTTTTTTTATCAGGATCTGATGCTCTCTGTGTCCCCTCAGGTGTTTTTTCCTATTTTCTCTATTTGAACCTTATTCTGTTCCAATCTTATGAGTGATGCATTTCTGCTCCCCATGCCAATTTTGACAATCTTTCCCGACCCAGCCGTTCGTTCTCTATCATCAGCCTCAGGTCATTGTTTTTGATAAATTGCTAGTTGTCCCTCCATTGCGTGACCTTGCAGAATCGGAAGAGAGGTGAAATGCATGGAAATAAACATCTTTGCAGGCTTGCAGCCCCATTGAGTTAAACAGCCTCCTTCCTCAAAAGGCTTTATTGCAGTAACATGCAGTTTATGTCATTGGTCACATTGTTTTAGCAGTATTAATTGGCAGACAGTGTGCCATTAGCCAGGATGAGATGAGTGAGTTAATAAACAAGACCTTTAAATGCTAGGTGCTGGGAGACATTATACATTATGCCTTGTCATATCTCTTTCTCTGATTTTTGAGTCCGTTCAGTTTTAAAGACCATGAGATTAGCCTTAAAAAGCAATGATTTTAATGCAGGGTGAGCAACTATTTAGATGTCATCATGTTCAATTTACTTCAACAGTTACATTCTGTTAACATACTTCAGAAATTAATCTTTTGTTTGGAAGAGGTTTTTCCCACATAGCTGTCATAAATGTTAACATATGTTAATTGTTGATATAATGTTAATACATTTTTCTGTGTTTTTTCTATTATTTTTGTAATTATCCTTCATTCTCTTCACCCTTTAAACATGCTAAACTCACTGCTCTTTCAACAACAATCATAGCGGTAATAAAGTGGTGCTTCATTATGCAAATCAGGAGGTTAAATACTAATTTGACATTGAGTGCACTTGATTATTTTGAATGCTTTGATTTACCTGCACTTGAATGAAGTACTGTACTCAACATGAGGTTTGCTTGGTTAAACAAGTAGCATTTAAAATGCATTTTTATTATTTTGTTTATAGTTCACCACATTCACGTTTGTAAATATAACCAATCCGTCTCCACCATAAAATTATACCCTGCATTTTATTGGGATTAAACTGAAATGTTAAAGGGTGGTTTCCCAGACAGAGTTTAGCTGAAGCCACGACTAGGCCTTAGTTTAATTAGGAAATATAACTAGTTTAAAAAAACATGCCTTACTAAAATATTACTTGTGTGCATTTTGAGTCAAAATAAAGGGCACTGATGTATTTTAAAGGATTAGTCCATTTTCTTAAAAAAAAATCCAGATAATTTTCTCACCACCATGTCATCCAAAATGTTGATGTCTTTCTTTGTTCAGTCGAGAAGAAATTATGTTTTTTGAGGAAAACAGTCCAGGATTTTTTTTAATTTTAATGGACTTTAATGGACCCCAACACGTAACAGTTTTAATGCAGTTTTAATGCAGTTTCAACGGAGTTTCAAAGGATTCTAAACGGTCCCAAACAAGGCATAAGGGTCTTATCTAGCGAAACAATTGTCATTTTTGAAAAGAAAAAGAAAAAATATGCACTTATTAAACCACAACTTCTCGTCTATCTCCGGTCCTGTGATGCGGCAGCCAGACCTCGCGTAATACGTCATCACGTCAAGAGGTCACGGATGACGTATGCGAAACTACGCCCCAGTGTTTACAAGTTGGGAGAAAGAGGACCGTTTTAATGTTGTTGTATATGGAATGATACTAATTCATGTCTTTGTGTCAGTTTATTGTTTAAAATGAAATGCAAATGTGCGTTTCATATATGTAACACGTGATCTTTCAACGTCATTACGCAATTACGTGAGGTCGCGCTGGCGCGTCAAAGGACCGGAGATAGACGAGAAGTTGTGATTTAAAAGTGCATATGTTTTATTTTTCTTGTCAAAAATGACAATCATTTCACTAGATAAGACCCTTATGCGTCGTTTGGGATCGTTTAGAGTCCTTTGAAACTGCAATTTTAAACTGCATTAAAACTGTTAAGTGTTGGGGTCCATTAAAGTCCATTAAAAGGAGAAAAATCCTGGAATGTTTTCCTAAAAAAAAAAAACATAATTTCTTCTCGACAGAACAATGAAAGACATCAACATTTTGGATGCCATGGTGGTGAGTAAATTATCCTGATTTAAAAAAAAAATGGACTAATCATTTAAGATGTCGGTGCAAGTTGTTTTCAGTTTGAACAGCTCTTATATTTATTTTAGTCTAGGACTAGTCTAATCCCTGTCCGGATCACCGCCCCTAAAGGTAACATTTAATTTTTATTCCAGTCACATTTTTCAGTCTTTTTGTAGTGTTTTTAATGAGAGTATAAATTGTATTTTCTTTAATTAAAGTAAATGATTGATATTTGAAGAGTTCGCTTCCAAAACGCAATAATCCATTTTAAATAATTTCTGTAAAAATGTGTTTTCTATACCTAGAAAGTGACAAGATGAAAACCACTATTTTCTGTTACAAACTTTCACAAAGCATCTTTAGGTTATAATATTAACATAAATTATTAGATTATGATGGCTTACGTTTCTTCCCCCCCACAGAAAACCACCAAAGGTTTATCAATGCCATCAAAATTATTATTTTGTTTTTGTTTGTTTGTTGATCACGAAGTACAAGATGAGGAAAACAAGGATTCTGTGTGTATTCAACCGAACGCAACGGCATTGTTGTTTACAATGCGTGGAATGGTGCGTTGTGATTGGTTAAGCGAATTTATTGCATTTTGCAGAAAAGGAGGACTTCCATTTGTCGCGTTTTGGAAAAAAGGGAGAAAAGATGACAGAATAACAGAGCGAATATCGGATTTTCCGTAAAATTAAGAATTTACTTGTTAATACTGACCAGAAGCAATACTGATTTTAGTTGTAAACCCCTAGTTCATGATTCAACAGACTGTTTGACAAAACATCTCTAAAGGGGCCATATGCAACCGGAAAACAGATGATAAATGTCCCGGGGACAGGTGTGCATGGTACCAGCTCTTGAGTCCTCCGTGCTCATTTCTGTCGCTGGTTGCTAAGTGAATTGGCTCGTATGGCAGAACTTTCTTCATCTGAGAAAACTGCCTCAAAACAAAGCAGTTTTGACTGAGCGAGAAGCAGGGTCGGATCTCATTTTTTGTGCTCTTGTCAGCCAGAGCCAGAAGTTTAGCTGCAGGACAATGAAAATACTGTAGCGCCCCATGCACACGATCTCTCGCTCATGCTGAGATGTTGTCTTATGGTGGTCTGTCTTATGTTGGTCAGACAGCTGGCATCTTCTGTGAGAAAAAACATTAACTATCAATGCTGGTGGCCTGCTGGTGAGTGATGTCATCAAACCGTATAGTCTCAGATAGCATTTCATTGCTGTGCATTGTAAACCAAGCTGATTTACACATGAGAAGAGTTTCTGTTTTGTACTGGATGTCAGGATGTGCATTAAATTTAGTGCCGCTTATTATAGGATCACTCGACCCGCAGAACACATATTTTGAAAAAAGGAACCACACACATGACGGGCTATACATATTGTGATGAACTTCGCATCGTGCGCCCTCGACAAAAGGGAGAGAGAAATATTAAAAGAGCTAAGATAAAGTTAGATTGATGGCACATTGATAGCAATTAATTCAATGGTGCAAGGACAAAATTGTCACATGGCAATAGTTCACCGCCAGTAATGATGTAATCCATGAGTGATCTATAGTTATCAATAAAATATCAATAGCAAAGCAAAAAGGCAGCATCACCATATGGAAAAATCTAAAGGTTGCCCTCTGTTGGTCTCTTTTCGGCTCAAATCCATTTGAATTGATCCCATTAGCAAAAGTGATGTTTTGATTGTATTAAAGGCAAACGTGACAGAGCTGGATGGGAAATCTTTATGATTAAACTGCTGTAGAGCCATCAGATGTATTATAATGGATTCGGTCGAGCTGGCTGTATAGATTTTTTGGAGAATAGAAAAGTACAGGCAGTTTTGCAGAAATGTATTTACCCTGCAATAAAGGCTTTTGAGATCACTGTATAAATGTGCTTTATTCTTTAAAGAGCACCTATTTTATTGCTTAAAAACAACATTATTTTGTGTATTTGGTATAATACAATGTGTTCACGTGGTTGATGGCTAAAACACATTATTTTCCACATACCGTGCATTTTTGTATCTCAGATTTCACTCACTACCTGAAACGCATGGATTTGAAAATCTCTGTGCACCTAATTGGCCAGCCAATGTGTTTGTTGTGATTGGTCCGAATACCTCTGAAGTCAGCCGGAAATGTGATGCTCCTTACGATGATTCAAAGATTTGGTTGCTAACAGGAGTAAAGTTACAGGCTGTGAGTCCGAAGCAGGAGGAATTATGATAATGTCGTTCTTGTCTACATCACCAATCCCAGGAAGTAAACTGTTGCCTACAATCTGTGTGTTTGTTGTAGTCCAAGAAAAGAGATTTACGCTGGAGACTACTGTATAACTCGTGTATTCATTTACTTTGGGGTTTGTACCTTTTGCATATCGTTAAAATGAACTAATACACACTTACACACCAAAGGAAATGTAAAATCATGAATCGAACAAAAGGTGCTCTTTAATGTGAATATGGATTTGAGGGATATGGTTTATTGTTTTTTTTTATATGACCACTCTATCTCATGGCAATTCCTACGAGGTGGCTAATTCATATATATATTTGTATGCTCATATTCATATATTTTTGTAAGATTTGCCTTGACCCCTGTGACGTTGGGGTTAGGGGTGGAGTTTCGTTGTTGTTTTTATGATCACGTGTTTTGCATGATCAACTTTGTATGAACTCATACGAATTATTCAACTTATAAAATATGTGCGAATTCTGGTAAGATCAGACTGAATATGACACTAAACTTCCCCGGATATTACCACGCACCAAACTTGTTTCTGGGTTTTGATATTTCTTTTCATCTGATAATGGAATTCTAATGCTTTGCTGGAATTTGTCAGCCAAATCTGTAGCCATATAAGTGACCCTGTCTGTTAAAGCTCACATGACACAGGCTGTTTCTGCATTTCTGATGTTAATCTAGAGCAGTGGTTCCCAAACTTTTTGCAGCATGCACCCCTTTCTAGTGTTTGACACCTGTCAAGCACCCCCCAACACCTTACTCTGGTTAAACTTCACATTTCAATTGGAGTAACTAAATACATATATTCACTGTAGATAAGAAAACATTTAAAAATCTATTATAAACCCGAAAGCAATGTAACTGTTACTGTATTTGCGTTTCTTACTTGTTACTCTGGCATGTAGGCCTATTTCTCTTGACCAGTACATCTCTGTTAGGTTTCTCTGTTGCCGCCTTTTCACTTCGTTCATTATCAGTCCCTTCGATCGGGTTTTTCTTTATATTTCAGTACCGTTGGCGGAAGAGGCTGATGAAGATGGCTTATTCCCGTCCCTTGATTTCTTTAAAGTGCCTGTTTTTAACCAGGTGTCCATTTTGATGAATTTGTCACGACTGGGATGCAGGAGTGAGGAAGTTAGGACGCAAGTGCAGGGTTCACCATGAAATAAATAACATTTATTAACAGAACGAGAATAAAACAACGGGCAGGTAACACAGGAACATCCAACAGAAGAAACAGGAACAGACATGAACGTAATGACAATGACAATGATCCGGCGACAGGTGAGAAACAGACAGCAGTATAAATACACAACACTTAACAGGGAACAGGTGTGATGAATCAGTCCGTGAATGTCCAGGTGACGTAATCGGGGAGACAAACAAAACATGACACGGATCACCGTGACATGACCCCTCCCTCTAAGAGTGGCTACCAGACACTCACCTAAACAAAACAAACACAAAAGTCTGGTAGCGAGAGTCCAAGGGAGGGGTGGAGGGCTTGGGGACCCTGGCGAAGCCGGCAGCCGCCGGGATGAGACCGACAGGAACGGTAGGCCGGACTGCGCCAGGAGAACCGGAGCGATCGCTCCGAGAACCGAGGCAGACGAATTACCCCCCTCCTGGGAATCGCCGACGATCAGCTGCCCCCGGAAGTCATCTCCCATCCCCTCGCGGAAACGGAGACCCTCTCACGGTAGCCACCCCGGGGAAATGATCGGGCGTGGTCCGTTCCGGATCCCCCTGCGAGCAGGATGGTGGTTCTCCGAGGGACCGTCGACGACGACTCAACTGTTGGGGGACCGCCTGGGCCGATCCTCCTCCCGCATGCTCGCAGGAGCGAGCGATCGCTCACGGTGGTCCCCAGGAGACATCGGGGCTGATGGGGAATGAACCCCGATGTCACTACTCCCCCTCGACGAAACTCCTGGGGGAGCCGCCCTCCGTGAACCCGCTGCGTCCAGTCTGGCCGGATCATTCTGTCACGACTGGGATGCAGGAGTGAGGAAGTTAGGACGCAAGTGCAGGGTTCACCATGAAATAAATAACATTTATTAACAGAACGAGAATAAAACAACGGGCAGGTAACACAGGAACATCCAACAGAAGAAACAGGAACAGACATGAACGTAATGACAATGACAATGATCCGGCGACAGGTGAGAAACAGACAGCAGTATAAATACACAACACTTAACAGGGAACAGGTGTGATGAATCAGTCCGTGAATGTCCAGGTGACGTAATCGGGGAGACAAACAAAACATGACACGGATCACCGTGACAGAATTTAAGTGAAAAAATAAATGAACGAATTATCAGTTAGCGCCTAATATAAAGAGGGTGGGGCTATTGTGACACAGACATGCTTGTAAAATGAAATTAAATCAGGAGTCATTTATAGCTTGTAATGTGAAATTTTATTTCTTAAAGCTCTACTGTGTACTTTATTGAGTTAATTCTTAACAAAAACCCATGTTTTCTTTCAAAAGTATGTGCTCATTCATGTGTAATTACTTCCCACCCACTAATCAAAGTATTCTCGTAAGTGTAGAATCTGCTATTTAAAATGCATACCGTCGAAGCGCTCTCTGGCTGAATCCATGTTGTGCCTCCATCTTTGAAATACATTCGCCGACGAGGGACATTCCTGAAATTCAAGCTCCGCCTTTCGCGCTTTCACTCTACACTCAGGTGGCCGATAGCTGAAGCCTCCGTAGGTTGCATGTGTAGGCGGTATACGTCATCAAGACAGTCTTATTTCAGAATATTAACAATTATAAAGCTGACAATTATTCTTAGTTAATTGTAAATTGATGTAATATGCGTATGACTTGCGAATGTAATGCTCAGTTGATTTAAATAAACCAGGCTTGATGACGTATCTAGCCTGTGACCTGCGTAGCTGAATCCTTCGGATTTTACAACAACCGCACACCGTGATGAACCTGCGATCTAATGCTTTGATTTGAAAGCCTGTTGAAGACATATTCTCGAGGACATTAAAACAAATCGCCAAGGATGCGAAACGGGGATTTTAAACGACAACGTGACAGGAAAAACATCAAGACCAAAGTCACTATTGGAGTTAGTTTTCCAAGATGGGGCTCAAGGGACACTGAAGTTTACTTTCTATATTCTCCACAGGTAATTCAGCATATTCGTTTACATCTATACAGTCCATGTTGTAAACTTGAAGTTTTATAGTTCCTTGGCTAACTTTAGCATGATTATGCATAACACTTGTTAGTGTAAACATGCATGTGGTTTAATGTGTCCGAACAGACACACGCCGTCTCTCCGCCCATTTATGTAATCTGAGTTACTGAGATAAATGTTTTTCATCTTTTCTGGCCTCTAGCACAAACACACGGTGACAGCGCTATTTTCAGCCTTTCATTGATAAAAGCGTTTGATCTGCGCGTCTTTCGTTTCATTTTACAAGCGTGTGAAAGTTGCGCGATCTTTTTTCACCAATATCAGAGAAAGCTCTTACATATACACGGACATGTAACGTTTACTTAAAACATAAGCATTGTACTCTGACATAATGTTTGACACAATACTCTGATAAAAGCGTTTGATCTGCGCGTCTTTCGTTTCATTTTACAAGCTTGTGAAAGTTGCGCGATCTTTTTTCACCAATATGAGAGAAAGCTCTTACATATACACGGACATGTAACGTTTACTTAAAACATAAGCATTGTACTCTGACATAATGTCTGACATAATACTCTGATAAAAGCGTCTGATCTGGGCGTCTTTCGTTTCATTTTACAAGCGTGTGAAAGTTGCGCGATCTTTTTTCACCAATATGAGAGAAAGCTCTTACATATACACGGACATGTATTGTTTACTTAAAACATAAGCATTGTACTTTGACATAATATTAGTTCGCGTCCATTTAAACCCGTCATGGTTGCTTTTTGTATGTGATTTTAAGCGGACATATCATGACAATCAGACTTTTTTCATGTTAAACATAAATCTGTGTGCTTTGATGGATCACAGGCAAAGGACATTGCAAATTGTTCATTTTTTTCTCATTGCTTTGTAGCTACTGGAAGCCATGTTAACCTTGGCATGACACGGCTGGGCCACCGTACGAGTTAAAACGCGTTCCGAATGGGGGGGCTAGAAAGTAATATTCAGTTACTTGTCATATAGACTTTCACCGCTAGATGGGAGTAGATCCTACACAGTGGAGCTTTAATAAAACTTTCCCACGTCAAGTTTACCACAGTTAAATAAGTAAAAATAATAAAGAGCCAATCTTTCCCCCCGCCATTACAAACATTCTCTCGAGCACCCCCAGTGGTCAGTCTGCGCACCACTAGGGGTGCGCGCACCCCAGTTTGGGAACCACTGATCTAGAGTACCTATATACTGTAGAATAGTATTACATCCTTTATATCTCCGAAGAGTCTTTAGTTTAATCTTTAATTTAGTTTAATTTATAAAAAAAAGATTAGCTTTACCGAATCTTTCCGAATAACGTAAAAATAAAGGAGGAACGCGGGAGGAGCGAGTACGAGTCATGCAACACTATACAACACTGTTTAACTTATGATTCACTACATGTTCGTGTGATTTATATAATATGCACGCACCTATTTCCAACATAAGACAAAAGTCTTACTTACCGCATGCAACTCATGACCCGGTTGAGAAAATCCAGCGCAACCAAACACACACGCAAAACTCTGCTGCTACCCCGCATAATAAACTATATCCATTGTTTTCATAAGGCTGGCTTTCTTCTCCTTACATCCAAAAACACACTTCTTCTTTCGTGCCATTGTTGAGTTTGGAAATTAAACAAAGCTGTGTCGCGTGATAAGATGTTTGCAAGTTCTAGCGCCTCCCGCTGATTGAAGGGTGGGAGGGGTTTTCCAGGGGAAGTGCCCATATAAAGAAGTGATATGTATAGAAACCCCTGAAACGTCAGCTGGACCTGTAATCGAAAAAAACTTACAGAAACTTGTACAAACCCTTGTGAAGTGCATTTGGCACAGAAATACTCTGTAACACACCCAACTCCTATTTTGACACTTTGCCTACGTTTAGCATGAGGAAACAACTCTATAACTGTGTTAATAAGTCAGAATGCATGAAATACCATTGAACCATCCCTTTACAGGAAAACACAACAATTTTTCTTACCTCAACTTAGATGAATTAATACATATCTATCTTTTTTCAATGTGTGCACTTAATCTGTGTACCGTGCGTTGTGAATGTGTTAGCATTTAGCCTAGCCCCATTCATTCCTTAGGATCCAAACAGGGATGAATTTAGAAACCACCAAATACTTCCATGTTTTCCCTATTTAAAGGGACACAAGGCAGCATTTTTATGTTAATAAATCATCTTCGTAAGTCAGTATATGGTTAAATGACTCATTACATTTTCATAGAATGTTCGGATAAGGTCTACAGTGTATGTGTACATTCAACAATGTCTACTTTAACAGTCCTCTCTCTTAACAAAGGCCAGCCAAGTGTGCCTGATGTTTGTAGGCATTGCCAAGCAGTTTGGAAACTTTGTCTTATACTGCCAGCACAATGAATGTTATTTGTAATCCACTCTGACACAGTGTATATCTCAGTAGGGATGCTGGCCAGATTCCTCAAACTCAATCCATCATCTATGGTGTGGATGAAGGAACGTGGTGCAAGGAAAGTAATTGCTGTAAAAGTGTGAGTTTAAGTAAAAGTGTAATGGGGGAAGAAGCCACATCCCAGATAGCAATTACATTTGGCACGGATCCGTTTTAAGCACCTTGCCTCCGTTTCTATCTTAGAGACGTTTTCTGATTCTGAACCAGATCCGTGCCAGATAGAGGTTTCAGCTTAACTGCCATCAGTTCAGTATTTATATCATTTTACAGATCTGGCCCAGATCACTTTTCCCATAGGTAACCGAAAGACATTAGCTGTGTCTGACACTGATTTGATCCAGATCTGCAATATGAATCTGAGCCGATACTGTTTTCACATAGGCTACACTGGTGTGGCCCAAATCTGTGATACATATCTGAGCCGACTGCTTTAAAAAGGGCTAAAAACTGCTCTGGCCCAAATCTGTAAAACGGATTTGAGCCAACACTGTTTTGACAGAGACTACTGATGTGGACTAGAGGCTGACATTTTTTCGGGAATCCCGCGGGTCCCGTGGGTCCCGCGGGATTCCTGTGGGATCGGGAACAAAATCACTATTAATCACGGGATTGGGACGGGACAGGAAAAAATTTCAGCGGGAGTGGACGGGACCGGGATCGTAATAAAGCTATGATACCCAACTTTATGAACGCTCTCAGATTTCATAAAAAAGATCTTAATTTGTGTCCCAAAGATGAATGAAGGTCTTATGGGTTTGGGACGACACGTATGTGTTATCTGATACATGTGCTAGTCACATTTTAGAACATATGACACCATTTTGCGGTATGTTGTATATTTTTGCATATTTTGAACTTAATTACAGCTGTTAATGCTGGTTATTTAAACAAATGTATATTAATGTTCTTTCATAAGGCTTTTATTCTTGTTTATTATTTGTTGTTGCAGAACCACACAAACACAGATACTTAAGTGCATATTAATGGAAGGTTTTATGCCCATACTGCAACTGTGAATTAAACACCCATAATCCAATTATTCGTCTGGTTCTTGTGTTCTGGACTCCAGACTTTGGGTTTATTAAACTATTGTAGACATGGAGTGAACTATGTATTGTTTTTCTTTTATTTGCTGTATTCCATTTTCTGGAGAAAATCTAGAAACCGGCTCAGCAGCTGGTCCAAAACGGGATGGAGAGCAGATTAAATCAAATTCTTTGTATGAACCAAACACTAGTTGAAGAAAAAAATATATGGGAGCGATACAGGAGCGGGAGTCAGTTTAAACAGGAGCGGGATGGGAGTGGGAGTCAATTTACCAGGAGCGGGATGGGATGGGATTATTTTTTAAACTTTGGTCTGGGAGTGGGATGGGACAAGATTTATTTCTATGGGAGTGGGACGGGACAGGAGTGAAAATCCACTCCCGTGTCATCCTCTAATGTGGACCACATCCGAAATACTTTTCTCAAACTGTGTGAAGAACTCCGTGGAATAAACATTTTCATTTTTACATTTTTTTCTATCTAGAGCATGAGATAAATGCATTGTCATTAAGCTGAGCAATATTATCAGTGTTTAAAAACTATACAGCAACATTTTGTGATGCTATCCACACTATTCCTTCACCCCACTGGGATTAATTTAACTATTTTACTTCTAACCGGAAGTTTCACCCACATTAATTTCTACAGCAGCGCCCCCAGGAATAAGGTGGATAATTAATTACAGTACAGGTCCGTTTGAGCTCCGTTTTAGGTTCGTTTTACGACAGCGCCAAGTGAACGTTGGGTCTCGCTTGACTGTCGTCTTGCAGATACGGTTCACATCCGTACTACGGACTTCAGCCAGAAGCGCCAAAAAAAAAAGATCATCAAACCAACTGTCAACGCAGAATTATCTGACCAGCTACGCTACCACACGTAAGTTTTTATGTGTTTATTCCATGTGTTTATTATGTACATCTATTTGTATGCGTTTATTCTAATTTACTATCTACTTAAACGTACAATTGAAATGGTGTTTGCTTTGTAGATAGTTACAGGCTGTTATTTGCGCACCACGAGTAACGTTAGGCCTACGTTATGTTAAGCCGCATCTGCTAACGTTAGCGCTAATAGCCTATGAGTGTAGCACAGAATAGACCAAATTATCAGAATCAACTTTTTATGGTTTTTTATATTTGCGCTAATGTGCTGAATTTTAAAAGGTAATATAGTCTTAACTTGGATGTCCAGACGTCCCATGGTATCAGGGAACAGTCCCCGTTTTTGGTTGCCTCCGGGAAAATACAGAAAAAACTACCTATGTCACTGTTTTTTGAAGATAAAACTTGTATTTATTTCAATCAGATTGACAGTCAAACTAAAAATGTCTCAGTTTTTTACCTCTGGTCACCTTATTTTAGCTTTAGCTGTGTGTGCCATAAGGCCAGCAACAACACACCCCATATTTGCATATTACAATTAATTTTCAAAGAAACTTGTAATACAAAAAACTTTCATTGTGTAAAGTTTAATTTTGATAGGAGGAAAGGAAAAAATAGCCCCATTGAGGTGTGTTGCATGGCCTTATTGGCACACATTTCGGATTGATTATAAATTAACATATTTTACAATTAGTCGGTCGTAAAATCCTACTTTGCCTGGACTAATTGTGATTATGATTTTTTTTTAAATTCATGGCCAAAGTATCATTACTAAAATCATATTTTTTCTATTTTTTACAACAAAATGCGGAGCTTTTAACAAGCAGGAAGTGCGCTTCACGCTCCTGCTCTATAGGTGGCGCAGAGAGGCCAACAGCCATAGCCAACAGCCACCAAACGCCACCAGTAGAAGAAGACGATTGCCCCGAACGTAGCGCGCTTCCTACTTCGGCATTAACGCTAATAGTGTTGTAAATAACGTTCAGTTTCTTGCAAAAACTGATTGATTTGCTTTACAAGACGTAAATATGTCACATGGAGTTATGGGGGATTACTTTTGTATTGGATATATGCTTTAACTCTCAAAGTGGTGGATCCGTTGACTTAATTGCATGACGGAGCTTTGGGGTTTCTGCAAAATATCTTCCTTATATTTCTACTGATGGAAAAAATATTGGATTGGGTAAGTGTTAGTATGTTAAATAAACTTGATTTTGAAAGTATGCTGCCGTTTTCTTTATTACAGTTTGTTGAACTGCGTTTATTTATTTTCGTTTTATTTAAATGGCCTGCCCTTTACGTTGTAAGTAATTACTGTGCTGCGTATTTCTGATACGGGAGTGTTTGTTTGTTAGAAAAAATGTTAGGCTACCTTATTAAAAGTATTGCTCTTGTGTTTTGTTTCACTAATGCAGTTCTCGCAGGACGCGTTAGGCACTGTTCTGTAGTTTATTAAAAGTTTATTAAGTCTAAACGTGTCACATGTCCATATTGCACGAAAAAAATGCACAGCTTCGAATATTCGTATTGATTTCTACTAGAGATTCGAAGCTGAAAAAAGGCTATTCGGAACAGCCCTAATATACATTCATTAAAGAAAAGAAAGACAAAATATATGATAGAACTGATAGAAAGTGGCAGGGACATTAGCCTACATACTTTAGAAATACATCTGAATGTATATGCCTCCAACCTAACACTGAACAAAGACCATAACCACTATTCTTCACATGTAGCCTACCCCAATTACAATTTCAACCTTACAATTACAATTTTGTTGGAAAAATTGGTATTTTACTTTCATTTTCTTGTAAACAAAAGTGAGTCTCCTGAGTCAGCGATAGATAGATAGATAGATAGATAGATAGATAGATAGATAGATAGATAGATAGATAGATAGATAGATAGATAGATAGATAGTAAATAATGTTATACTTGTTAACAAATCTTTATTTTTGATAAACCAGACAACTTTTTCAGTCACATAATAAATAAAATTAAGTAAGACAACAACTTACAACATACTTTCTATTTCTTTTTCCAGATGCTGAAAACATGATGCAAACTGTTGAGACGAAGGTATAATACTCAGATTTTCATTCTATTCCATTCCAAACTTTCCAGTTCAGCTTTGAGGAGGAGAGCCAGGGTGGACCTTAATAGAAGGTTAATTGATATCGGCCAGGAAACACCTGCAGCCACACTTCCTTCCAGAGATATTGGTTATGTCCCAGATACAGATGATGTTGCAGAACCTGAAAATGAAATCATAGAAGAAAATCTTGGATTAGATCCAATGGCAGCTGTTGTGTCTGACCCAGAGGATATATCTTATTATCAAGATGATAGTGATGTAGAAGAAAAATCTGACCAGGAGGAACCAGAAAATCTCAGAAATCACCTTTCCAACTGGGCATTAACATATGGTATTTCTCATATTGCACTTTCGGCTCTCTTGGCAATACTAACAATCCACCACTGTGACTTGCCAAAAGATGCACGAACTCTTCTTAACACAAAAAGAGATTATTCTGTTAGGGAGCTCTGCGGTGGCCTATACCACTACATTGGCATTATTGAGGCGTTAAAACATACCCTTTCCCAGTGGAAAGACAAGCTTGTCGATGGATGTTGTTTATATCTTCAAATGTCAGTGGATGGCCTGCCACTTTTTAAAAGTTCAGGTCTTCAGTTGTGGCCCATTTTAGGTAGATTGGTTGGAGTACCCATGAAAGAACCTGTAGTCATCGGGATGTACTCGGGTATAAAGAAACCTGACTCATCAAAAATGTATCTCACAGATTTGGCAAATGAACTCTCACAATTACAGGAGGGGTTTACATTTGAGGGGAAAAGGCTCACTTTAAAAGTTCATTCGATGATCTGTGACGCACCGGCAAAATCCTTTGTGAAAGTCACCAAGTCTTTTAACGGTTACAATGGCTGTGACAAGTGTATTCAGAGTGGGGTGTACCTGAACCACCGCATGACATACCCCCTCATGAATAGCCAAACACGGTCTGATGAGGCATTTGCCAGGCAGGAGGATGAGGAACACCACCAAGGTCCTCATGCCTTCACAAATGTACATTTTGGTTTGGTGTCCCAAGTCCCACTGGACTACATGCACCTGGTGTGCTTGGGGGTGGTAAGGCGCCTTATCTTTCTGTGGATGAAAGGTCCTCTAACTGTCCGTGTACCAGGGAAAGACGTGGACAGAATATCCAGAAATCTTCTAAGCTTAAGACCCCACATTCCTTCGGAATTTGCTAGAAGGCCAAGAGCATTGAACGAAGTGGATAGGTGGAAGGCGACGGAGTTCCGTCAGTTTCTCTTATACACAGGGCCGGTGGTGTTGCGTGAGGTGTTAAGGCCTGATCTATATGCAAATTTCCTGCTGCTGTCGACAGCCATGGCAATGCTGGTCTCCCCTTTCTTTGCCAGAAATTACAACGAATATGCCAACAGCCTCCTTCATGCTTTTGTGGAACATTTTGCCCGCCTGTATGGAAATGATCAGCTAGTGTACAATGTGCATGGGTTGACCCATCTTGCACAGGATGCAAAACATTTTGGCAATCTGGACGTTATATCATCCTTTCCATACGAAAATTATTTGCAAAAACTCAAGGGTTTTGTACGCAAACCCTCAAATTCCCTGGTCCAAATAATCAGACGCCTGTCCGAGGGATTAAATGGTGGTGTTACAAGTGACCAGCCCATCAAATTGCGCAAAGAACATGCCCGAGGCCCTATACCAGTACCAAACTTGATCTGTCACCAGTATGACGAACTGATATCAGAGAGGTTCACCATGACCACAACATGTCGAAACAACACATTTCTGATGGGCAAAAATGTGTGTCAAATAATTAATATAATTGACTGTCATGGTGATATCAAAATTGCCTACAGACAGTACGGGATGGCTGAAACATTTTTTACCTATCCTTTTAATTCGGACATTTTAAACATTGTGATACCAGCTGACCTAGGCCATGAAATAAAATTCTCAGAACTGTCATCTTTCACACAAAAATGCATGGCTGTCCCTTTCAAGGAGGCAATGGTGGTTATACCGTTGTTTCATATGAAGGACTAGACTTTATTTTTGAAAATCATAGTTCAGTTCAGTTATGTATTTTTTTTTTAATCATCTTATTTTTTACACAATGATTTTTAAAAGACATTTTGTGGAGTAATTTTCCTCGACGAGGACACTACAGAAGTTGTGCCGAGGTCATGGGTTAAAGGTGATGAATGTTTTTGGCCAACATTCATTTCTGAGGAAAAAACCCAAAAGGCCATAAAGAGACATGAAATGCCAGGCCCTGGCTGGAAAATCTTCAGAATAAGAACACTCTTTGAAAAAGGTAAATAAACAAGCAAACAGGTTAATTCTATATCTTTTCATGTTAGGACAACAGTTATGCCTTACTTCCTTTGTCCTTAATTATCTCCATATCTGTCTTTCTTTATTTTTATTTTTTTATAATAGTAGATGACTTCAGTAAGGCAAGGCAAAAGCTGAAGGACTACAACAGAAATGGAACGGCAGTCCTCCAGTCAGAGGAAGAGGGCTCAATGACAAAAAGGAGAAGAAAAGCGACACGGTAAGTACATTATAGATAATTGTTGTATTACTGCAAAAGCTATGGCTGAGGATGGGTTTAGGGTACAAAAAAGCCTTTGTTCATGCCTGCCCATTGAATGATGCTATTGCCTTGTCATTACAATTTGACCTCTGTCTTCACTAGTTACCCAGGATTTGAAAACGGAAGTACTGACTCTGAACCTGAGCAGACTCCAAAAAGAAGACCAGAGTCTCGGCCTCAGCCTCTCCCTATTAGCGCTACCCTTCCTAGTCTCCCTCCAGCCCCCCTCTGTAAGTTTTGTTTGATTGCCGACTGCAACAATGTACAGTCCAGTGATTTGTACCACTGTAATATGTTGATTCACGGTTATCCCTTTATCCAAAAGTGGACATCGCAGTGGACATGGGTCAGAAGTCTCTGGACAACACAGGACAGGGAACCTATACAGACATAAGCTGGAATGTGAGGAGGGAGTCGGACCACTTAAATGGTAGGAATCGCGCTCTGTAGCAAAATTACAATACAAATGAAAGTACAAAGGTGATGTTCTGTCCTGTTCATTTTTCTTTTTGTCTGACAACCTGCCTCTCTTGTTGTTATTTTCCCTCAATGGTCATCTAGTAATCAATAGCTCAGCGCACCAGTCAACACCACCACCACCTCAACACTTGAGTCCAGGGTTTGACATTAATATGGACTTCCCCTATTCACATGGTGACTTTTTCATACAAATTTACAAGTACATGTGTACAATAAATATCCTGTATATATGCTTATATTAGGGATGCCACAATTCTCAAAATAATAATGAACCATTCGGCTCAGCCCCCACGGTCTAATATGCGCATTTGAATTGCGTTTTTTTTTTTTTTTTTTTTTTTTCGGTTTATCTATCCAAATCTGTCAGTTTTATATTCCCTGCACTTTTGTTAATGTGCACGCCCGTGTGATCTGTACGCTTAAATGCCACAGCGACTTGATATCCAGTCACTGTGCGCTACCTGTGTTATATCTGCTTGAACTCTGCTTGCAATGCTGGTGTCAGATTTCATTCGGGCACACACACACCCAACAGAAGTACGACAACAAAAAGTAGCAGCACGACTGTCTTTTAAATCTGAGGTGTGGATTAATTATTTGCGCGTGTAGATTACATACAGCATCAATGTAAAGATGCAAATTTGCGTGGGGCAGTGTGAATGATGCAAATTGGGCTTGTTATTGATGCAGACGCGCGTTATTTGCCTCAAACACGTCTTCCACGCAAGTTTAAAAAGTTCAACTCAAGAAGAGAATGCGCATGATGCTAAAATAAATCCCACCAGTAATCTTGATTGAGGAACGCATTTTTGGTTTCTACACAGACAGCATGATGTTGGATTTAACAGTAGTGCAGTAAGGTATAGCCTTCATTTACAATAAAGTTTAATTTACTAAGTACAGGTATATTAAATGGCCAATTTATATAATGTAATGAATAGGATATCATTTTTATATATCTTTATTTAATTACATCTTATATTATTGTATCAATACACTAGAAATGTGTAAGATGATTTTTGCATTTACATAAAATAAAGAGAACTGCACTTAAAAGCAGTATTTTTGATTCTTAACATCTCACTGTTCCTGTTACCTAAGCATAGAATAATTAAAAAAACACTTTAATAGGCCAAGGCATCAGAGCCGAAACCAAACCGAAAATTGTGGACAAGAACTGAAAATTGTATTGAACCATGAACTAAGTGTATTGTTGCATTACTAACTTATATACTATATTTTTTTCTTGTTTTCTGATTTTAACATTTACATACCTTTCCTCAATTAGTTAGCGTTGGTGGAGAGCCTGGAGGTCACCTCCTCTTCAAGCCAACCTTCAGAGTTGGCCATGAAACAGGACCAATTCCTTGCACACGTAAGAAATAAAACAAGTTTTAACATTATGTGTGTGTGTGTGTGTGTGTGTGGTTTACACATATATTATATACACACATATTATATGTGTACAAATGTATATGTATATATGTGTGTGTGTGTGTAAAAAGAGTGTTAACAATGTTTACACATATATTATATACACACATATTATACATGTACAAATGTGTGTGTGTGTGTGTGTGTGTGTGTGTGTGTGTGTGTATATGTTTATATGTGTATATATATGAATATACACATAGTACAGGCCAAAAGTTTGGACACATCTCATTCAATGCATTTTCTTTATTTTCATGACTATTTATGTAGATTCTCACTGAAGGCATCAAAGCTATTAATGAACACATGTGGAATTATGTACACAAAAAGAGTGAAATAACTGAAAACATGTCTTATATTCTAGTTTCTTCAAAGTAGCCAGTGAGAATCTACAATGCAAATAGTCATGAAAATAAAGGAAATGCATTGAATGAAAAGTTGTGTCCAAACTTTTGGCCTATACTGTATACACACAGTGTAGTGTGCAGCTGTGGGTTGATTTTATTGACCATTATTGTGTGTTTTATTTCCTTACTGTTTAAAATAACCTGAGTCTTTCCTCCAGTTTAACACTTTTTTCAACTTTCACAATGTTTCAGCGGCTCAGCTACATGGCCTATTGCTTTTGGAAAACCTAAAGCAGCAAGTTGCCCAACTCGCCACCACTGTGAACCTGCTCATGGCCAAGGTCAATAACGGCCTCCAACCAGCAGCCTTTGAGTGGTCCGGAGAATTTCAATTCCCCCTGGAATCAGATGCAGAGCTGGACCGCTTTGAGGCCTGGCTGGTGGACCCTGCCAATGATAGGCAGAAACATGCCCTTGTAAGCATATTCCCCCAATATGTTCTCATTGTATTTAAGACACTTGTTTCATCTTACACTAAATCTAATTAATCTAAATTAATATTTATTGCTACAGTAGACTAAGCTCTTTATAATGATGTAACTTGAATGTTATGGATAAAAGCATCATCCAGTTGCCCACATGTCTTAATTCTGAAAAAACTGTCAAAAAAGTGGCTTACCTATTTAAAAACTTGTGTAACGGTGATCCAACCATCTTCATGCCCCTAGGTGTATACCCTGTCTGCTGTTGGGGGTGTAGATTTGAAGAGGGTGACATGGAACATTCTGTCATACCTGTTTTCTTGCCCCCTTTCCCGAACAATTAATTGGAAGGGTGTGAACAAGAAGAGGGCCTTCCACAGGATGGCATCACGGACCCTCCTCAGCCGTAAGTAGGCTATTGCTTCAAATGCCCTTAGTGAATTAGTATTTATTCACTCAAAAGTCTTACAGATTACTCCTGGAAAAGAGTTTAGCAGTAAAAACTGATTGAACTAATGCATATATAGTAGGGATGCGCCGAAAATGGCCCAAAAGAGCGTTTTCGGACGAAAGATTTTTATCACCAAATCAATACGGCTGAAGTGTTGTGATGACGCAAACAGAAACTGCGCGCGACCTGCACGTGCTTGTCTGAAGCAACATGTCTGCTGTGTGGACGTATTTAACCGCAAAAAGGCGCTAAAGTGAGCAACTTTCTGTACGCACAGAGCACATGCGGTTGAATGTGTCCAGTCCAGATGCGTGTAAGGGGAAAAATAAAATGTATATCCATCCGTTAGGCCCAACGGCGGAAACCAAACATCATGGCAGAAGGATTGTCGCGCGTTCTGTCTTTTCTGGCGCTTATCAATGACGTTACACAACTCGGGTAGCTTCATCTGACACCAAAAGATAAAGACATATTGTAATATGAATCAAATTGATGTAATTGTAGAATTTGTATAAACGTTTGATCATTCTGATTGACTAAAAATAATATTTAACTCATTCATTCGATTACCCATGTCGTATCGGTCCACATCGGCCACTATGCAGATTCCGAACACATATTTGACCGTACTAGAAGTTATGACTAACACAATTTAACAATGCCGCTCCCGCGATCTCTTGCTAAAAGTCCCCATATAGCCTCATGCAATCGTTTGTATACAACTTAGTACAAAATCCACACTATAACCAGAGGTTTGGGCTTAGCACCATCCAGCTGAATATAGTTAAATCATATTACTATATAAAATTAATCAAAGTAAAGGCAATGATTGGAGGTTATGACTCATCACCCAGATGGCCCACATATAAACAGACTGCGTAACAACTTAGTTAGAGGTAGAACTTAATTAACATGAATTAACCCTGATCAAAGATATGTGCTAACAAAGGATATCGTAATACTTTATAGTAACTTAGAAGATTCAATAATACAGAGCAAATTAGAATGAATGCAAACGTAACAAGTTATTAACCAGGTAGAAAAACATAATTCAGAAGCCAATTTACAATCCAATTAAAACACGAAGAAACAAATATAATCAAATGAGAATATTGCATACCTGGCAAATGATGAAAGATCTGGTTACAGATTCCTCAAAGTAAATTAAAATACATGATACTGTATCAAAGATGCAGCATCATTGGGATTCAGGGGGGACTTTCTATATCTAGAAATGCACCTTTTACACATCTCCTTAAATAACCAAAGAACAAAGCATATAGGAATTAGATACTGATATTACTATTGTACTAATTGCATCCATGGTATATAGTATATACAGTACAGGCCAAAAGTTTGGACACATCTCATTCAATGCTTTTCTTTATTTTCATGACTATTTACATTGTAGATTCTCACTGAAGACATCAAAGCTATTAATGAACACATATGGAATTATGTACACAAAAAGAGTGAAATAATTGCAAACATGTCTTATATTCTAGTTTCTTCAAAGTAGCCAGTGAGAATCTACAATGCAAATAGTCATGAACATACAGGAAACGCATTGAATGAGAAAGTGTGTCCAAACTTTTGGCCTGTACTGTATATATATCATCTGTATATTTCGGCTCGAAAAGATAAGGACATCTGTGCAATGGAAAAGCGCCAATACCGTAGGCTACCTTTACAAAAGAGGATGACAATCGATCCTTCCCGCACAGATTTCCATTGATTCAATTCTTCCAGTTTTGACGTCTTCGTAAAACAGCATACACCAACAATAATGCCTTCTGTTTATTCTTCTTATTTTTTTATTACTATTAGGCCTAACTGGGGCTACATCTTAACCTCAATGGTTAGATATCGTTCATGTGTCTTATTCAGTTTTACATGACCAGTTTTTTTTATTATTAGGCTATTATTTTATTACAGCTTCATCAATTAATGCACAAACCGTTATAGAAGTAGGCCGAATTAGAAGGATGGGCCTATCTTCATTTTGAGCAGATGCAATATATATAGTCTGCCTGTTTTTTGTCATGTAGGCCTAGCACTGATCCAAATTTCTCATTCAACATAATCAGTAATGCTGTTTTCCAGGTGCAGTGCGCAAATGCGCACTGACAGCATCTGCAACAGAAGCTGAAATATGGAGGCATGCAATAAGGTGGTTTGCCCTTTCAGCGGACAGGAGTGGGGGGCGCCAGGAGAGACTGGCGCGTCAGCAGCAGGAGCAGCAACCACAACAGCTGCCACAGCACCCACCTGATTTTGTTTAAGTGCATGTTTTTTTTTCATGTTGTGTTAATAGCCTGTGCGTTTTTTTTATCCATTAATTCTGGGTTTGTTGGTGACTGTGTTCTGTGTTAATTGTTGACTTTGTTGTTCATTTTTTATAATTAAATATATGAATTCGTGGTCATTAATTCTGTGTTTGTTAACTTCGTTCATGTTGTTTTAGTATGCATTTTAATCATTAAAACAATTAATTTTTTTTAGCCTATAGGCCTATTGCTCCAACTGAAACTAGCCTTTATCAAGTCAAGTCAAGCTTTTTTTATAGCCAAGGCCTTGTAGTGAAAATGTTCCAGGTGAAAAAATACTATAGACCAGTTCAAATGATGTAAACAACACTGGTCCAGAAACACTTCCTGTTACAGTTTGTGACAATAATATATGTGAAATAAAAAAATAACTATCTTTAAGATGTTTAACTTCAGTTAATTCAGGTTTATATGTTCTGTTGGTTTATTTTATCCCAACGTTTATCTAGTGTTAAAAAACAGAAACAGGAAGTGCTTCTGGACCAGTGTTGTTTACATCTTTTGTAATGGTCTATAGTAATTTATAGTAAATACTATAGTGTTTTTGAACTATACTGTAGTAAATTGTACAATACTGTATAAATTATAGTATTTATGACACTTTGTTAATGATTGCTACAGCATACTTTGCATTAACTATAGTAAACTGATAAACTGTAATAAATACTCTAGTAGGCTATACTTTATTTTATACTACAATAATCCAAAGAGTGTATATTCTAGTAGCCTATAATATACCCTATAGTTGTAGTACAGTATTGGATAAAGTAATTCGTTTATAGCCTATTACTATAGTTGTTATTATATCACATCACTGCATAGGTTACTATGATATCCTAACTGACAAAAAATGCCAAAAATAAGGCAAAAGGACAATCCAGTGGTGATTTAAGCGGAACCGTAACACATTCGCTACAGCTCCGGTAGGCGGAATCGTTTCACGCACCCGTTACGCATCTGTAACGGAATGATCAGGCGGTGCTGGATCGGCGCTAGCACATATCCGCAACAACTCCTAAAAACAGACCAGAAACTGCTTCGGCCCGATGTGCGTTTGGACTCAGGAACGAGTCCGTGAGGCGGATGCGAACCAGACCCGTCTCTATCGTTTTGCGGTTGCGGTCCTGTTCCGTTACTGCGTCCAATGGCTATCTGGGATGTTTGTTTTCTATGCTAGTTGGGAAGGTGTCATGAAAGAAATTCGGCAATGTGCTTGGTGAGCAAGTGCAGTTGCTGATTCGGTTTGGAGAAGACAAAAATGTTGTAAGAGATGCAGTGGAGAAGAAATTGTGACAGTGATAGAGGATGCATATTATTAATCCTGCTTGCTCATTTAGTCTAGGTTTGGCAGTGGCGACTGGCAAGGGTGATGCTGTTTTGGGCCTACAAATTGTGAAATAACATCCAGGAAAGGTTAACGACAAAATGCTCATAGGTGAACTAACTGTATGGCCCAAAATGCTATAAAAATAAAGCCATAAGTCTAAACTAGTCTTGATCCAAAATTCAAGTTAAAGTTTAGTGGATTTACCAACAAAAGCCACTAGGTGTCACTGGTTTTCTGCACACTTTTGTCACAAATAAAAAAAATAGCTGTCACTGCGTTATTATTAATGCAAAAAGGCTTTAAAATATGAAAACTTGAGCTTTCTTAGAGCTTTTCAATGATATTTAGCTTGTCAAGATATTTATAATAGGATATTAGTGTTATGGGAAATTAATAATGAACACATATTTTGAAATTACAAACCACACACGACAGGCTACATACATGTTATGACAAACTACACATCGAGCGCCATCGAAAAAAGAAGTCACCGGCCGCCACTGAATTTACCCAACAACGACTTGAAACAAGCCAGCCTTTTTTCGAGTGTAAGATATCTAGAAAATGAATTAAAACGTAAATTTAAATGTGTTTTGAACCACTTTCTTTTATTTTCAGATGATGTTATGAGGAGCACCAGAGATGACTGATGTGGAACCTGTCGTCTCTGACTTTGCAGCCACAGGCAGGACCGGCCGGAGGAATGCACTGCCGGACATTTTAGGTTCCACGGCTGGTCCTGGAGCCGGAGACCTGCCTAATAAACTAGCTGAGCTTTCGTTGGGAGGTACGTCATGTGCTGCTCGTTGAACTTTTTCTATCCTCAAAAAGTAGAGAGCGCACTTAAGTCACAAAAAAATGCATGAATGCCAGCGTATTAGACTTAAAGCCTTAAAGAGTAGCTAAACCCTAAACCAATTTTTTTTAGTTAATGATCTGTAAGAATGGGGCTTTATTAGTGCTGTTCATTGATTTTAGTAACTTTTTTGACATTTGGATATAAAGTGTTTCAATACTGCAATATATGGTGTAAAAACATCTGAGTGCTGCCCTCTTCAGGTTGAACGGTGGCTACTGCAGTTGAATTTTCCTATTGGATGTTGGGTCCAAAAAATTACTCGTGACGTAAGCAGGTTCAAGCTCACCACGCCCTTGTTACGATCTCACCACACACTTGGTACGAGCTTAGTTCGTCCCCGCTATCTCTGTTAGGATCTGCCCAGTTTTCTTGCATTTTTCAAATATTGCCAGTGGGTGGAGTCAGGCAAGGGGTTTAGTTACGCTTTAAAGACATTTTCACCACTAGAAGTCGCTATTACACAATAACAAAGGCGAAGCTTAAAGGTGGGGTGCATGATTTTTGAAAAGCACTTTGGAAAAGGGAGTCAGGCTGAGTACCAAAACACACTTGTAGCCAATCAGCAGTAAGGGGGCGTGTCTACTAACTGACATCGTTGCCTGGGTTGCGTATGTGTGGGGCGGGTCTATCAAAAGAAGGTCTAGATTATATTGGGGTAGGGGCGTGTGTGTTTAGGTGATTTCAAATATCAACACTGGCTTTCAGAGATCATGCACCTTTGATGATGTTTTATAGGAGAGTGGAACAATGAGAGATATTCGCTGCGTCCGACACCGCCTACTTCTATACTATATAGTAGGCGAAAAGCACTACTTCGCCTACTATATAGTATGGAAGTAGGCAATTGCAAAGGTCATGGGTTTGATCCCAGGAACACACAAACAATCTGATAATGTATAGGTTGAAAGCAGTGTAAGTGACTTTGGATAAAAGCATCTGCCAAATGCATAAATGTAAACGTGGATGCTTCTGCAAGAATAATAAGCATCATTTGTTTGCAGATGCCACTTGTTGATATTTTATGCTACAAGCTACTTTAAGTCTGTTTGCATAAACTTTACTCAGATGCTAATCAGTCTTAACCACCAGTGATGGTAAAATGTGCCAACATACACATTTTAATGTTTAGGTTTTGTCAGTAGCTCACCAAAGCGTGCAGCTGTGATTGACCGGAGTGGTTCTCTTAAAAAGCACTTACCCCTGTACAATAAAGCACTTTGTCATTAAAGGTGTACACTTTCCTCAAACTCCTACGTAAGTGCTTCTGTGTGATTAGTCTGTCATCAGGAGGATAGCTGTAGGTTATAAGATGCTGTCAGTAGTACTCATTCCTCAGACCTGGTATCTGCTGAAGGCACCTGTGTTGCCCGCCAAAACACAGCCTCAATTTTATATTTATTTATTACTAGGGCTGGGCATAGATTAATCTTATACAAAATAAAAGTAATTTTTTGCATAATATGAGTTTGTGCTGTGTGTAAATATTATGTATATTTAAACATGTAAATGTTTATCAAATACATTCATGAATGTGTGTGTATTTATATATACACAATAATTACAAACAGCACAAACTCATATGTTATGCAAAAAATGACTTTTATTTTGTATGAGATTAATCTAGATTAATCTATTCCCAGCCCTATTTATTACATATTTGTTTAAATTACCTTGGCTCCTTTTATATAGGTTAACATTTTAAACAATGATAAAACATAGCAACAAGCAAAATAAAATAAAACCAACAAATAAAACAAAACGTTTTGAGTAGACTATCAAAAAAGTAGCCCTCCTTTTATCCATTGTGGTAGCCCTTCCTCACAAAAAGGTTGGAGACCCCTGATCCATACTTTATTTCGCATCATGCATTATTTATACAGGTGTAAATAAAAACTACTAAGTCAAGCGTACTGTTTATCTCTAACAATGTGCTGTTATTTGGGCCCTGTTGAATAGTAGACTGGTTCTTCTGCCCTCTAGTGGTCACTTTTATGTTTGTCCTACAAAATGAAAATAACTTTTTGTACAGCCAGGGTTCAAGGTTGGTGTGCTTCCTCTCATTTCAGTTTTGAATGTTTGAGTTGCTCATTTTCATAGAAAAAAACATATGAATGATTAACATTGCCAAATTTACATGAATGTTGTATTAAATTAACTTATAAAAGTCTATATAAATTGCATCTGTATTGTTTATTGTTTGCTTTGGATAAAACAGTGAGTTTAAAGGAATAGGTCACCGAAAAATATAAACTGAATGTAAACAATAATTTTGTTCCAAATCCATGTGATTTTCTGGTACACTCTTAAAAATAAAGGTGCTTAAAAGGTTCTTTACAGTGATGCCATAGAATAACTATTTTGGGTTCCTTTAGGGGCGGTTCACATTTCGCGTCTAAAAACTTGACCGTTGGTTGGTTCTTGTCACATGACCTGCGGTGCACTTGCGGCATTCTGAAAAGTTAAAATGTTTTTAACTTGATGTGGTGAGGACGTGCCTGGAAAAAACGATCGCGTTGTGACCGTGTCGTGACCGTTATGAGCGCAAATACCATGCGCTTACATTTGAAATAACGAACTTGAAGCCGCAAAACACACAATATGTAAAATCACCCCTAAAAAATCATTCAGTCCTCATTTCTTTCTTATCTTTTAAAATCTAAAGAACTTTCACTATGAAGAACTTTTTGTGAAACAGAAAAGGTTCTTTATGGAACCATTTAGTCAAAAATGTTTTTATTTTTAAGAGTATACAGATTACAGAACACAAAATTAAATTGGCAGAATCATGCTGGTCCATGCATGCCGTTCATAATGACAATAAATTTTTTGAACAACATGAGCTTTCGCTATTTGTACTATTTCTATGATAAATAAATGTAGTTAATTGCATTTAATAAATGCACCATCCTGGTCTTTAAACAGATGATGGAGAACAGGGGGGAGAGAGCTCATCCTCAGCTGATCCACCTAAAGAGACCACAGAGGAACAGAAAGGAGAGGGTTCATAACTCGATCCAACAGTGATTGATTGGACCTTATTAGAGACTCTCATGTGATCTGCCTCCAATCCTGCCCCATTGACCAGACAACTGTTACACTCTGTGCTATGCAACATCAAGATGGACAGTCAGATATGGGCCAGTGAGAAACAACTCTTTCCTACGACAAGAATTCATTCGAAGTGTTGTTTTACAAATATTATAGTTTATTTCACAACTCAATGGCTTTGTTTGACTTTTGCCCAAAGGCTCACTGTCACAATTTTTCATAACAGTCGGCTGTATGAAATACGACCCGCTTTCCTATTTCAGAAAGATTCATTTGATTTTGAGACCACCTCTGAATGCTGATGCATAGTGGCAAAAATGTCTCTTTTTGCACAAAAAAAAGGAAATGCATTCCATTTGGTGATGTAAGTAAAGTTTTTTATCTTACAATATGTGTCTGTCCTTGTACAACACCACCACATCTGTGTTTTTTATGGTAAAAATGGTGACATTTTAGCCCGAGGATATGATTCAGTGCTTAATAACATGAAATCTATTCTCTTCTTGTAAATAGAGAATTGTACATTATATTTGCTAGTTTTGTTTAAAAGCCTTTCATTGTGCGTGTAACAACAACTGTGAACAACTGTTCGATGTTGACGTCTGTAAGCTGAAATTTGATTGTTATTTCTGCAAACATTTGTGCTCATTTCATTCTGAAATCATATTAAAGTTATGATTGTGGAGACTTGTCCTTCTTTATACTTTAAAGCTCTTAGGGATGCTGTGATTTAATTAGGAATAACCTTCTCTGTTAAAAGTCATTTTTGTGATCCATTGTTTTCTATATAAAATCATCTGATAAAATGTAAAGAACATTTTGTAAAAATATAACCTTGATATATTTAATATATCATGTCAAGATTGAAATCAATGATTCATATTAAACTTTAGATTATGAGATGTCTGGATTTCACAGACAGGGTGACATTTTGTTTTTATTATTTTTCCAGGTCATGCACTGCAAAAAATGACTTTCTTACTTAGTATTTTTGTCTTGTTTTCATTAGAAATATCAATTTTTTTAAAATTAAGATGCATTTTCTTAATGAGCAAAATGACCTACGAAAAAAGGTCTAGTTTATAGACAAAAAAATATAAATTTAAGTAAATCTAAACTTAAAACAAGCAAAAATATCTGCCAATGGGGTGAGAAAAAAAATCTCAGGGTGACATTTTGTTTTTATTATTTTTCCAGGTCATGCACTGCAAAAAATGACTTTCTTACTTAGTATTTTTGTCTTGTTTTCATTAGAAATAGCAATTTTTTTAAAATTAAGATGCATTTTCTTAATGAGCAAAATGACCTACGAAAAAAGGTCTAGTTTATAGACAAAAAAATATAAATTTAAGTAAATCTAAACTTAAAACAAGCAAAAATATCTGCCAATGGGGTGAGAAAAAAAATCTAAAAATAAGTTTTCTTTTAATTTAATTTAAATTTTCTCACACCATAGGCAGATAATTTAGCTTATTTTAAGCATTCACTTAAATTGTATCTTTTTTGTCTATAAACTAGACTTATTTTCTGTGGTTATTTTGCTCATCAAGAAAATACATCTTGATTTAAGATTTTTTTTATATTTCTTCTGAAAACAAGGCAAAAAAAAAATACACTGCAAAAAAATAATTTTCATGAGAAAATGTTCTTATAATTTTTGTCTTGTTTTCAATAAAAATATATAAAAATTCTTAATTCTTAAATTAAGATGCCTTTTCTTGATGAGCAAAACTCAACATAATAAGTCTAGTTTTTAAACCAAAAATATCAAATTTATTTTTTCTTGAATTTAGTGTGTAAGAAAATTTTTCAAAAATGACCAAAAAATCAAATGTAAGTGATTTTGTGCATAAAACAAGCAAAAAAATCTGCCAATGGGGTAAGCAAATTTTTCTTGAATTTAGTGTTTAAGAAATATGTTCAAGATTTTTTTTTGCTTACCCCATTGGCAGATTTTTTTTGCTTGTTTTATACACAAAATCACTTAAATTTGATATCTTTGGTCTAAAAACTAGACTTATTTTGTTGGGTCGTTTTGCTCATCAAGAAAAAGCATCTTAATTTAAGAATTTTAGATATTTTTACTGAAAACAAGGCAAAAATTATTTTTTGCAGTGAGATGTCTGGACATTTTGTTTTTATTATTTTTCCAGGTCATGCACTGCAAAAAATGACTTTCTTACTCAGTATTTTTGTCTTGTTTTCAGTAGAAATATCTAAAAAATTATTAAATCAAGATGTATTTTCTTGATGAGCAAAATGACCTAAGAAAATAAGTCTAGTTTATAGACAAAAAATATACAATTTAAGTGAATTTGTGCTTAAACCAAGCAAAAAAATCTGCCAATGGTGTGAGAAAAGTGAGTGTTTAAGAAAAAAAGAAAACTTATTTTTAGATTTTTTTCCCACCCTAATGGCAGATATTTTTGCTTGTTTTAAGTTTTAATTTACTTAAATTGTATATTTCAGGAATGTCATTTTTTGCAGTGTGTCATTATGTTGTAAAGCACAAGAAATATGGTTGTGCTTTAAAATTACATTTAATCCTAGCTTTTGTAGTTTTAGTTTTATGTCCCAGTGTAACCAGCAGAGGGGACTAAAGGTTTCTTTTATGATGTTACAGTAATGCAAACTAATATTAGCCTATTATCAAATAATTAAAAAATTATAATATAGGCTAATTTCATAACTTAAGTAATATATATATATATATATTTTACGTTTATGACTATAAACTAACTGGTTGTTCATAACTATAAGCATAAATACCAAAACTTTACCTATATTTAGTTATGGATATTAAAAGACAAATATATATTATGGTTATATGATGCTTACCAGTTTGTCCTGAAACCTTTTTATTAAGTTTAACAAACTCAACAACCAGTCAAATATTTCAGCTTTCACAGACAGCCAATAAGAACCCTGACTCCTCCCACTCCTTTAGTCAATGAAAAGTATTTAAGATGCTTTGCAAAAAGAAAATGTAGCTTTTAACAGGAAATCATACAAAGTGAAGTGTTTACAAAAACCTACTTAATCTCAAAATGGTAGATGCATTCTGTGGCACATGGAAACTGGTCAGCAGTGATAACTTTGATGAGTACCTGAAAGCTCTAGGTAAGTTTTAATTAATAATAGCAATAATGTTAATACTTGTTCATCATTTTCAAATGCATTGTGAAGTTATTTTTTAATGCTTGTGATTCTTTCAAAGGTGTTGGGTTTGCAGTAAGACAAGCTGCAAATGTGGTTAAACCCACGGTTATCCTCTCAAAAGAAGGGGATAAGGTTGTTTTGAAAAACCAGACTACTCTTAAGACCTCAGAGATCTCCTTCAAACTGGGCGAAGAATTTGATGAAACCACTGGAGATGGCAGGCACTGTAAAGTAAGCTCTTACAAACCTTTAAGAACGGTGCAATAACAATGAAGAGATGACTAAAGCATTCATAGACATTCATGTGTTGCTTTTCAATAGTCCACTGTGTTCATGGATGGCGACCAGTTGCTGCATGTGCAGAAGTGGGATGGAAAAGAGACCACCTTTGTCCGGGAGATCAAGGACGGAAAGCTGGTTGTTGTAAGGGTCTATATTTACAGTAGGGTGATATCGAGATTAGGACAACTTTTGACAGTCACCTCAGAGTCACAGTGTCCCAACACTGCAAAAAATGACTTTAGTATGTTTGTCTTGTTTTCAGTAGAAATATCTAAAAATTCTTAAATCAAGATGTATTTTCTTGATGAGCAAAATGACCTAAAAAATAAGTCTAGTTTTTAGACAAAAACTAAACAATATAAGTGAGTTTGTGCTTAAAACAAGCAAAATTATCTGCAAATCTGGTAAGATACTTTTTCTTAAATTAAGTGTTTAAGTAAAAAGAAAACTTATTTTTTAGATTTTTTTCTCACCCCATTGGCAGATATATTTGCTTGTTTTAAGCACAAATTTACTTAAATTTGATATTTGTGGTCTAAAAACTAGACTTATTTTCTCGGGTCATTTGCTCATCAAGAAAAAGCATCTTAATTTAAGAATTTTTTGATATTTTTACTGAAAACAAGACAAAAATACTAAGATTTTTTTTTCTTGAAAATCATTTTTTTGCAGTGTAAGGTGAATTCAGGTAGATTCACTACTTTCTTACTTAGTATTTATTTATTTTTTCAGTAGAAATATCTAAAAATTCTTAAATCAAGATGTATTTTCTTGATGAGCATTATAAGAAAAAAAGCCTAGTTTATAGACAAATATACAATTTAAGTAAATTTGTGCTTAAAACAAGCAAAACAAATCTGCCAATGGGGTAAGCAAAAAAATCTTGAACATTTTTCTCAAACACTAAATTCAAGAACAATTTGCTTACATCATTGGTATTTTTGTGCTTGTTTTATGCACAAAATCACTTAAATTTGATATTTTTGGTCTAAAAATAGACTTATTTTCTTGGGTCGTTTTGCTCATCAAGAAAAAGCATCTTAATTTAAGAATTTTTAGAAATTTTGACTGAAAACAAGACAAAAATACTAAGAATTTTTTTCTTGACAATCATTTTTTACAGTGTATGTGTTTAAATTGCTAAATTTTATATTTTGTTTGTGACATTAGACTTACTTAATTATTTTTCAACCCAATACTATATTGTTTACTGATTTTTATTTTTATTTTTAGAGAGCCACCTATGAGGGCGTAGAGACTGTGAGAACATTTGAGAAAGCATAAGTCTGAAGCATTGCATCAGGATTTCTTCATCTTCATTGGCCAGCAACAAATGTGATGGGATTTAATGCAAAATTTTGCACCAAATCTATCACGACATGGACTAGAAATATGTGAATAATTTTTTATTTACACTTTTATCATTGAGGTAATTTCTGAATATGCACATTTAATAAAGAAGCAGGGAAAGGACGACTTGTGTGTTTATTTATAAGACTTAAAGATAACTAACAGTGTTTCAAGAACAGTTTTTTTGGATCATAATTGGCTAGTTTAAAAGTCTTTATTGTGAAATGCCCCATTTTTTTTTTAAATATATGTAAAACAATTGAAATCATCTTAGTAATGTGGATGGATTAAATGGTTATAATGTAAGTTCTACTGGTTTTAAATAATGGAAACTATGATGGGTCTCTACTGTAATGTGTTGGCTACTAAGGTGAATGGGAACCAATAATACACCATGAAGCCACAAAACACATTACATAAAGGTAATAATAGTACATAAAGGAAGTAATAGTTCTTAATAGAAACCATAACAGACTTCGCAAGGGAAATAAAAAAAATTATCGAGGTAAAAATGTATTTACTGACGAAGGCTTTAGATTTGTAGAATACCCCATATGTGCGCGTGACCACAGAAGATCACGTGACCGCCGCTGTTTTTCCTGTTTTAGTTTACACGAGAGAAGTTTAATAACACAAAAAGACACGAAGCGGGTTAAACATCAGAAATGTCTTCACTCGTGACAATAGGACTGGTTATGGTGTTTCACGTGCAGATTTCTTCTTCTGTGCCGGTGAATGGGATTAAACACCTGCAAAGTAAGTGTTACATGTGTTTACTCATCAGCTGACACAGGTGTTCAGCCTGTAAAGTTTGCTTGTATTCATTAATTTGCCCTGTCGCACCCAGATACTTTGTTTGCATTTGCATTTTCTGTCATTCAGAGAGGCTATGGAGTTCACAGGGCTTCTCTATTTACATTTCACTGTGTCCTGTAATGTGTCATTATGTGCTGTCGTGCGTTGCACGTGCGAGTGTCCTGTGTCCGCCTCATGATTTTCCTTCATTTTATAATATATTAATTGATTATAAAGCTTTCTTGATAACATGTAATCCTTGATAGGGTAAATTGGGGTAAACAATTTTCCATTCATCTCACTGACAAGTTCTTCCTAAATCCCCCTTACATGTTGTTGTTGCATATATTATGTTTTGTGTCTGTATGTAGTGTTATGTCATTGTAGTAGTTTTTAACTTCCTAATTCCTCATAAACCCCAGGTAAATTCTGGCATATCTCAGACTTGCACTTGGATCCTACCTACCATGTCACAGAAGACCATACCAAAGTGTGTTTTTCCTCCAAGGGCGTTCCTGCATTGGATCCCGGGGAGTTCGGAGATTTCCTTTGTGATTCCCCTTACCAACTTATTCTTTCAGCATTAGATTATATGAAGAAAGTGGACATACAGCCTGAGTTCATTATCTGGACAGGGTATGATACAAAATGATATATGAATTGATGTTTTTGAGGCTATGAAATTTTTATTTTACTTAACATCAGATGTAGGTAATATTGGTTCTTCAGTAGAACAGTTTAGAAGTACTCGGGTGCCACTAATTTGAGTCACCAAAGCCCCTACAGCTCTTGAAAATATATTGAGGAGAAACAATCAATCTGTGTAATATACTAAACATTATTATTAACAATACAGGTATAATCTGCTTTTTTAATACCCAAGGAAATGGCACCTGAGGGTATTTTATGAATCAACAAGAACCACAAATTTTGCTAAAAATCCACTTTACTGTTTTACTGAAGAAGCCATATGTAAAATAACAGCAAATTTCATTATTTTTACCCTTTATCTTTTATTTAAAATTTGGATTTTTCATTGCAGCGACAGTCCTCCACATGTCCCCAAAGAGGAACTGTCTACTGACATTGTCATCAATGTTATTACCAACATGACTCAAACCATACAAAAGTTCTTCCCGAAATTGCCGGTTTACCCTGCCCTGGGTAACCATGACTACTGGCCACAGGTATATTAAACAGTAGGACGACAACTAGGGTTTTTAATTCAATACAAGACAAAAGCAACACACAGTTCAGGGCTCAAATAAAGGCCATAGGGGCCGTTTACAGGACACTGTTTTCAACTAAAAACGTACAAAGTCTGGTCTGACATGCATAATACAGCGTTTTAATTGTTTTTGCTGTTCTGTATGAACTAGGATTGTTTTAACAATGTTGTGGTCTGTACGTGAAATGCACAAATGCCTTAACCCTTGCTGTCAGTATTTTCTAATGCATAAAATCTTTTCAGGATCAGGATCCAACATCTGAAAATAAGATTTATGATGCTGTAACCCAACTTTGGCAGTTGTGGTTAAGTCCAGAAGCTATACCGACTTTGCTAAAAGGTAACGTATATGATACTACATATATAAATATTTTTTATATTTATAGGCCGTATTTGAAGGCAAATGACATCACCGGGCCGCGAAGAAGGCTGTCTCAGTTCGAAGGCTCCTTCACATACAAGCCTCCAAATGGCCTTTTTCTCCCTGAAACCAAGATCCATATATGTATCCCTCACAGCGGGTGCATCCCAATTCGAGGTCTGGATCCTTTTAAGGCTGCAGACTTTGAAGGCAAGAAAGCGAACTGAAATGTAGACGGTATAGCTAACGGGGGGAGTTGTGTCATTTGCAGATATTTTTTTATTTTATTTTAGAAAGTATAACACTTGATGCAGAGCAACAGTATGTATAATTCACCAACCTTAAAAATATACAAAAGCAAAACGCAACACGTACAATATTGCAGCAATAATATTAATTCACATCACCAAAACATAATTTATAATAATAAAACAGTGACAAGGACCTTTAATTTGCAAAATATACACTTTTTTAACTTCAGTTTTGAATGTTTATTTCAAAATACCCAAGAGTCAGACGTCACGGGCACGCATTGAATCTTGGGAAAGCCAAGGTTGTGAAGGATAAATTTGTGGATCCTTGGTTTCAGGGGGAAAAGGAGCCACATTTGAAGGCTTGTATGTGAAGGAGCCTTCGAATTGGGACAGCCTTCGGTGACGTCATTTCCCTTCAGCCACCAGGCTGCAAGGAGCAGGGTTGGAGACCCCTGGTAAATAGAGTTAAAACCAAGACTGGAAAGGGGGGGGGGGGGCGTGGGGAGACGGAGTCTGTGGAGTGAATTTCGAGTGAAATTTTTTTTTAAAAAGGTTTGTGTGACTCAAATACTCAATAAAACATTGGAAACTTGGAATGTAATGTTAAACCCATCTAAGAAATCATCTAAAATTACCCCTCCACACTAGAGTCTGCCATTTCCAGCCCTGATTAAAACGCATCCTTTTTTAGTTTCTAGTCTTTTCAACCTGGTCAGGCAGGATTTAGGCATTTGACAGACGCATTATCCAAAGCAACTGAAAGTGCTTCCACAGATATTTATCAGTAAGTGTGTTCCTAGAAATCAAACCCTTGACCTTTGCTATTGCAATGCTTTTTATACTGTACAACGGACCAGCTAATCTCAGCTTGTGCATGATAGGAGATCAGCCCAGGTCAGGCTTGTTTAAATAGATTTTCAGCCAGCTAAATTTGTTTCTGTTTATTGTGAAGGTGGCTTTTACTCCCATGTGATCAAACCTGGTCTCCGTCTTGTGAGTCTCAACACAAACCTGTACTACAGTCCTAATAAAGTGACGGTGAATATGAGCGACCCCGCCGGGCAGCTTCAATGGCTGCAGGACACGTTGGAATTGTCAAGGCAGAAGATGGAGAAAGTGAGACCTGAGAGATGTTTTATTACATTTTAAAAGAAAAGTCCTTACTTGACTGATCATATTAGACTGTAAATTAACTGATGCATAGTTGTATGTCCATGTAGATCAACGGTTCTCAAATTTTTCAAAATGTGCCCCCTTACTGTATGTAGGTGCCCCCTCACCTAAAAAATTGTATATGTCTAATTTGACATATTAAATGATACAATGTAGTACTGTTCATTAGTAGCCTAATTTTTCTGAGGTTTCATTTTATGATAAATTAATGTATAAATTGGGCCCCCCGGCACCATCTTGCGCCCCCCAGTTTGAGAAACACTGATGTAAGTAATGTCAGCATTTATATGAGGTGAAAACTGACTGTTACCTCTCTCTCTTCTCTTCCATTGAGGTATATGTTATCGCTCACGTCCCAATTGGTTACCTACCTTATGCCACAAATACAACAGCCATGCGAGAAATCCACAACGAACAACTAGTGAAGATATTTCGCAACTACAGTGATGTCATTCAGGGGCAATTCTACGGTCACACTCATAGAGACAGCATAATGGTTCTGTTGGATCAACAAGGTAATGCATTTAATATGTTATGCATTATTATTATTTTATAAAATGTCTGTGGTCTTCATCAGATACCCCTGTCTTATTTGCTCACACCTGGGTGATTCTCACGAAAATAGACTTATGAGGTGTCATGAAACATTTTGAAAAAAAGGAAATGCTATCAAAATAAGAAGCATACAGTTACGGGGAACATTTTCTTTCCCCAATGTGTCCATGACTGGATTTTGGTTCTTTGACATGGAAATATTTATGATAAAAAATCTAAAAAAAATAAAAAGCTTCAGTGCATGTTATACTATAGACATTTAAAGTAAAGAAACATGTGGTATTTGGTGATCATTGGTAAATGTAGAGACAATAATAAGGAATATAAATGTGTCCAAGACCAATTTTCTCATCATCCGCAACAATTTTCAATCAATGTTTAAGCTCTCAAGGAACTAACATAAAAAAAAATTGTTGGAAGGGACATAATTGCCTGTGACACTCAAGATGGCTACCAGGTAAGCAAAGACAAAAGTAAAAATGTTGTTTGTCATAGTACCTAGACAACTTTTTAGTTCTCATTACCGAAACATGAGTTTGTAACTGCATATATTTAATGTAATATCATTTTGCAGTAATGATAATTTTTGATAATGATAATCTAAAAAATTTAAAGAATTTAAAATCCTCTAAAAATAATGGTTATATTAAGTTCAGACATTAATCTTATATGTGCAAAAAAAAAATTGGCTTCAATGGCTTTTACAAATCTGATGCTGGGCACCTTTTAAGTCTGGGTTTCGTGAGAATCACCCACCTGTGTCATTCTAAACATGTACGTTATTGCTTTATCCTGTAAAACAAAACAAAAAAAATCACAAAAATTCCTTTAAAACAATTAATCCAAATTCTTGTATAATTTATTTACCTTCATGCCATTTCAGATGTTCATAACTTCCTTTTTCAATGGAAAAAACGTAAATAATAGTGACAATAATTAAACAAGCAAGAACCAGTGATGTTCAGGGTTATTAATGTGCCATCATCTTTATGTTGCATTGGATATCAATTGCTAAATAAGCTTACAATAATAAACAATAAAGGAAGACATACTGCATGTTAAGTCTTTTGGTTTACTTTTTGTTATATGAATGTGAGCTTCACCATGTTGACTCTTAACATTACAGCATATTAATATAAAATAATTTGTTTGTGCACTAAAGAAAGTAAGTCAGATACATCTGGGATGGTATGATGGTGAGAAAATTATAAGAGAATTTTCATATGTGGTGAACTAGGATACCACATTTTGTTTTTCATTTTGGCACAAGGCTGCAAGTTGTCATAATCATGTATCATCCATGCATTCATTCAAAGGGAACCCAGTGAACTCCATATTTGTCACACCTGCTGTTACACCCATCAAAAGTGTAGCAGAGCCATATTCAAACAACCCTGCTGTCCGCGCCTATCTGTACAACCCGCAGGATTTTGGTTTGCTGGTAAGTATCCACCTGCCAGCGAGTACTACGTCGATTAATGCTAACATCAATTATAGTGCCCATAGTATTAAGATTTAATAGTTGAAAGCTAAATGTTTGGTTTATTGTAATAGATAAAAATGGGCTTTTGTTTAACATTACACCACTGCTGTTTCTCTTTCTAAAGCACTTCCTGTTTCTGAATGATTAGTGGTGGTGTCAATTGTAATGACATGTTGCATTTTAGGTTTAAAAAATGCTCTCTCTCTTCCTGTAAAGGATATTTGGCAGTACTACTTAAATCTCACAGAAGCCAACATGGAAAAAAGGTCAGAGTGGAAGCTGGAATACATCATGACCGAAGCGTTTGATATCGATGACATTCAGCCCCACAACTTGCATGAACTTGCCCTTAGGTTAGCGCAGCCACAGAGCAAAGCTTTTCACGAGTATTTTACCCACTTCATGGTGAGTTATGACTTGAACATCACATGCCAGGGTTACTGCCAGACGCTTCAGGTTTGTGCTGTTCAGTTTTTAGATAAAGAGTCTTACTCCGAGTGTGTTGTGAAAACAAACGGACAATCAAACTATATAAGTGGAGAATTTTAAGAAGATTTTTTAAAATCAGGGACCTTAAAGGTGCAGTGTGTAAATTTAGCGGCATCTAGTGGTGAGGTCAAATTGCAAAAAAGAAAATGTCTCAGTCCACTGCTCATTCCTCACTTTTTAAAAGCATAGAGAAGCTACGGTAGCCACCACAGGACAAACACGTCACCATCAGAGACAATTTAGTAAGCAAAGTTTGTCTATTTAAGTCTTCTGTAGAAACATGGCGGCACAAAATGGCGACTTCCCTGTGCTTATTTTAAGGTAATAAAAACACAATGATTCATTAGAAAAGGTCTTTATAAACCACTGAAAATATAGTTATGTAGATTATATTGCATTTCTGTCAATTGATTTTTCTAAAAGTTACACACTGCACCTTTAATGAAGGACAACAATAAAAGGGTAAATCTCAGGAAAAGTGTCCAGTTTATGTTTCACCTCAAAATCGAAACAACCGAATAAGCAAATTTGCAATATTAAGCAAATTTGCAATATTAAGTAATGTTGTAACAGTTACGCAAGTTTCCCCTCCAAATTTTAATTTACTGTAATGCGTCTCTATTTGCTCACAGAAATTTGTACACATTTTACGATAAAAATATACAAAAATGTATGATTATAATTTAAAAAACATTAATGAAACCCAACCACTAACCTCAACATCACAGGGGTGAAAGCAAATCATACAAAAAGGTACAAATGTGGTCGTTCGAATTAATACAATTTGTAATACGTCCTTACTGCCATGAAACTGGGCCGGGTGTTTCTACAGAAACAGTATTTTATTTACTGTATATTATTTACAGTAAATTGCAAATGCAATAATTTAAAAAAAAAAGTTTTAATCAGGATAAATATTTTTTTATTTTTGGTATTATTTTATTATTATGCTTTTATTCTCTGTGGAGGTTTGGGGTTGAAATATGACAGTACATGACAAGTTTTGATATATTCATTGATAAAATACTAATTCAAAGGCACTTTAAAATCAAATAACTTTCAAATGATTGTAATACATTTTTATATACTGTTTACAGTAAGTGCTGTGTTGATTCTGCACTTGATTTAAATAATTTTTGGTAAATAAGTAAATGTAAGAATAAAGAATTACATATTAGATTATTTGTTTATCATTCAAGATTTTGTAAGCCTGCTGCTGAAAATATATATTTTTTAACTAATCCTTAATTTTACTTAACCAGTTAACTGCTACTGACAGTTAACTGTTATTGTACAACTTCCTTTGCACAATAAAATGTTGAAAGTTTGTGTTGTGCCTTTAACAACTTCATTTTTCAAAACGCTGCACTAACTGTTTGATAATTTGTTGAATCTCCCAAGTACTTTACCACCATGACTTACAGTGCATTCAAGGTAATTTTTATGAGTATGTGTGTTCCCTAAGATTAAAGCCATGTCCGTTTGTGTTGCCAGCGTAATGCTACCAACGGAGCTCAAGGAAAACATTTAAGTAATGTAGTACTTAAAAATGAAGTACTTAAAAGAAAACACCACAGTTTTTCAATATTTTACTATGTGCTTACCTCAACTTAGATGAATTAATAATACATACCTATCTTTATTCAATGCGTGCACTTAATCTTTGTACAGCGTGTTGTGAATGTGTTAGCATTTAGCCTAGCCCCATTCATTCCTATGGCTCCAAACAGGGATGCATTTAGAAGCAACCAAACACTTCCATGTTTTCCCTATTTAAACACTGTTACATGAGTAGTTACACGAGTTAGTATGGTAGCACAAAATAAAACTTTTGTTTTGAGCCATATGAATGAATGGGGCTAGGCTAAATGCTAACACATTCATAAAGCGCTGTACAAAGATTAAAAGTGCACGCACTGAAAAAAGATAGGTATGTATTAATTTATCTAAGTTGAGGTAAAAACATAGTAAAATAAAAATAACATTTTCCTTTAAAAGTTTGTACTAGAGCAAAAGTTACTATTGTACTGTTTGCATCCCTAGTACACTCAACCCCCTCAGTGGGTAAATATCTGCCCACGGCCTCTACTAAGAGCTTTTCCTGAGTTCATTCGTCTGGACCTCCAGCTTATGTGTTCATTGGCATTCAAGTGCTGCACTGTCTTTGACTCACAAGAGTTTGTGGGAAGGATTGCGGAGGCATTGACACAGAGATAACAGTGGCAGGTTGCTTTAAAGACCGGCTAAGATGCTCTATGAACGTGAATCAGTGTTCTGCCAATCGTGTGCCCCTACAGAGGCTCATCTGTAACTGGGACGGGTCAATATTTGCCCCGCAGTACTGGCGGCACTTAAGAAGGGATGGCCTTTTTGTAACACGGGCCACACAGGGCTATTGCTGAGGTGGGCCAAACTTTGATAGATGCATAAATCTACAAAAGCTTTTGTGTTATGGAATTGATGGGTTGGGAGATATTGCACTTGCTTGCCCTGCAACACAGCGGTCGTAAACGTAAACTTTAAACGAATGCAATTTTGTGAAGTGAAACAAACATAGAACAGGACCATGGACCAAAAAAACAGTCATAAGTCACACAGGTATGTTTGTTGCAATAGCCAACCATACATTGTATGGGTCAGATTTATAATTTTTTGTGTCAAAAATCATGTTCCATGAAGATATTTTGTAAATTTCCTACCATAAATATATAAAATATGTATTTACAGTCTTGTTCAAAATAATAGCAGTACAATGTGACTAACCAGAATAATCAAGGTTTTTAGTATATTTTTTATTGCTACGTGGTAAACAAGTTACCAGTAGGTTAGTAGATTCTCAGAAAACAAATGAGACCCAGCATTCATGATATGCACGCTCTTAAGGCTGTGCAATTGGGCAATTAGTTGAATTAGTTGAAAGGGGTGTGTTCAAAAAAATAGCAGTGTGGCATTCAATAACTGAGGTCAGCAATTTTGTGAAGAAACAGGTGTGAATCAGGTGGCCCCTATTTAAGGATGAAGCCAACACTTGTTGAACATGCATTTGAAAGCTGAGGAAAATGGGTCGTACAAGACATTGTTCAGAAGAACAGCTTACTTTGATTAAAAAGTTGATTGGAGAGGGGAAAACCTATAAAGAGGTGCAAAAAATGATAGGCTGTTCATCTAAAATGATCTCCAATGCCTTAAAATGGAGAGCAAAACCAGAGAGACGTGGAAGAAAACGGAAGACAACCATCAAAATGGATAGAAGAATAACCAGAATGGCAAAGGCTCAGCCAATGATCACCTCCAGGATGATCAAAGACAGTCTGGAGTTACCTGTAAGTACTGTGACAGTTAGAAGACGTCTGTGTGAAGCTAATCTGTTTTCAAGAATCCCCCGCAAAGTCCCTCTGTTAAAAAAAAGGCATGTGCAGAAGAGGTTACAATTTGCCAAAGAACACATCAACTGGCCTAAAGAGAAATGGAGGAACATTTTGTGGACTGATGAGAGTAAAATTGTTCTTTTTGGGTCCAAGGGCCACAGGCAGTTTGTGAGACGACCCCCAAACTCTGATTTCAAGCCACAGTGAAGACAGTGAAGCATGGAGGTGCAAGCATCATGATATGGGCATGTTTCTCCTACTATGGTGTTGGGCCTATTTATCGCATACCAGGGATCATGGATCAGTTTGCATATGTTAAAATACTTGAAGAGGTCATGTTGCTCTATGCTGAAGAGGACATGCCCTTGAAATGGTTGTTTCAACAAGACAATGACCCAAAACACACTAGTAAACGGGCAAAGTCTTGGTTCCAAACCAACAAAATTAATGTTATGGAGTGGCCAGCCCAATCTCCAGACCTTAATCCAATTGAGAACTTGTGGGGTGATATCAAAAATGCTGTTTCTGAAGCAAAACCAAGAAATGTGAATGAATTGTGGAATGTTGTTAAAGAATCATGGAGTGGAATAACAGCTGAGAGGTGCCACAAGTTGGTTGACTCCATGCCACACAGATGTCAAGCAGTTTTAAAAAACTGTGGTCATACAACTAAATATTAGTTTAGTGATTCACAGGATTGCTAAATCCCAGAAAAAAAATGTTTGTACAAAATAGTTTTGAGTTTGTACAGTCAAAGGTAGACACTGCTATTTTTTTTAACACACCCCTTTCAACTAATACCCCAATTGCACAGCCTTAAGAGCGTGCATATCATGAATGCTGGGTCTTGTTTGTTTCCTGAGAATCTACTGAACCTACTGGTAACTTGTTTGCCACGTAGCAATAAACAATATACTAAAAACCTTGATTATTCTGGTTAGTCACATTGTACTGCTATTATTTTGAACAATACTGTATCTTTAGTAATTTGTGTGGCTAAGGACTTTATTTAAACCACTTTAAAGGTGATTTTCTCAATATTTTGATTTTTTTTCACCCTCAGATCCCAGATTTTCAAATATTTGTATCTTGTTGCTATGCAACTAAACCGGTAGCTGTATATTGTATTGAAAAGCAACACAATTTAGTGGCACTGTGACAACCACAGTACAGGCATAATGACAATATGATATTAATAAATACCACTTACCATTTATAAGTTAATTGTACTTCATCAACGATGATGCCTAGCAGGTTGGTCAGAAAAATCAGGCTAACAATGTACTATACACTCTTAAAAGTGAATGGTCCTAAAACGGTTCCTTGCGGTGATGCCATTTAAGGAACCATTTCTTATCATCCAAAGAACCATTCAGTCAAAGATTCCTAAATCAACCAGTTTCTTACTGACTATTTATACAAAGCAAAACCTAAGATAAAGTATTTCTGGATGTTTAAAATAAATTTCACAACTTTAAAACCACCGAAGAATCCATTCTTTGCTATGAGTGTCAAACATCCTTTGATGTTTCTCATGTCTTTAGAGTGTAATTGTAAGAAGTTAGTAGCCGATTAGCTAATTATTGATATATTCAGTCAGATATATTCAGCTAGACTGGCAGTCCTGTGTCTGCTTTAAAAGTTAAAGAACTTTAAAAGGAAAGGTCAATGCTGGAGACCGGTGTGGGTCAACCAGCAATGATTACAGAGCCTCATTACGCCTCCGTAAACTCTCATTTAGTGTTGCGTCTGCTCAACCTACTGCACTATTTAAGCTGTGGGTTACTGTCATGATTGTGTAACCACGCCGGCCCCCCGTGGATTCAGAATTCATGGAATATAGTGGTTAATTTTATGACAGCATGAACGTTCTTTGAAAAGCTGGGATTACAAACCGCTCGATTAGATTCAGGACAGAAACTACTTGAGCCCTTAACCTGATGGCTTCATGGGATCCACTAGAGGACCTCGACAAACTCAAGATGACTTAAAATGATTTACATTAAGACAAAACATTCATTAATATAAGCTTAAACACTAGATTAAACTACAAATAATAAAAATAAAGTTTGGTTATTTGTATAACAAATGTACATCTTTTTAGTTATGCCACAGCATCAAGCAGGCTCCTCATTGGTTAACACGGCGCGAAAATCTGCCAAAGTTAAATGTTCAACTCTGGTGTCAGCCGCAAATTCGCGTCAAATGCAAAATACACAAAATGCACCATTCGCGCGTACCGCGCCAGGTGCTCAATTTGTGCGAACTAGACGCTAAACGCCTCATTCGCGCTGCGCGTCTGCGCGTCCTCGCATCTTCAAGCTTTGTTTATACTCGCGCTTTGGTCCGCAACGCAAGCCTCCGCAGATCGCGCGCGCGTCTCACCAAACAGACGAGGCGTTTATAGTTGACGCGCTCGCTGTTGCACTATTTTTTGAACCACCAGGGGGCGACGCGAGCAATAAAGTCAAAAACAAACACAAAGAAGAGGATAGAAGAAATCGTCCGCTGGAACAACCCTGGTGCTTTTAACATCAGAGTTTGATATATATAAATATGAGAACATGAATAAAACAACAATCTTTTAAATATGTCTTTATTAAACATGATCATTTCATTAACGTTTTTTACTAAACAAACAGTACAGGTATCTTAAGGTTTGTATTTTATTCCTCGTCTAGAGGTTCATTCAATACAAATATAAGCCAAACATTCTGAATCATGTAAAAGAATTCGTGTTTTAAACTGCAAAGTTTCCATACTTTACTTACAGAGTGTCAGATAAATATATACATTGTTTTGCTTGGATTGATCAAAGAGATACGTCACAGGCTTGCCTGCTCGGACAGAATCGCCTCGAGTTCGGTCATTTTCGGATGCGGAGCCGCGCGGAAAGTTACAAAAAATGCCGTGCACAGCGCCACGCGAAATGGGGTCTCACTCCGCATTGACGTCATTTCTGCCGCGCGCAGTATAAAAGTATAAAAATAGCTTCACAGTGACTTAACATTGAAATCACTCACGCTTTATGCTGAGTTTACACCAACCGCGTTTCGGGCGTCAAAATCGCGTCTACCGCGTGTGGTTTTCCGCTTGAACAAGTTGGATGCATTCGCGCGTGTAGAGCGGAGTAGACGCGCGGGAAAAGCAAGCATTTGACGCACGTCAGAGACAAACTCCGCTTCTTGTGGGAGGGGCAAGTGCTATGCAGTTGTCTGTTTGCAAGCTGGCTGATGTTGATTGTGCATTTATCGAGAGAGTTACCAGTTTGTATTTGGTAACCTTACTATAGGGGGGAAATAAACGATGGGGGTCGATAAACGTCACGTGACTCAAAAGTGAAGTGTGTATTACAATTACCAGGTTGCCCAGTGTCCTCACTGACACTCTTCCAAGCGAGGTCCTTTTTATTCCTGTCTCCTCTATAGAAATAAGAACTTGTGTCGTATAGCTCCGGGTGATTTCTTATGGACAATATCAAGCGTTGGTTGAATGAGTGACTCCGGGTGGGGCTGCCACCACAGCAGCAAGCAGGCTCCTGATTGGTTAACGCGGCGCGAAATTCCACCAAAGTTCACATTTTTCAACTCTGGCGTCAGCCGCAAATTCGCGTGATCCGCAAAATGCACAAAAAGCACCATTCGCGTGTACCGCGCACAACGCTCAATTCGCGCCTTTTCCCTGTGGATTACTGTCATGATTGTGTAACCACGCCGGCCCCCGTGGATTCAGAATTCATGGAATATAGTGGTTACCTTCTGACGCGCGTCAATGCGTCTTTACATTGACTTAACATTAAAATCACTCGCGCTTCACGCCTCTACCGCGGTTGGTGTAAACGCAGCATTACGCCTCTACCGCGGCTGGTGTAAACGCAGCATAACAGAGTTAAAACAATACGGTTCATTATGTAAGATCTTTATACTCCACCGATAACATAGTTCTGTATATTGTATTGCATTTCTGTAAAGAGATCCTTCTTAAAGTTACACAATGCACCTTTAAGGAATAGACTAATTGAAACTAATTTTGGATTTATTTAAAGACTGCTTCAGCTATGTAGCAGCTTTAGCTTTATTCTGTTGCACTTTTCTTGAAAAAGTCAGATGAGACCAGTGCCATTACCCAAGGGATTTGTGAACGATTTAAGCCAACCACACTTGCACTGAAAACAGGTTTCATCATCTAAAAACCTTTGGCCCATTTTCAAGTCTTCGGAAAATCAATACCAATATTTATTTAGTATACTGGACAAAATGCAAATCTGCATGCAGCGCCAGTAGAAAATTATCTATTCTATCTGACTTTTTTGTCATCACTTAAATGTTTCAAAGCTATTTTACTTCTTTTTATCTCCTTGTTTTGATAACAATAAAGCTGTATTAGTCTTTTGTATTGTGATTCCAACAAAATGTTCTCCTTTACTGTGATTTACAAATGATTTTTGCATTTATTTAAACAAATCATTAAAAAACGGTCCAAAACAACGATTCTTTTGGAGATCACTTGTTGCATAATAACTTGTTTGCAATCAAAAGAGAAACCAGCAACCAATCAGATTTTACATAGTTGCAAGACAAAGACCCAAATAGTCATCTACAAAAGGTCATGCATTCTTACTTTTTTTAATAATATAAACCATATGTACTAGTATATTTCTTTTAACTGAGAATGAACAGGTCTGCGTTAAATGCTTTGCTTTAGATCTTATCTGTACTTGAATTTCACTCTTGTTTGTTCAATCAAATGCAAATATGCTGGTCTTCCAGTCTCACAAACTTGACCCAGTATGTGAAAACTCAGCCAAAGTCATTTGTTTGTGATTTACTGTTTAGATCCTACATAAAGCAAAGATCATTCTGTATTAATACAACCTTGATATCTTGAATATTGAGGTAATGTCAAAGATGAAAATGTGAAATGGATGAAATTCAAACTTTGATGCTCCTTTGATGACTTATTTCATGAACCGGGTCACAAATGGTACTGCATTATTCACAGTAGTATGTAAATATAGCATATATAGTTTGAACTTATATTATACTTTAACTGGGGACATTCATTGAGTTTGCACGTACAGTAAATGTACCTTTAGTAGCAGGCATGTTGAGTCATGTAGACATTTTTGATTACAAGCACTGCACAGTTTCAGTTGCGGTGTTGTGGCATTTTTGGTTACACAAACTCAGTCAAGTGTGACATAAATCACTTCCTTTTTCAGATCTTTCCTCTTTTGTCAGATGCAATGCAGAAGTGTGCATGACTGAGACGTCTGACTCCAGATCAGTGACTGTCAAAAACATACAGTAAGTCCAGGGACATTTACGGTAGCTTTTTTACAGTGTGCATTGTCAGTGGTTTTCAATCTTGTCCCAGAGGATCCACTGCTGTCTTCCTTAACTGACACCCAGTTCTGTGGATCCCTCCATTTATGAGCTGATGATCTAAATTGCGTGTGATATATAAGGGTGACATGCAAAATGTGAAGAGCATTGGGTCCCCTGGGAACAGTTTGAAAATGACTGGTCTAGACCAGCCGTGACCATGCAGTTTTTAAAAGCTTATTTGCTTTTAAAGTGAAAGGTTTCCATCTATTCTCGCTGCTTAATGAACAGTCTCACTTTTATTCATTGCTTTAAAGGAGATTTAGGTGCATATAAAGGAACAGCTTACTCACTGTCATGTCTTTTTTTAAATAAAATTAAAAAAATCCTTTATGGGTGAACTTTCCCCTTAAACAAGCAAACACGCTTTGTTTGTGCTTTATTTATACGGTTTAATTATATTTCACATTGACTGATGAGATTATAGGATGAATAAAGAATTTCCAGTTTGCTTGTTCAATGCACTAAAATCTCATGTGGCTGTTCAAAGGTATAGGCCACCACCTGCTTTGTGTTTTAACAAAGTTTTAATGACCATATTTATTTTACCCTCTCTTTATTGAGATACAAACATAAATACTGGAAATAGTCCTGAGGTCATTAAATCAGAATTAGAAATTAGGGTGTCAAATTTTTAATAATAGTTCCTGCTATTGCAATTGTTCACACTTTATAATTGTATTCAGTTTTTTTTACCACTGCTTACACATTTCCTGTATTGTCTTTATTGTATTTTCTAGAGACTTAAAAATATTATATATGGTCATTATGACATTGCAAAAACAACAAATCTAATGGTGACATGGTGGCCTTTTGCACAGTGCTGCTGTGTAACAATATAGGTGTAAATGCATCTTTCTCTCCACTGATATAAAGCTAAATATTTACATTTCTTAAGAATATGATAAATGCCTATACAAAACCTATAACAGTGTCATGCTAATGTGGGTTGGGTTGGCATGGCATTGCTATAAAGTCACGATGAGTTAGCTTGTGTGGTTTATGGGTCAGTGATGTGACGTTAATTATTTTGTGTATGTATGGTTCAATTAAGTGTAAAAGGGTAAAATTTCAAAATAAATTTGCAGATAACTTGCATACATTCTCTTTTTTGAGCACCAAGTCTAAAATTTCTGGTTTTATTTCATTTTGAAAGAATATTTGGGGGATAATTGCAAAAATGTCAATGTGGTGTAACCAGTCTGTGTCAATTGGTGTAACTAGTATTTTTTTACATTAAAATATATTCATAAAAAAATGTAGAATAAAATATAATCATTTAGTTTAGTGCAATATGATTTTTTCACATACGGTTTTACATAATTTGTCGAAGATTCTTTAGAAAACAGAGCTGTTTTCAGCAAATGTCAGGACAAATATTGCAAAAACGCATTAAAATTTACATTTAGAAATAATTAATAAAATAATATTTTTAAATGATTTTTTTTGGGATGATTACACATGCCATAAAGGTGTATAAAATATTTAACATTTCTCATTCTTGGGTGCAATTGGCGGTTACACCATTTGATGGTTTTAGGTCCATTCAGTCTAAACTTTCATAAAAATGGTGCAAATGTAATGTGCATTGAAATAAACCTTGGCCCGTATTCTTAAAGATTCTAAGAGTCCTCTCAGAAAACTCTTAATTTAGCTTAAAAACTTTTATCTTACTGAGGAGGCGGGGTTGACCCTGTTTCTACTTGTGACACAATCTTTTGAAGACTGTGATTGGTTGGTTGTCCAAGAAGGAAGAAAAAGAGTGCTTTGAAGTGTAGGATCTATTTCTTTATTAGCCATCAATTTGAAATTACACACTCTAAAAACCGTTGGGTTATTTGTTTTACCCAATAGGTGGGTTAAACGTATTGGGTTGTTCTGTTGGGTTATTCCTAGCTTGTATTGGGTTATTTCCATAACAACCCAGAGAGTTGGGTTAAAATCGGGCTCACGTCACGCATTTTGAATTTCAACGGTTGACCGGTGCCACTGCTGAGTGCGGACAGACACGAGAGGTACGTTTTAAAATATATATCTCTGTGTAATGTTTTATTTTGCTATAAAGTGTCTTTAAGCTCTAACACACAGTAAACTATCAGTCACGTTTAAATAAGTGTACAAAAACGCTGTTGTCTAGTTTTTGTCCGTTACACCTGTTCCATTCATTAACTCTTATCGATGCCAAACGCGTTTTTAAGCCATCATAAACGTAGAGAGACATTGCAGTTTATTTTAATACTAAACAGCACCAACAGCATGAGCCCTTACGAAAATGAATCATTTCTTTTTTTAGTAGTATAACGTTAGTTTCATGGCGTATTGATTGTCATATTGCTTTAACCATGCTTTCTGTAACAGACAATGTTGTTTTGTTTAAAGTGTAGTAAAAACCGTTTTTTAACTTTTGTAAGGGATGCAACCGGCTGTGTTTTGCTCCAAATATTTTTTTAGCCGGTCTGTGTTATAGACACAGAGCTGTAATATAAATGTGATTCTGAATGTAAATGTCTTAAGAAATGACTCGATGGCATTTTATTGTCGTCTTACTTCAGTATAATCCCTGATAAAGCGCTGCACGTCTACTACTGTATACTGTAACCCCGGTAACGGTTGAATTTGCAATTCAGCGCCATCTACTGTCAAAGTAGAGTATTTATTCAGCGTGCCAGATGTGTTTGCTTTGAGATTTAATTAATTATTCTTTTCTTTAAATGTAGACATTCTTGGAGATGTTGCATTAAAAACCTTACAAAATGGCCAGCAAGATGGTTCAGCCTTCCTACAGTACCAAGAGGCAAAGCAAACATTTATTAATTTGCAACCTGTAAGTATAATTTATGACACTTGTTTTTTTTAACCTGTTTATGTGTGCATATTTACATTGTGAAAATTCTGTCTTCAGGTCAGAAAACAAACATAATTCAGTATTTGGAGGAGGAGGTATGACGAAGACCCCATGTCCTCCTATGGGATGAATTCGACTAATCACAAGCCTTTGTTATCGTGGGGAGGCATGCATGGCCCTGGAGCAAGACCAGCAGTTGACACATGCTTTAATATTTTTTTTACATTTTATACAGAGTATCCCAAGCCTTTCACTACTGTTAAGTAGTTTCTGTAACACACAATACATTTTGTACCATGTGATGTTTCCTGAACACACTGTCACCTGCTTAAAGGGACAGTTCCCCCAAAAATGAAAATTGTCATAATTTTCTTCCTCTCCTGTCATTACAAACCTGTACACATTTTTTTGTTCTGATGACCACAAAGGAAGATATTTTGAGTAATGTTTGAAACCAAACAGATCATGAGCCCCATTGACTGTCATAGTAGGAAAAAAGAATACTATGAAAATGAATGGGGCTCATGATCGGTTTTATTTTTTAAACATTCTTTGAAATATACCTTTGTGGTTATCAAAGTAAAGACTTATATACAGGTTTATAACAACATGAGAGGGAGAAAATGATGACAAAATGTGTGAACTATGCTTTTAAGCAGTTTTTAGTTGGATAAGATTGAGTAGATTTGTTTTGTTCTTATGTTTTTGTTTATGTATGTATGTATATATGTATGTATGTGTGTATGTATTTATGCTTCTATACATGTATGTATTTATACATTTAAATGCAGGTGCAAATGACTAAATGAAATTAAAGCATTATAAATGTATTTGTAAGTTTTGAATTATTTATTTATAAAGCAAATAATAGTAATAAATAATAATAATAATAATAATAATGGGGTTAAAACAGCATTGCAAAAATAACCCAACAAATTGGTTATTTCATAACCCAACTAATTGGGTAAAACTTTCTACCCAATGCATTGGGTTAAAATAACCCAACAATGGGTCGGTGCTATAGTAACCCACCATTGGGTTATTTATTGGGTTATTTTTAACCCAACTGTTTTTAGTGAGCAGGTATACTTTTACCTATTATATATATTGCGTTGCTTTTAAAACAAGTTTTTTAAAAATATTTTTTTACTGACCCTTATAAGGATTTCTAGCTAGTCATGGTCTAAAATTGGTTCCACGCTGTCTCCAAAAACTAAAGAAAACTGAATTGATAAATGATTGAGTTTGGCCCAGCCTGTAGGGAAATTTAAAGGGAAAACATTAAATGAGCTGTATCGATTTTCCTAAACCAAATTGTCTGAAATGTTCAATGCTTGTGGCTAAACAGAAACTGCCCACTGTTTTGCAGTCCAATCACAGCTGTGTGCTGTTTGAACTGTGTGAAAACCTGAGCCTTGTTGTTCATCTTACATAAACTTTAACATTTACACGAGTCCTATTGTAAACATGACTTTGTAGACTTTACCTATTTTTAGCTCAGTGACAACATGTTAAATGCACTCTTATTTCTAAGTCGGTTCAGAAAAAAACATCTGCTAAGTGAATAAAAGTATGCCATGAGACTGCATCAAAAGATTATAGTCATTGTTTTGGTTTTACAGTATAATGGGTTGTAAGGTGATCAGAAAGGGAGCTCACAGTTTAGTCCACATGATCAAATATGCACTTCCCCGCAGATGATGGTAAAGATTTCAGCCCTCTTTCATCTAAAAACACTATAATCCATTAAACTCCTGATTGTAAAATATGTTTATTATGGTGTTTTATTGCTCAATGAAAAGGTTTTTACAGCAACATCAACTCAGTTAATATAGTGAATAAAAATAGTAATAAAGTTATTACAGACTAAAAGTATGTTGGACTGGTTTGTTTCTCATGTACTCACAGTGCTCAGTATCACAACATTGCCACCTTCTGGTGAAGTATAATTATTACAAACTTGTGCTTTCTAAAGCTTGTGGTTATAAAGTGTAACATTTAGGGCTGTCAGGGTTATGAAATTTGACTGACGGTTAATTGCCTAATAAATTGTGACCATGACGATTAATTGTCTGTTTTAGGGCTTTGACATTTAATTCTCAGATATTTTGTTTATGACATCATTTTTACACGGTGTGATTATTTAAATTAAATATTTTGCAAGGTTTACCCAGAGTCGTATAATAATAGAGTTACGACACTCACATAGACGTCCGTTGTAAGAATGGAATGCGGAAGTAACAGCGTTTCATGTAGTGACCGGTAGTGACGCATAGTTCCAAACGCAGCACTGAAGCCCATTCATTTCAATGGCACCTGCTGGTAAATCGATGAAATTACCGTTTCTCTTTACATTTTCGGACATTTCATTAATATAGTCAACAGTGATATTTTATGAACTCTGCTGTAGGTAATGATTATCGTTAATAATAACTAGTAAAATTTTTATATTTTAATGAGTTGTGTATAATGTGTGAATAATATAGATTTAATGGTTTAATATTTTATTACTGGTGGCCATCTACTTTATACTTATCTTTTTTATATATTACGAGTAACACTAGGGGGCAACAGCGACAAGCTAAATGCCTTATAAGAAAGTCACACTGCTTCACAATGCTGCTATGTGTTTCATTGTGTTTGGTAAGTAATACGAGTGATGTATCCTCGAAAATCATGTATGATTATATTAACATTTAATGTGTGTACTATAAATACAATTAAATATTAAGTTTGTGTGTTTATGTTATGCTTCACTGTTACAAATAACCGCGTTGGCGATCTTTTTTGTGATTTTAATATAGTAAAAGTGTAGGAATTATGTTTTTAGCAGATTGATAGCCATTTATATTGCCATATTTTGCTACAAAAATAAAAGATAAACTGTGTTGCTGTAGTTGGTATAGATAACCACAGTTATCTTTGGGCCACAATTAACTGTTTATCTTTATTAACTGTTTTACTATATTTACATCACTCCCTAGTAAAAAAAAACGTTATAAACATAGTAAGTATAGTGATCAATTCACATTACAAGCTAATATTTATCTAAAATAGCTGAAAACCTATGCAAACAGATTGACAGCCCTGCTTGGTTTGGAACTGCAGAACGTTACATGAATCACGTGACCGCACGGCGGCGAGATCAAAGCGTTTCGTAACTCTGTTATTATACGACTCTGGGTTTACCTAGCAGTGAATATGAATACATACCTTTTCAGCACATAAACAAGCGGCTGTCGCGGTCCGCACGTAACTTCCGGTAAGCTCCGCTAAGAATAAATAACAACAAAGTTCTTTTAACGTAGTTTATTTATATAACAAGCAAAAAACAACACATAGATTACCTAGGAAACCAAAACATTTGTTATTTTCGACGAGGCATTTGCTCAAGAGATCAGTTTAGCAACTAGTCAGACCATTAAAAAAACGAAACCGGAAGTAAGGTTCGGATCAGACGTGTATTACGTGCGTCCGATGAAACCGTCTATAACACATATTTAAAAGTACTTATTTAATGAATATATCTTTCAAAAACTGAAAATTCATCATAAGAAATAAACACAAGTGTCTGTAAAATAACTGAAAATAAAAATGCAATCAAAATAAACTGACTACCAGAACAGGGCTTAAATAGTAGCCAATCCTACTAAGGTCATATTAGTAATAGACCTCATGTCTAGTGAACGCAAAAAATCAATTCCTTACAAATCCTTAAGAATAGCATCCTTCACTTCCCTAAATTTGGAATCGCTGTTTTGGAAATTTATGTTTTACCTCGCAGTTCATACTGCTTATCAACGTTTTGCAGCATTGCTCTATTCAATGGCTTCGCAATGTATCGCGTATACTGTCAGTTGAGGAACGCCATCTGATACGGTCTGGTTTATAGAGCTGCTGCAGCTCCCCCTTGTGTTTTTTAGAGATATGTGCAATCATTGCGGTGATCTGAAATCATCGTGATGAGGTCAAACAATCGCAATGAGATGATTATTTAAACTTTATGACAGCCCTAGTAGCATTACACTGTTTCTGATTAAAATCATCCTACACAATGTAAAGAACATTCTCTGAAAAATTACCTTGATTTATTTAATACAGACTGGGTAAGGTCATGTCAAAGATTGAAATCATACACTTTTAAATAAAGCGCAGTATTTTTGTCAAATCAACATATAACAAATAAATGTAAACAATTTCAGCCTGTTTTTATAGGTTATGTCAACCTATCGCAGGTCAAAACTTAAAATAGTAGGTGCACAAATTAAATACAAATTAATGGCTGAAATCAAATGTTGATTTTGGCAGGGTCACAGTTGTGCCATCCCACAACAGCCAAGCGATTTTGCACAACCCACCTTATCCCATGTGACCCATATTCTTACAGTTTATAAATCCCTGCCTTAATTGTGAAATTGTTTATAGAAAACCAGAGAAACATTAAAGTCACATAAATCCACACATGCATGCAGTAATTAGACCTGACATTATTTGTCAACATATATTTGTCAAGACCAGCTTTTTACACACTATCAACTGAACCCATCACACGGTACAGCGCTCTGCCCAGATGTCACTATTAGGAGACATGGCTGATGTCACTGCTAAAGGGAAAATATCCATCTGGCGTGTAATTTATCATAGATTATGTAATGACCCAAACAGAATATAACGCAGCAAGGATATAAGCACATGCTTGTTACACAAGTGCAGTGCAGGCTATCTGAATCAAAGGCAAATACATCCCAGTTTTCTTGATCCTCATGCATTTTACACCATGTGTACTGTATCCATCCACTGCAGTTATCTGATAGCTAACATACAGTACAGTACAGTAGTTCATACACATGTCATTACACAAATGGCATATCTTTATCAACTGGTAATTAAAAAGAGGGTTTTTATTACTATGTGGTATAAATATTGTTGAGTTTTGTTTGTTTGTACAGAGAGTTTGATTGACCACAAGCCCACCTGCATTCACCATCTGGTCTGTATGATAAGCTCCTGGACATTGCCTTGATGTGTAACGTTTAATCGCACCGGTGGTTGTTTAATCCACACAGTGTTACGGTATGTAAAATGATCTGTGTTCCAAACGCATTACCTTTATTCATTTGAAATGTTATATGGTAGCTTGTAAAGAAGATTTAATTAATAAAGGACTGAAGTATAATATATGTGAATATAACCATTTATATGTACAAATAATTTACCATTATATTTTGGAGTTTTCATAGGGCCTGGTCTTGTGATAATGATCGTCTTGTGATGATGATGATGATGATTGTTTAAATAATTCATTTTTATATATGGTTTTAAGATAATGAAGCATTGAAGCACCACCAAAATATCCTGTTTAAAACCAAAACCAATTTTAAAACAATGATCCTAAGACCCACTAAAAGAATATCCTGATTGAATTAAGTGACCAAAGGATATGAATAATAATGTAATAAAAAGTTACAGGTTTATGTTTGATATTTTCTCATTACAGTCTCATTATTAGACATGCTGTTTTAATTATCTCGTTAATGTGACATCACACTGATAAAGCCAGTCTTCCATTATCACAGATTCTCCCCTCAGCAGGTTGTATGCTGTCTGCCATATCTCAATAGCAAGATGCTAATGTTTCAGACTGTATTCACAGGAATCAGATTTATTTTTAACGAAAAGTGCTCACTGTATGTTGGTAATGGACTGAGGAGCAGTACTTCATTTGCATTAAAGGTGGAGACACAAAAATAGCGTGACACATTTTGGACAACACCTGAGACTTATATTACATGTTGTAAAAATGGGTGCCCTTTAAGTTAAATTTTAAACTATTGTTATGTTGCCCATGCATGATCACTATGCTAGTTAAAGTAAAAATAATGTTATTCTGTGTAATTGGTGTAATACAATTTGTTTGTGTGGGTTATGGTAAAAAACACATTATTTTTTACATACCGTATATTATTGTTGCCCCTCTATGCCCTGCCTCGCTGAAACGCATTGATTTTGTACAAACCTCATCGATCTGAAAAGCGTTGTGTCCTCCGATCGGTCAGCTAAACAGTATGGGAGGAATAATGATAATGACCGTCATGTCCACGTCAACAGGCTGAGAAAGTAAACTGTTGCACACAATCTGTGTGTTTGTTGTAGTCCAAGAAAAAATATTCAGTTGGACACGATAACTTGCATCATTGCTTACTTTGGGATTTATACCTTTTGCATATAGTTAACATGTACTAATAGACACTTACACACCAAAGAAAATGTAAAATCGTGAATCGGATAATAGGTGCTCTTTAAGACCTCTTTGAATAGACTTTGAATTTGATGCATGACTTGTTTTTTAACATAAAACATTATCCTTGAGAATCCCTTAATCTTTCAAAAGCTTTACACTTCAACAAAGCTAAAATCATTTTTTTGACTACTTTTAAGATTAGATAACTCTTATCTATTTAAAAAAAAAACATAATCAGCCCAATTCGGAGAAAGGCTAAATGGCCACAGACCCATTTTAATTGACAGCTGCTCATCTGCAAAGGTAATTTCAAATTCAAGCAGGTCCATGCATTTGATTTCTTAACATCTCCCAGAGTGCTGAATATAATTATCATCCCTCCATCTAAAGTCCCCAGAGAGCCCTTCCCCCTTCACATTCAGCTGTGACCGACTCTCTGCCCCTTCATCCCTCCCCCCTCCTGAACATGTGACATTATCCTCACTGTCCCGCACCCACCAGCACCTAGCCAGCTGTACGACTTCCATAATCTCTACACAATGTCTGATCCTTGATCTGAGTTCTCTGAGCCTCCAAACAAAATTACAACATTGTTTCACAAAGGTTTTGATTTTAAAAACAGAATCAATACTGTGCCACAGGTTAAACATATAAAATTAGATGGTCGTTGAAGGCTACTTGTCTGTGTGTGCATGTATTTGTGTGATCATATGTGGATATGCTTTCAGCTGCAGTGTGCTTGATGTTTTTGTATTCACAGATTTCAGACCGACTTTGCAAAACCTGCTTGTGAATGAATGCGCATGTCACTATAAACTGGGTTGATACAGTAAGATCTGTTTCACTTCTTTAGTTAGTGTAGTCTGTGCATTACAGATTATGACATCAATTGTATATCGTGTTGGGGAAGGCAACACAAACCTCTATGCATGTGAATATGAAGCCCCGCCTTGTGCAGGAGGCTCAGGCCAGATGTCCCGTAAGCCACGCCTTTAAGCACAATGCCCTCCCACCACATAAATATACAGAATCATGCATATTTTAAACTTTAGGTGAATTAAAAAATAATGTGGTGTGTTGACTGAATAGAAAACATGAATGCAATGGCATCCAAGATTAGCAATGTTGCAGTGTTTTTTAATACCGACCCCTAAAAAGATTTTGAATGTAATGTGGAATTTAAAGGATTAGTCCAGAAAAAAAAATCCAGATAATTTACTCACCACCATGTCATCCAAAATGTTGATGTCTTTCTTTGTTCACTTGAGAAGAAATTATGTTTTTTGAGGAAAACATTTCAGGATTTTTCTCATTTTAATGGACTTAAATGGACCCCAACACGTAAAAATAATGTGCCGCAACAGCGCGACCTCACGTAATTGCGTAATGCAGTCGAAAGGTCACCTGTTGCACATATGAAACGCACATTTGTGGACCATTTTAAACAATAAACTGACACAAAGACATTAATTAGTATCATTCCACATACAACAACGTCAGAACGGTCCTCTTTCAACACACTTGAAACACCAGGGCATAGTTTCGCATTCGTCATCCGTGATCTCTTGATGTGGTGACGTGGTGGTTTAAAAGTGCATATTTTTTATTTTTCTTGTCAAAAATGACCATCTTTTCGCAAGATATGACCCGTATGCCTCGTTTGGGATCGCTTAGAGTCTTTTGAAACTGCAATTTTATACTGCATTAAAACTGTTTCGTGTTGGGGTCCATTAAAGTCCATTAAAATGAAAAAAAAAAAAATCCTGGAAAGCTTTCCTTAAAAAAAAACATAATTTCTTCTTGAATGAACAAAGAAAGACATCAACATTTTGGATGACATGGTGGTGAGTAATTATCTGGATTTTTTTTTATAAGAAAATGGGACTAATCCTTTAACTATATATTGACAAAATGCCATGTCCAGAAAAAGTTTTTCAATTATGTCACCTTATGGTAACCATAAAGATTAAATGTGTAAAAATGTCAGTAAAAGTGCAGATTTCAAATTCTGCTGGGTTATTTTTTAGCTCAATGTTGGGTAAATATTGGACAGAACACATAAACATATGCTGGGTTGTTTCAACTCATGGTTGAGTCCAATATTTACCCAGCATTAGGTTAAAATAACCCAGCAGAATTTGGAGTGAAGTTTGAATAAAAACAAAAATAATAATAAAAAAGTATTATTAATTATTATTATCATTATTATTATTATAGCAATTCAATAAAATATTATTATTATATTTTATTGTCATACTACAGTATATTAACCATTCCATTTGGCTACCATACCAATCACTATGCGTAAAACATTAACTGAATCTAAATCTAAAGTTACAGATTTCTTCAAAGAAGTTTTTATGGAATTTACAATAATATTATTAATAATAATTAGATGAGAAATACAGTTTATTAGAAATACTTTAAAGAGCACATATTTCATTGCTAAAAAAACAACGTTATTTTGGTAGACTAAAATGTGTTTGCATGGTTTATGGTTAAAAAAACATTATTTTCCACATACCGTATTTTTGTAGCTTCAGATTTCACTCTATTAGTGAAACGCACGGATTTGAAAAGCTGTGTGTCCGTGATTGGTCTGCTAATCGATATGTGGTGGCCTGAATACCTCCGATGCCAGCCGGAAATGTGACGCTCCTTACCATGTTTGAAAGATTCGCTCACAATGCAATGCTAACAGGAGTTAACTTAAAGGCTGTGAGTCCAAGCGGGAGGAATTCTGATAAAGACCGACATTTACTACATCACCAATCCGAGGAATTAAACTGTTGCCTACAATCCGTGTGTTTGTTGTAGTCCAAGAAAAGAAATTTACGTTGGAGACGATAGCGTCGTTTACTTTGAAGTTTGTACCTTTTTGCATATCATTAACATGTACAAATACACACCAAAGGAAATGTAAAAAGGTGAATTGGACAATAGGTGCTCTTTAATATTTACTAACTATACTAGTAAGTTATGGCATACTGTGGTATATTTATTACTTTATTTTTTTTTATTATACACTACAATTTTTTATGTGTTTAATAGCTACTTTTATTAATATTATTGATATAAATCACAATATGTAAAACAGTAGGTGAATGTCAGTAAAATAGCAGATTTGCACTGGGTCTTCAGTAGCATATTGAATATTACGAAAGCGCACATCTCCCCTCCTCCGCCATGTGATGACGGACAGACCGTATCACTGGAGCGATGGCTTGAAGTCACTCTCATCAGCAACAAAGCAAAGGCAGCAGCGGCGGCACTGACGTACACCATCCAGCACATCATCGGAACCATACGGACCCGCACCGACACCATACCGATGGAAATCTGGCGCTGAGAGACACCGGAATCCGATGATGCTCGGACTTACATTCATGGCAACATCAGAAATGCGCGTTAAATGGATACTTACGACAACAGATGCTGCAGGGTGCCGCATTGCCTGGCCGCTTGTTGATGGTAGGATAGAGTAGCGCTTTAATCGGCAATGGTCGTTTTTAGGCGTTTTTGGGGTGGGCTGGAATGAATGGACGGATTTTATGGACAGACGTCATTGTATTTAACGCCTATTATTTAAACGTATTATTTAAAGCCATACATGCATGCATACAATCGATGAGCACGACTATATGAATGTATGTGAATTTACATAGGAACCAGAGTAATAAATCCACAATACAGTTACAACTCGTAAGGACTATCGGTTTCATAGCTTATACTCAGGAGCATCTCAAAAGTCAGGTTTAATGTAAAAGGACTCGCATTGGTTGACATTCATCATCATTTATACTGTATAGCATACAGTACAGTACAGTATAGGAAGCCTTGGTCCAGAGCAAGGACAATGACTCATTTACAGGCAGGCCTGTCTCCAGAAACCCTGGAGAAAGCCAAGGTGGAGTTAAAGGAGAACCCCGACACTTTGCATCAGGACATACAGGAGGTGAGGGACATGATCATCACCCGTCCAGACATTGGCTTTCTCAGGACAGACGATGCTTTCATCCTGCGCTTTCTCAGAGCACGGAAATTTAACCATTTCGAGGCCTTCCGTCTCCTGGCCCAGTACTTTGAATATCGCCAGCAGAATTTAGACATGTTCAAGAACTTAAAAGCGACCGATCCGGGGATCAAGCAGGCTCTGAAGGATGGATTCCCGGGGGTTCTGTCTAATTTGGATAGATACGGGAGGAAGATTTTGGTTCTGTTCGCTGCGAACTGGGATCAGAGCAGGTGAGGGTGCTATTGGATTTTGGCTAATGGTGCGCAATGACGCGCGCTCTTGCGCTGCTGTCTTCCTCTGTCATTCACTGCTTTCCAGAGCGTGACGTGTACACATTATAAAGACCTTAGTTAACGGTAAATGTACAATGAAAGCGAGAGAGGGATAGATAGATAGATAGATAGATAGATAGATAGATTAGCAGTACAAAGGTCAGTTTGATTTCAGAGGAGCACATACTGATAAAATGTATGCTTAAATGCACTGTATGTCCCTTTGGATAAAAGTGCCTGCCAAATGCATAAATGTAAATGTAAAGATAGACATACATACACAACTGTAGTAATTGTGTAGCTTAGTCGTTAATGGTTTAAAGGTTTAGGTTGGCTAAATAAATTATCCCCAGACTTCAACATGATCAGTAAATGTAAAGTATCACCATATAAATGTGTCCTTGAGTAAAGGACTTTATGTTATTCCAGAGAGTATACATTTGGACTAGTGACAATAAAAGGTTCCTTAAAGTGCATTTAAGGTGTTTTATCAGTATGTGTATGTATAGTGGATATGTATAAACTAAAGTTACAAATGGACCCTTTGATATTGGTATATGTCCCAACTTTGAAATCAAGTTTTACTAAATCCAAAAAGATATTAACTTCATTAAACTCTTATAACCAAAAGATACCAAAAGACACCAAAGGAAATTTGGACACATAAGTACATATATAAAAATGTTATTTTATTAGATACAAAACTGTTTGCAGATATGTGTCTGACCCTGTAAAAATCTGCCTGTAAAATCCAATCTTAAGTTTCTTAATCTATTTATGAGTTAGGGCATCAAACTTTGATTTCACTCAATGATTTCAGTCTTTGACATGAGCTTAAGTCAATATTAAATCTATTATGGTTATATTGGCACATTATGTTCTTTATGTAGGATGCTTTTATGCAGATAATGGTAAATCACAAAAAGTGAGGTACAGTAAAAAAGTGAGATGTACAGTATTTCTGGTTTTGATATTTTAAATTGAGTGAAAATGTTCATAACTTTAATAATAAACTATTTCTTTGGTTACTCTGCATGAGCACCTGTTTGAATTTGATTCAATATATTCTTTAAATTAAACTTCATAATCAACAAGTGATTGCAAAAATGTTTCAAAGTGAATTGGTTTTGAAAAATGCAATATCATTTTTCATTGTGGCTTAAGTTTAAACTTAGGGCACTATGGGGCTGTTTCCCGGACAGGGCTAATCTTAGTTCCAGACTAAGATGCATATTTGAGCTGTCTTATTTTTTAAAACACCTTGTACTGACACATCTTAACCAACATGATCTCACAAAGTTCTGTGGGATAGTCACTGAATTTTTTGCTAACTTTTCCGTGGCATTCTCACGGATCTCCGCATTTTTCAGTGGCCCTGCCACAGACTTTCTTTAACGTTGCATTCTCACGGATTGGTTACTCAACTGCTTTTTCCAATTTTCAAATCATTGCTGCGTCGGTTTAGGGTTAGATTTGGTGTTTGCGTTAGTATGTCACTTTAAGTAGTGGCATTGGGGTTAGAGTTGGGTTTGGGTAGGGATGTCATTTTATGTAAATCTAACCCTAAACCAAAGCGACAATGGTAAGAAAATAGGACAAAACAGTTGAGTAACCAATCCGTGAGAATGCCACGGAAAAGTGAGCAAAAAGTTCTATGACTATGCCACGGAAATTCGTGAGATCAGGATATATCAGTGCCATTGTTTTGTCTCAAGATGCACACCAGTATTGTTTTGGTAAGGATTGTTTGTAAAACCTACTTAAATGTCCTAATATAACTAAGGCCTAGTCCTGGATTAATCTAAACCCTGGAAACCGCCCCTATAGGCTCATAAATGTATGCTTTGTAAGAAGAATGCCAATCCAACCATTATGGTGCTTGTAATTGTTGAAGTTTAGTCTCTTTAGTCCTGCTACAAGTCCTGAAGTCCGTATCAAACAGGCTTGAACCCATGCCAGTCTTACCATCACCGGATGACGGGGCTCTTGGCAGCTTCTTAAAGGACCAATATGTGATGATCACAAGGGTCAAGCAGGGCGTCTGATTTTGTGGGAAATGTACTAGAGCTTTCTGTCCAAAGTACCTCAACAAAGCACAAACGTCCTTGCCAAAGTTTGTGTAGGAGTACAGAGAACAAATTCTATCCAAATTGTTATTTAATAATTGTAGGAGGAGAAAAATAGCTACTGTAATACATCTGCAAGATGTTGAAAACCTCCCTAAAGGCTTGTGCTTATCTGCAGGTACACTTTTGTGGATATTCTGCGAGCTATCTTACTTTCTCTGGAGGCGATGATAGAAGACCCTGAGCTACAAGTAAATGGATTTGTCCTGATCATCGACTGGAGTAACTTTACTTTCAAGCAAGCTTCCAAGCTAACGCCAAGCATGCTGAGATTGGCTATTGAGGGCCTGCAGGTAACACTTCATTTGTTTTTCATCTGTTAGTTATTATTATTACATTACACTGCATTCTTTAAATTTGCAACTGTTCTCAACTAAATCATACAAAGCCTGTATATGGTTTTCAGTGATGAGTCTCAGCTGTATCTGAACAGGTGCTTGTAGGAATCCCTCCTCTATTAAACATTTGCTATTCTCCTTGCGTGCTGCATGAACGGTATCTGACCTCATGATCTAAAACAAAGGAAAAGCTCTGCATATAAATCAAAAATGAATATTATGCTTCACAGTTTACTGTGGGTGCACTCTTAAAAATAAAGATGCTTCACGGTGCCAAAGAAGAACCATTTTTGACTTATTGGTTCCATAAAGATCCTTGCAGTGGTAGCTGGTAACTTCTTTTTCGAGGCCGCACTTTGCAAAGCTCGTGAAAAAATGTATAGGCCGTCATGTGTGTGGCTCGTCATGTCAAAATATGCACTCTAAAAAATGCTGGGTTGTTTTTAACCCAATTGCTGGGTTATTGTCAATCAACCATGTTGAAACAACCCAGCAGTTGGCTTAAAATAACCCAGCAGTTGAGTCATTTTAACTCAGCAGTGTGTTCTGTCCAATAGTGACCCAGCCCTGTGTTAAAAACAACCCAGCATTTTTTAGAGGGTGTGTTCGGCACGTCATGTCAAAATATGTGACTGCTGCAGATGCTATGAAAGGGTTAATGATCTTCGCTGTATTTCATTTATAACCAGAGTTTAGTGTTAAGTTAGTGTCTTGCAAATATTTTGTAAACATCTCTTTAATCATAAACCCTTTTGACGCATTTATTTTGATATGATGCATGATGCACATAGGTTCACATGACGCACCGAACATATATTTTGAATTTGTGCCCCCCGGAAGAGAAGTCACTGGGCCCCACCAGAACCTTGTTGTTTCATAAAAGGTTCTTTTTGTTGTTAAAAGGTTCTTTAGACTATAAAAAGTTAGTAAAGAATTAAGCTTTGACTAAATTGTCCTTTGGGGGGGGGTAACAGTATTTCATGCATTCTGACTTAATAACACAGTTTAAGAGTTGGTTTCCTCATGCTAAACATAGGCAAAGTGTTAAAAAAGCAGTTGGATGTGTGACAAAGTATTTCTGTGCCAAACGCAATTCGCCAGGGTTCAGGAAAGTTTTTTTTGAACATGGGCACATCCTACGTAGCATGGGTATGGAAAGCCTGGTTAATAACAAAAATAACAGCTAAAACTAGCTTAAAGGCAGGGTGCATGATTTTTGAAAAACACTTTGGCCAAGTACCAAAACATACTTGTAGCCAATCAGCAGTAAGGGGCGTGTCTACTAACCAACATCGTTGCCTGGGTTGTGTATGTGTGAGGCGGGTCTATCAAAAGAAAGTCCAGATTTTATTGGGGTAGGGGTGTGTATATTTAGGGGATTTAAATATCAACATTGGCTTTCAGAGATCATACACCCCGCCTTTAAGCTGGTTTAAGGTGGTGCTGGTAGCTGGGTTAACCTCACAGCCATGACCAGCTTAACCCCGGAGAACCCAAGAACCCTTTTCTTAGCAGCAATTAACATTGGCCAAATTTCTCCAGGGTTAAAAAGTGACCAAAACACATTTGGACCAGCTTGCTACACCAGCTAATCCAGCTAAAACAAGGCTGGGAGACTCCCAGCTGATGTTTTTTCGGAAGGGTAGGCTGGTAAAAATGTATTTCAAGTAGTTAACTTCACCGCAACTGTTTGACCATGACGACCTGTTAGTTAATCCAACAATCAGCCAGTGTGACATAAAATGTCCATTGTCCACTTAACAAATCTGAACATCGACATTTCCAGAAGCACCTATTTGAAAGCTCTCATTTGTTCTTCTGTGAAGAGCTCGAGTCTGATGTGACATGTAGGCAGTTTGGATTGAGTCCTGTTGACTGAATATTAATGCGGGCTCGTGATGAGCCTGTTCCACATTCCAGTGCCTCTTCAGACAGATTAGCCGGTGAATAATTGATCGCTGCCATTAGCATCTTGCATCCACAATGTGCTGTTCAGATTGAGTGGGACATTGCTTTTGTAGCCGCTTGAAAGGGAAACAATGGCGTAGATTGAGGGAAAAGAGCCGCGGTAATTAGTTACAGTTCAAAAGCTGGCTTGTCAACTAAAGTCACCATTTACATGTGTAAATATTTACACCGACGCAAACGGTGCATTTCTTTATTCAATCCTTCTAAAACTTCTATTGCTAACGATAAAGAGTTTCCAAAAATGCTTGAAGAATGTCTGATAAAGTGTGACAACCCGTGGCTCTGTTTTGACACTGACAGAAAGCAGAATATGTACATTAAACATGACGTTGAGAGCTCAAGGGAACATCGCACGGCTCTGTGACCCAGAAGTGTGAGGTCATGCATGGCATTACATTCATCAAATGATGATGATGTTGTCCTTATGGGCATCTGTCAATCTTTATTGTCATTGTGAGGAAGCGTCAGACTCAGAACTGTTTGGTGTTTAGGTTTTTTCAATGTGAGTGGCAACGTGTAAGGTCTTCGGTTTTTGTTGTATTGCCGGAGGAAGGTCATCAGGTAGTTTTCTGCACATGACCCCGATTTTGCATTGCATGTAAACGCCTAAACTATTGCTGTCAAATGATTAATCGCGATTAATCATATACAAAATAAAAGTCTCTGTTTGCATAATATATGTGTGTAATTATTATGTATAAAAAACCACACACATGCATGTATATATCCATTTATGTTTATAGGGGCCATGGCATGTGTAAGTGCTATAATTGGGTTCCCAGTGCTTCTATCAACCTAGAAAATGTGAAAAAGATTAACCCAGTAACTTAGTTTTGGTAAACCAAGCACGTGAAAAATTAGGTCATTGAAATGTGGCTCCCCTTGTGATGTCAGAAGGGGATAATACCGCCCCTTAATCTGCACTATCCAACCACGGCACTTTTAGTGCAGAGAGAAAAAATAATCGACAGCACAATTAAATTTGAATTACATCAAACCACAATCACTGTGATCAATGTTTGTACTTCATCCGCTCATTTGCATTTTAAAGGACACACCCAAAACGGCAAATTTTTGCTCACACCTACAAAGTGGCAATTTTAACATGTTATAATAAATTATCTATATGTGCTCTGGGGGCACCAAAGATTTATTTGACATCTTAAAAAAATATTGTGACATGTCCCCTTTAAAATTGATAAATAAATAAATAAATAAATAAATAAATATATATATATATATATATATATATATATATATATATATACACATGTAAATATTTATTTAATACATACATGAACGTGTGTACACACAAACATATATTATGCAAACATAAACTTTTATTTTGTATGTGATTAATTATGATTAATCGTATGACAGCCCTAGCCTTAACCACAATTTTACTTTTACTATAATAAAACTGTGCTAAAAGGCATTCAGCACTGATTCAAGAATCAGGGGTTGCAATGCAATATGCATGAAACGAGATGATGTGAATATTTCCTATTTTAGAAATAGGATATAATTTTAGGCAAGCTGTCATTGAGCACCCACCACCACATGCAAACCTTTTTTATGCACCCATATGCAAAAAAATGTGACGTGCGTGCCCATATGCTAGTACTTCCTGTCACTGTTTAAGTTCAGAGATAAGAAGAATGCTATCTAGTGGTCGGGATGCAAACTTCAAATGAATCAACTGCCACGAATCTTGTATAATTTTTATTAAAAAAAAGAAAGAAAGAAAGAAAAGAAATATATTATATTATATACATAAACATATACATATACATATATATATTTGGTATTTTTGAGAATCAATAGTATTGCAAAACAAACTATCACGATTCTCACATGTATCAATATTTTCTTACACCCCTAATTCGTTCACAAGCAAATGGTGGTATAAGCACTTGATGCATAGAAAATGGCTGTTCTTAGCTAAATCAATACAAAAGCATATACTCCCAAAGTCAAACAGAACTGAATGAAGGTGGGCCTGGTTTTTCTTGAGCAGTGCTTTGTTGTTTGCTTCTGTGCGTTGGACATGCCTTTTGTCTCTCTTAGTGTTGAGAAATAACCCACGCTCGGCAGCCAATCACAATGGGCCAATCTTCCCCATCCCACCCCATGCCGAGTTTCCCTGGCAACCTGTCCAACCGCCGTGCTATGCACCCTCCAGATGGGCTGTGTTCACAGAGAGAAGCATACTCGTGTCACTCAGCCACACTCACCGTATGTCTGCTTTATAGGGCACTTAAAGTGCATCTCAAGGAAGTTCATTTTCTTGGCAGTTCTACATGCACCACGTTGTTGCATTTCTAAGCAAAAAGTAATTTTGTTGTAAACATTAACAATACATATATTTAAAGGAATAGTTGTCCCAAAAATGGCAATTGTGCATGAGATTATGCGAGTATCTGGCAAACGCGGGCGTCTCTTTTATCTTAAACCCTTTAGGTGCATCTGAAGTAGGCACTTATTTTGACAAGACACGTGATGCACATAGGATCACTCGCCGCGCCGAATTTTGAAATAAGGAACCACACACCTGATCGGCTACATACATGTTGTGACGAACTTCGCACAGAGCGCCCAAGAAAAAAACAAGTCACCGGCTGCCACTGATAATAATCTGCAATATTATTTGCAACTTTTAATTTTCCGTCGTTCTTAGTACACTATGTAACTACAGAGTATCGAAACTCTGGCCTCGCCCCAGGTTTATACAAACATTAAAGCAGATTATTAGGTCTATGGAAGTGAATAAAATGTTACACTATAAAAATGCATTGTTTCAACCCATAGGTTTGTCAAATATGCACAAACCCAACCCAAAATTAAATTAATCTAGATTTTTCAAGCTAAGTTTTTCCCAACTGTTGGGTTTGTCCATATTTGACTCACCCATTGGGTTGAGTAACAGTGTTGAAATAATCATTTAAAATGTTTTCAAACATCTCTATATCTATTTTTAAGATATGTACAATATAGAGCCAGCTGTCTAACTCCTGTAAGGAAACATATGAGGGAAAGTGAGATTTAGGGTAGGAAATACCCCGTGGGTTATTTTGAACCACCTGCACACAGGGTTTACATCTGCTCCCAATGTCAATTGGTTTGACTGTCCCATCTGTAGGTTAAGGTCCGGCTGTCTAACATCGAGCAGTTTGACTAATTGTTTTGCTTGCTGCAAAGTGGCACAGTTACGGTCGTGCTGTTTATCACGCTGTAGTAAGGCTGTTGTGATACACAGCAGAGCTGACAGCTAGCGAGTCTTTCTCGTCTTTGTGTTATTGAGCATGCGTTGCTAAACTCAGTGGGCTGGTAGATGAAAAATCTCCTGCAGGGCTTCCATTACTGATGTTAGCAATGTCATGTCTCAGAGCATTAAAGGACAAGTTCGGTATTTTACACTTAAAGCCTTGTTTTCAGATTGTTTATGATGAAATAGAACGGTTTTGACAAAAATTTCGACATATGTGGCTGCCCCGAGAATTTTCGGGTCTTTGTGTTTCACCTTCCACCTCTACAATGGGTTTAATGGTGCACTGGAACAATCCTTCCTAAAATGCATTAAACTTTCATTTACAAAGACGTGGAACTCACCGAGTGTTCAGGGGTGTTCACTGATATGCTCACACAAAAATCGCTGCAAAAGATGCTTTCCAACATCTGTTTTAGCATTCGTTGTTATCTTGTGGACCTATTTTTCCAAACGGCTCACACCCGTACATTCTTCCGCTGAGAGCTTGAATAATAGACACTCCAGCCCAGGTGGTGGCACTAATCCACCTTTGCCAATTGCAAGAATAGAAACAAAGTTCCCGGCGCGGAGTAATACCGTACCTCACAGGACATCTAATACAAGTCAATGGAGTTGGCAAAAACTACGATAAAACCTGTTGGAATGCGTCTTTTGCAGTGATTTTTGTGTGAGCATATCAGTGAACACCTCTGACCACTCGGTGAGTTTCACGTCTTTGTAAACGAAAGTTTAATGCATTTTAGGAAGGATTGTTACAGTGCACCTATATAGCCATTGTAGAGGTGGGAGGTGAAACACAAACACCCAAAAATTCCCGGGCAGCCGCATATGTCGAAATTTCAGTCAAAACCGTTCTATTTCATCATAAACAATCTGAAAACAGGGCTTTAAGTCTAAAATACCGAACTTGTCCTTTAAGCTTCATTATACTTTTAGTATACTTGGTTATGATAAATTGTCTTATATACAGTATTGCTAATGGTTACAGTACTGTGCAAAATTCTTTAAGCACTTTAGCTTCACAAAAAATACTTTAATGTTAAAAATGAATAATGATATATCAATGTTCCTGTAGCTCAACTGTTTGAGCACTGTTCGTGGGTACGATTCCCGGGATAAACACAATAAAAGCGTCCGCCAGATATAAATGTATATTTTACTTTAGCAAATCTGCAGGAAAAATAATTATACAATTTCTGGGTTATTTTGTAACTTAACGTTGGGTCAAAAAGGGACGAAGCAACCCAGCATGGTTGCTTCATCAAGGTCAAATAAACGCAGGTTCATGACATAAAGTCTTAAAAGAGCACCTATTTCATTGCTAAAACAACGTTATGTTGTGTATTTGGTATAATACAATGTGTTTGCGTGCTTTATGGTTAAAAACACTTATTTTCCACATACCGTACATTTTTGTAGCTCCAGATTTCACTTTCTTCCTGAAACGCACAAATTTTAAAAGCTCGGTGTCAGCTGGAAATGTGACGCCCTTTATCATGTTTGAAAGATTCGTGCACAATGCAATGCTAACAGGAGTTAACTTCGAAGCGGGAGGAATTATGATAATGTCGGTCTTGTCTACATCACCAATCCCAGGAAGTAAACTGTTGCCTACAATCCGTGTGTTTGTTGTAGTCCAAGAAAAGAGATTTACGTTGGAGATGGTAACTCACATCATCATTTACTTTGGGGTCCGTACCTTTTGCATATCATTAACATGTACTGTAATACACACTTTAAAACGTGAATCGGACAATAGGTGCTATTTAAAAGACGTCCAAAAGTTTTGCTTAAAACGGTTCTAAAAAAGATATATTTTAACATGTTTGCTATTGTTGTTATTAACTATAGAGACGTTTGTGAATGAATGATTTACTGGTTGCACAGCAACCTGTTATTGTGGAGACATTTCTTCGCCCCTTAAAAATGACACGGCACAAAACTAAATGTGATTGGTTGCTTCACCTGTCAGTCTTATGGTCTCTTGGGAGGTCCTTGCTCATTCAAAGGAGCCGTTGTTTGCAAAACTAAAATGTGGAAGTCAGAAGTTTGCAAATGCAAAAGTTTGCTGTTTATATGTCTGGGCCAAGAAACCAATGTATCTATAGATGCTCTCAGAAATCAGGGTTCATTTCTATAAATCCTTAAACAGCAGCATGTTCGTGAAACAGCACAGCTTACTGACCATGATAAAAAAATAACAAAGAGGACCATGATAAAATGCTAGCTTCTCCTCCATCAAATGTATTTTTTTTACCATTACATCACTATTCAGTTCAGTATGACATCAGTGGTGTCTAACAAAAGATCACATCAAGCCACTGAAACAGAAACAAGCAGATAAAGTCATCAGTTCATCAGCTTACACACAACCCCATCAAGTTCAAAGTAATGCAATAGCTTTGATAAAGTGTAATTTAGCAGAGCTTTTTAAAGCCGGTAATTATTTAACATTGCAGATTGATGTTTTAAATGCTTCCTGATTTTACAATGAGACACATTTAAGAGCAATTATCTTCTGGCATGGCTTGATTTTAGTCGATCTGACTCGCTGCCCTAGTTTGTGCTGCTTGATGGTTTTGTATTCAAATGAATCCATTTAGCTACAAACCTATTGTAAAGCTTTTCTTAATGTTGCATATCTGCTTTTCTGAAACCCCATTTGGATGCAACAGTGTGGTGTGGTTAAAACACCACATTATGAGATTGCAACAATGGGTCAACCAATAGCATTTGTGTGGGGTGGGGTTATCTGTATGTCTCATCAATGGCAGATATAGAAAATGAAATATGTGTCACAGAAATGACACACATTACACTTGACATGCAAAATTGTCTGTTTTATGTTCTGCTTTGGCGAAGAGTTTGACGTGTCTTTGATTTGTAGCTACTGTACTGTAGAAAGAGTGTCAGAAAATGCATGCTATTGTGCACTTATAGCTTTTAAACAAAGTCACATTTGATTCAAATTCTCATAATGCAACATTAACTGCATGTGTATGATAATAGATTTACATAAACATTACGGTTTTCATATTAAAATCGTTTACAGTAAACAGGAGTCAGAAATTGGTAAATACCAGTCAGCTGTAACCACTGCAAATGTATGAAAATAACAAGATTAGACATTTAAATTTAATTATCAGATATTTGCACACAGGCTCTGTTTTAAAACTTAGTAACTGCCAACGCATGCAGCAATTTAATACAAAATTTGAATCTTGTGTGCTTTGTGTATGGAGAGATATTTGGATTACCGGTTAAATCCTACTGTATGCTGGATGTTTGAAATAGGTTGCTGTGTCTATCCATGAGACAATTTTTCCAGAAGGTTAGAAAATTGTGACCTTGGACCACAAAACCAGTCAAGGTGATTTTTTTTTTATTGAGATTTATACATTATAAAAAAGCTGAATAAATAAGCTTTCTATTGATGTATGGTTTGTTTTGGCTGAGATACAACTATGTGAAAATCTGGAATCTGAGGGTGCAAAAAAAACTAAATATTCAGCAAATTGCCAATAAAGTTGTCCAAAACGTTACTAATGATAAATACATTTTCGAAATATATTTATGGTAAAAAATGTACAAAATATCTTCATTGAACATGACCTTTACTTTACTCTTCCCCTGCCATTGACAAGTTATCTAGTCAATTAAGAGAAAACATTTTCATGAAAAAAAAATGTTCCTGATTTTTTTGGTTATCTGTAATACTGCTATTATCCACTAGATGGATTACACAATTTATAAAAAACTGAAGCAAAAAATGATTTATCAATTTTACACTCGTGTATGTTTTGATAATCATTCTGAAACGATTAAATTCCCATATTTAATAGTTTATAAGCAAAGAAAAAATACAGATAGCATAAAAAAATTCTTGTTTTGTTTGTTTGTTTGTTTGAAAGCAGGGGGTCTGTTCTTTCATTTGATATATTTGTATGTTTATATATTTTTAGAAGAAAATGTTCCTGAAAGGCATTTTGTGAAACTTCTGTGAAAATCACAAAAAGGCTGGCGGGAATGAGTTAATATCCTAATGATTTTGTGCATTCAAAAAATCTATAATTTTGTAGCTATTGCTTGTGCGACTTATGACTGTATGATTTTGTGGTCCAGTGTCACAATTTTATTATCTACATAAAGCAAATACACTTTTACTTAAAAACAATGTTTGATGTTTAATATATGGAAGTGGAAAGTAGATTAACATTTAAGATATTTATTTATTATTGCTTATCGTTTTTTCACGTGATTGGTTACGGTGTTAGTGGGAGTTGGTATCTCCACCTTTGATGTCAAGGTTTTGGAGCAGATCACCAGTATAAAAATGAAAATTCATATCCGTGTTTTTTTTTTTTGAATGGCAGGATAAGCCTCTAGAAGTAGATCCAAGCATAAAGAACATTTTCCCCTTTGTCTCCACTGTTTGACCGCAAGGAGATGATTTGATTTGTGTTTCAGGAGCTCACATTAGAGGTAGTGTAGATTCATGTTTAATTCAGGTAGACCTTTATCTCCTTCATAACAGTGGTGTCCCAAAGCAGAGATACTGTATCATTGTATGCTTACCCATTGGGCAAGCTCTGGCCAATCATTATGCACCTGCTCCACATCAGATCCAGAGCCAGATCTAACCTTTGTGCTCATGGGTCGCAGGCTTGCAGATGTCCACCAGTCTCACCAAAAGAACCCAGTTTTGTTATTCTGAATTGTGTTACTGTATACAAGCATTGTATGAAGGCTAACCAAATGTATCAATAGATCCCACGAATCCATACATTTTCCAAATTCAAGTCACTAGCTGGGTTTTGAAGTGAATCTTTTGAAAATTCGAAAAAATTAAGAAAGACAAACTAATGCGAATTAGGTGTGTTTCCATTAAGTTGTAATGAGTAAATTGAATGAATATTTTTTTCAGTGATGCACTGAAAAAAATGATTCATTGAATTTAATAAATTTTTTAAGGTAAGTGGTTGCAATCAATTTATTTAAGCTACATTTAAACAAAAAAGATAAGTAAAGTAAAATAAAATATTAAGCTACATTTAAACAAAAAAGATTAGTAAAGTAAAATAAAATATAAATTGAATTGATTGAATTGATTAAATTCAAATGAATCATTTTTTTCAGTGGTAAAGACAACTTCAGCCGAAACAGCTAGACAATCAGTCTGGTGGGTTTAATGTTCGCTCAGAATTAATTCTGCAAATTTTTTTCCATCTCCCATTATTCGCATTTAGTCTTTATCGCAGGAGTCAAAAACCACCTCAAACGAGCGTAAAAACCTTTATGCGAATTAAGGGAATTTTTATTCGAAATTTGGCGTTTCCATCACTCGTTTTTGATGCGATACTTTAAAATGCCCATAAAAACATGGCTACTGTTGCAACCTGCCAGCTATGAGTCTCAAACCGGTGACCTTCAGGTTACAAGCCTGACTCTAACCATTAAGCCACAACTGCCCCCTAGGCCATATGTTTTATTTTATTGAAAGCAAGAAGCCAGTAGGTAAAGGTTATGTTATACATTTATTATTTACATATATATTGTCGTATAAATTTGAAAAAAAAAATGAAGGGAAAATAGTATTAAGACCTGTAAGTCTTTTCCCTCATTACTTAAGACTTCATTTTTCTAAGCAAAGCGAATGAATGTAACTCAGATTATTATGAAGCTTCTCTGGATTTTTCCAGTCAGCTTTATGAATATGGATTACAGGAAAGATTAGCGAACAGTGCGAGGTATTTATCGACATCAACAGGTGAAATGGGAATTACGTTTGCCTTTTAGTGTAATCCTCTGTGGGACCAGGAACCATGTGTGGATCTCCAACTATTTCAGATGAGCATTAGCATCTCTCGTATAAACCTAAAAAGAGCCTGTAGGTTGGAGAGCTGCTGATTGGTTAGAAATCTATTGTCATAGTTTAACCTCCTCTCGCATACTACCAACTACAAAAAAATGTGTATTGAAATGTAATTTTACTGTGCTACAGTAGTACTGTTATATGGACATACTTTAAACATGCATTATACCCACCTGAAATAAAAAAGCATTTGATTTTTTAAAAAATTCAGGCAAGCAAAAAAGTGTTGTAATGAAATTGTCTACAGGGATGACATCACTATCTTACAGCACCCTCCTGATATGACAAAAGAAGTTCTCGGTGTCTGTGTAAAAATCATGGACGGTAAAAAATATGGACGTAGTGTCCGTGATGTCCATAAGTTTGTGAAGGGCATTTTTTGAAGCCCACAGTATAGGCGGAGCCGGCAAAAAGGCAGGACATGTGTTGGTTCAATAGGCTTTTTGCCCAGCTGCATTACTTCCTGAACTTCACCCAGCTCCTTGTTTCCTGTCTGCCATTATTGGACAAACTGATTAATCCAGGTGTGTCTGATTATTGTTGTTGTGACTACTGAGGTCAGGCACACCTGGATTAATCTGTTTGTCCAATAATGGCAGACAGAAAACAAGGAGCTGGCTGAAGTTCAGGAAGTAGTCCAGCTGGGCATAAAGCCTATTGTTTCATCCTGTTGATGGATGTTAATAACATAAGTGGTATAATGTAAATCAACAGTTACTCATAATTAACAAAAATCTAAATACTGTACTTGTTTCTCCTCCATATGTTTAAGGTTTTGAAAATGTTTTCTACATGGATGTTTTGAATTAACATTTTCTAAATGAAATGGGTGCCTGGTACTGTGTGGCTTATTTAATTGCTACAATACAAATATGTACAAATCCCTGTTCTGTTAGTGTAACAAATCACCTCATCTAACCACAATATTTCTATTTGACACCAATTTACACTATTTATAACCATTTAGATGTTTACACATACAGCAGATGTATGTATATGGGATATATCAGAGTCTAAAAAAGTCCCAAAAAACAAAATCATATGTGTTAAAAAAAACTCCCCATCCCCTTTATACACATTATTACATTATATTTATACATTTATACGCACACAAGTATTATTTGTCTGCTTGCAAAAGATACAGTATTTGATATTTCCATCTCCCCTACCCACAGGACAGCTTTCCGGCTCGTTTTGGAGGGATCCATTTTGTCAACCAACCTTGGTACATCCACGCTCTTTATACAGTCATCCGACCCTTCCTGAAGGACAAAACAAGAAAACGGGTGAGAGAAACAGAAAAGTTTTTAAGAAAATACCTATAGGAAAATCTCTTTGCTCGTAGGTTGTTCTCAGTCTCGGATGTTTAACAGGTAAAATAATCTGGATTTGCATACATTTTGATGAGAAAAGTTTCATATTGAAATCCTCTATAATATGAGCTAAGTTTATGCCATTTTTGAGATCTCTTCTGAAATAGAGACAGATTTCTCAGATTTATTACAAATTAAAAGAAAACATTTGCCTGAATAAAACATGTTCCTGATGAGTTTTTATCATAGACTGTAAAAAAAGATGGACGACGCGTGTTCGCTCTCTTCCATTGGTGAAAAGTGAAGCCGCCAGTGTCCCGATATGGCGCTGACATCTTGGGTCTTGAGTCTGCACAGTAGCGATTTGGGACCAGTCATGCGCAGTAGTGAGCAGGAAGTGAAGCCGCAAAATCAAGACCCCGCCCTCGCTCTTGTAGAATGCGCATATCACACGATATCACAGCTGTCAATCATGACGTGACACCATCGTTTTTATATCATTAAATAACTAACTAAACACCAACTTATTTTAAAATCAAACATTTGAAGGTACATCAGAGTGATAAAAACTACAGTAAATGACAGAAACCAGCTTCGGAAAAAAGATAATTGAAGTGTAATAACATTTTTTCGTTGGTCTCAAGTCCCATTGAATAACATGGGGAGGCGGGGTTTATGACCTATACTGGGACCAGTCACTGGGGGGCGATCGAGACGTTTTGGCTTCACTTTTCAGGGCTTGAGCGGCACGCTTGGTTTTTATGGTAATCTGTAATACCGCGATTATCCACTAGATTACCCAATTTATAAAAAAAAACTGAAGCAAAATATTATTTATTAATTTTACACTCCGTGTATGTTTTGATAATCGTTCCGAAACTGATCTCTAACAAAATTCCTTCACAAAAATGCCATTATTTGAGCTTTTTGTATTTTTGAAGAAAAATACCCATATTTAAAGGAACAGTATGTAGGATTGTGGCCAAAACTGGTATTGCAATCACACAACTGGTGGCCAATACACAAAATGACAACATAAACATTAGTTGAGGGCTGCAACTCCACTTTTTAAATGAGAATATCCTGGCCAGACCACTGTTGTCAGTGATTTAAGTATTTGAAATGAAAATGATTTCTTAATGTCTGTGACATATCAGGGCCATTTTATGATTAATTTATATACATTTCTTACATACTGTTCCTTTAAGAGTTTATAAACAGAGAAAAAAATAAAGATATGATGAAACGGTTTTCCCCGTTTGTTTGTTTATTTGTTTGTTGTTTGAAACGAGAGCATATATTTGTATGTTTATATATTTTTAGAAGAAAATTTTCCTTGAAGGCATTTTGTGAAACTTTTGTTAAAATCACAAAAAATGCTGGTGGGTAACTTAAAAAAATAAAAGGAGATAATGAGATCTCATTTGTGATTTTTCTTTCATATGGGTATTTTATATGTAGTCACATGATGCATTTTCCATTAGATTACAATAAATCCAAAAGTAGTTTTTTTCATAAACAGACAAACAACAACAAAAAATGTAATATAAATTGAACACAAAGACTGCAGTATCAACTGAACAGGGCTACACTATCATAAAAAATGGTCCCAAGCTGTAAATGGGGCAGTACCCTTTTTAAGGTCCTAATATGTACCATTTAGGTACAGATATGTATACATTTGGTACCAATATGTACCTTACAGGTACTTTCATACACTCTTTGTTACCAGTATGTACCTCTTATGAGCTCTTTAGGTGCAAAGCTATACTTTGTACCACCCCAGTGGCAGCTATACCACTTTTTGACCATTTCTTTCTGACAGTGTACAAAGGTTAACAGAATTATTATAAAGATGAAATAAAATAACAATATTTTATATTTTGCACATTTAGATCTTCATGCATGGAAACAATCTGAACAGCTTGCACCAGCTGATTCTGCCTGAGATTTTACCATCTGAACTGGGTGGGATGCTGCCTCCATATGACATGGGCACCTGGGCCAGAACGTTACTTGACCACGCGTACGATGAGGACACTGACTACTGCCCCGAGTCTTACACCCTGTCCGTCAAAGACCTGGAAAAAGATCTGTCTCCCAAAACCATGAAGAGGTTTGTGTAAAAATTACAGCAGTGTTTGTCTGTTCGAATTCTTTATTCAAATAGTATTTCTCTGGATAAATGAGCAGCGTTGCCAGAGGCATAAAGAAGCTACAGTTTACAGCACACGTGTTTGTTCCAAGAATCACATTTTGAGTACACATGTTTTCTCTTGGTTACTGCTGCACTTAGCAACCAAGTCCCTATAGTCTGATGATTAAACACTGTTCCTCTGAAATACATGTGCATTTTTATCGAGGTACGCATTTGATCGAGTGCCTCTGTCAAGTCGAGGAACTGTACGAAAGCATCGTCTCAGGCCTTTTCCAGGTGTCTCGATTTACTGGGTCATGAAATCAGGCAGAAGTCACAACAGTGACTGATGTAGCGCATATACACACAAGCATCTGGAGCGTAAACACATGTGATAGAGATTTACCTGTGGCTAACATCTCAATACAGCAAGGCTCTCAGACTGTTACCGTACAGACGTGTGACCATCCAAATATAGCACAGTGTGCAATGGTGCGTTCAAAGCTTCAGTATAAATCAACTGTTTGCCTATCAGGCCCAGGACTTGCGAGTATGTGAGATACGCAGTTCGCTTTGTACTTTCTATGAATGGGGTACATTATAGTAGCCTGGGAAAAGACAACTTCTGGCAAATTTAGATTTGCTCTGCAAGTAGTCTGGCAAAGAGGCCATACAAGCCCATTTCTAATCCGTTCGAAATTGAGGCACCAATCGGCTTTACACGATGATGACAGCGCAGTCACGGTGAAGCAGATTTTGTACATTACAAAGGTGGATGCCGCCGTGAAACATCACTCGAATCAGCTATTGCGTCTGTTTAAGGCGATTTAAACTTTTCCTTGTCGTTAAAACCAGAGCAAAGAACAACACTCAAAGCCTTCATATCTAAAAAAGATGTTATCGCTGTCTTACCGACTGGAATCGGCAAAAGTCTGATATAGCTCTGCATACGTCATCTCCTTCATCGCTCTGATTGGTTAGGTTTACCTGATTGCATCCAGAGGCATTTGAGCGACGTCCGTTGTTGACGCCCCTTTGGAAATGATTTATCTATGAAGCTTGCATATGTCCATAGTTTTTCAGACAAACACATTTTCGGATATTTTAAAAAATATTTTAGATCTTTCAGTTGATTAAATGTAATGTTATGGGGTCCACCCATAGTCCACGACCTTCAAGTCCAAAAAAAGTGCGTCCATCCTTCTCAAAATAAGTCCAAACAGCTACAGGATGATAAACAAAGGTCTTCTGAGGGTAATCCGCGCTGTGTTGTTGTAGAAATATCCATATTTAAAACGTTATTAACGAAAATAAATACCTTCTGGTAGCACCGCCATCTTAGTCGCGTCCGCATTCAGGATGAGAGCTTACGCAACCTACGGAGGCTACTCTGCTGCTGCTCTGTGCCCCCGCCCTCCAAATTTGTCATATGTCACTAAGAAAAGTGCGTACACTACGCTAATACTCTCTCCTGAATACAGAGGAGTCTAAGATGGCGGCTTAGTTTTAGAGAAACTTGTATCCAGGCACTCCTGGCTAGAGGTCTTCTTTGGTCCAAAGAAATGTAACCGATCAAAATGACCCTAATCACTTTTACCCGAACATGACGTGCATTTTTTTTTTTTAAAGAAAAACCCGATTTGAGACAAACTCAAAGAAATAAGACCCGAGTCTGACCCGAACCAGTGGCATTTTTTTACCCCAGCTGGACTCAAATTTAAATGGCACCAATGTGTGTGCAGTCTGCGAGTTCAGGTCAACAAGTTTCACGTGTGCCTCAGTCGTGAGTCGGGAATAATAATAGTGGCATTAGGTCTCAGGTAATTTAATTTAATTTAAAATAAATGTATGTGTTTTTGCCAAATGGACCCGAGACAACACAAATGATCTCAACTCGAGTCCTTTTCCAACCCCCCTCTGTTTGCCAAGAGCGCTTGCGACATTGTGTGGTTAGCAGTAGGTTGATTTTCATTGAGACAGACCTGTCAATCAATTTTGTCGTCTTTAGGGCTGGGTACCGAAACCCTAATACTGTGCATGGCTGGAATCTACCGGACTGAATCAGCGCCTCATTTCGATGCCTTTTAAATGCGACTGAAATATTTTGCTCTCTGTGGTGCAAAAAGCATAATCACACCAGCAACGCACATGAAACTATACTGTACACCAATGGTTTTCAATCTTGTCCTAGGGGACCCACTGCCCTGCACATTTTGCATGTTTCCCTTATCTAACACACCTGATTCAGATCATCAGCTCATTAAGGGAGAGATCCATGAACAGAACTGGGTGTGTCAGTTAAGGGAGACATACAAAATGAGCAGAGCTGTGGGTCCCCTAGGACAGGGGTTCTCAAAGTCCGGACTCCGGTCTGGATCCGGACCCGACGGGAACTTGATCCGGACCCGCGTCCACTTCATATTACAAGTGCATTAATATCTATGATTGATTAAATGTGTGCATTTGCTACTTTACAAATGCATATTAAACTTGTAAAGCATTCGTTTAGATTTTTTTTTCTTTTTAGATTTAAGAGTATTCCTGTCTGAAAATAAAACGAGTTATTTAAAAATTTCCTGTTTGACGCTGTAGCCATCACACCCAGATATTATGCACAGCTACTTCATGTACTGCGGCTTTTGATCAGTAAATCCTTATCGATCTGAAATCACTGTTGGTTTGAGTCGTTTAAATCATGCATTTAAAAAAAAGAAAACTCGTCAAACATAATCTTTATACATATTCTTTATTATCATGAAAATACCTGAAAAGGTTTGAAGAACAGCAATATAAATATATCCTTAAGACATTTCCTGGAGCTGCGTGTGTCTGGTTTCTTTGTCTGCAGTGCATATTTAGTTTCTGCACGAGAGCGCCCCCTGGCTTATGGATGTAGCGGCATTTCACCGTAATTCATTGAGAAGCATAGCAAGCATCATCAGCCAATTTATAGGTGCACCCCTAATTTTGGTCAGTGTCTCTGCCTACCAACCACACTTTTTTTGCCATGGTTTATGCATCTGATGGAGAACAAACTATGCCATTTGGCATATTCAATTTTTTTTTTTTACTTTAAATGCAAAATACACTTATGTTTTTCCCAAACTGTTGATTTTTTTTATACACAAATGATTTACATAAAGTTTTTCCGGACCTATGAAAATTATAAGAATTCAGATTTGGACCTTTGAATGTAAACTTTGAGAACCCCTGCCCTAGGACAAGATTGAAAACCACTGCTGTACACAATTGGTGTAAATCATTTCCTGACTTAGAAACTGCATGTGAATGTGAAAGTGAGAGAGCGTTGAAAATGCATAAGATGGAGGTAATAATAAAAGTTTAATTTCTTCGCATAGCTTAGGTGAATTTGTCCATGTTTTACATTGTTGTAGTTTTATATTTATTAAAAAACTGCAAATCAATCACTTGTTTTGACAACATCAAAGGATCTTATGAAAGTTGTTTTTCCATTAACCCTTATGTGTTGTTGGGGCCATTTTTGCAATTTTTTTGTCTTAATTTGGCCACAACTTTCTCTGTGTTTCAGCAAATGGAATGATTTTTGGTGACAAATCTTATATTTACACATTTTTCAAGAAAATGCTTTGAAATTTTTCAAAAAACGTAACAATATATCGTGGGCAAATTTACTACCCTTACGTGTTGTTAGCGGCCAAAAAAGGCCACTAAATTAAACTGCTGTAAAAATATATCGGATTTTTTTTCACATTTTTTTGCATAAATCTGTTAATCAACCTCAGTACTGATCAAAACTACCAAATGTTTGCAAAAATTCCATGATTTTAACTCTTTAATTGCCAAGTTTATAAGTAGTGTCACTGATTTGGGAAAAAACACACACAAACTGACAGATTTTCAATATAAAAAGTGAATGGGGACTGGATTTTCTTTTACCTTTTTTTACAGTCTTGGGCATGTCAAAGATTTACAAACAAGAAATTAAGCTCTGTTTTTTTGCACAGGCTACTAAAGGGTTAATGGTGCCACATGGTGATCAACAGTAAAAATGACAAATTTGACCTCTTTGCACAAGGAAAAGCCACAAAGAATCAAGAATGCATGGTAATAAGGTGTCATGGCTCTGCAATCAAAAAATTTTGTTATAATGGAAGTCAATGGGGAAAAAATGGCCACAAAAAAATCTACTTTCAGGATTTACTAAAGACATGCAATAAAAAATTTGCTGGTATTTGGGCAATTATTTGGGCACCTAAAACCCTATGCTAATGTCTTAAACCCTAGGCTAATTTGCTCTGCTTTCAGCTATTATGGAGTGTGATTTTTGCGCATGTTCTTCAACGTGTGCATTTGTCAGTAAATCCCCCACAGAAATTTCCACTTATTGAAATTGTAATATCACGCTAATTTGCCCTGTTAATTCTGGCCCATAATCTTTTTACAGTTTGAAGCACTATTGTACACATATATTTATATATATTTCCAGTCTAATATTACTTAAAAAGTCATTGTGCTGCAAATGAGCGTGAAAAAAAGCAACACCTACATTCTTAAGCGTAAATTATTCAGAGCAATTAAAACCCCACTACCTCATTTGTCTGCTCTTGAAAGGTCATGAAGACATCAATTTATTTCACTTGAATTTGTGTTGTATTGAGGGCATTGCTGGATTAGCACGACTTCACTTTTATAACTTCTTGAATGACATTGTGTGATTGTTTAAAACTGAGTGAAAATCAATGTTCCTAAATTCACAATATACTAAAAAAATTGAATATATCTACAACAGAGCTGTAACAAATTCACTACCTCCCATGAAACATTTCAACACAATTACTGTTGGACCTTTATTTCACAATACATTCTTAACAATACATTTCCATTATTTTTGTGATGACTGTAATAATTTTATGTGGTTAAACGTTATAGATATTTAGTCTGTATATGTAAGACTGTCTGTGAAATCCATGATAAAGTCTCAAATCTATGAGATTAGGAGCACCAAAGTTAGATTTCATGGTCTTACTCTGTCAATAATAAAGCTCACATAACACGCTCTGTTTCTGCTCATCTCATGTTAATCTTGAGTACCTATGGAGTAGTATTACTTCCTTTATATCTCAGAGGAGTCTTTAGTTTTATCAGATTTATTAAAGACAGATCAGTTTCCGGAAAAGCACAAGATCCCGGAGGAGTCCAGTGGCGGAGTGAGTCACGAGCAAGCAACGCACAAAACATTATCCTACTATCTCTGGATAACTTATGATTTACTAATAGGGTGCCATTCATGCCAGTTTCACCTGACACGTCCCGGCCAGGATTTCGGGGGCGTTCTCCAGAAGTCACGTTGGTCGACCGCATACGTCATCAAGGTTTAATATTTCATGTTCTGTTTCAGAAAAGCAATCATTACATTTCAAGGTAAGAATGAAACTACAATGATTGCATTTCTTGAAATAAATCTTAATTTTCTTATGTATTTTAACTGAAATGTGAGAAGATTGATGACGTATGCGGTCGAGCAATGCAACTTTCAGAAGATGCACCCAAAATCCTGGCCGGGATGCGTCTGGCAAAACTGGCACGGATGCCCCCCCCTATTTACTAAATGTTTGTATGGTTTACATTATATGCACTTACACGCCGCTTGCCAACTAAACACAGAGACATTTGATCTGGTTTTACTTACCACCTGTGACTCATGGGTCGAAATCGTGCGTTAAACAAACACACAATAAAACTTTGCTGCTACCCCGGATAAACAAACTATATCCATTGTTTTTGAGCTTGCTTTTCTGGTGGAAGTGCCCATAAAAAGAATATGGGGTCACTGATACATAACGGGTACCCGTGCCAAAAAAAACTTTCCGAAACTTGTAGGAAGAGGAGGTGTGAGTTTGATCCAGAAATACTATGACACACTCTCAACTGCTTTTTTAACACTTTGCATTTGTTTAACATGAGGATTACAACTCTTTAACTGTGTTAATAAGTCAGAATGCATGTAATAGCATTACCCCCCCCCCCCCTATAGATATGAAGATTATGGGCCCTATCTTGCACCCAGCGCAATTGACTTTGTCAGTGACGCATGTATCATTCGTATTTAGCACCGGCGCACAGCGGGTTTTTCCCTCCTCAGACACACGTCGGCAAACTAGGGAATGAACTTGCGCTCCCTGGGCGGTTCAGCGCAAAAAAAGGAGGCGTGTTCCGGCGCAAACCATCCCTGATGCTATTTTGCAGTTTCAAAAAACATTTGCGCCACTGACCAGAAAAAAACTAGTCTAAAGTCAGTGGCGCATTGCGCGTTGATCATTATGCTATTTTAAGGGCGCATGCTTGACCATAATGTATAGCGTGCACAACGCGCGCACACTTTGCTTATCTAATCTACACAGATGCAACAGTTATTTTTTGCAAATCAGAAATTGTTACAATAAAAAATATTTAACACATGAGATAAGGGAAATCATTGTGTTTAGCATCGTGGTGATAGTTTTTATTTATTTTGTGTGGCTGCATTAAAAAATTCTCATGCAAATAACGATTAAAATATTTTCATAAGTTTGTTGTGTGGTTGTATTACGTTTATTTTATGTAAATAATAATTAAAATGTTTTCATAAGAAACCTTAATGTATATGAACTTGATTTGTAAGTGTACTTTGGGGTTGGACTGCTTGCGTTTCTTAGCTTTCAGCGGTGAGGGTGGACGTAGCGATGTCCTCTGCTGGCGTCAGGTCCTGTGTAGAGGCAGATCCACCTCCCGTTACACGGCGTGGCCGATTTATGCTGGCAAGCTTGGGATTCCCCCGTCTCCTGACATCATTGTAGCGCTTGCGGCGCAACGTCCTGGGGATGCCAGCTGATGAGACAATTGCGGCTATTTACTCCTACGCCTGTTTAACCGACGCTGATTTGGGCGGATTTCTCCCATCCCCATACAAAACAACTTCTCTGTCTTTGACTGCTCTTACAAGAATGTCGGTCTCCTCGGCTGTGAACCGCTCCTGGCGTGCGCCTGGTAAATCCATCATAATAATAGCAACCCGCCATGGAACTTGCGCACTTGCATTTAAAGGGAATGTTGGATAGCGTTCTGATTGGTTTATTTGACGTTACGCCCAAACCACACCTATGAATAATGAACCTACTTCAGACCAACCCCTTATTGATTTGCGCCTGGTGCAAGAGTTATTTCTCCCGCCGGGAAAATAGCAACAGCGCCCAAGATTCACCCACAAACTCACTTGCGCTTTGCGCTTCGCACTTGCGTTTCAGATCGTTAAAATAGGGCCCTATATGTTCACAGATAGGCAAATTTCCTACTATAAATCAATAATCTACTTTTCATCACACATTATGAAAGTTAAAAGCATTGTAGATTAATCGCGCCTAATCGTTTGCAAAATAAAAGTTTTGTTTACATCATATATATATGTGTGTGTACTGTGTATAATAATTATGTATATATAAAAACACAAACATGCATGTATGATTTTAAGAAAAAATATATTTATAGATTAAATATTTATATATATAATATAAATTATATAAAAATGTATATACACAAAATACTTCTTAAATATCTACATGCATGTGTATTTATGTATACATAATTATTATACACACTACACACATATGTAAACAAAAACTTTTATTTTGCAAACGATTAGTCGCGATTAATCGTTATGCAGCCCTATTGTAAATGTTATATAATTTTGTCGTTAGGTTAAAGATCTAATCCCAAATGACTGTTTTTGATGAATTTGCATGATAACATTCATAGTTTAAGCATAAATTCTTCTGTCAGAGTATGCCCTATATTCGTGCATGATGAATGATAACAAGCTGTCCTCAAAGCTTTTCCTGCCACTACCAGATGACTCCATCAAAAGTAGGCCAACACAGTGTACAAAGATGCCATATTCCATCAGACATAGTTTCCTTTGAATGACTCTGACACGCACAGCACTTACAGTACATGCATGTTTCATTTTCAGTGCAGTCTCAGGCTTGTGGCAACCACTGCATGTACACATTTGCGGTTTTCCAAAACTAGTTCCTGTGCTCATATTTTATTTATTCCCACAGGTCCCAGTCCGTGGTGGAGCCAGGTGTCCTAAAACGACCAGAAAAAGTGAAGAGTGAAGAAGAGAACATGCAGCCCTTGCTTTCACTGGACTAAAGGCTCTTAACTCCCCAGGCGATGGGAAACCGACAAACCCGCACGCTGGGGATGAGTGCACCCTGTTCCTATAATGCGAGAAAAAAAATTGTACAAAGAAAGGTAATGTTAAGGAGAAGAACACACGAACAGCCTCCAGGAAGACTGCGGAGAGCTGCCATTAAAAGTGATATTTTTGAAGCAAAGAGCTAAAGGCAGACGTCCGTATGTAATTGTCAAGTGCCAATTCAATTCTGTAAATACACTTCAGTTCTAGACGTGAGATGGAGGGAGTATTTGTCACACAAACATGTAAAGACTGCTGTGAATATCCTGTATGTGCTTCTCGTGATTATTATGTAGAACATGGTAACGTGGGATGGGTAAATCACGCTTATAAAGATTCACTTTGGGCTTTCCGACAGTTTTATTCCCCAGGAGTTGCTCAGGAGTATTAGGAAACCATAAAGCTGATGGTAGTGTCAGATGGGCGTATGTTGCTTTCATTGAAGAAAATAGCTTAGCAGTGTTTCACAGCAAATGCCCAGCAAACACCGTGGCTAAGAAATCATTTCTCTGATGTCGTTTTAAAACATTATTTTATCACAAATCAGCCTGTGTTCATTTAGTAGACTTATATCCTAGAGGGGTCGATTCATATTTAGTACTGTAGGTTATAGTTTTCACTGATGGTCTTGTTGTTTATCCTTTGATGTAAATGTGAAGCTTTTCTGTTTAAAGTTTGTTTCAGAGAAAATTATATTTATGCAAAGGACCAAATGTCTGCAGTTAGTTTTGAAGGTACAGCAAATGTACGGTTCATGGCCTTCAATTTTACTTTACCGGCATTATTTTCAGATCATTTTTGAAGCTAAAGGAATACTGTTTAAGTTTAAAATTGATTGATTATTTTGGCTTTTTACGTACAACAGCAGTTCACGTCTGTTAAGGACACCTATTATGCCCATTTTTACAAGATGTAATACGAGTCGTAGGTGTGTCTAAAATGTGTCTGTAAAGTTTCAGCTCAAAACACCACACAGATCATTTATTATAGCATGTCCGAAATGGGTGTGAGCAAAATATTTTCGTGTCTGTAGGTTTAAATGCAAATAAGGGTACTGATCCTCACTCCCTTATCAAAGAGACAGCGACCGCTTTCAATTAAAATAGATCTGATTCTTGAAACAACAGTATCTCACTATTGAGATATGGTGGACAGCGTACAACTCGCAAAGGGCAGAAACTATTGTAATGCAGGCCTGTCAGTCAGTGGCCATGGGCGGGGCTTTATCAGTGTGACATCACATTAACAAGAGAATCAGAACAGCATGTGTTATAAGGCTGATTTGGTTCAATGGGGCTTAAAGGGACACTCCACTTTTTTTTGACAATATGCTCATTTTCCAGCTCCCTTAGAGTTAAACATTTGATTTTTACCGTTTTGGAATCCATTCAGCGGATCTCCGGGTCTGGCGGTACCACTTTTATCATAGCTTAGCTTATTCCATTAAAACTGATTAGACCATTAGCATCACGCTAAAAAATAACCAAAGAGTTTCGATATTTTTCCTATTTAAAACTCGACTCTTTTGTAGTTACGTTGTGTACTAAGACCGATAGAAAAATAAAAGTTGCAATTTTCTAGGCAGATATGGCTAGGAACTATACTCTCATTCTGGTGTAATAATCAAGGACTTTGCTGATGTAAAGGCGTCTGCAGCCAAGTCCTTGATTATTACGCCAGAATGAAAGTATAGTGCCTAACCATATTGGCCTAGAAAATCACAACTTTTAATTCTCCGTCAGTCTTCGTACACGATGTAACAACAGAAGAGTCAAGTTTAAAATAAGAAAAATATAGAAACTCTTTGGTTATTTTTTAGCGCGATGCTAATGGTCTAATCAGATTCAATTAATTATGCTACGCTATGCTAAAAGTGCTAGCGCCAGACCCGGAGATCAGCTGAAAGGATTCCAAAACAGTAAGAATCAAATGTTTAACTCTGGAGGAACTGGAAAATGAGCATATTTTTTTTTTTTTAAGTGGAGTGTCCCTTTAAAAATAAGGACTGGGTGGATTTATGTCATTGTAGGGTGGTTGTGTTCACACACTGCCAACACACATTTATGTCCAAAAACCTTGTAAAAGTGGATTTTGCGTAATAGGTGCCCTTTAAGCAAGTCATTTTTCAGTGTTTTGAAGTTCTTGTATAGACGAGAGCTCATTCGTGTGTTTCATGGAAAGTATAGTTTCCTTCAAAGTATTAATTCAAGTCCTTCAGTATAAATAATATACATGTAATTCAAACAGGTTTACACAAAACCAAACGCAAACAAGGTATTTTATCATAAAAGTGCATGCTTCCATATTATTATATTGGTCCGCTTTTATTATATAAAAAATAATTTACTTATAATTATTTAGCTGTTTTATGGAATGCTGATGTTATTAGTCTTTTTGCAGATAGGTTGTCCTAAACCAGGAAAGTGGTTTAGTTTCAAGCCCTGACTGAATTTAGAAATTATTCACCAAGTTTCGACAAAATTATTTTCCAATTTGTTTGTTTTGTTTGTGTGTGGGTATAATGAACAAGGGCAATATAAAGTGCATTGGTTCGGTTATATTTCTTTAAGGTAATTATTTTAACAAAATAAAGGTCTTCAGCATTTATCTCCATGAGCAAACGTTTAAACATCCATACTTAATTTGGGCAAATAAGACTTACCGAGCAAAGTTACAATATGGGCAGTTTGCGCTTAAGATTGGTTCATACCTTCAAATATCTAAAATGTTTTTGAGGCAAGGCGAAGTTAGGAGTGGTTTTGGTTATGTGTGCGGTTGTCATTACTTTGTATTATAATAAAGTGTTTCAATTCTATAGGCACAGCTTTTATATAGCCTAGTGGCAAAGTTTGGTCCTGTTTTATTTTTTATTTATTTATTCATTTGAATTTGCCTGTAACACTTACTGTATGTGCACTGCACCGTTTCTCTTCAGAACAAGCAGGTTAAATCCCTAATTTATACTTGCAACCTGATCTTAATTTGGGGTTCACAAGGAGTAAAAAAAATTTTTTTCTCAATTAAAAATTGGCTTTTAAAATCTGAATGTATTCCTTGAGAGTAATGTTTTACTGCTATTATGAAAAGCCATTATAACATTTCAAATCTCATTGAATGGTGATCATAGTAACCAAAAAGCATTCTGCTGTAAATGGTTTAGCCTCAGATGGTGTAATGTTTAGCCTAAATGTGTAAATTGATCTGTTTCAGTATATATTTAGTCGAATTGCCATGACGAGTATTTTAATACGCCTCCAATTTATTTGTATTCTCATGTGTGGTTTTGGCCATGCTGCATTATAAACAGCCTTTTTTTGTATTTTAAGCAATCAGAATGTTAAACAAATATTGTCTCCATTTTTCTAGCCTTGCTTTCTATGGGTATGTACGTATTGATATTACGACCAAAGCAACCCTGGGTTTAACAATTATCCCGTTTTTCTACAGACTCCTTGCAAGAATAGTTTAGTATGATTACATTAGTTTTCACATTTTCTTTGATTGTTGGCTTATCTTTTCCATATCACTTTGATTGTATAATAGGGTGTTAGAGAAGCCCATGCAGTATAGAGGTATTATACAGAACACTACATGTGGTTTAAAGGAACATGTTGAATGGAAGTAAATATGTGTATATGTCCTTTCAAAATGCTGAAATAAATTATGTAACTGAATCAAAACTGCGAAAGGAGAAAAGCAGTCAATAAATATTGATATAAATAGCTTATTGTTCTTCGTATGTTATTTAACCAGTCTTTTCTAATTGTATACATTTTTATTGTGATTTGTTTGATTAATAAATAATGGAAACACATACAATACAAAAAAACCCTATTTGTTAGTTCAACTTTAAAAAGTAAGTTACCTGGTTGCCTTAAAATCTTTATGTAATTCAACTTAAAAATCAAATCAAAAGAGTTGAGTAAAATTATGTCTTAAAGTATAATTAACTCAAAATTTGAACAAAATTATTTTGTGGCTTAGTAAATTTAACTTAATAAAATTATATTCTATAAAAAATATTCTTGTTTTTTAACCAAATTTTTTAAAACAAAAAACAAAAATGTGGGTTATTCTAAATGACATTATTTAGTAAATTCAACTAAAGTTTACCATGTAAAATTTTTAAGAAGGAAATTAAATTAATAATTTTTGAGTTATTGAATTATTTTAGTAAATATAACTAACTAGGCAGTAGACTAAAAATAATAGGCTGTATTTACTTAAAAATATATTGCATTGTTTTTGCATGCACTTTTTAATGTAAATTTTACATGGAATTTTAAGCAATTGCTTAAATTGCTTAAAATTCCATGTAAAACTTAATTTAAAAAATGGATGCAAAAATGATGCATTGTATTTAAATTTTTCTTAGTAAATCCAGCGTATTATTTTTTTACCCACACATAAGAGGCCTAAAGTTTAAGCAAAACTTTAGTCCATATAGCATCATATGTCTGAGGTTATGACAAGGAGCTTTAAAAACACTTTTGTTTAATGGACAGTTTTTTGCTGAGCGTGCAAAGGGCGATGCCAAAATCTGCCTGTTTTCCAGATCTCATTCTGTGTCGCCCACTCGGGCCGTCTGCTGAGTTTGCATTAGACACACCCTGCACCCTTATGTACAAATGCAGCACAACACCACCGGTCTCCTGCATTATTTAGACACAGGAGCCATCATAATAACTCACACCACCTGTAAAGTCTGCAATAAGGCTCTTACAGTCATGAGCATATACTGTAACATACTGTAACTGTGTTAGAGAGTCTACTTAAAAGAAATTTGTCATATTTAAGGTAATTGCACATGACTGCAGGCCATAAGACCATTGCACAGACCTGTTTTATCTTAAGGGCTTTTTATGTCTACTGAGTTCATGGGATGCCAGTGCTAATATGAGATTCAAAATCATACTGTCTAGTCAAGACAGCAGTTTCCATATTTCAGAGTTTGTCCTCGTCTAAACTGAGTTATTTTAAATGAAGATGTTCCACCGATCCTGCCCTAAAGGAACCTTTGCTGATGCGGAGAGCGGAGGATTGGTTGCTTATAGGGCAGCAGGCAGTGTGTGATTCATGGATGAGCATGTTAAAAAGTTACATTGACTGAAAATGAAAATGATCGCAATGTGAGTTTTCATTCCATAAGAAACAAGTTGACATAACTTATAAAAACAAGTTAAATGATTTAACTTGACCTATATATTCTCACTGCTTATATGATTGATATAAGATAACAATTATTATGTTGTTCCAAAATTTAAAAAGGGGAAACAAATTCTGCTGGGGGTAAATGTTTATATTTAAATAAATGATGCATACTGTACAGTAGGTCTTTTTTAAATTATCTAATTCCTTGAAGAAAAGAAATTGTTTACAATTTTGCTTAGCTTTAGTCAATTTCTTCACAAGAATGTGATATTTGGATCAGTGACAAAAACAGTTTGGCAAGATGAGAAATTCAAAATTTTCAAAAAACTTGTTTTATAAGCAAGCATTGGTTTATTTCAATGCACATGGTTTATTTATGTAAATTTTATATGCAATATATATATATATATATATATATATATATATATATATATATATATATATATATATATATATATATATATATATATATATATATATATATATATGCACTATTTGAAAGTAAAGACTGAATGGACCAATTGAACCAAAAAATAGAAATATTAAATATTTTATCCACCTTGATGGCATGTTAGCCTAATTATTAAAAGAAAAAACGTTTTAAAATATAATTTTATTATTTCTAAATGTAATTAATGCGTTTTTTGTAATATTTGTCCTGACATATGCTGAAAACAGCTCTGTTTTCTAAATAATCTTTGAAAAATTATGTAAAAAATCATATTACACTAAACGACATGATTATATTTTATTATTATATTTTTTATGAATATATTTATATTTTAATTTTAAAAATACTATTTTTAAATTATCACAGACCGGTTACACCACATTGACATTTTTGCAATTATCCCCCAAATATTCTTTCAAAATGAAATAAAAAATAAAACCAGAAATTTTAGACTCAAAAAATAAAAAGAATGTATGCAAGTAATCTGCAAATTTATTTAGAATTTTAACCCTTTTACATTTTATTGAACCATATGGACACAAAATAATTAACGTCACGTCATTAGCCCATTAACCAAGTAAAATGAAAAGGTTCTGTGATGAGATGCAGAATGATTTCATAAAATTGCTGATCCGTACTGGTGGAAGTGAAAGACTGTATGTTATATTTTCTAAATACAAATTTTGTCAATGTTTTAGAGTACACTATTTTATACCATACTTGTGGTATTTGTTTTTGCGGTTGTTAACAGATCTCAAAATATCATGACAGACCAATCATAATAAAGTATTACAGAGAGCCATGTCAGTTAGATTTTATTTTTAGCATTTCATAGGGTTTTTAACCTATTGTCTGCAACCCCATTAGGAAAGAGCTGCGACCCATTTCTCAACAGTTACAAACTCCTGCCATGCACAAAAAAAGAAATCCCACCTCTTTCTGTATTATTTATATAGCATTACTGCTGTACAGAGCATGAAGCACATTGAACTCATGTATTCCTCTCTTTGACCCAGATATCTTTTCTCATCAGTTGACGTGACCTGCTTTGGCTGCTCAGGACCATGCTGCTTAAACAGACTGGGGACTAGAATCCAGAACCTTGGCTTAGATCATGATTTTTTTATAGCCAGGCATCCATGGAGAGTTTGGCTTAAAATAGCAGACTCGTTTTATGTTGCACTCAACAGATGTGGATGTGAACAGTGGATGCCCGAGGGAATTGCTGAGGTAAAGTCGGAATTCATTCAGCTTCTATTTTTGGTTCCTTAATATAAGCAGATTAGATTCAATTAAAAACATGAATGGCCCTACCAGACAACATAATCTCATAAAAAACCTATGTCTTTAAAGTCTTAAAAATGTCTTAAGATGACAACTGGTATTGTAATTTTGCTAATTGTATTATGCAAATATGTACTGGAAAAAAATAATACTTTGATGTATATGAAATATATATTTTTTCTCATCTTAAGCATGGAATTATATAATGTGGCTGATTATATATTCTGTATATTGTATCAAACATTTTTCTTGACCTGATTTTCTTGATTTTCATTTTTCAAAAACTTGTCATTTTGTAGAGAAAGACAAGTCAGACTTTGAAGTTACAATGAGATGACAGCAATAATAAAACCCTAATAGACTGAATTAGGAGATTTGTACAACTTTAGTCTTTTTTATCTGTCTTTTAATTTTTATTTAAGGAGTTGAGAGACAAAACCCTCTGGCATGTTTTCTTGTAAATTAATTTTTTACCAGGCTCTTATGTTTAGCTTCAGTAATTTCACTTTAATAGCAATGAAATGGTTATTAGACACTTACTGAAATGCATTATTTTCACACTTTAGTCGTTTCAGTAGTATTGAAGAAATCTTTCACTGCAAAACCCTTTAAGTGCATGCAGTATTTTGGAAAAAACGTCCACTTCCAAAAATCTACTTCTTTGGACAAGAGATAGTAAACATGTATTAGTAAATAAAATCACAAAGACGAACTAGAAACATTGCAAATAATGAAAATCAGAACGTAAAAATCAAGAAACTGAACCATGCATTGGGGGCGCTGTGATCCATGTCACTTCCACGTTCGGGTTGTGTTCAAGTCCATGTACTCACAAGCGACACAAGTTTGAATGTGATACCCAGGTTTTTGGAAATATAAGCCATTTTCGCTGCTCGAAAAATAATTAAACATTGACAGGTGCTCTTTCATGGGCGGAGAGAGGGGGTGGCTTCTGGGGCTCAAGCCCCGAATGTTTTGTCAAAAGCGGCAAATCTTTTCAGATCTGTAAAATGTATTCATCCAGTCTCACCAGAAGTTGGAAGGTGATTCTCACCAGAAGTAAGAAGGTGAGAATAGTTACTTAGGCAGCTTATGTTTTGTCCATATGCATTTCTTTGAAATTCGCAATGATTTCACCTCAGAAATACATTGATAGACAGTTATAAAATGTGAATCCCCTATCTCTTACATTAAAATATCCTTATGTGTGATAATTGTCAGTTCAAATAAGGAGAGAGGAGGGTGAGAGAGAGATCACAGACAGAGAGAGAGAGAGAGAGAGAGAGAGAGAGAGAGAGAGAGAGAGAGAGAGAGAGAGAGAGAGAGAGAGAGAGAGAGAGAGAGAGAGAGAGAGAGAGAGAGAGAGAGAGAGAGAGAGAGAGAGAGAGAGAGAGAGATAAGCAGGTGAGAAATTGTTCTGAAGTCAATGAAGTCAAAATTGTTATTCTTTCTTATGTAGCTTTATAGTTACTGGATTAGCCTACAGCAAACATATTTTGCCTATTTTTGGATGAAAGAAGTTAAAGTGTCATTGTCAAAATGTGTTATGTTACAGTTTCAAAATGACAATACAAAGAACCTTGCTGTGTTCTCTGTACTGTCATTTTGAAAGTGTAACATAACAAATTTTGACAATGACACTTTAACTTCTTTCATCCAAAAATAGGATAAGATAGGATAAAAAATAGTTTATAAAGCTGTCGTAAATGTAGACAAAATATATGCTTTGAAACCCCTAGATTTGGGCTAAGCCCCCAGTGTCTACTATTGTCTGGCTCCGCCCCTGTGCTCTTTTATAATTTCAATTCAATTTCAATTTAAAGAACTTTATTGGCATGATTGTGTCACTTACAATATTGCCAAAGCATTATACATAAAACGAGAAACATACAATAACACAATATTAACAAACATTAAGGTGCAATTAAGCTAAGGTGCTCGGTATGGATGAAGTACTACTGCAAATAAAATAAAATAGAATCAGAGGATATTTACAATATAAAGTAGACTTTGAAATATAAACATTGGAAGTATACAAATGTACATTTATGGAGGCAGATGAGATGAGAGGTAAAATAAAAATACTGTACAAGATCAAGGCTGTAGATTATTTCTGATGGTGTGTAACTGATAAATGAATTTAGCAGCAACTGATGGGTGTCTGTCTTCCCCCAGTAACATCTTCATTTGATCTGAATCTGAAGAGTTATGAAACTCTGGTATGAGCTTTGAGATTTTGTCAAAGTGTTTTTCTCTAAGCTCTTTATATTTACCACAGTAAAGGAGAAAGTGTGTCTCTGTCTTGATCTCGCCACTGTCACAATGGACACAGATTCGCTCTTCTTTTGGGAGCCATGTTTGTCTATGTCGGCCTTTCTCTATTGCCAGACTGTGATCACTGAGTCTGTATTTAGTGAGGATTCGTCTCTGCTTTACATCTCTAACTGTGGAGAGATATTCTGACAGACTGTATTTTCTGTTTAGTGCACGATAACATTCTAGTTTGCTTTGGTTTTTATTTTCATTATCCCAATGATCCAAATATAAAGTTTGACTTTCTTTAATGATTTGGTTTATCGTGGTTTGTTTGCGTTCATTAGTGCTGGTCTGGAGTTTTAGAGCCAGTTGACATTATATGTCAATGACATTAATTGCGGACAATTTCAAGCACATTTACGATTTATAGATATCACCTCTGAAAGTGAAGCATATGTTTTTTGTGCATACATTTGTTTTATGAATCACATGTGCGCACTTTTGAGAAATGATCGTAGGATTAAACTTAAGACGTTTTTTATGCAGTATTTTATAAGTAAGGCCCTGAGTGTCTTCTGTCACAGAATATTAACATTTTTTATTTCAGATTTTAACATTTCCATAAACCAATTACTTTATTACCAGAATTTTACTCACTCCGGGGGTAAATCTAGCAAGATTTGAATGAAAGAAATAATGGCAAAACTCTCTTTGGTTTCCCTGACAGCTTTTATTCAACATTCATTAAAAGAATAGACAAAGTTTGACTTTCCAAACAAGTGAATCGAATGGGAATTCAGTGTCAAGCTCATTTAGTACACTAGAAACTATCACATACTAACATACAGTACCAAGAGTTCATGCAAATACCAAACACATTCAAAACTTTAGAAACAGAAAAAAACTATTTAAGTAAAACCCCTGAAATGTAAGTTTATAGCAATACAAATAAGGACTTTGTTTAATCTACGGTGCTCTCTACTTTTTGAGAATTCACAATAGCAGACTTAGCACTCAAGTTAAAGTTAAATAGTTAGCAATTACGACTCACTTTGTAAACATTGCATTCTTACTGTAAGCTGTTGCTTAGTACAGTAAGACCGTGTTTTATAAGATAAAGACATCGTTAGACAAAACTGTCTTTTCGATTCGTCTGTACACTGTAAAACCCAACAGTTAACTTAACTCAAACAATTTAAGTAAACCGGTTGCATTAGACCATTTAAGTTTTAAAACACATACATTTAAGTATTGTGAACTTGAGTCATGTGAAATTATGCACTTATATTTAAGTAGTGTGAACTTAAATATAAGTGCATAACTGCATGATTCAATTTGTTTAAGTTCACAGTACTCAAATATATGTGTTTTAAAACTAATGCAACCGGTTTACTTAAACGGTTAACTTTTAGGTTTTACAGTGTATTTTCAGTGTCATCAATATCTGTGTTGTTCGTCAACATTATAAGAATATCCACAGTACTGTGCACCAAGCTGCATGCTGTAACTTCAAAGAGAGATTATTTCTGTGGCCTACTTCCAGGTTCAAAGTCAGACAGCTAACTATCTCACTGCGTCCCGATTAAAGAGAAACAGCTTCTGGTGCAAACGTGTTATCCAGTCTGCAGCACTGAAATCGGTCAACTGTTCGCTTCGATCTTTACATAAAATACATTCAATGTTAAACGCAATACCGAGGAGGTCACAGAAAAGACCTTGTTCTTTAGTAAAGGAACGTATTTCCGGTTTAAATAGTCATACCTGCAATATTTGCATTACATAAAGCAAAATATTACAGGAACAGGAGAGTTACTCTCGTCTCTGAGAATAGACAAAACGGTAAGATACTGTAGGTAACAGTCTTCAAAAGCACTGTTGGTCATTGTAAAATGAAATGATAAACATCTCCCTATACAGTAAGTGTACTGTAAATCAATACACTGTTAGATGACTATATTGCATTAGAGACAAGTACTGTAAAATACTGTAATTTCTGTACACTTTGTACATCAATAGCATGATTGCTTTGAAATCACTTTTGATTTTACAAATTCACATACCACCCAAAATTCTGACTATGTAAGGCAAAACCAGTATTTTACACCAGAAAGAGATACTTCAAGTAGTCAAGTAAAATTATAGGTTTTCATTATTCAGGTCTTACATGCTATAATTTCCTAATGTCACAAGCATAAGAGCTTTTTCATTATTTAAGGTAGAAATCAGATTCAGTCCTAATGACGTCCTGCCATCTTCTAATGGCTCGCATACAAATGCAGAGATCCCGGACCCCGACAGAACCCAGACATACTACACATAATCTTATTATCAATATGTCAAAGGAAATGACCTGTGCCAATAAGAGATAAGGCCCTTGATGACTGTGCTGCTAGATTTTTCCTAAAGAGAATATATACTCTGACATAGAAAAATAAATATCTTAAAGAGCAACACTTCATATCATTACGTATGTAACCGGGTCTGAATCTGTCTACTGCTGAGTGGTCTTACACAGTATGCAATAAGAGAAGCAGCAGATTCCTCCCTGTAACAAATGTAAACAGACGATTTAAGATCTTAAATAAATAAAAAATTATCCAATAAATAATATAATTCAAAATGTACATCATAGCTGAATTATATATTAGATGTAATTGCATTCTGTCAAAATCGTGAAACTGTGATAACATTCAAAACCCGCTTGTAAAGGAATGGAAAGACCTCCACTCGCAGAAAGAAAGAGGACTGGATGGCCCTCCAACTATTAAAGTCTAAATGCTCATTTATTTTTTAGATGGAAAGCTCTCAGAGCACAGCAACATTGTGTTTGTACATCAGTTCATATGCAGATTGCTCCTGGCCAGGCTTAACGGGGCTCGGGCCCGGTTACTGTCCGGCTGCACGGGCTTTCTGCTGCAGTAATGCGGCTCTCTGCTCCATCATGGCTCTCATCACGGCGGGATTTATGGCTGGACTCATAGCGGAGGACATGGGCCGCAGTGGATATTGGCTGGATTTTGAACTCATTAAAACACACTGGAAGTACGGTATCTTGCCTGTAAGACAAAGAACAAATTCTTAGCTCTGAGGTTGGGTGCGACATAAAAGTAGAATTATAAAATGGCCAGTTCTGGTTCTTTATTCTGATTGGTTGAAACGCGTTCTAAGCCGTGATAAAATACACCGGTAACCTAACGGTTCAGACCACATTACATAAGTATCACTGCGCCACTGTTGCTGCGTACTGATTTATGAAATTAAACACCAGTGTCTTAATCATATTTTTAATTTGTCTACAATTGCACAATTAATGGCGATATCCAGATAACTGTCAATAAATATTGTTGCGTCATCTCGTCGATAAAGAGAAAACGTTGTCTGAGGAGTTTATAACTCAAGTTCATACGTCCGCTATTATCCACTGGGTGGCGATCTTACCCAACTTAAACACGGACACATTCACTCAACACTGAAAACACAGCGTGTAAGTTTTGATGGCTCTGAATCTGATCTCTTACTAAAGTTCTTCACAAAAATGGAATTATCTCCGCTTTTAGCTAAAAAATTTGAGAGGTGATAAGAGAACAAATGAAGGTAGGATGAAGGTTTTTTTTGTTTGTTTGAAAGCGGATGGTCTGTGCTTTCATTTGATATTTTATGTTTATTTAAAGAAGATAATTTTTCTGCAAGGCATTAAACTAAAACTGGGTGGCAACTTAAAAAAAAAAAAAAAACGCTGACGGGGAAAGAGTTCAGCATGCTTCCAAGCATATTTGATCATCACTTCAACGGTTGCACAATATAAATGTTAATGTATAAATTAGATGAATGTTGATTTATTACAATAAACATCACAGTCTTAAATCATATTTTCATTGTGTCTTTGCTTCATCTGTTGTTGGTTGGGAACTGCGCTCTGTTTCAGTCACACTTGATTCTGAGGAACTACTTTGTTTGGCGGAAGAGTAATATTTGTACTAATATAATTACAACTTATTTGTGTTTTATTTTATAAAATCCCTCTAACGTTATGCATATGAAGTAACCGTTTTATAAACGCAATAAACCCCCTCGAAGCGTTGGGTTACCAGTGCTTTTTATAACAGCTAAGGGGGTTTTAGGCACTCCGCTTCGCGTCGTGCCTAACAACGCCCCTTAGCTGTTATAAAATGCACTGGTAACCCACTGCTTCTTGGGGTTTATTGCTTTATTAAATATATTTAATATTACCCAAGATGCGACTCTGCTTTGGGGGAGAATGCAATGGTCAATATGGTCGCTATATCAAAAGAAGTCCCGCCTTCCAGTAACAATAGCCAATCGTCAACTGTTAGAGGGACACTCCACTTTTTTTGAAAATATGCTCATTTTCCAGGTCCCCTAGAGTTGAACATTTTATTTTTATCGTTTTGCAATCCATTCAGCTGATCTCCGGGTCTGGCGCTAGCACTTTTAGCATAGCTTAGCATATTCCATTGAATTTTATTAGACCATTAGCATCGCACTGAAAAATAACCAAATAGTTTCGATATTTTTTCTATATTTAAAACTTGACTCTTCTTTAGTTACATCGTGTACTAAGACCGATAGAAAATTCAAAGTTGTGATTTTCTAGGCAGATATGGCTAGGAACTATACTCTCATTCTGGCGTAATAATCGAGGACTTTGCTGCCGTAACATGGCTGCACGAGGCGTAGTGATATTACGCAGTGCCCGAAAATAGTCCCCTGCTATTAAAAGTTGCTAAGGGGACTATTTTCAAACTACCAGTCAAACTACTGTAATAAATTGTTTGTTGTTAATACTAGGATCTTACCTGGCTTTTTACCCTCAGTCACATTGTCTTCAGCTTTCAGCTCTTCTAATGAAAGTTGTTTGAGAGAGAGAGAGAGAGAGAGAGAGAAAGAAAGAGAGAGAGAGAATAAAGTAAAAATTCCTTATCATACAATAAAATGAGAATTGAATAAGCTGTTTTGACTCTTATAGGGCGTATGAAACACAAATTCTATATTTTGCGCAAGTAGATTACATACAAAGTTAAACGTATTGCGGAGGATTTTCTTTTTCCGGGTGGATCATCAAGACTATTGGTCCTGCTAGTTGTCAATCAGGAGTGTTGCGCAATTGCATTTAAAAAGTGGAGAAGGCGGGTCCTTTCTAAAATTCTAGAAAATCCTCCGCTACACCTTTAAGGCAAAGACACGAATATACGCAAACTCGAGCAGGGTGATGTGATTGATGAGGTTTTCATAAACAACTAAGTACCATCCATGTGACCTGAACTTCACTGCTTGGCTCGCATTGGTAGTTGCTTCTGAAAATCTTTCATTATTTGCATAATGTTAAACTTTTCTAACTTTCTCTCACATTGTCACTATTGCTCGTGTGGCCAGAAGTCGTCAAGCTTCCATTGAAATGAATGAGATCACGTCAGAGTGCTATTGTTATGCTACGCCAACACCAAACGCGGAGCATCGCATTACTCGCGAGATTTAATTTAGTGTCACGCGAATTTTTCGATTGAGTTGAATATTTTATTATAATTGAATAACTTTTCACGGCAAACACGCCGCCCGTATGCAATCTACTTACGCAAAACGTTGAACTCGCGTCTGGTGTGAACCCACAGTTAATCGCTGGTGGTCTGAATGGGGCGAGGAATGCGATGCTTCACATTTGGTGTGTACAAAGCATTACATCTACCAAGCTGCATCATTTTCATCACATGACGATATATTTAAAATGGGGAGATCATATATAGCTGCCTGTGCTAGATGAGAAAAACGCTTTTTAAGCTCTCAAGTGGTTTGGGATCAGCTGCAATGGCTAAATGTCTTCAAAAGTATCATAAATGTATTGAAATTAACACAAAGATGCTGTAGAAATATTGTTTTGTGTTACCTAATGCGGCCATTCCCAAACTGTGGTCCGCGGACCACTAGTGGTCCGTGAGGGTACTGCAGGTGGTCCGTGTAAAGGCAAAATAAGAATATGTATATTTTGAGAATATGCTGTGTTGTGCTTGAACGAGTTCATTGAACAAAAGTTTAACGTGATCTGAACGTACTGTATTACAGCCTGATGAATGTTACTGTGAACTGTGTTTCAGTTTAACGTCGTTCAATGGGGTGCCAGATTTCTATATTCTTCCAGGCGAAAACCCGACTAAAACACACTGTTAACAGTCCTTAATGTGTAGCGGAAAAAACACCCAATCTGGCAACACCGCCACCAGTCACTGTTCACCAGTCACGCTGCATGCGTAATCAAAACAACACAGACGCTGTTGATATTCCTGCTGTGCCACTCAAATAGTTTAACATTAAATAACATCATATTTGTCTTAAATTGTTAACGATTAACATAGGCTGCTAACGCATATTCTGGATCTTGAAATAGACTCTGACTAGCTCACGCTACTTAACGTGCACGTGCGGTTTGCGGTACCTGAGAGTTGTCATACACGCAATGCCTCGCAGCAGCCGGCTAGCCTTTCAAGGTATGTGCAAGCAAATACAAAAATTAAAAGACAGTCAATGCTTATGTTAACCCTGGTTGTATAAGGATTTAAAGTTGGACATGAAGATGAAATCTGACGCATTTAGCTTCAGTGTTAAAACTGATCAAATAATTGCTGTCTGTGGTTCTTTATGGGCTATAATGGCAATCTTTTTTTTTATAATATGGGAAAAAAGAACTATAAATTTGTTCATTTTTGGAACTGTGAACTAGTTCAAAATTTTGAAATATGAACTGAACTAGTTCATTTAAAAATTTGTAAACTGTGAACTGAAGTAGTTCATGTAGAAAGTGAACTTTCCCAACACTGAGAATATGTATATAAATAATATTGATATAAGAATATTGATATACATTTTTAATTAAATTGTCAAGTTATTGTGCGATTACTAAAATAGACCAGTGGCGCTCGGCCGTGACATTCAAGTTCAGTACACACAAAATGGATTGCTGTATGAATATGTGGCAGCTGTTTTGAGCAGAAAACTTTCTTTTAAGAAACATGTTGTACTGATGTGATGACAAGTTATAGTTTTAGTGCTAGTAAGACTATTTAGATGTGCAGATTAATTCAGGACTTTGTGTAGACATATTTTATAATGAGTATTATGAGGTGGTCCGCGAAAATTCTTGATTACAAATAGTGGTCCACACACACAAAAAGTTTGAAAACCCCTGACCTAATGCATTCACTAATGTTAACAAATAGGCTATAACCTTATTGTTAAGTGTTACCAAATGTATGTAAATGTATACAGTAGCAATAAGGTAAAGGCACGACGTGAAACGGCTTATACTATATACAGTACTGTATACAATATACCAATGAATTTACTTGACATATAATAACACAGGCGACCTCACAAAGCTATGTTTTAGAGGAACAATTTTACATGAGGCAGACTGCAATATCTGCAAATATATTCAGTGAAGAATAGACACTTTGAATTTTAAAGCAAAGTCGACCTTGAAAATGTACTTAAAAGAATAAAAAAAAAGTTTGGGTAGTTATGTCAAGAGTGAAGTCATTTATATTCTGTATTAAGTCACTTAACTATGGCTGAACGAAATTATATCTGTAAGAAAATACTGTATCATGATGAGGCAGTATGGAGATGACATATTCACCCACTGACAAAAACAATAGCTGACCGAGGGGAAAAGATGTGAATTGTGATCAGTTGAGGTGATGTGATGTATCACACACTTCAGTGCACAGAGGATCACAGTCTTAAGAGACAATAAAACTAAAATAATGGTTTTCATCAACACACCTATCATGCACAGGAAAGCAAAAATAGGTAGATGATGAACTGTCTCTTACATGCAAAACATGCAAAAGAAGTAGACGGGAAAATAGGTTACAGTAGAAAAGGACATTAGGAGTTTACAGCAGCATTATTGTATTAATACAAATGCTGCTTAAAACTGGTTTAATCCCTCTGAACCTATAACTTTGAATAGTACCAGTAAGGCTTATTTATTCCCAGTGGCTCAGTTATTTGAAACAGTGATGTTAATTTATTGAATAGATGTGGAATTGTACCTTAGGGTCGCCTGGATATTTTTGAAGCTCTCCCAGTATCTACAATGGGCAGGTACGCTTAATCACTATGAATGCTTAGCACCGTATTTCTAAATACAGTATGCAGATTTTTGTAACTTTTTGCACAAATGCATGCATTGATTTGCATTTTTGATAATTACATAATTAAGTGCAGCACTATTATGCAGCACACAAACTACATTTAATGGAATAGTTCACCCTAAAATTTAAATTATGTAATAATTCGTCTACCCACGTGTCATTTCAAACACTTACATTTTAAAGTGCAATGAAATTGGATTTGCAAGTTATTTCAAATTAGTTTTTTTATCTTGACTAGTGAGAAGTTGCTGTAACTTATAAAAAACTGAAAAAGTACTTTATACTCCATATAACTCAATGTACAAGTCAGAAAAGAAGCTTTGTTTTTACACAGGCCTACTGAAGGGTTAATGGTGCCACATGGTGATCAACAGTAAAAATGACAAATTTTACCTCTTAGCAAAAGGAAAAACCACCAACAATCAAGAATGCATGATAATAAGATGTCATGTTTTTACAATTGAAAAATTTCGTTATAATGGAAGTCAATGGGGCAAAAAAGCCACAAACACATAATAAGGAAGAACAAAAACATAAATGATTCTGCACAAAAACTAAAAATGCATCAAAGCTAATGTTTTTACTAATCTTTGACATGCCCAAGACTGTGAAAAACTTTTTAAAAAAATCCAGTCCACAATCACTCTTTATATTGAATATCGGTCATTTTGTCTGTGTATTTTTCCCAAATCAGTGACATCACTTGGCAATTAAAGAGTTAAAATTATGGAATTTTTGTAAACATTTGGTGGTTTTGATCAGTACTGAGGGTGATTAACAGATTAACAAAAAAAGTGAAAAAAACGATCCGATAAATTTTTACAGTCGTTTAATTTAGTGGGTTTACCCGACAGGGTAATATATTTGAACAACTCACAAGGGTTGAGCTAATTCAACTTTATTTTATAAGATACAGCAACTCATCTCTAGTCAAGATAAAAATAAATCAAAGTTAAAATGACTTGTAAATCCAAGTTGATTAGCTATACTTTAAATTTTAAGAGAATTTTTTACAGTGTACGTGAAAAAATAATGACAGAATTTTCAATTTTGGGTGAACTATTCATTTTAAACTCAACAAGCAGCTTTGAAAAGCATCACACCATACAATTCTCCACCGTGTGAATGAAAATATTTAAACTTACTTTCTGAAGTCTGTTCCTCGGCTGGTTTATCTGAAGGCAAAAATGTGTAAACAAAATTCGGTTAACAAAGGATATTCTGTTAGCGATGGTAAGACGGCACAGTTCCAAAACCATTATTTTTGTGAAACTTATATAAGGTGAGATACAATATTTAATGGACACGGTGCACCAATTGATTCCAGCAGATTTTGATGTTAACGTATTGCAATCCTCTAATATAGGGGCTTTCAAACTGGTGCCCAGGGACCTCAGGCTAAAGGGTCCCCAGAAAATTTTCGAGAAAAAAGAAGAAACATTTTTTAGTAGTTGTTTATTTTTCATTTCCTACTACATACATCACATAATTGTTTATATTACCTTTAAATCTTTCTAGTTTGTCTTCTATATCTATAGTTTTATACATCGAGCATTACTCAGTGTAGCAAACTGTATATTAGTTATACATAAAAATATATAAATTGATAGGTTCATCATATTTTGGGGACCTCTGCATCATACATTTTTAATGTACGACTTTAACACTGTGTGCCGCCTGCCTCTTTCTTACTATTTCCATAAAGTTAAAATTCCTGTCGCCAAGCTTCCACTGGAATGAATGAGATCATGATGCTCTGCTGCTACTCATGGCTGGTGGTGTGAACTGGGCATTAGAATTCGGTTAAATGAAGTATCTTTGAAGGCAACATAATCATGCTATTAACCTATTGAAATGCTTTCACGTTGGGAGCACACCTATAAAAGCAATCTAAGTATATTACCCTTGATCTGCTTCATACCTTGGGTAATGGTTTCCTCTTTAGCTGGTACAGGTGATGCTGGAGGAGGTGAAGGAGAACAGTGCTTTTCATGTTATCTATGGTTTTTCAATGTCTTACACCTTCACAGTCATGCAAGCATGTGAATGTGACACCATAATTGCATTCCAATTGAGCACGGAAAGTTACTTAATCAAGTTTGAAATCAAAGTCAGGAAAGCAAGCTCGGTTATGTAACTACAAAGCCGTGAAGCGGTGCATAAAGGTGCACTTGTCTCACTAATATTCTGTCATGACTTCATCTAAAGTTGTATCACTTGACAGATCCAATTTTCTATTGAATTTAATTCCTGTTCGAATCATGCAGTCAACTATGAAGAAAATGTTAATGTTATAAGCTAACATGCAGAGGTGTCCACATCACATGAAGTATCCTTGGGGAAATTATTATAAAAATAACTTCTCAATATTTTGTGTAAAACTATCAAAGGTATGAATTTATGCTGTGAGCCGCAAAGAATAAAACTCCATGTAGAAACTTGCATGCATCAGGGTTTTTGCTTGTTAGCTATAGAGATCAAAGGCATTTTTGGGGGCAGACGAGACTTTTTTTTAGTTCAGTCTCAAACTTACCCACAGTTGGTGTTTTAATGGCTTGCTTGGTTTTGGATGTTGACGCTGCCTTCTTTTTGACTAATGATCAAACAAAATGAAAAATTTTTATTACTAAAACTACACAGTGTGCACCACATAATATTATAACAAACCTCCATTTAACTTCACAATAATTTCTACTTAATTTTATCAAAGTTAATTTTGATACAGTAAGAGTCGGCACCTAATAACTTTTTACGTGCTTGTCGATAAGATCTGCCGGCTCTTGCAGTTTTTGACATGTTAGTCCAAACAGAACATCAATAAAGAAGTTAAAACCACGTAAATATTGCATACTGATTTCCTGTCGGCAAGTAGAGAAGCTTTGCACTCAACAATGCTGTTCATTAGCAATCGAAAATGTGCTGATTTATCTCTTGCCCTGGATGAAGATTGGTCATTAAACTGAGATGTTTATTTAATGATTATCGACTGAGAAGTAACAACAAACCTCTCCTAAACAAGCTATGTGATTTGAGGTATCATTAATGTCCATAGTACCACTAATATCAATAGGCTTTATGCCCAGCTGCACTACTTCCTGAACTTCAGCCAGCTCCATGTTTCCTGTCTGATTAATCCAGGTGTGCCTCACCTCAGTAGTCACAACAACAATAATCAGACACACCTGGATTAATCAGTTTGTCCAATAATGGCAGACAGGAAACAAGGAGCTGGCTGAAGTTCAGGAAGTAGTGCAGCTGGGCATAAAGCCTATTGAGTTTAGGGATTTTAAACATGCCTTTAATACTGTATGTACAAACTATGATCTAATATGACCTTACCTTCTACATCAGGCTTCACTTCCTTCCCAACTCTCTCTTCTTCACATGTAGAAATGGAAAAAAAAGAATATAATATAGTTGAAGTATAATAATATATCTTTATTAAAGCTAAAGCTGCAGTTTGTAATAATGTGTCATTGCTATGGGGAAGTTGGACTTTCCTAAAGAGCTCAGATCTCTCCCACAGTGTGATATTTATAGCTTTAATTGCTTATTCTCTCAAAACCAGTTACAGTAGGACACAGTTGAACCTTTTTTAAGATGACATGCAAAGTGGATTTCTAGCATTGTCAGACAATATGTAAAAAATGATAATTTGCTGATTCAGATTGTGGGGAAATCCCTATATATCCATGCTCATCTGATAAAGCCACATAAGGAAATTATAGACCTGATATAAGTAATGCATGAAATAATAATAACTTTTACTTCACGCACAAGCATGATTTTTCTGCAAGTTGATTTTTTAATATATAAGCAAAATATTATATTAAACATTGTCATCTGTGTATATAATGCACGGTCAGAAATGACCCCTAGCTGTCACTGAGGCTGTACCCTTTCTAAAACTACACCTTTGCGCCTAAAGAGCTCATATTAGTTCCTCAAATGTCATTGGTACCAAAGAGTGCCTATCAGTACTTCAAAGGTACATGGGTCATTGACAAAAATCTTTTTAAAAAGCATGCATCAGGTTTGTTTTAATGCACATATTGTATTTATGTTAATTTTATGCAATAAAAAATTACATTTGCACCATTTTTATTAAAGTTTAGACTGAATGAACCTGGTGTAACCGCCCATTTTGCCAAAGAATGAGAAATATTTAACATTTAATCCACCTTCATGGCATGTAAGCGTAATCATAAAAAAATTTAAATATTATTTTCTAAATGCATATTTAAATGCGTTTTTGTAATATTTGTAATAAAACAGTTCTGTTTTCTAAATAATCTTTGAAAAAATATGTAAAAATGTATATAAAAAACATATTACACTAAACTAGATGATTATATTTTATTTCAAAAAATTTTATGAATATATTTATATTTTTATTTAAAAAAATACTAGTTACACCAATTGACACAGACTGATTACACCACATTGACATTTTTGCAATTATCCCCCAAATGTTCTTTCAAAGTGAAAAAAAATCAGAAATTTTAGACTTGGTCTTTAATAAACGAGAATGTATGCAAAAAATCTGCACCAAAAAATTGAACAATATGGACACAAAATAAATTCCGTAATGTCATTGACCCACATATTAGTACCAAAGTCTATACATAGATCTAAATGGTACATATTAAGACCTTGTATTGCTCCAGGGAAAGCTTGGGACAATTTTTTGACATTTGTTTCCTGACAGTGTACAGAATAGCCCTACACACTTTGCATTATGTGAACTCACCCTTCTTTTTAGTTGCTGCCACTTTTGCCTTCATTGTAACTGTTGGCTCTTTAGCAAAAAAAAGAGATTGAAAATATAAGATTTGTGATTTCTGGATTATACATAACTGTAAGAAACTATAAACATGCATTCATCAACTGTCTCCGACAACTCAATTTACTGTTTATCAATAAAGCATCAGTATCATTTATTTTATGGTAACTGTCCTGCTTTAGTGGCTTCAGTGAATTTCCGTTAACGGAAACAATTATCAAGCAAACATTTGCTGATATTACACATGTACACTGTCAGAAGAAAGGTACAAAGGCTGGGACACTACACTTTAAAATGGTCCAAATACCAGTGGCGGTCAGTGACTTCTTTTTTCGAGGGCGCTCAATGCGAAGGTCATCACAACATGTATGTAGCCCGTCACGTGTGTGGTTTTTAATTTCAAGATATGTGTTCTGCGCATTGAGTGATCCTATGTGCATGTGTATTGTCAAAATAAGTGCCTGCTACAGAAGCGTCTAATGGGTTTATGATAAAAGAGATACTCCCATAATCTCATGCGTAATCGGAGTTTACTGTTAAGGGAGTGTCTTGCGTGTATTTTGTGAACGTGAGCGTCTCTTTTATCATAAACAGTTTTGACGTGTTTGCAGCAAACACTTATTTTGACAAAACACGTGATGCACATGGTTCATATGACGCAACAAATACATATTTTGAAAACACAAGCAACACACATGACACTCCAAACACTTATTATGAATTTGCGCCTGTCGCATGAGCAGTCACAAGCCGCCACTGCCAATACGGTACCGTTTAGGTACAAACAAGTACCTTTGAGCTACAACATGTACTTCTGAGGTACGAGTATGCACACTTAGTACAAAGTTGTACTTTTTGAAAAGGTACCACGGCATTCACAGCTTTTGTACTTTTTTTCTGAGAGTGTATACAAATGTAAACATATTGAATACTGACAATATCAACAATAATATATAATCATATAAATAATATGTAATAATATACATACCTTTCTTTCCAGAGGTAGGTTTTGGTCTTTCTCTGATGATCACTTTCTCTATTAATGATCAAATTCAACATGGGTCTCATTAATATAAAACTACTGTTAAATTAGTTCCTGAACCATTAAACTAAATTACCTGTCCTTTTAGCTCTCTGTTTCCCAGCTGTTGGCTCTAGTCAAATAAAATGCTTTATTTAGTATAAAAATAGATGTTAAATTAAACTCAAACCATAATCTTTCAATAGTCATTACCTTTCTTAGCAGGCGCAGGCTTTACTTTGTCTTTTACACCTGCCAGCTCTTGAACAAGGTACAAGTGAACACATACATTCATATAGAAAAAAGCATACATAAAATATAAGAAATAATGTTTACTTCTCACCTGATTTCTTGCATTTTAACATAAATATGAGAAATATTAAATGAGAAATATTAAATGTTTTATCAACATTGATGTCATATAAGCGTATTCATCAAAAAAAAAAAAAAAAAAAATAATAATAATAATAATAATAATATTTTAAAATATAATTTTATAAGTTATTTCTAAATGTAAATTTTAATGCATTTTGTATTTGTATATATACATTTTATTATATATACATATATACATATTATATATAATAAAATGTATATTATATATACATATATACATTTTGTAATATACTTATATTTTAATTTAAAATAATACTAGTTACACCAATTGACACAGGTTGCAATTATCCCCCAAATATTCTTTCAAAATGAAATAAAACCAGAAATTTTAAACTTGGTCCTCAAAAAAGAGAATGTATGCAAGTCATCTGCAAATTTATTTTGTATCTCACATGGTTCCTTGCATTTTAACATAAATATGTCAATTTTAAATTAATCTCACCTTCCTTCTTTGCAGGACTTGTTTTTGCTTTTTCTTTTGGTGCAGCTGGTTCTGAAATTAGAAGTAAAATATTTCTCCTACCTTCGACTCTGTTAATGTAACTAAAACACACGGCAGGATTCTGCCGCAGACACAAACTCGACTCCTTTCATACCTTTCTTCTTTGTGGTTTCTTTTGGCTTTTCTTTAACAGCTTCGGGTTCTTAAGAAATGACAACATTACACAAGTCATTTATTTTTAACAAACTAAAGTGCAAATTGTAGATTTCAATTTCAAATTTATTTTAACATCACCTTTCAGTATAGTAGGCGCTTGACGGGTTGTTAAAACAGGAACTTCTGATTCTGAAAAACAGGACGTTTTCATAGTGTTGTGAGGAACTTGTATTAACACTTGTGGCATAATAATGGGCAGCTATAATGATGATACACATAGTCTTAACCAGGGGTTTTCAAACTGGGGTCCTGGGACCCCCAGGGGTCCTCCAGAAGGTTCCAAGGGGTGCCCAGAGCAAAAGCAAAAAGTGTGAAAAGTCTGTGTAGCCAAAATTTGTAAACCATTTGCTGTCTTTATACTATCACAATTACTATTTATAGGACGGTTTAAATGTTTCTTTGTAAACAAATATGGAGATATATATTTTAGAAAAGGGGACCCTGCCATCAAATAGTTTGAAAACCCCTTGTCTACACTGTCATTTTTTTAAAAGATGGTCCCTAGCTGTCAGTGGATATGTTACCCTTTTAAAAAATACACCTTTCCCTCTAAAGAGTTCATGTTAGTACCTCAGAGGTACATATACCAAAGAGTGCATAATAATAATACATCAAAGGTACATATTGGTACCAAATGTATACACATCTGCACCTAAATGGTATTTAGGACTTTTATAAAGTGACAGCTTGGGACCATTTTTGACAGTGTTAGCATGAAAAGATCACTTAACCAGAGCCATATAATGTCTCATCTTCATTTAACCATTGCATTTAGTGCATAATGTCTGATTAAGACACAAGTGTTAGTGTTGACAGCTCTTTCAGTTAATAGCCAGAGTTATCTTGTATTAAATACCTGGAATAGCCGATGGAGGTAGTGGACTACTTGTGACTATATGATGCACTGTAAAATAAACGATGAGTTTGTTTCAGAGTATTAAAGGATAGACTTTGATTTAAGTGTATATGATGTTTTATAGTGTACTGTATATGGCTGCATTACTCACCATACCAGCCAGGGGGCGCTGGACAATACACAGGTGTAGGTCGGCACATAGGAACTGTTTTATGGGATCATGAAAATGAAGGTTCAGTTTTACAACAGACTGACTCTAGATTGCATCGTATTGCTACTGTCTTTTACATTATGTGAAATGTAATACAGTGTTATATTAAAATAACACATAACAAGACACTCACGGTCGTTCATAGGCACTGGGGCCGCCAATACTTCAATATCATTTGAGACTCTGGGCTCTGTTATTGTGAAAAAGAAATCAGAGTTTAATTCATTTTTTTTATATATATAAAAATTCTGTCAGTGACTTCAACTAAATATGCAAAGTATGATCAGATGATTTACTTCTCTTTCTGGGTATGTTTACAGCCTCTGTCTTTGCTCTTGGTGCTGTAAATCAGAAAGCAAATTTGTGTTACCTTAAAGTATTAAATATTAAATAGCATAATAATTCATTTGAAAAAATGTATTTTATGCTATAAATACAGGATTTTTTATACACTATGTTTATGAATAAGAAATATTTTACCTTTTTTTGCTTTCTCTTGTCTTTTTCTAACTGGAGATTCTTTTTCTGAACAAATGTTAGTAAAGAGGTAAAAATAACAACAATAACAGAACAACAGCACTCAGATTAGCACACAAAACAACAATAATATATAGCTATACTTTTGCTGTTCTACTATGAGTAAATCGAATATTTCATTTATACTTTACCTTTTCTCTGTTTCAGCAGGGGTTCCCTTCTCTTGACCTCCGGTTCTGGAAAAAACAGATTTCACAACTGATCATAACTTGTTTAGTATCTCATATTTGCAACAAATTTGCTACAACATAACAACATTGTGGCCAAACAGAAGGACCTTTCACTGAGCTCTTGCAACACAGCTATAAAATTGATTGAATCTGAATCTGAGTATAAAAGACAAAGAAATGTCCCAGAATGCTGTTTAAAAGTGTCATAATATTTGTATTATTGGATTATTAACCAGCCCTGTTTTGCTGACCTAATTTATACTGTATGTTTTCTTTGGAACATACATAAAAATGCCCTATATCAACAATATTTTATAGGCTTGTAGAGCTCCAAAAACTTACAGCAAGCATTTTGCAATAGAAACAGACAGGTGCCTAAAGCTAAACCAGGTTTAATCAAACCAAAGAATACATAACATACTCTTGCGCTCAAGGGTGACTCTTTCAGCTGTAAATCGAAAAACAATTAGGCATGAATCAGGCATAACAGATTAGTTGAACTAGTGATCCCTGCAGCTACATGTCATTTATGATGTCAAATTATTGATACATTTAACTGTTCCTGTAAAATAAACCTTTTTTCAGATTCATCATCCATGAAATATTTAGAAATACATTATATCAATATAATATATTGGCATAATGTAGTACACTTGTTGGGATAAGTTTGAAATGTGTTTATTTAGTTTATAAGGGTATGTACCAGCAGGGGGCACTATTGTGTTTGTTACAACATTGAAATTATGAGAACAAATTATTAAATGGAATCACTCAGTGATGTCCTTTTAAACAGGTCCTTACAGATAAGTAATTAATTAATTACTTTAAATGTAGTTTAGAAATGTACTATTGGTGGTGACATGGTCATTCCCGCTGTTTACATGATGCAAAAGGGATAGAGGAATACATTTTTTTACAAACAAAATAATAATATAAATAAATGTCGTGTACCTCTTTTCTTGACTCTCTCGGGTTCAGCTGAAAGAAAATAAAGGAAAAGAAATGAATGATATGTCTCAATCAGCTGCATAGGCCTATGCATGTGTATAATAGGGAACTGGCAAAGCCCCTGGCTCACCAATTTTACATTCAATAGTAGCCTACTTATGTTGTTTAACGTCAATACTGCTATTTGGCAACTAACCAAACATTATTTTTATTCTATTTAAACTCATTATGAAAAATACTTTGACTTCTCCATTACATATTACATTTAATATTGATTATAAATGTTAACTACATTGTGTTTCCTACATGTGCTTCTGTTGATATATAATTCTTTAAAAAAAAATAATAAAACTGCTATTGTGTATTTTGTGTATTAAGGCTTGTGTCATTTTAAACTGAGGCTTCACAAAATGTGATGTGATTGCAAGGAGAGGATAGTTGTGTTTGCGGTGCATTGTGAGATTTTTAGGTAGCATGTTTGATCAGGGAAAGATTATGTAAATACACTCAATTTGTATCGTGTTAAATTAAAAACACATGCTTGAAATAATGTGGCTCAGTATATGCTCTACATCAGTGTTTCCCAAACTTTTTACAATATCCCTACAAGAATTTCCCTCTCTGGATTTACCATAGGGATTTACACACAGTCACACAATACAACATTAAGCTATATTTTTAATGGATTATATATATATATATATATATATATATATATATATATATATATATATATATATATATATATATATATATATATATATATATATATATATATATATATATATATATATTATATACATGTAATATATTAAAATGAAAACCATGCAACACAAAAAACCTACCAGCCGGATGACGTCAAAGTACCGCGAGAGCGATTCGTGAAAACAACTTTTAAATCGCTCTCGCGGAACTTTGACGTCACCCGGTTGTCCGGCATGAGGTGTGCGGAGAGCGAACATGAGCGTCAATCTCCACAGTCTCGCGGTGGATTATGGTATTGGGAGCGCAGAAAAAGTAGTTTTTTTTCTGCTGCAGTGCAAACTAAGGTAAGTCACATCGCATGTACATATGCAAGTGTGTCAGAGAATGTAAAGCAGAAATGGCAAATGTTGCTTACTTGTCCGTATATTGATTAATCTACTTTATTCAGCACCGCGCAGACCGATCGCATGACACGCGCTTTAGCATCGTTTTCGCGGTACTTGATGTCAGCAGTTTGTCTGTGAGGAATACACTCATATTAGTCTTGAAATAGCATATAATCCCACAAACTCGGTTGTTTTCGTTGCTTCGGTAGAAAACGTAGGCCAATGCTAAATGTAGCCTATGTTTGGAAACCACTGCCCTAGAGAAAGCATAGAAATGGATATTTACTGCCTTATAGCCAGATAACGAATTTAATGGAGCTTTGTTTTACATACCAAAGTTATATTTTAATTTATATATAAATACTGTTTACAAATCAGTAAATGTTTATTATATTATTATTATTATTATTATTATTATTATTATTACATGCAGTTTGTTTTAATGAGTAAACTCTTTTTAACATTGTTTTAAAGAATGTAAACATATCTGTCAGTCATGTAACAGATCAGTAAGACATTGTGACTTGCTATGATGTAGTTCTGTAATGCAGCCAATTACAGAAAATATGCCCAGGCTTTTTAAACCAACATGCATGATATTGACCTTGCAAGTCAATATCAAATACCTTTTTCTTCCTTTGGTTTAGTGACTTGGGCTTTTTGTGGCTGTTTGCGTATTTCTGAATGCATACAAGGACAGGCAAAGGGCTCTTTTTGTTCTTCTAAATGCAAAGAAATGCAAAATATTAAGTGGCACATACTGTTGGATTAATTCCATTACATTTCTTAAATTTTAGCCTTCAGTTTATGTGGATTACTACTGTATGTGTCCTCGTCCTAAAGAAAAGGCAATACTTGTTTGTCATTATGACAGGATGTGTAAACCAAATAAAAATCACTTACCTACAACAATAAAAAATATATATATTAATGCACAATTTGAAACTCTGATACACTTTTATGCAATTGGTGTTTTTATTAGATTAGCCTTGTTTTAATCAACAGAGAATGATAAGGATCATATTGGCTGCTAAACATAGATGTAAATACCCAGTCTTCTACAGCTTAATCCACTGATGTCATTATCTTTAAAATGCATAATGTGCTTTTGACATCAGAGGCCAATGCCAGTTTTTGCATCTATTAATCAAAATGTTATAACGCAAAATAATTTTTAAAGTGGTGGCAGTAAATCACAGAATATAAATATGACACCTTCATTATAAATTTGGATTGCTAATATTTGTCAGAATGAATGTGACACTTTTGATTAAATGCCAACCTGTTAGTAAAGATGTGAAAATAAAAACAGGTTGACAACATGACCAAGAATTATGACACGAATGAGGAAAATGTTTTGGATTTCAAGAAATGTTTTTGAATAAAATAATAACTATATTAAGATTCAAACTCAAAAGCTGTTTTTTGATTGCACCGCTTACATGCTCGTTGGGAATTATATTCAAAGTGCCTTTAAACCTAAAATGCTAATGCCATTTTTCATTTCAGTCAACCTTGAAGCCGAGTGCATGATCTGTGTTATTAAAACAGCATGCTTTCTTTCTTCCATTGTTTTTTCACTGACCTTTGGTGCTGTAGTTTATTAGCTAATAAAACACATTTACACTCTCCTGATTAAAATCAGCAGGGCAGTGGGGAAAACATTGAACAGCTGTAAAATAGGATATTATCCCTACAACTTGTTATTGAAACTTTATATATTGGTTTTGGTTGGAATTGCCTTTAAAATTGGAATCTGGGCAAATTCACTAAACAGACTTGGATTTGCATACTTTACAGTAAATATGGCAGATTATGTAAGTCTGCAGCAAGATCAGTAGTCAATATTTGGCCATTTTAAGATTATTGCCTCAAAATAGAATATTTGTATCCATAAATGTTTGTTGTTTTGCCTTGTTGTGTACATTGCACACTTTCTGTTTTACTCTCAGTAACAATGGTCAAAAATGGTCCCTAGCTGTCAGTATGCCAGTACCCTTTATAAAGGTCGTAATTTGTACCATTTAGGTACAGATGTGTATATACATTTATGGCGCTTTTCAATTGCATAGTACCCTACGGTTTGGGTCGGGTCACAAGCTTACTCTGGAGGCTTTTTCACTTGGTGCAGTACATAGTACCCGATACTTTTTTAGTACCACCTCAGTCGGGGTTCAAGCAACACGAGCTGATACCAAAACGTGTTGCAAAAACACTGTAGATCACTGATTGGTCTGAGAGAATCGTCACTACCAGCGTCATCGCTATAATGTAAAAGATTAGCTTTACCTTCGTGCTAGCTTGCGCTGTCTCGAGCAAACCTGTTGTCATCTGTGCTCTGCTATAAGTTCCCAAAGTCCCTTTTAGCGATGAAAAACATCCGCAGGTTGAGAATTAGGGACACCATGTCAATTTTTTCCAGACTTGCAGTTTGTGCGAAACATTCGCGATGAGCACATCAGCATTATATGCTTAAATGCAACTTAAATGAGGCTCAGCGGAGGGCGTCGATTGACGCCACCAGTGTTTGTACAGAAACTGTCATGTGAGACAGAGGTAGTGATAAACCTGATGTGCAAACATCTATTTGTGGTGGTCAATTTTAATTTTGTGGCGGACTGAGAAATAAATGTATGTATGGGAATGTACAACAACGCTCTCACTTGTATGATTACACAGCAGTAGGCAGCGCAAATATAACAACACGCCTATAATCCCTCACACTGCGAAGTGTACTAAACTCTATGGAAAAGCTTACCATGCCAAAGTGAGGTGAGCTGACCCGACCTGACCCAAACCAAACCGTGGGGTACTGTGCAATGGAAAGCACCATTAGTACCAAGGTGTTCCTGGTACCAATATGGTACCTCTGAGGTAGTAATATGCCCTCTTTAGGTGCAAAGGTGTACTTTTTGAAAAGGTATCGCTCTAGTGACAGCTTAAAACCATTTTCTGACCAGTTTTCTGAAAGTGTAGTACGGAATTCTTGAGCAAATATACTTCAAATTTTATGTTGCTGATGTAATGCAGGACCTGAAAACATCCTGTTATGGGCCATTAAAACCCCAAAAGCAGGAAACAGAACAGGGAATTTCATAATTTAACAAGTGAAGAGACAGTAGCACCAAATACCTTAAATAAGAAAAGAAAGAGAATGAAAGATCTCAGGGAAAGATTAAAGGGATAGTTCGGCCAAAAATGATATTAAACCCATGATTTACTCACCCCCAAGCTGTCCGAGTTGCATATGTCCATCGTTTTTCAGACAAACACATTTTCTGATATTTTAGAAAATGTTTTAGATCTTTCAGTTGATTAAATGTAATGTTACGGGGTCCACCCATAGTCCACGACCTTCAAGTCCAAAAAAAGTGCGTCCATCCTTCACAAAATAAATCCAAACGGCTCCAGGATGATAAACAAAGGTCTTCAACGGGTAATCCGCGCTGTGTTGTTGTAGAAATATCCATATTTAAAACTTTATTAACGTAAATAACTACCTTCCGGTAGCGCCGCCATCTTAGTCGCGTCCGCATTCAGGATGAGAGCTTACGCAACCTACGGAGGCTACTCTGCTGCTGCTCTGTGCCCCCGCCCTCCGAATTTGTCATATGTCACTGAGAAAAGTGCGTACACTGCGCTAATACTCTCTCCTGAATACAGAGGAGTCTAAGATGGCGGCGCTACCGGAAGGTAGTTATTTACGTTAATAAAGTTTTAAATATGGATATTTCTACAAAAACACTGCGCGGATTACCCTCAGAAGACCTTTGTTTATCATCCTGGAGCCGTTTGGATTTATTTTGTGAAGGATGGATGCACTTTTTTTGGACTTGAAGGTCGTGGACCCCGTAACATTACATTTAATCAACTGAAAGATCTAAAACATTTTCTAAAATATCCGAAAATGTGTTTGTCTGAAAAACGATGGACATATGCAACTCGGACAGCTTGGGGGTGAGTAAATCATGGGTTCAATATCATTTTTGGCCGAACTATCCCTTTAAAAGTTTGATCAATTGATGTGTATTTGTAAGGATATATTATATTTCAAATTAAATAAACTTCGGCCGTACGTGTTCACGAGAGAGTTGAGTTACAAAAATCTGTTGCTTAACAACATACATTTATTAACTGTATGGATTAGTGTTTGCTGGAGCTTAAAAATGGGGCACTATTCAATGCAATCATAAACCTGAAAAGATCAATGATATTATTTAATATAACTCTGACTGTGTTTGGCTGAAAGTCATGTACCTGTAAACCTATGGATTGAGGGTGAGTAAAACATGGTTTAATTTTCATTTTGGGGTGAACTATCCCTTTAATATTGGTATCAACCATTGAAGTGCATGTAATGAACAGTGGCCAACCCCTGAAAGAACCACTGCCTGAAGCTTGCATTAACATTTAAGAAAATAGAGGCTTAAAACTAATTTCTTTCCACTGTAATCCACAGTACTCATCTTGATGCATATATTCCTTTATCCAGAGAAAATAGCAGCAGTTACATTATAATTGTGTACTGACCTTCCTTTTCTTTCTCTGTCGTTTTCACAGGTATCTCAGCTTTCTTTTCTGCCTTCAATTCCTCGTCTGTTTTAACAAAAAACAAAAAGAGGTGAGTTTTATGGCCTCGAAAGAAAGAGATGAGAAAAGACACAGACATTTAGCTCCACACGGACACGCACACACAATGTGAACTTGAATGTTTAGATTCTTTTTTAACTTTCTTTGTGCTTTTATGGGAGTTTGTTCAACCCCATGGGTCAAAATGGATCTCTTCAAGTCCCACATTTCTGCTGTCTCCTATCCCAGCAGGTTTCTTTTTCTCAGCAGGGATTTATTCTGTTGTGTGAAACACATCTAATGACGTTCCTGATAGAAGAATGACGAAATAGCTGCTGGTGCCTGCGGCAGGGTCGACTTTCTTATTTTTTCATGCTTGTTCGCTACTGTAGATGGAATCGGGCGCTGTTATCTTATTGTTGTCATTTACAGAGGAGCACATAATTTTAAAGAAATGATGTACAGATGTATAGATTGCCGCGAAAACGTGCTATTCGTCTCATACATGTCTTTTCGCAAGTTGAAAATATGATCATCACAAAAAAAGGTATTTTAATAGATGACTGTCAACTTTGTGCTTACCATCTTTTATCAAATAATCTTCTTCATCATTTATCACAATACTTCCATCATATTTGTTTTCCTACTATAGAAGTCAATGGTTACAATCAACTGGGTTCTTACCATCATTTATCAAAATATTTTCTTTTGTGTTCGTTAGAAAAAAGAAATTCATTTTACTGGTTTAGAACAACATGAGGATGAGAAAATAATAACAGAATTGAAATTTTTGGGTGAACTATCCCTTTAAGTGAATGGTTGCTACTGTGGCGTGTTAAAAGGTTTAATAAAGCAGACTTGAACTTGAACTTATATCCAGATCTGTACAAGTAGGCCCTGTTTGTGCAGGCACTCCAAGTAAACCTCATTCTTCTGTGAATCCACAAGTTCTTCAGACTCATCTCTGTGTAATTTTGTGTCATATGTTGTTTCAGCAAGGGATTAGATTTCCATCTTTCACTATACACATGGGTTTATCCCCAAACGCCACTGTGGTTTTAATCTAATACCCAGAAGAATCTCTGGCACCAAGGGGAAATTAGATAATAATTGGAAGGAGAAGAACACAGATCTAATCTCACTCATACAAACTTTATCACAAACAGAGATCCTTGTCATTATAGGAATAGATTCAGTTTTACCCTGCCATAAAGCTTGTGTTTGTACAGTATATAAAGCATGTGATATACTAGAAAATATGATTTTGCACATCCTTAAAACAACAACAATGTTTTGGCATTCTTTGGCATATTGCAGTGGTTTATATGCATGAATGAGATGCACGTTGTTTCTTTCAAGTTCTTATTCATTTATATTCACAAAATGTTTCAACAAAACAAATTATATGAAACGAAATTCGTTTTAAAGTAGCAAACCAAATTTAAATAAAACGTCGAAAATTATGTCCGACGCACTCCATTTCTCCTGTCATATTTGCCTTCAAGCCATTACCATGCCCTATATTAGGCATGGGCCAGTACGAGATTTTGACGGTATGATATAACCTTAACCAAAACTATCACGGTATTGCGGTTTTACCATGCCATGTGTTATTTTCAGACGTAAAAAAACAACAACTATTTGACCGGACACAATACATTTTATTTTTAAGAAACATACAACATGTATGCTGGGTGAAAATAAAGCCTTTCAATGATAATTTTCTTTCAAAAAATATTTTAGTAATATATATTAAAATGTAAATTACATGACTTAAAGATTTAATAAAATTTGTGTTAACCCAGCTCATAGCTTACAAACGGTATTACAAAAAATGTTAGTGGTTTTGAAACCTCAGTATACCTTGAAACCGGTAACCGGCCCATGCCTATTCCATATAAGCAGTTTAAAAGTCTGTCTTTCTTTCGTAATAAGCTAATTAAATTGAAACAAAACATAAACAATATAACGACAATATTCAAACCTAAGTCTGAGGCGGTGTGAACGTATAGTAATTAAACACACCTGAAAAATCAAATTAAAGTCTTAAGGATTACTTGGAAATGAAATTCAGGTGTGTTTGATTAGGGTTGGAACTAAATTCTGCAGGACAGTGGTCCTCCAGGACCCACGGTTCCCCACTCCTGTCTTATGGCATCACTTTGAAGAACCTTTTGTAGCTCCCTTTTTTAGTAGTGTAGGTTCTGTTTCATTAAAATTTGTTTGCAAATATTTTGTATGCGTCTTTACAGCAGCCGAGTGCAGAAACACCACAAATATTGGTAAATAGCTACATAAGAGCACCTTTATGATGTTATGGAGTAGATTTTAACCATGTGAAAGTCTTTGGAGATCAAAGACATAGGCCTAAGGCTCTGCCCAACCCTCTCAAACACTTCACAGATGTATTCAATCAAACCTCTAGTTTTTACAAAACACCAACAAAGCCCCTCATGTTTGTTACCTGTAGGAGCCGGTTCTGGTTCTGGTGCTTTCTCTGCTATTTCCTCTTCCTTGGCACCTTCTTCACTTTCCTCTGCTTCCTCCTCCATCTGTGTTTTTAGGTCTTTGAAAGAAAAAAAAAAAACATTCATGAAGGTTTCTGGATAATGAAGATCAAATTGTCATTAACAAGTCGGCACTGCCATAAAGAGACAATAAGAGCCAGAATGATTAGCTTTACACAAAGTGGTCTTTTAGCAAAATCAGCTAAACTAAATTAGTAACTAATGACTAAAGTTAGTCAAGCTGACCTACATGTTTAACTACAGTATGATTAGCAAAAAGCATTTAAAAAGCAACGAAAGATGGTGGTGGGGATTGGGGAACTGTTGAACGATTTTAATTGTATATTTATTTACACTAAGGTGTATTAGCATTATAGCTTACATTAATTAAATAAATGCTAATAGCAAAACCCTTAAAAATATATATTTTGTACTATTTCTAGATAGAAAAAGCCATTGTGACCTTCTTTAGTTTTTTGGGTTTCCAGTGCATCTGCAGCTTAATCTGTTTTCTGTCTTTTCCTTGATCATCTGGACCTTTGATGCCCTTGAATGACCTCTTTGGAGACAACTGCTTGGTAACAGCTGACATGAAAGCAGTTTCAGATGGATTCTAACCATTTTGATAACCGTTGGACAGCAACACGCCAGCTGCTGCTCTTTGATCCACCCAACATGAAATAGACTTCAATCACATACTCAAATTTCTCCTATTTTTTTTGTTGAAAAAACCCCTATCAATGTATTTGGAGATATACTGTATGTATGGCTAAAAAACGATTGAAACCTTTTGTGACATTAGGTGATGTCTGAACGTATATTGGGCTCTATCTTACACCCGGCGCAATGCAGCGCAATGCGCGACGCAAGTGTCTTTCGCTAGTTTCCACCCTAATTTTCACGTTTAGCGCCGCGTTGTTTAAATAGCAATTGCATTTGCGCCCCCTTTTGCGCCCATGGGCGTTCTGGTCTGAAAACGAGGTGTGTTCAGGCGCATTGTTGGCGCGTTGCTATTTTGAGGCAACTAAAATAGACTACGCCATTGACCAACAAAAACCTGGTCTAAAGTCTAAAGTCAATGGCGCAATGTGTTTTATGTTATTTAAAGAGCGCATTAGTAAAATGCGCCTAAACACGGGAGGACAACGCGGGTTTGCTTATCACAAGGTACATAATGCGCAGCAGCACAAAAATGCTTTTAAATATGAAAGATTAAAGGATTGAATGTAAAAGATTATTATTGAGTCTCTTGGACATAAATGAGGAGTAATTGTGAGACGTTAGAAGGCGCAAAGAGCTGCTTCACCTGCAGCCTGCTAAGTAAATAAATGCTTTGCTTTAAACAAATGCGTCTGTTTTTAAATGTTTTTTTTTTAATGCTACCTCACGGATTTATTGTCTATGATGACTCTGTACCTGTGGATATGGTGAGATGAGAAACATTTTTAAGTAATGCTTAAAAAAACTCTTTGCTAAAAAAAAACGCTGTCCAAAGTGCTGAAACGTGAGGAGAGCCGTTTGTAAATTCTTTATCTCCTGTTTATTACAAATAAAGTATTTTTAGAGTACAAACCTTATCTTACATGCTTGTAAATAATGTTTTGATGATATTGGATAGCCATACATTAAAAGCAATTACAAGCCTGCTTTTTACTTCCATGACTAAAAGAAAACGGGTTTTAAAGGTTTTGATAAAAAAATAACAATTTCAATACAAGTGAAAAACAACACAATTATTTAACATTAATCTTAAACTGGGGATCTTCTTCCTCCGCTTATTTTTTCAGTTTACAAAGTCCGTCATCTAAATAGGGATTAGACATAACGCCAGCGCAACTAGCTTTTAAAGGGGATGAGAGCAGAGACTCTCATTGGTTTATTGCACGTTACGCCCAAAATACTCCCATTACAATAGGACCTACCCTTTTCGACCATGCGCTCGGCGCAAAATCCATTTTTCCCGTCCTTAAATTAGCAAAAGTGAATTCGGACACGCCCATTTAGATGTTGCGCTGTGCGCTTTAGACAATGCGCTTAGATCGTTAAAATAGGGCCCATTGTGTTAAATTGTGGTTAAAACTGAGAATAGTTTGCTGGGTTTTTTTTTGCTTATTCAACCCTGTTGTTACAGTATGTGGGGTAAAAATTTTTGACTTATTTGGATTTATTTTTTTCAAAATCTGCTAAATGGTTTTAAATACTGTAAAATGCGTAAAACTAGTCTGAGAGTAGTAGACTTATGGCTAGCTGTTGCATAAATCAAATTAGTCACAATATTTTGCTGACATAGATTCTGTGTGGCCAATACTTTTAACTAGGTCTGTCAAAAGATTAATCACGATTAATCGCATACAAAATAAAAGTTTGTTTTTGCATAATATAAGTGTGTGCGTATATATAAAAATATATACATAAATTTTTTAATAAATACATATATATAATACATATAATAAATTTGTTTATAAATACATCACAATACACACACAAATATATTACAAACACAAACTTTTATTTTGTATTAATCGCGATTAATCTTTTGACATCCAAACTTTTACGTTTTTAATATGTAATATTACAGATTACATATAAGATGGATAATTTCCTGCATTATGAAACACTATTTTTTCCAAAAACTAACATTTAAATATCAATAACTGAAATAATCTCAGTACCTGTCTCAGGTGAAGGCTCTTCATCTTCTTCATCCCCCAATGTTGTCTCATCTCCACCTGGTTCGGAACTAACTACAGGTGCTGTTACTATGATATCATCATCATCTTCACTATCTATCTCCTGCTCTTTCCTAGCATCATCAGCTAGCTCATCCTCAATGACACCCTCTCCATCAGTTACATGGCCTTCAGTGTTAAACTGATCATCTTTTGGTTCAACTTCAGCCTCATCTTTGAAATCACCTTCTGTACTTATATCACCCTGATCCTCAGAATCAGCTATGTCAAGTTCAAGCTCTATGTCAGCAGCAGCAGCTATCACCTCAGCTATCTTATCGCCATGGTGATCAGCAGTTGCATCAGCAGCATCTTGTGAGTCAGCTACTGCATCAGCTTTAGCATCAATCTCCTCTACGGTTGTTAGTACTACTTTATCTTCTTCAGCATTAAGATCTATAGATTCCTCACCAGTTTCTTCTGCTTCAACCTCAGTGACTATAGCACCAGCACCGAGCACAATACCGATATCACCATTGTCATCGGCATCAAACTCTTTATCCTCATCATCTTTAGTATTATCATCTGTAAGGTCTGGCTCCTCAGGTTTTTCAACATCAAGTTGGTCTACTTCTTCATCTGTATCAGTATCTGTGTCCTCGGAGATATCTGTGCTTTCTTTGATGTCTATGTGGACAGAAATATCTGCCACATCAGGTGTTTCATCCTCATCTTCCTCTGTTGGCAAAGGTGGCGTGATGTCAGAGATGAGATCATCTTTAGTTTCATCTTTTGACGCAGTTGTTTGAACCTTCTCATCAGCATCAGGTTCTGCTGAAGCTGCAGTTCCCTCCTCTTCGTCTTTTTCCTTTTCCTCATCTTGTTCTTCCGTTTCCTTTGCTTCCTCCTCTTCTTCCTTTTCTTCTTTTTTTAATTCCTCTTTTTCATCTTCCTCTGCTGCTTCCTCTTCTTCTTCTTCTTCTTCCTCCTCTTTATCTTCCTCTTTTTGAGCAACCTCAGCAGATTCTTCCTCCTTCACCTTTTCCTCTTCTTCTTCCTCCTCCTCCTCTTTTTCCCCCTTCTCTTCTTCCTCATCCTCCTCTTTTTCACCCTCTTCTTCCTCCTCCTCTTTTTCGTCTTTCTTGTCCTTTTCAATTCTTACCACTTTTGTCTTCATATGAGTCTTCCTCTTTTTATGAACCTTCTCCTCCTCTTCTTCCTCCTCCTCCTCCTCTTCTTCATCTTCCTCATCCTTTTGAACTCTTTCCACTTTTTTGTTCTTATGAGTCTTCTTCTGTTTATGAACCTTCACTTCTTCTTCTTCCTCCTCTTCTTCATCTTCATCATCCTTTTCAACCCTTACCTCTTTTTTCTTCTTATCAGCCTTCTTCTGTTTATGAACCTTCACCTCTTCTTCTTCTTCCTCGTCTTCCATCTGTACAATCCTTCTGGTCTGCATTGCTGAAACTACATTATAAGATTGATTAACACACTGCTGTAAGAAGTAAATATTATAACATGAACAAAATTAAATTTTACATTTTTTATATTTGATTATAGTAAAATGCTTAACAGGTATTTGTTAACGTTTATATAAATAGTTAAACGGCTATTACAAATAAAACTTTTACACATGCAAATGTTATATAAACGCACATCTTTGCATTTTCAGTGAATAATAAATGATAATGAAATTCTCTGCGGCATCGTAATGGACTCCATTGAGGCAAATAATACAAAACCGTCACACACTGGGCTTTCTGTACAGTTCTTCATGGTTCATGCAATGGTAACCATTTAGATAAACAACAGTGTTAACAGCCTGTCTCATAACCATCAATGATCAGTTCCTTTACTCTTAATATGAATTGTTTGATGAGTTATGACATTATACCTTCAGCATGCTGTTAGACATTTTCAAGACATGCAAATGTTGTGTTTTTTTTTTCAAATAATGTGATACCTTTGCATAACACTCAGCTTCATAGCAATACCTTACATTGGTCATAATCATTATTATTATTTTTATGGGATTTAAAGACTTGGAAAGCAAAATAGTTTTTTTATCCATTTGTGTTACACAATCAGAGAAAATTGTCAATAAATGGTCCCCAGCTGTCAAGAGCTACATATTGGTACCAAAGTGTGCATATTAGTACCTCAAAGGTACATATTGGTAACAAAAGTATACATATATTTTCTTAAATGGTACATATTAGGAACCTTTTCAAGGGTACTGCCCCAGTGACTATTTTGTCTGGCAGTGTAGCTTTGAGGCCATGTACATATACTCTTAAAATGGTGCCTAATATAAAAAAATTCACAGAACTTTTCTGTTTCTCAAAGGTTCTTTGTAGTGGGGAAAAAAAATGGTTCTTCACTGAAAAAAGTTTACTTTTTAATTTTCGAAAGTGTACTGTATGTGCAAGTGTACTCATAGAAGTTGACTAAATTAACTTTAAGCAGATACGCTAACTGTTATTTAAAGAAAACTTTATTTCCTGCAGTATTTGAGAGATTTGGTGGCTTTAAATCAGGGCATAGCTGAATAAAAAACATGTTTGATGTCACTGGGACACTGCGGGGTGTGACAAATCCTCTAACAATGATAATTACAGTTCAGCATACTCCTGCTGTGACACTTCCTATATGTCTTAAGAACAAACAGCTAATATCTGCATTCCCCAGGTATCTCTGCTTTACAGACTGTACTTTTATGGTAAAAAGGCACTTCAATTTATGAGTATTGCAGAGTTTCACTATATGTTAATATGATGTTTGATAGAATATACATTTTAAGAGTTTGGTTCCAAAACGTGATAAACCCCTTTTTTTAAACGAGTTACCGCCAAAATCAGTATTGCATCAGTTCAGTATTAAAAAGTAAATTCTTAATTTTACGCAAAATCCAATATCCACCATGTTATTCTGTCATCTTTTCTCCCTTTTTTCCCAAAACGCGATAAACACTAGTCCTTCTTCTTTGCAGAATGAAATAAATCCACTCAACAAATCACAGCGCACCATTCCACGCATTGTAAACAAACAATGGTGGCGCGTTGAGTACACGGAATCCTAGTTTTCCTCATCTACTTTGTACTTCGTGATCAACAAACAAACAAAATAATACTTTTGTTGGCATTGATAAACCTGTGGTGGTTTTCTGTGGCGGGGAAGAAACCCCATCAAAATCGAATAATTTACGCGAAAGGCACTCGGGAGACGGAAAATGTCAGCTGCTTGTTCTCACACGACAGCATCAAGCTTCTGTCATGCTAACACATTGACCCCAGCGGATCTTATGATCTTATTTTACTCGAAGCCAATGAAAATCGAGAAGGACCAAAACATTTTACAGCTGTCAAAATATTTTGCCGATGACGTCCCAAGGATGACAGCAGCAATGACAGTGTTCTTAATAAGACGAGGGGCCCTATTTTACCGATCTGAAACGCAAGTGCGAAGCGCAAAGCGCAAGTGACTTTGTGGGCGGATCTTGGGTGCTGTTGCTATTTTCCCGGCGGGAGAAATAACTCTTGCGCCAGGCGCAAATCAATAAGGGGTTGGTCTGAAGTAGGTTCATTATCAGGTGTGGTTTGGGCGTAACGTCAAATAAACCAATCAGAACGTCATCCAACATTCCCTTTAAACGCAAGTGCGCAAGTTCCATGGTGGGTTGCTATTATTATGATGGATTTTCCAGGCGCACGCCAGGAGCGGTTCACAGCCGAGGAGACCGACGTTCTTGTAAGAGCAGTCAAAGACAGAGAAGTTGTTTTGTATGAGGATAGGAGAAACCCGCCCAAATCAGCGTCGGTTAAAGAGGCGTGGGAGGTAATAGCCGCAATTGTCTCATCAGCTGGCATCCCCAGGACGTTGCACCGCAAGCGCTACAATGATGTCAGGAGACGGGGGAATCCCAAGCTTGCCAGCATAAATCGGGCACGCTGCGACCACTCTCCAACCCCAAAGTACACTTACAAATCAAGTTCATATACATTAAGGTTTCTTATGAAAATATTTTAATCGTTTTTGCATGATAATTTTTTAACGCAGCCACACACAATAAATAAAAACTATCACCACAATGATTTCCCTTATATCATGTGTTAATATTTTTTATTGTAACAATTTATGATTTGCAAAAATAACTGTTGCATCTGTGTAGATTAGATAAGCAAAGTGTGTGCGCGTTGTGCACGCTATACATTATGGTCAAGCATGCGCCCTTAAAATAGCATAATGAACAACGCTCAACGCGCCACTGACTTTAGACTAGTTTTTTCTGGTCAGTGGCGCAATTATTTTTTGAAACTGCAAAATAGCATCAGGGATGGTTTGCGCCGGAACATGCCTCCTTTTTTGCGCTGAACCGCCCAGGGAGCGCAAGTTCATTCCCTAGTTTGCCGACGTGCGTCTGTGGAGGGAAAAACCCGCTGTACGCCGGTGCAAAATACGAATGATACATGCGTCACTGACAAAGTCAATTGCGCTGGGTGCAAGATAGGCCCCAAAGTAAGTGTTTTGATTAATATCATTAATGTTTTTTATCGGTGTTTACCACTAGTCAACTAAATGAATATAACATGGCAAAGATGAATGCACATTTATATATTGATTCAATAGATTTATAGCATTTTGAAAAAAAAATCAGTTTTTATAATAAATCTTTGAAAATAAAATCATAGATTTGAATTTTTTATGATTTTATAACCTAAAGATGCTATGTGAAAGTTTGTAACAGAAAATAGTGGTTTTCATCTTGTCACTTTCTTGATATACACATTTTTACCGAAATTAGTCAAAATGGATTTATTGCGTTTATATATATATACTGTATATGTAATCAAATGCAAAATTTTGCAATAAATAGGAGGCATAGAGACGAGTCATAGATAGGAGGGATTATGTTTTATACACAAGCATTTGCATTAGCGGAACCTGGTAATGATTTTTTATATATGAAATAGCTTTACCATTTAGAGAGGATTTAATGATGATCTCATGTAGACGTTAATGGACAAAACACCCTGCTTTCTGCAACACTGATTAGCATGGGGAATATAATTGGTGTTTGAAAACAAAAGGAAACGGTTACAAATGGCACCAAATGTAAAAACGCAATCAATGAAAGCAAAATGCTCATTCTCCATAAAATACTCTGATGCTTGTCCTCCTAATGCAACTGTAATATAAATATGTTAATTACAGGCTAAAGCAAACTGTTATCTGTTATGCTAATGGTTTATTTATTCTCTAGTGAATACAATCACATCATGCACTTTGCCAAGACACAAACCTTTTTTCCTTGGTGGCAAAAATTCTCCTAAGGAAATAAGGACAGGAGATTTTATTCAAACAGAAACAGGATATCACAACTGTGATGAAGTTAGCTGCCTAAATTAGATAAGTCGAAAGATCAAAGAATGTTATGTTCTTGTGATAAATTCATTTTTGAATGTGTGTAAAAATAACATACACTCTTATGCTGGATTCACACCTATTTGCGCGTAGTTGGACGCTTGAACATTTTGAGTTTACTCGCTTCATTTGCGCGTGAAAGCCATGCGTGAAATTCTAGTCATTCGAGACAATTTTTCAGAAATTTGCGTCATGGAAGAGGCTTTTGCGACTCCGCTCACTTCCGGTAATCACGTCACTACTAGAGCAAGCTTCAAAATCCTTGTCATTCGCGCGTCAATTCCGAATGAGGCGGATTTGCGTCTACCGCACTGCGCTTAACGTCTCATTCCCATTGCGAGAGCTCTAGATGCATGTAAACGGGTCTTTACATTGACTTAACATTAAAATCATTCATGCCAGATGCACTATTTGCGTTTGGTGTGAACGCAGCATTAAAAATAAGGTGCTTAAAAGATTTTTCACAGCAATGCCATAGAAGAACCATTTTTTAAATACCTTTTTAAAATATAAAATACCTTTTGTGAAACATAACCATTAAATATAAGTTAAATGTTATTTATGGAACCATTCGGCCAAAAATGGTTCTTCTACGGCATTCTGAAGCACCATTTAAAGGTGCAGTGTGTACATTTTAGCAGCATCTAGTGGTGAGGTTGCGAATTGCAACCAACGGCTTAGTCCACTTCTCACCCCTCGCTTTTAAAACACATAGAGAAGCCACAATAGCCGCCACGGGACAAACATGTCATCATCGGAGACAACTTAGTAAAAAATATTGTCCGTTAAGGGCTTCTGTAGAAAAATGGCGGCACAAAAAACTTTTTCAGCGTGCAGCCCCCCTTGTATATGGTGCATTCCTTTGCGGCCCCCAAATTTTTTTTATAACAAGTTTGTTCTTAAACGTAACATTTTAATAAGACAAAACATATTAAAGTATACAAAGTAGTGCTGTTGGTTAGTAGCCTTATTTTTTTTTAAGTTTAATTACACAAAATTCATGATAAATTAATGTATTTTATGAAATGTCATAAAACTGGAGCCCCGGCCCCCAGTTTGAGAACCACTGGTATAAACTGTTAAGCTTCTAACATGCCTTCTAAAAATGTCTGGGTTATTTTTGACCCATGTTGGGTAAATATTGGTTGTTGTTATGCAACCATGGGTTATAATAACCCAGCCATTGGGTTCAAACAACCCAGCATTGGGTCATTTTTAACCTAGCTGTGTGTTCTATCCAATGTTTATGGGTCAAAAATAACCCAGTGTTCCATTTACCAGAGTGTGGTACACAAAATTCAATGACTTTTTGCTTTTTTACAAATTGTGTTTTTTTTTTTTTGCTGTTAGACAAAATTTTTCATCTCCCATCTTCTCCAAGGGAACTAATAGCTGCTTTTTAAACGTTTCCCCTAATGCTTCACCAGTTAATGCGGACCTAATGTGAGAAACGTTTAGTGAGGAGATTTGCATACTTATTTAGTTCAGCAGTAATGTATCAACTTCCAAAATGTCTATTTGAATATCATTATGCGTGCTAAACACTACTTGACACCTTAGTAGCGTTGTTGCGGTAAACTAGAAAATAAGTGCTGTTTAAAAAAAACTGAGCTCAGACGGTAAAGCCTGAGAGAGGAAGCTCAGAGTATCTGAGGTAAACTAATTCATTCAAGTTAAATCATGAAAATTACTATTCTCTCTTGTTGTTACAGTATGTTGACCTGACAAAGCCATTATAATGCTATTGGGTAAATATTGAACAGAACCAACTGTGTTAAGTAAATGGGTTGTTTTATTCCATGTTTGGGTAACAACCACCCAACAGATTTATATATAACCCAACACTATTTTTGTGTTTAATACCCATCCATGGGTTAAAACAATATTATCCCAACATTTTTCAAGAACAATTATATTTTTCCCAAAATTTTCTAATATCACCATTAGCACTTTATACAACTTAGCAAAACCCTTGCAAAGTCCGTATATTCAGCCCAGTCTCACGAAATTTCATTATATACTCACGTAATTTTAAAATTCTTTTTTAGTGGGATTATCGCGAATTTCCGTAATTTTTCCGTGATCGTATAACAAATTTCTGTTTATCATTCCTGATTATCATGTATTGGTTACTCATCTGTATTGTACATTGAAAATACATTTATCCTGTTTGTGTGTGTGTGTTTTTTTGTGTGTGTGCGTGGGTGCCTGTGTTTGTGTAAATTGACATGCTGTAGGGTCAATTGAAAAAGCACAGAATTGATACTAACCTTTCTTCTTCACCGAATGACGCTCAACTGAATTGGGTGGGGGAGAAGGAAACACAGAAGACAGAGTTAGAAAAAAAACCTACAAAATAGTTCCTTTAAAACATTGATGAGGGTTGAATAAATTATAAATGCGTATCAGAGAGAGAAAATGGCTTGTCTCCAATTCTCACCGCTTTATTCTTTGCATTTAAGATCTTTTATGAAATAAGGGCATACACACACCAATACACAAACACAATCTCTCTTAAATTATATGCAATTTCTCACACATATTAATTTTGTCTATAAAACTGGTTCAGTAAAAAGTTTTGAATGCGAGAAGCCACCTGTATTTCTAGTAATGCATTTACACATTCACAATTACATTGATTCATTAAACGTGTTTGATCTGACAAGCTTTTTTCTCCAATGTGAAATAGATCTAATTGATGTATAAATTAAGAGTACAGCACATTGATGGAGGTGTAGAGGGAGTTTAGAAATATTTTCTATATTTATAAATAATTGCTGTAAATTTGCAGTTTGTTACGTTGCATCTTTAATATATTCATAAAGTCTATTGTTTATGTCTACTGTATAGCATCTCTGACAGGCTAAGTTCTCATTTTTTAGCCTCTTTTGTACACATAAAAACTGAATAACAAACACAGTATATAGCAATAGGTGGTATAGTGATACTGATATGTGACTCTGGACCACAAAACCTAAAATTGAGATATATCTGAAAGCGGAATAAATAAGCTTTCCATTGATGTGTGGTTTTACAGTATTTGGCTGAGATACAACTATTTGATAATCTGTAATCTGAGGTTGCAAAAAATTAAAAAATTGAGAAAATTGCCTTTAAAGAAACAGTATGTAAGAAATTTATATCAATTAATCATTAAATGGCCCTAAAATGTCACTAGACATTAAGAAATAATTTTCATTTCAAATACTTATATCACTCACAACAGCGGTCTGGCCAGGATATTGTCATTTAAAAAGTGGAGTTGCAGCCCTCAACTGATGTTTATGTTGTCGTTTGGTATATTGGCCACCAGCTGTGTGATTGCAGTACCAGTTTTAGCCACACGTTTTGTGATTGCAATAACAGTTTTGGCCACAATCCTACATACTGTTCCTTTAAAGTTGACCAAATGAAGTCTTTAGCAACACAAATTTGATAAATACATTTTTGATATATTTATTGTAAACAAATTTACAATGCTTTCCCTTGCCTAATATCATAATGATTATGGAGAACTTTTCAGAGAGTTCTCCATGTTTTAGTATTTTGAACAGGAGTAAAGAATATCAAGTTGAATTTTCTTTTTTTTATATCCAAATTTGATATGGCACATTCAACTTCTCTCAAATGTCAGTAATAAATCAAGCGTAACATTCAACTATTAAAACGTATTGTTCTAGAATGGGTGATATGGCTAATATTTTTTTTTATATTTTTCCAGATTATAGAATAAAAGTCATCAAAGTTATCAAAACCATAGAATGACATAAACGTAACTATGAAAATGATGTTGTAACTAAAAGCATCCAAAGTACATCAGTACTATGTTATATTATAGATCTCCAAAGTAGTCACCCTTTGCCCAAAAGTTGCAAAATCATACTCAATTCACACATCCGTTCGCAAAACCACACCACTTTATCAAGCAGCTTCTTAAGGGTCTCACCATGGGAAGTTTTTTTAAATGTTGGAATAATTTTACATATATTATGGGCTTATATTGGCTTCTTTTTTTCAACTTAAGTCATCTGTTTTAAAATAAAATTTTAGTACGCTGTTAGAAGAAGTGGTCAAAATATTTAGCTGTCACTGGGCATTACCCTTCAAAATTAATATGTTTATAGTATAAATTAATAAAAGTCTTAATATGTACTTATTGAAAGGGTACTGTCCCAGTGACAGCTGGGGTACATATTTTGACATATTTTTTCTGACAGTGTAATAACATTTATATGATGGTTAATATGAGAATCATAAATTAATATGCACAGCTATACTTTAGTAATTTCAAACATTTAAACATACCGTACATTCAGATTTAAATATTTTTAAATCATGGGGAACGCTGTTCAAATGATTACGGTTATTTAATTGTATTAAATGATTTGATGTTTGTGACAAAATAATAAAAATATCAGCCAATAAAAGCGCAGCATTGATGGAAATTCCTTCAATTGGTTACTGTTAAAATGCATCCCAGGTAAAATGAATACAAAAGATGGCTACTTTAAAGATGCTATAATGTTACATTTGGGTTATTCCATAGTTTTGATTATTATTTATTATTTTAAAATGTGGAAAATAATAAATAGATGAGTGACCGCAGACTTTTAACCTATGTAACATTCAAATGCATATATATTAAATGTCTCTTTATTGTGCATCGTTTTGTACTTTACCCCATAGTTATTTTATGACTCGGAACTTTTATACATGCAATGTATTTGTTTTATAACATAAAGGCAATGATCTTTCCTAGCTGAGATGATATTCATGTAGATGCTGTTGGTATGTTATATAGCTGGATGCAGTGTGGCAATCAACCCAGTGCATTTACTTTGAATAAGAACCTCAAGGTGACTTATGAGGAAGTTTAGCCAAGCGTGTTATTGGTTCAACAATCTTGGCAATGTCACCGTTATGAGTATTTCATTCTGTCTCTCCTTCTATTTAGATGTTCTCTCTGTCTCTCTCTTTCTCTCTGTCTCTCTTTCTCTTTCTTTCTGTGTGATCCAGAGGAGAAGTTGATTTATTAAAATGTGCATAAAAATATTTTAATGTAAAATAAAATGTAGGGCAGTGTTGCCCCTTGATTTTTGTGGGTGTTTATTTATGTAATAATAAACGTACACACTGTAAATCAGGTAGATCCTATAACTCGTGTATAATTGCTTGCAGTGTCTTGAGCAGTTTGAAATTGATTCAACATCTTTCTTACTGATAATTAACCTGAACGTAAATGTCATTTATATAAATTGCTTCATAAGCCTAATTTAATCTTCACAGGCTGTCTTTATCTTTGATAAAGGTTTGACTAAGGATTAAAGCAAATGTTATTTCATACAATAAAAGTGTAATTTTTAACATTGACAACTTTACTAACCTGCTTGACTGTCTCCCAAATGGAAAAGTAGTACACTCTCATAAAGTGCTCTATTCATTTTGTACTTAATATACAAAAAAATATTCTATAGTGCGTATTAATATAATCTTAAGAACATCTAAGTGTACTTACTTATCTATGCTATTTTGAGACCACAAATACAAACTAAAATGTGCTTTTAACATACTCTTTGTATAAAAAAAATGAATTTAGTTACCACCTGTAGTAAACTTAAACTCATCTTTCATACAAAGTTAGGTTTAGATTTGCTACAAGTGGAAACTAAATACATTTTTTAAATACATTTTTAGCACATTTTAGTTCCTATTCACGGTGTCTCAAAATAGCACACATAAGTACACTTAGATGTTCTTAAGATTATTATTTGTACTTGTATTAAGTACAACATTTGTATGTGAAAATAGCACTTTAAGTACATTATGGAAGTGTACTTTTTTCACCTAGGTGGTGTCTAAATACTGCACTTCTTTACATGCATAATCTATGTTGTATCCTCATCTTAGTCATTATTTACTACAGTTATTTACTTGATGCTTTTATCCAGACTTTTACCCAGATCTAGTCAAATTGAAGCATCTCTATTTTAAAGTAGGCTATATTTAATTAAAAAAGGCTTGATTTGCAATATCTTTAAAAGAAACATTTATTTCAGAACACCTTGCACTGACATATTTTAACTATGGCTGGGCATAGATTAATCTAGATCAATCTCATACAAAATAAAAGTATTTTTTTGAATAATATATGAGTTTATGCTGTGTGTAAATATTATGTATATTTACGCACGCACGCACGCACGCACGCACACACACACACACACACACACACACACACACACACACACACAAACACATATATATATGTATATATATATATATATATATATATATATATATATATATATATATATATATATATATATATATATATATATATATATATATATATATATATATATATACATTCAAGAAATGATTTATTTATATCGTTTTTATTTATATATAATAAAGAATATTTAAAAAAAGAAAAAAATTAATATATATACACTTGTAAATGTTTCGTAAATACATACATGAATGTGTGTGTATACACATAATAATTACACACAACACAAACTCGTTATGCAAAAAGATACTTTTATTTTGTATGAGATTAATCCAGATTAATTATGCCCAGTACTAATTTTAACATATATCGCATTGTTTTGTCTCTAGAAGCACACCAGTATAGTGTTTCTGTAAGGTTTATTTGTAAAAATGTCTTTTTCTGGATTAATCTAAACCTGTCTGGGAAACTGCCCATATATATATATATATATATATATATATATATATATATATATATATATATATATATATACAAAACGATTTTTTATATTTTTTTATTATATGTATGTATGTATGTATGTATGTATGTATGTATGTATATATATATATATTACAAAACAATATTCAGAACTAAATGGACCAAAATTAGCATGAGAAGTTGAAGATAAAACGCCTAATAAACTTTTCTTATGCCCTTTCAAAGTGCATTTGTGGTTAAAGGCAGGGCAATATGAGCTGCCCTTCATGAGACCACAATGAGCCATTAGCTTACAAAATTAAAGAGGCTAAAGTAAAATGCCTCAGGTTTTTTATTTTTAACCCTAAGCAACCCTCTGATTATTCAGATTCCCTTTTCTGCCTTACTGACATTTTCCCTCCCTTATATATTCAGTGACTCATTTTAGACCTAATACAAAATAATTTACTCTAACTTGAACTACTTTCATTGCGTCCTCATGTTTTAACTCATGTGACTCATGTGACACATTAACCTTTGTAGGTAAGCATTGGCATAATTAAAATTCCTTTATTATTGTTTTATTTGATATTTTAAATCATTTTTGTAACATCAAATGTCCTTCAGTGGTGGAATGAACTAGAATCCATCTGAATCTAACATAGTCTTCATAAAACAGTTGAATGCTGATTTAATTATTGATTTTCTCAATATTTTTATTTTTGCACCCTCAGATTCCAGATATTTTAAATTGTTGTATCTTAGCCAAATATTGTGCTAGCCTAACAAACCGTACATCAATGGGAAGCGTATTTATTCATCTTTGATTAATAAAATGGACCCTTATGATTAGTTTTGTGGTCCAGAGTCACAAATGTAAATAATATACTAATGTGAACTTTATTCAAGTTTATAGCTTTCTAGTATTCTGTTGAAATTTGGCACATTTCCTTGTAACTCCTGTCTTTTTTAAACCATAGTTGTGTAATCTTTGTATTTTGCTCTGGATAAAAGCATCTGCTAAATAAAGATAAATGTTTTCAGTCAATATTGCTGTTTAGATATAATAGTTCATGTGAAGCAAACATTTGCAAGATTATTAAGGATATTAAGTTTAAACACTGTAGAAACCAATAAGAGAGATTGAAGACAGAGATGTTGTGCTTTGTATATATTTGTTAGATTTTTATTGTTATTTTGTAGAATAACACACAGGTTGACAAATCCAGGCAGATAATCCTCTCCTTTCTCATAACTCTTCTGTATGACGTAAGGCTGTAAAATAGTGACCCATTCTTTAATATTTCTGTCTTTTAAACACAAATCTTTCCAAATGTACACTGTACTTGACTGAATTTGTGTTCTTACTTGATTAAAAAGTCTTTAAGTGTAAGTTATACTATAATTGTATAGTCCATATCCATAAATGCAATTTTCAAATGATGTTTAATCCATAATATTTCTCAACTCCTTCAGAAAAACCAATGTGTTAAAAGACTAAAATCAAGCTTGTCAGATCAAACCGATTTGCATTAACTTGTGGTTATAGCAGTGGTGACTTATCTTCGGGGGCGCGAATTTAAAATATGTGTACGGAGTGCCATGTGAACCATGTGCATCATGTGTCTTGTCAAAATACACGCCTGCTACACAGGCGTCGAAAGGGTTCATGATAAAAGAGACGCTCGCGTTCACAAAATACTTGTAAGACACTAACTTAACAGTAAACTCTGATTACACATTAGATTAAGCTAGCATCTGGCATCTCTTTAATCATAAACCATTTAGATGGTGTGCAGCAGGCACTTATTTTGACAACACGCATGATGTACATTAGTTTACATGATGCGCAGAACACATATTTTGACATGATGAGCCACACGGGAAGGGTTAATAAATGTTGTGATGAGCTTCACATCATGCGCCCTCGAAAAGAAGTCACCCGCCACCACTCGGTTATAGATGTTGTTGATGTAGTGACACAGTAACACTTAGTTGTTGTAGTATGAAGGTCCCAAGTAGTTCATATACCTTCTTCCTCCTCTTCCGGTGCTACCAAATTACTCATAAAAGTGAAGATTGATGATATCCAGTCAGATGTATCCTCCATGGCCCTGCTCATCATTTTCATGGGATCAGTGCCTAAGAGCATGTTTTGAATAGGCCATCTTAAAACACACGTTTCACTCGTTCATTCACATCATGTATAGACCTCTCAACAATGCTCAGCCAACCAGCTTAAAATTAATTTCAACTTGACAGCTTTTACTAAGGCACTACATGGCCAAATGTATGAAGACACCTGAAAGGCCAACACAGTCTCATGGCAATTTGTATGTATTTTACGAGGTGGCTTATTCGTATTAATTTGTACAACCACAAGTTTTTGTGCGATTTGCTTTCGGCCCTGTGATGTTGGGGTTAGAGATGGGGTTAAAGTGGGAATTGTCAAGCCCAGAATGGGTTATACTTGAGGCATGCCGAGTCAAACGATACCAAACGGTTTTTGGGTCGGCCATTTTGAATTTTCTCATTAAGTTCAGTATTTCACAAACGCAATGGCGTATCGCTACGAAACTTGGTATGGTTCATCAGCGACATGTTCTGAAAGCCCTTGTAAACTTTTCGCCGCCCCCTTGTGGTCAAGAGATTTGAGGCTATGGGCCCTATCTTGCACCCAGCGCAATTGACTTTGTCAGTGACGCATGTATCATTCGTATTTTGCACCGGCGCACAGCGGGTTTTTCCCTCCACAGACGCACGTCGGCAAACTAGGGAATGAACTTGCGCTTCCTGGGCGGTTCAGTGCAAAAAAGGAGGCATGTTGCGGCGCAAACCTTACCTGATGCTATTTTGCAGTTTCAAAAAACAATTGCGCCACTGACCAAAAAAACTAGTCTAAAGTCAGTGGCGTGTTGCGCATCGTTCATTATGCTATTTTAAGGGCGCATGCTTAAACATAATGTATAGCGTGCACAATGCGTACACACTTTGCTTATCTAATCTACACAGATGCAACAGTTATTTTTGCAAATCATAAATTGTTACAATAAAAAATATTAACACATGAGATAAGGGAATCATAGTGGTGAGCATTGTGGTGATAGTTTTTATTTATTGTGTGGCTGCGTTAAAAAATTCTCATGCAAATAACGATTAAAATATTTTCATAAGTTTGTTGTGTGGCTGTATTACGTTTATTTTATGTAAATAATAATTAAAATGTTTTCATAAGAAACTTTAATGTATGTGAACTTGATTTGTAAGTGTTCTTTGGGGTTGGACCTTGCTTGCGTTTCTTGGGTCCGATTTCAAAGCCCCCAAACCCTTTCAGCGGTGAGGGTGGACGCAGCGATGTCCTCTGCTGGCGTCAGGTTCTGTGTAGAGGCAGATCCACCTCCCGTTACACGGCGTGCCTGATTTATGCTGGCAAGCTTGGGATTCCCCCGTCTCCTGACATCATTGTAGCGCTTGGCGCAACGATGGGGATGCCAGCTGATGAGACAATTGTGTCTATTTCCTCTCACGCCTGTTTAACCGACGCTGATTTGGGCGGGTTTCTCCTATCCCCATACAAAACAACTTCTCTGTCTTTGACTGCTCTTACAAGAACGTGGGTCTCCTCGGCTGTAAACCGCTCCTGGCGTGCGCCTGGTAAATCCGTCATAATAATAGCAACCCGCCATGGAACTTGCGCCCTTGCATTTAAAGGGAATGTTGGATAGCGTTCTGATTGGTTTATTTGACGTTACGCCCAAACCACACCTATGAATAATGAACCTACTTCAGACCAACCCCTTATTGATTTGCTCCTGGCGCAAGAGTTATTTCTCCCGCCGGGAAAATAGCAACAGCGCCCAAGATCCGCCCACAAACTCACTTGCGCATTGCGCTTCGCACTTGCGTTTCAGATCGTTAAAATAGGGCCCTATATCTCCGAATAGCTTGAAAGTATTTACACCAAATTTGGTGGGTGTCATCACAAGCATGACCTGAGGCAAAATCCATTGTTGTGGCAAAAAGATTTGAAAAAATAGCTATTTTTGCCTTAATCTACTGAAAAATACTTCATTCTGTGCCCTTTTTGGCTTGACCCCAGTATCGCTGCTTGCAGCTGTTTTTTTTTTCAAAAATCGTACATTTTTGTATGTTTCACTTCATACGAATTAGTCAACTTGTAAAATACATACAAATACCCTTGAAATCAGGCTGGAAAGGCCACACAAATACCTGTATGTGCTTGTTAAAAATGTACTTTCAAAGTCATTTTTTATATCAGTACAGTAATTAATTTTTTTTGAAGTTCGTTAAATTGCATAAAGTATAAATACTTGTTTTCAGATATTTTGAGTTATTTTTACCCTGTTAGCAAGCTTTTTTCTTGTTTTAGGCATAAGAAAAGGTGATGGATTTGAGGATCAGTGATGGGGTTTGTTTAAAAGTTATCCTAACAATTTTTCCTGAAGATCATCAGTGAAGCTCAGGTTGGTCTACATTAGACTTTGTTTATTTTTAATGTACCTCACTTTGTGCACAGGGAAATTATCATGAAAAGCTCTTTTACTAAAAATTTGTAGTTTGTTGATTTATGCGGGTGTTAAAGGTACACTCCACTTTTTTTGAAAATATGCAAATTTTCCAGCTCCCCTAGAGTTAAACATTTGATTTTTACCATTTTGGAATCCATTCAGCTGATCTCCGTGTCTGGCAGTACCACTTTTAGCATAGCTTAGCATAATCCATTGAATCTGATTAGACCATTAGCATCGCGCCTAAAAAATAACCAATAACCAGTTTCGATATTTTCCAAAACTATAAAAATCTATGTTTAAGTCTAGGGGAGCTGGAAAATTTGCATATTTTCAAAAAAAGTGGAGTGTCCCTTTATTAATAACCAAATCTTTAATGAAAAGAAGGTGTCCACTTACATTTGACAGTGTAGTTTATGCTACACTTGTTTTTTGGGCAAACTTTGAATGTTTTGTAAACCATAAATGACATCTTCATTAATGCGAGAAACTGCAGCCGGGTTGGATTTGACACACAGTCCTTTGACAGCCAAAACTGAAATCTGACAAAAGATATAATGCCAAATCAGTGAAATGTGTTATTGTGTACATTTGTGTTTTCCTCCTCTACGCTGTCCATTAAAAAGGACACTCATCATATTTGGCAGTTCGTCCTGTGTGTCTGCCGTTAACAGCAGGTGAACAGTATGACCTGAGTCAAAGCCATTTCACCAGAAGCCATTATACAGAACTGACGTGACATCATGCACAGACTGCAAACTGCCAAGACCTCCATTACAGCCTCTAAGTACCCTGATGTTCACTACACCTCTAGAATAAATTAGTATTATTTTATAAGATATTCTGGGAAGATATAGCTGCTGTCATCTATAGTGTTTATAAAGCACGTGTTAATGGCAGCTTAAGATATATTACATAGGCAGTAATCAGTCAAAAGTCTATTTCAGTTGCATCTAAATTCTAAGTTAATTATAACCTGCATACAGACGGACAAAACAAGTCAGCATTTTAAGAGGACTCATCTAGCAAATACAGATAAACAGACAGATCAAATAGGAAGACATTCAGTCAAACAGACAGAAAATCTGATGGAAGGATGGAACAAACAAACAGATAGATAGACAGACAGACAGACAGACAGACAGATAAACACATATAGAGGATAGACAGACAGATAGAGGTTGATAGATACAGAAAGAAAGAAAGACATATAGAGGATAGACAGATAGAGGATGACAGACAGATAGATAGAGGATGATAGACAGACAGAAACATCAGACATATAACGAATGACAGATGGATAGATAGAGAATAACAGACAAATAGAGGATGATAGAGAGACAGAAACATCAGACAGAGAGCAGATGACAGATGGATAGATAGAGGATGACAGGCGAACAGACAGACTCAAACAAATCAGCTGTTTTAGGGGATAGATAAACAGACAGAAGGACAGATAGAGGATGATAGGCAGACAGAAAAGTCAGACAGATAGCAGATAGATGGATAGATAGAGGATGACAGACATACAGATAGAGGATAAAAGACAGACAGAAACATCAGACAGATAGTGAATGACAGATGGATAGATAGAGGATGACAGACATATAGACAGATAAAGGATGGCAGACAGACAGATAGAGGATGATAGACATACAGATAGCGAATAACAGATGCTAGATAGAGGATGACAGACATACAAACAGATAGAGGATGATAGACAGACAGAAAAGCGAATAACAGATGATAGATAGAGGATGACAGACAGACAGACAGATAAAGGATGACAGACAGACAGATAGAGGATGATAGAAAGACAGAAAAGTTAGACAGAGAGCGAAATAACAGATGATAGATAGAGGATGACAGACAGACAGACAGACAGACAGATAGACTCAAACAAATCAGCTGTTTTAGGGGATAGATAGAAAGACAGAAAGACAGATAGTGGATGATAGACAAACAGAAAAGTCAGACAGAAAGCGAATAACAGATGATAGATAAAGGATGACAGACATACAGACAGATAAAGGATGACAGACAGACAGATAGAGGATGATAAAAGACAGAAAAGTTAGACAGAGACCGAAATAACAGATGATAGATAGAGGATGAGAGACATACAGACAGATAAAGGATGACAGACAGAAAGAAAGAGGATGATAGACAGACAGAAAAGTCAGACAGCGAATAACAGATGATAGATAGATGATGACAGACATACAGACATATAAAGGATGACAGACATACAGACAGATAGAGGATGATATACAGACAGAAAAGGATGATAGAGAGACAGAAACATCAGACAGACAGCAGATGACAGATGGATAGATAGAGGATGACAGACATACAGACATATAAAGGATGACAGACAGACAGAAACATCAGTCAGATAGTGAATGACAGATGGATAGATAGATGATGACAGACATACAGATATATAAAGAATGACAGACATACAGACAGATAGAGGATGATATACAGACAGAAAAGGATGATAGAGAGACAGAAACATCAGACAGATAGCAGATGACAGATGGATAGATAGAGGATGACAGACATACAGACAGATAAAGGATGACAGACAGACAGAAACATCAGTCAGATAGTGAATGACAGATGGATAGATAGATGATGACAGACATACAGACAGATAAAGGATGACAGACAGAAAGAAAGAGGATGATAGACAGACAGAAAAGTCAGACAGCGAATAACAGATGATAGATAGAGGATGACAGACAGACAGACATACAGATAAAGGATGACAGACAGAAAGAAAGAGGATGATAGACAGACAGAAAAATCAGACAGTAGCAAACAACAAATGAATAGACAGAGGATGACAGACAGACAGATACAGGATGATAGACAAACAGATAGATAAAGGGGGCAGACAGACAGATAAAGGGGATGGCAGACTCAAACGAATCAGCTGTTTTAGGGGATAGATAGACAGACAGGCAGACAGACAGACAGTGGATGATAGACAGATACAGAAAAATCAGACAGATAGATAGAGGATGGCAGACAGATGGATAGACTCAAACAAATCAGCTGTTTTAGAGGATAGAGAGACAGACAGACAGACAGACAGAGGATAATAGACGGAGATATAGAAAAATCAGACAGATAGCTAGAGGGTGGCAGACGGACGGGGTGCGTTTCCCGAAAGCAATGGTCGCACAAGTTCTGTCGTTACCAATAGAGTTAAATGGAACAACGTCCATAATGATGCTTTTGGGAAATGCACCCCATATAGATAGAGGATGGCAGACAGATGGACAGACAAACAGACAGACTAAAGCAAATCAGCTGTATAGGAAATATATAGACAGCCAGACAATGCTTTTATAAATATTTTGGTCAGTATTATGATGGGGCTCTGATATAATACCACATGTTAAAAATATTGTAAAAATCCACACATGAAGTCTTTCATTGAAAAGATGAATGAGGATGCCATTTATGATTACAAAACAACCATTTAATACACATTAGTTAATAAGTAAAACATATTTCTTGCTTAAAACAATAATAACCATAGTCAAATTTTTATTACCTTTAGAAAACCCCTATACTGTAAGCTTGTTGGCTACCAAAACCAGTAAATATTAAGATAAAACATAAGATGGCTTGCCTCCAAGGCCGCCTGACTCCTTATATGATTTCCTGAAACGATGTGGTTGTGGTCCTGTTAGGATGAGAGATACAGAGGCACAGGTGTAGGGTAACAGTACATACACACACAGATTGGGTCTTCCTCAGTGAGCATGCTCAAACTCCAGACAAGATTAGCAGATTCAATTAGCCACCAGTTCAAATAAAACACAATCACACAGTGTCACAATGAAAGTGTGAAGAGAAACATATTCATAAATTTCACAGTGATAACAAAAACATATTTTTGGTGGAATGAATGAAAAAACATCAGACATTGACATTGCTTGAAAAGAAATAAACCAGGTACAGGAGACAGGATTCATTTGCAGTGTGAATGCAGTAGGACACTATATCATATCTGTTCAGTTTTAAAAGATTTACTGATTGGAAGTTGGAAATTAAGACATTTTTTTCTTCTGTCTGCTTCCTGTTGCATCCGAATTCAAAGCACATAATGCCATTTTGACTTCTCTTTACACGGAGATGCTAATGCAGGACTGATGAATTCAGTGACATTTGTTTGATTAACTTTTTAACCCACTTTATTAAAATTCAGTATCGCCCTTCATGCTCCCATGCTCAAAATTGACCAAATTATACATTTTTGGTGCTTGAGAGTGACTTGTCCACCCATCAAAGGGAAATTACAAGTGAGATATATTTATTCTCCCAAACTGTATTTGCAAAAATATCCATGTTTGCCATCCAAACTCAGAGATTTTAGTAACACTATTGTAGTATTATACCGTAAAAACCTACAGTGTAATCTACAGTTCCATTTGTTAACATTAGTTAACTAGATTAAGTGATAGTGAACAATATTTATTATATTATTACATATTATTAATCACAGTACATTTTAATTTCAACATTTATTAACACATATTTAAAATCAAACATTGTATGTGTTAACATAAGTTAATGCACGATGACCAACTGTATTTGTATTAATATACACTGTGAAAATATGCTGTTTGTTAGTTCATGTTAACTAATCTGATTGATTGTGTTATAGTCATGAAAAATTTGAAAAATGTCTTTTTTGTGTCACTCGCACAAATTTCAATAAATAGTTTGTTGTGTCACTTGCACGAGTCAGACTTTCTTTTTTCGTTAAATTTAATGTATTGTTTTCTCGTTGTTTTTTTTTCTATTTTCTTACCATTTCTTACCGAAAAATCTACATATTTTTTTCACTTTTAAAACTATTCTCGCCTAGAGTTGGGGTTTGGGTTCGAATTACTTTCTGTTACATTTTTAGACATCCAAACCCCAACCCCCACGAGAATAGTTTTAAAAGTGAAAAAAATATATGTAGAAACCAATACATAAAAGTACATTCTAACCCAAACCCCAAATCTAACCTCAAGCGACAATGATTTAAAAATAGGAAAAAAAGAGAAAACAATACATAAAATTAAACGAAAAAGAAAGTCGTGCCACGGACACAAAAAACAATTTGTGCTAAGTGATATGAAAAAGACATTCGTGCTCAAGGCACAAAAAAGCTGAATTTTGTGCCATAGACACAAATAAATTAATACATTTAAAAAAAAAATTTTTTTTAATTAATTTTGTGACTATAACACAACTTGCCGTGAGATCATGTTGTAACTAATGCATTAACTAATGTTAATGAATAAGATTCTATTAAAAAGTGTTACCAAGATCTTAAAGCTGCAATCCATAAGTTAGAGTGTAAAATAAAAAAGTCTATAAATAATCAGTGTTCAAAACGATCTTTTTGTCTTACTTATATTCACAACAATAAGCTTAAAGGGATAATTCAGCCAAAAATGATATTAAACCCATGATTTACTCACCCCCAAGCTGTCCGAGTTGCATATGTCCATCGTTTTTCAGACAAACACATTTTCGGATATTTTAGAAAATGTTTTAGATCTTTCAGTTGATTACATGTAATGTTACGGGGTCCACGACCTTCAAGTCCAAAATAAGTGCGTCCATCCTTCACAAAATAAATCCAAACGGCTCCAGGATGATAAACAAAGGTCTTCTGAGGGTAATCCGTGTGGTGTTGTTGTAGAAATATCCATATTTAAAACTTTAGTAACGAAAATAAATACCTTCCGGTAGCGCCGCCATCTTAGACTCCTCTGTATTCAGGAGAGAGTATTAGCGTAGTGTACGCACTTTTCTTAGTGACGTTTGACAAATTCGGAGGGCGGGAGTACAGAGCAGCAGCAGAGTAGCCTCCGTAGGCTGCGTAAGCTCTCATCCTGAATGCGGACGCGACTAAGATGGCGGCGCTACCGGAAGGTAGTTATTTACGTTAATAAAGTTTTAAATATGGATATTTCTACAACAACACCGCATGGATTACCCTCAGAAGACCTTTGTTTATCATCCTGGAGCCGTTTGGATTTATTTTGTGAAGGATGGACGAACTTTTTTTGGACTTGAAGGTCGTGGACCCCGTAACATTACATTTAATCAACTGAAAGATCTAAAACATTTTCAAAAATATCCGAAAATGTGTTTGTATGAAAAACGATGGACATATGCAACTCGGACAGCTTGGGGGTGAGTAAATCATGGGTTTAATATCATTTTTGTCGAACTATCCCTTTAAAAAATAATGATTTATAAGTTAGTCGGGTCTGATTTCGCTGAAATGTCATTTGTTTTTAATACGCATAAATATAAGTACGTAAAGTAAACTGCAGGTTTATGTTTCAAACACTGTTAGACATTTCTGTAATTTTTACATTATTTACTGTATACCACCCAGTATAAAACTGTAAACTATTTATACAATAAATAACTGTAATTCGACATTTTCTGTGACATCATAAATCATATACAGTAATTTAAAGTATGATTCTGTATTTAATCTAACAGTGTTGCCAGTAGGCTACTGTAAAAATCCTTGAAAATGTCTAACAGTGAAAAAGAGGTGGCAATAGAGAGGCAAAAATTACAGATTGCAGCTTTAATATGAACTGATGCCTTTCGCATGAATTTAATAGCCTTAAATTTAGCTTTATCTCATTTGTTTTCCCCCCAGGCAAAGGTAGTAATCTCTGGACATTGAGAGTTGAATAGCCCTGTATGTTTTCAAAAACAGTGTTGATTTTAAGCTATCATTTCTGGTTATCTGTTGGCAGACTTGTCATCACAATTTTCTTTCATTGTAATTTTTGGTAGGGACTTTTCTTCTGTATATATTTTTCTTTCCTCATGTTTCACAGACCACCTGAAAGCAAATGGTAAAGACTCTGTAAATGCAAGGCTGTTTTAAGACGGGCCAAAGCACCGGCTTCCTCCCCATGAATCAGCATCGCACATAGCCTACGAGGCCATTTCTCCTGGTGCCAATCAATGCTTAGCTGTGCATTGAGAGGGAAATTAAAGTACAAATTCCTTCTTCTGAAAAGAACGCGAGAAATCTGCAACATAGAATACTGCATTAATATTCTGCAGGTAAAATATCATTGTTTTGCTCAATGCATTTAATGAAAAAATCAAATCATTCTGCATGGCAAAGAGGAACTGCCGTACAATACCACACAGTTAATGAATGAACTGAAGACACGCTACAGTGCTTTCAAAGCAAAGTTATCGATGTTAGCATTAAATTAATTGATTGAAGTGAATCGTTTGTGGCTGGTTGAAAGCATTATCGCCAGGTAGACGTAAACACACGGATGTTGAATTTCATAGGGTGGAAGGGAGCAATTGGCACAAAGCTTGTTTCTGTCATGCTGGCTCAAATGAAGAACTGTTTTAAGCAGATTTCATTCTTTCAAAACTATATACGATGCACGGTCGAAGTAGAAAAATCAATGTATGTTTGCTTCGAGAAATTTAGAGACGATTTGTTCAAGTTCTGATGATGAAATCTGTGCCACAAGCATTTTGAAGATGCTTGAAGCTTGTTGCTATAGATGTCTCTAAGCCCATACTGCAAATATAAAGCAGATGAATTTGCAGTGGGGTCCAAATGTCTAAGACCACAAGTTAAAATGCTTCCGTTTTGCATTTATTAGTTTCATTTATCATCTTTACAATGCACCCCTTTAGCCTTAATGGTAAGATGCATTTGAGCTTGCATGTACTTAACAAGATTGTTCAAAATCTAAAAATGTATGTTTTGTCCAATAAGTATTTGCTTATTTCATTAGTGACTTAGAATTAATATTTACATAATTTTATGTAATAGTCATAACTTATGTATTAGTTATTAATAAAAACACTTGTTTTTGGCCGTATACATTTGGACGCCATTCTTTTACACTTCATGTCAATGCATTGTTTAAACACTTGTGAAGCTTCTATTCATCTCTTTAGGTTAAATTAGTTTTAGGATTCAGCAATACTTGGAACTGCAAATTGTTATTTTTGCAAAGCAAATATGTTTTATTTTAAAAGGAAAATAATACATATATAAACAAGAATTTATACACAAAAAACAAAGTTCACACTGTGAAAAGTAAAAGTTGGATCAACTTAATAAAAAAAATAATAATTAAAAATTTACGTTTTTGCAACCTGTATTTTCTCACCTTAAGTAAAAAATTGTAAGTTAGAAATGTTAAAATATTTTAGGTGTTACCAATTGAAGTATTTTTTAAATTGATTTTTTAATTTAATTAAAAATGTTTCACATTTAATTTCCACTTAAGTTAGAAAATGTAAGTTGAAGAAAAAATTAGATTTTAGGTGTTACCAATTGAAGTAATTTATAATAGGTTTTTTAATTCAATTTAATTTTTTTCACCTTAAATTTTGACTTAAGTAAGAAAATATTAGTTGGAAAAACTTCAGATTTTAGGTGTTACCAATTGAAGTAATTTTAAATAGATTTTTTAATGCACTTACACTGCAAAAAAATTATTTTTAATAAAAAAATTCTTAGTTTTTTTGTCTTGTTTTCAGTAAAAATGTCTAAAAATTCTTAAATTAAGATGCTTTTTTGGCGAGTCTATTTTTTAGACCAGAAATATCAAATTTAAGTGATTTTGTGCATAAAACAAGCAAAAATCTGCCATTGGGGTAAGCAAAAAAATCTTGAAAATTTTTCTTAAACACTATATTCAAGAAAAATTCAAGAAAAATTAGCTTACCCCATTGGCAGATTGTTTTGAAATTTTGATATTTTTAAAATTTGATATTTTTGGTCTAAAAACGAGACTTATTTTTTGGGTCGTTTTGCTCATCACGAAAAAGCATCTTTATGTAAGAATTTTTAGATTTTTTACTGAAAACAAGACAAAAATACTACAATTTTTTTTTTGAAAATCATTTTTTGCAGTGTAAGTGAGAAAATATAAGTTGAAAAATCTTCACATTTTAGATGTTACCAATTGAAGTTATTTTTTAAGTTGATCCAACTTTTACATTTTACAGTGGCATATTCACGTGACACTACATCTTTGTCACAATGACTTCTGTACTGTATGATTTAAAGACTGTAAATTGATTTGATATTGTTTTATTAAATCTGAAGTAGGGATGCTAAACAATTAATCGCGATTAATCGTTGGCAGAATAAAAGTTTTTGTTTACATCATATATGTGTGTGAACTGTGTATAATAAATTTGTATAAATAAATGTACACACATGCATGCATATGTTTTAGAAATGTTTACATGTGTATATACATTTGCATATTTATGTATAATTTATATTATATATAAATATAAATACTTAATATATTAAAAAAATTCTTAAAATTATACATGAATGTGTTCATTTTTATATATATACATATTTATTATACACAGTTTACACACATATGTGATGTAAACAAAAACTTTTATTCTGCTAACGATTAATCGCGATTAATTGTATAGCATCCCTAATCTGAAGCAATTTCTTTATTACCACAACGCAATATGCAATCTGGTTCAAAGTGTATTTTCTGCCACAGTCTACTTTGTCACTGTGATGAAGTCAAAGACGTAGTGTCACATTGAATAAAATGCCTAAGAAAAAAAGTTTACAAAAAGTAAAGTTGTGTTCACGACAGACAGATGAGATAAATCGGTAAATTTACATGGGCAAACGGTAGTTTTGGATGAGTGACAGTTGCACTCGCTTCACATGCAACAACACACAAAAACACACAAATACACTCGGGCATTAGCACTGAAGTGCAGGCAAAGAGTCTTTACCAGGTGGCAAACAGGGGTCGTCACAGTATAATGTATGGGCTTTTTATTGGATGGCAACAGGATGACAGATGATGATGGTCAGGGTGGAAAAAGGAGGGGACATTTATTAGAAATAAGTAAATGTGACCCCTACAGTAAGTTGGGGAAGTGTGATTGTGTTGCAAACTATAATGAAATGAATATTGTCTCCTTTTTGAAAATAATACTTTCAAAAATGGGTTAATGTGTTTGTGTTCTAGAGCTTTAAATGGAATGATGTGTGAATGAGATGTGATGTGAGCATTTAAAGGGACAGTTCACCCAAAAATGTAAAAATTGGTTATCATTTACTGCTGTATTAAACTTGTTTTTCTACTGATGTATCAGACCTGTTTGACTTTCTTTCTTCTACACAAAAGGATGGCAAATTGTTGGTTTTCAAAAATGTTTTGTGTTTCAAGGATAATAGGAAAGTCATACAGGTTTGGAACAACATGCGGGAGAGTACCAGTAAATGTATTTTTGGGTGACTTAACCCTTAAATGACAGTGATAAAATCCATCTAAACAATGACAATTTTCATAAAAGTTAAAAAGGCACAAAATTGTCATTATGAAACTACTCAATCACAATGAATAACAAATAGCAACCCCATATCCAGCAATTTGGCACATCATTTTTCTAGCATCAACAATGGACAAGCCTAATGTATCATCAGGTGGTAACACAAAACGTGTCCAAAACGACATTTAGGCATTGCAGGATCACTTTAGCTATCCTTCCCCTTGATTATTATTGACTCCAAGTGAATGCCACTCTGGCTGATAGCAGCCGGCCAACAGGACACCCTATCTCTCCTTGTCAGTGTCAATGCTATCAGGAATCGGTCAATAAGCGCCCACCTGCCCTCCTTAAAAACCCACACGCATTTGCCCTCTGGCACTGCTGATAAACCTGCAGCAAGAAAACGAGCTCTGAGCTTTATCGTGTTCTGGAAACTCTAAATTATTTCCAAGTGTCCAATTACGCCCCGTCCGAGCCCGGTTTTACCTCAAGCTGAGAGTTCTGGTGGATGTTTTGTAATAAATCCCCCAGTACGCAATATAACACAATTATCGACTGCTGCACTCATCCAGCAATCCTAAAATAACTCTCCATAGATAGATTTAAACTCGTCTTGGGCGATGCAAACTACGTCTAGGACTCAAATGCAGTAGAAAGATGAGAGAGCTGGACCTACCTTCAAGACTGTTGGAGTCCAGCAGGTCAAACATGATGATGGCCACGGCCGACCAGGTGATGATGAGTGCCAGCACCAGTATCCAGGCCAAGGGAGAGCTGAACGTGCTGTAGAAGTCATCAGTCATGGTGCGCTTGGACGCACGTGCGGCCTGAGCGCTCACATCGTTCTTGCTCTCGAGTACGGTAGTCGTGGTGGTGGAAGACCGCACTGTAAAACAGGTAGAGCTTTAGATGCATATAAAGGTAAAAATATAGATAACAGAAGTGACTTTAAAATGAAGCCTTAAAATGACATAGCCAATATACACTCAACATTCATAAAAATTAAGGTGCTACACTGCAAAAAAATATTTTTAAGAAAAAAAATCTTAGTCCTTTTGTCTTGTTTTCAGTAAAAATATCTAAAAATTCTTAAATTAGGATGCTTTTTCTTGATGAGCAAAACTACTTTGTGCATAAAACAAGCAAAAAAATCTGCCAATCCGGGCGCCACGCTGCCTTTTTTTGGTCACTTAAAGGGGCGGTTTACATAGCGCGTCTTTTACGCATTCAAGTTCGTTAAGCTTTGTTTATACTCGACGCGTCCGCATGGGCGCGTTGGTGCACGTGCCAAAAATGATGTCAACGCGGAGTGGGCAGTCGTGTTCTTTGGGTGCACAAGACCCCATTTCGCATGGAGGTGTGCACGGCAATTTTTGTAACAACACGTGCGGCTTCGCATCCGAAAATGACCGAATCAAGGCGATTCCGTCCGAGCAAGCAAGCCTGTGACGTATCTCTTTGATCAATCCATGCAACATTATGCATATATTATTTATCTGACACTCAAAGTAAAGTATGGAAACTTTGCAGTTTTTTACATATGATTCAGAATTTTTGGCTTATATATGTATTGAATGAACCACTGGACGAGGAATAAGTTAAAATACAAACCTTAAGATGTCTGTACTGTTTGTTTAGTAAAAACGTTAATGAAATGATAATCTTTAATGTTTAAAGACATATTTAACTCTTTCACCGCCAGCGTTTTTAAAAAAAGTTGCCAGCCAGCGCCAGCGTTTTTCATGATTTTCACCAAAGTTTAATGCCTTCCAGAAAATGTTCTTCTTTAAATATATAAACATACAATATACCAAATGAAAGAACAGACCCTCTGCTTTCAAAAAAAAAAAAACGTTTCATCCTACCTTTAGTAGTTCTTTTGCAATCAGCTTTTGAATATGGGTAGGTTTTTGCAAAAACACCATATTTTGAGCAAAAAGCAGAGATAATTCAATTTTTATGACGGACTTTTCATAGAGATCCCATTCAGAGCGATCTTTAAAACAGACACGGACATGCAGCAGCTTGCCATAGGGCAATACTTCCGGTTTTAAAAAGTTGCGGAAGGGCGCCACCTGGTGGATAATAGCGGTATTGCGGAAAGACGGAAAATCTCGTCATTGGCGGGGAAGCGTTTTCTCTTAATTGACGGAAAATCTCGTCAATGGCGGGGAAAGAGTTAAGAGATTGTTGTTTTATTCATGTTCTCATATTTATATATCAAGCTCTGATGTTAGAAGCAGGGTTGTTCCAGTGGACGACTTCTTCTATTCTCTTCTTTGTGTTTGTTTTGGACTCAAATGCTCGCATTAACTATAAACGCCTTGTCCGTTTGTTGAGACGCGTGTGGTTAAGCGGAGGGACCAAAGCGCAAGTATAAACAAAGCTTTATTTCAAATGTAGGCGCGCGGTATGCGCGCTCATAATTGAAGCGACGCACTGCATCGAGTTAAAAAACATCTCAACTTTTCAGAATGCTGCAAGCGCACCGCCAGGTCATGTGACAAGAACCTACGCTCCTGGCGAATGGCCCCTATTAAAGAGCAGTGTGGCGCCGTTCTTGTCAATCAAATATTGAAGCGTGAGCGCTCTTTTGCTCTTAACTGTCATATTAGCAGAAACTTTTTACTAAAAAATTTTTCTTGAAAATAATTTATTTGCCGTGTACAGGCTGTGAGTCAGAAGCGGGTGAAATTATGATAATGTGCATCAAGCCCACATCGACTCATTACAGAAGTAAACTGTTGACTACAATCCTTGCGTTCATTGTAGTCCAAGAAAAAAAAGATTTTAGTTGGAGACGATAACTCATTTCATCGTAGACTTTGGGATTTGAAATTTTGCAGATTGTTAACATGTACTAACACACATTTATACACCAAAAGAAATGTAAAATCATGAAAAGGAAAATAGGGGCTCTTTAACAAAATGTTCTTTAGATTATAAAAATACTAATTGGTTCTTTTAGGAACCTAAAATGGTTCTTTAGTAGCCCCTTTATTTTTAATAGTGTCTGAGTATGGTTGCATGTTTATAATGGTGTGACAATGCAATCTATCTATAGTCACATGGTTTTTGTCTCATGACATGACATAGACAGCAGATGGATGTTTGCTTTTTGTTTTATCAATGCATTGCCTGGGTGAGAGATTACACTGAACTTGTCTTTTAGGTAGAGCACACATCTGCAATGGCAATGTTTCATCTTTAAAACATCTCCAAGGCCACATAAGAAACGCTCTCTGTCATCTGTTGGCTGGAGCTTTTTTAAAAGTCTCTTTTTTAAATTGATATAAATTCTTGCAGCAACTCGGCTTATGTACACCCCATGCAACCTTTATATACGCCGCTCTGTTTACGAATCCCTGTATTGATTTGTGCTGATATTGTTGGCTTTGACGTTGTAAATGATAGATTCTTCTCTAATGTTATTGTGTTTACAGTGTTGTTGGTTCGATTCCCATTAAACACAGATGGAGAAACAAAAATGTGTTGTTTAAATACAAATGCACGTCATTTTTGCCACACAACTAAATGTAAAGTGTCTGTCTAAGAATTTCATTTGTGTAAATCCATGCCTATGTGAACCAGTAGTTTTTGTTGTTAAAAAAAGTAGCTTTGCTCTGGATGTGATATGTCCGTTTGTTTGAGGAGCGGTGTTTGAACCAGACACACTAAAAGTGTCAACCAAGAGCACCTGTTGCGACTCTTTACATTGGTCCCTGTTGTCAAATTTTGGATTAGGGGGTCTATCCAAATGCTGACTCTGGAAACTCTGCACATACGTCATGTGCTTGGCTTCATCACAATTTAAGTCTGTCCTGTGTTACGGATGAGGGAAAATTTGCTGCATGATTCATCATGACTCCGCCTTTCCGGACTGACTGGAAGCTTCGCTATCTGATCACATGGATAAATAAGATGGCAGAGAATGTACACAAAAGCCTCAGTAAATATCTTTCCATGACAACATGGCGTGTAAATATACAAGCTTGCCACTTCAACCCACTCCTTCAACCCTTTCTCATTGCTCATTTTAATGCACGACTCCGTCCTCAAGATCGCTGCGTAGATATCCATGGCAACTAATCTCAGGTTAGTAAGTGAGAGCTTTTCAGAGACTAGAGTCAGCAGAAAACACAGCAAACACTCCGCTATTCCCTCAAGTGTCACTTTAAATATCATTTATTCAGGCCACTCTGAGAGACATTTTACTCTTTAATCAGAATATCACATTTGGTTTTAAGACTCGGAGACATTAAGCCATTTCACGCAAGACTGAGACTCATTATTGCAGGCCCTTGATGTCAATAAATGGTCTGTTTGAAACTTTATCTCAAGTCACTGATACTGACTTTCAATATGGAAACTTTTTGAGCAGGTTTATTTTATTTGTCTGGAAACTTTGAGGATTTATGTGTTTGGGGAAAGTGTTTGAGCGTTGCATAAATCTATAAGTTATTGTAAACAGCATAAAAATTTTGCTTTTTTATTTATGAGTTGGTAGTGTAAGTCATCAAACCCAACCTTATGTAAGGGATAACGTATAGGCAGCCGATTGTTATCCCAGAAATAAGCCCCGACAGTGTGATCAGGACCCGATGCAAAGCATATATGACATCATTTTAAATATGATGTCATATATGTTAAGTTAAGGAATAATTGACAACGGGTCGTTGAATTATTAGAAAAATAATGCACACCACGGTTGTTTTTGATAGTCCGTTATTACAATTTAACTATGCGAAGTGATATGAAACTGTAATGCGGTCAAGAGAGCTGCCTGGAACTGCGTTCGTCATGCGTTTCCCTGAAAATAATTGCACACCTCAGAACCTTTATCAGCCAATCAGATTAAAGCATTCAACAGACTAATATAATAAACAGTGGCGGCTCGTGACTGCTCATCCGAGGGGCGCAAATTCAAAATATGTGTTCGGAGTGTCTTGTGTGTTGCTTGTGTTTTCAAAATATGTTTTCTGCACGTCGAGTGATCTTATGTGTGCATCACGTGTTTTGTCAAAATAAGTTCCTGCTGCACACGCCTCAAAGCCGTTTATGATAAAAGAGTCGCTCACGTTCACAAAATACACACAAGACACTCCCTTAACAGTAAACTTTGATTACGCATGAGATTATGCGAGTATCTGGCAAACGCGAGCGTCTCTTTTATCATAAACCCTTTAGACGCATCTGCAGCAGGCACTTATTTTGACAAGACACGTGATTCACATATGATCATTCGATGCGCAGAACACATATTTTGAAATTACGAACCACACACGTGACGGGCTACATACATGTTGTGACGAACTTCGCATAGAGCGCCCTCAAAAAAAAAAGTCAATGGACGCCACTGATAATAAAATACATTTAATATTCAATTTTTGTGTAATATTAAACTGTATGTGTCAAAATAATTTGCATCATCCGGGTTATCGTGGCTGCATCCGAAATCGCATACTGTGACAGTAGGTACTGAATTAAATTAATATGGGTAGTATGAATGAATTTGGACGTGCTACATCCACCATCTTGACACATCACGTGACATATGTCGTCATAACAACAAGTTAGTTGTTAACTGGAATGACGTTAAACTAGCACAAGGGACAGCTATTTAATATATGTATTTGCATTTGAATAGAGCTGCGTTTCTGCTTTTGCACATTTTTGAATAAAACAACGCCCCTCCTTCTTCTTCTTGTAAAAAGATAGTAAAGGGTCCTTTAAATGAACACTTCGGGATCTTGCCGGAAGTAGTAGGTCATCCGGGTACTTTTCGCCTACTATTTTTGGAATACTATGAATTCGGACAAACTTCTTGCTTCGCCTACTATATAGTATAGAAGTTGGCGGTTTCGGACTCAGCGCATGTGTTATTAGTTTTAAGTGGACGTTATCTTGGAATAGCATACCTTGGAATGTCGTGATTGGCCAATCAGAATCAAGCATTTTGAAGCACTGTGTAATAAATTACTGTGTAATATATCACTAAAATAAATGACAATTAAGGGCTCGTTATAGTTGTGCGTAGGTCCTATGGCGTAGGTTCCGCATCGGATTTAATTTATACTTTTGGATCATCGTCCGCGTCGACGTGCAAACGCACGCGCAGACCGCTGGTAGGCAGTATCCACGCGTGTAACCACAGTAGCAGGGCGACCGTCAAAGAAGAAGTTAACCCACAAACGAAGAAGAAACAGCAACTTGTTGTGTATGATTTGAGAAGACCAGCAATGATGGAAGTAAATAAACAGCGACTTTCGTTGCAGTTTAAGTTAAAACATTCCTCAACTTGGCTCATCTTTGTTTTCACTGTCGCAAACGGAAATACCTATGACGCAGACGGGAGGGGTTTTGGTGGACCAATTACATCGCTTGCGGTCCGCGTAGATCTGACGCGCTGTTAAAAATTTAATGGCACGCACAGGCTACTGATATCCTACGGCGTAGAACTTACGCACAACTATAAATCGGGCTTTAGGATTTTTTTGTCTTTATTTTGCGGTCCTTTCAAAATATCTATCCATGCATTGCTCCAAAAAACAAAGATGTAGGATGGATGAATTCAAAGATGTGTGGATATCTATCTTATAGACAGATGTACAAACAATATTCACTTCCTGGAAGTGTACTTTTTTAAAAAGCTACCGTCCCTTTTGTACCTTTATGTACCTTTATCTACCTTTTTTCTGAGAGTGTAGGTTTAAATATTTTTTGGAATGATTGAGGCAAAGCCAAAATGCAGTCTCACCTACTTGTTATTTTTTAATGTTTTTATGAGAATACATTGAAGAAAGACATGCATTGTGGATTGCAGATGATTTATCCAAAGTGACTTACAGTGTATATAGTTTTTATCACTATGTGTGGATCAAACCCATGACCTTTTGAACTGCTCTACCAACTGAGCTACAGGAAAACCAGGGAAACAAATTCCAATATGCGTTAAATGTGCGTACATGTATGTGTTGTCTTTATCAAACTATACTTAAGTTGCTAACTCATTTAAACCCTTAAAATGCTGTACTAACATTACAGGCCTGCTTTAAAGCAGTCCAGATACCCATAAAGGCATATGATATGATGTATTTTTAGCAGCTTTCAAGCAGGAAATTCCTTTACAAAGCAGATGGCTGCTGTTTTAAAACCACCATGGTTATATTAGTAATTGCACAGTATACACAGTAACATTTATTTGACGTATTGTTAAACACAGTTAGTCACTAGAGAGTAAAGTACAGTACCTTCCATGTCTCATACACTAATAGGCGTAAAGCACAAGTTCAAGAGTCAATTCCCCGGTCCGGAATAGTTTTCCGATGGAAAGCACCACGCTGTGTCGCTGTGCTTTTCCCGTTAGTTCCGATAAACAGGCGCTTGTGTCAGGGCTCCCCACAAAGAAGCCAAAAATATGGCACCTGTTGCTTAAAGTGGGCTGTTGAGAAACCGTACGCCTCCTAACAGCCGAAAATTATTGTATACAACTCCGAGCGTGGCCTAGGGGAAAATTGCAAGGCTAGCGCGAAGAGCAAATGAAGCCCTAAGTTGTCCTTATGTTTGTTAGCAGCCCATGATGTGTGTGGGTCAGGAGACATTGGGTAGAGGGGAGGCTGGGTTTCAAGGTAACCTTATCTGTGACTGGACTGTGTGGTTTATTCTTAGCGTCCCCAGCAGCAATGGCATTTTGTTTTGCCTTTTTAGGCCAGGGGTGTTGCCCCGAATAGAAGCTGCGCTGCTGACGTGCGAGCGTGTGCCAGGCAGCACACACAAACACACTTCGGAAGTGTGAATTTTAATCCTTTTAGACACCATCCTCTGCCTATTTACATGCAATGAAATATTGCACGTTGTACTTTGAAAGCATGCGGTGTAGAGATCTCTGATTTAATGGAAATTCCTTTGAGATATACATTGTGGTATGCATGAAAGAAATGAAGATTGCGTGTAAAACTAAGCCGTTTACCGTGGCTTGTTGAAAATTCATGCAATCAAGTAAAACCTTTTTTCATAAACCGTGTGAAATTAAACATTTAAAATGTTGACCTTTAAAGAGAAAATTGGATTTTTATTCTTTTAGCTTCTTCTCTTTCGTGGAGACGAGAAGCCTGAGATATTAGCTGCTGTGTTTTTTGGAGAATATAAGTCTGTTTTAGCTCAATTGGTAGAGCATTGCATTAGCAGCGCAGAGGTTTTGGGTTCGATCTCCTAGGAACACACATAGCAGCCGGACATGTTAAAGAAAGAGTTTTTGTCTCAGCTATGAACTATAATTTTCTACTACAAACCAAGAAAATGTGTCTTATCGCATCTGATTGTCGAGAAAGTGTTAAAGGAGACATTTCACAAGACTTTTTTAAGATGTGAAATAAATCTTTTGTGTCCCCAGAGTATATACGTGAAGTTTTAGCTCAAAATACCATATAGATATTTTATTTTAGCATGTTAAATTTGCCACTTTGTAGATGTAAGCAAAAATGTGTTGTTTTTGGGTGTGTCCTTTACAATGCAAATGAGTTGATTTTGCACTACATGGCAGTGTCGTGGTTGGAAAGTGCAGATTAAGGGGCAGTATAATCCCCTTCTGACATCACAGGGGGAGCCTGTTCAATGACCACAGGGGGATATTTCAAAGGCCTATTTTTTCACATGCTTGCAGAGAATGGTTTACTAAAACTAAGTTACGGGGTTGATCTTATTTACATTTTCTAGGTAGATAAAAGCACTGGGGACCCCATTATAGCACTTAAACATGGTGAAAAAGTCAGATTTTCATGATATGTCCCTTTTAACAGCAGTATATAAACTGATAGCACTATGAACTTTTAATACAGGGTTTCCTAAACTGGGGTTTGCGAACCCATTGTGGTTCCATAGGAAATTACCATCCAGATCTCACAAGAATTCATTGATTTGGATGAATCTATATGGAGATAATCGTGGAAAATGTATATTTATCCTGAAAAAGCAATAATGAAACCCCACTCTTAACCCCATCGTCACAGGGGCAAAGGCAAATTGTACATAAAATGTACGAATGTGGGAGTACGAATATCCATCTCATAAAATATATACAAATATCCATGAGATAGCATTGGAATTGGGGTTTGTGAGTTGATAAAAACAAATAATTACAATAAATAAAATGTAAATAGGCAAAAAAATGTTACAATTATAAATTGCATTTGAAAATCTAAATAAAACACTACTTCCTTTATATTTATTTATTATATTTATATCAGGAAAAAAACTATTCCAAATTTTCCAGGAAGGTCCGGGTATCGAGTAATAACATCAATAACTTTACTGTAGCCTTTGTAAACTATTACATTATTGAAATATTTACTTAAAATATCAGGGAGTATAGTAAATAATAGGTCAAAGGGGTTCGGCTGACAAAATTTCTGTTTTTTGGTATTCAACTAACCTAGCTAGTTGTTTTTATTTAAGGCATTTAATTGTTTAGTATCTACCCTTTAAAAAGTAAAAAGTTGGATCAATTAAAAAAAATACTACATTTGGTAACACCTAAAAACACCTTTTTCAATTCAGTATTTTTCACTTAAAAAAAACATTAAAGTTTTAACATAATTCTTTAGGTATTACAAATTGAAAAATACAGACTGATCTTACGGAAAGTTGTGTTAAAGTCATGAAAATTTTGATTAATTTATTTGGGTACATGGCAGGAAATTCAGCTTTTTCGTGCCTTGAGCACGAATTTGTTTTTTAATTCATGTCACTCGCACAAATTTCTATAAATAGTTTTTCGTGTCTGTTGCACGACAATATTTTATGTATTGTTTTCTCATAGTTTTTTCCTATTTTCTTACCATTGTCGCTTGGGGTTGGGGGGAGAATCACTGTTACAGTGATACAGAATTCTGTTACATTTTTAGACATCCTAACCCCAACCCCAAGCCACAATGATTTAAAAATAGAAAAAAAGATAAAACAATACATAAAATGACACGAAAAAGAAATTCGTGCCAGGGACACGAAAAACTATTTACACAATAAAGACATCTGTGCTCAAGGCACAAAAGAATTTCGTGCCATAGACACAAATAAATTAATCAAATAACACGACTTTCCCTGAGATGATGTTGTAAAATACCAATATGCACAGAATATGCAATGGGCATCGGTTATGCTTATCTTGGTAGCTTCTTTGATGTTGTCTTGACTTAAACATTAATTTCAAGAAGCACACCCAAAAGACCTGAACCGAAAGGGATGTGCTCTGTTTTGCAGAATACAGAAATTTGTTGTGCAAAACCCCCATTGCTATTATTATAAGGAATTCAGACTTTCTTATTCTTGAAAGCATTTTATTAGACAGAACGTTGGACACAGATGAGTGCACTAATGTGTCTTTTGAAGCTGAAAGATATGTGTTAAAAGCCACAAATCTCCAATTGTCATGAAATCGGCTCTTAAAATGTAAAGTATAGAATTGGTGCTCCCACTAATACCCTTTTAAACATAAAGGTGCTTAAAAGGCTATGCCATAGAAGAACCTTTTTTGGTTCCACAAAAAACATTTAGTCAAAGGTTCTTTAAAGAACCATTTCCAATTCTTCACATACATACATGCATTCCTTTCTTTTTTTATAATCTAATAACAAAAAGTTTAAAATAAAGGTTCTTTAGATGTTAAAGGTGCTTTAAAGAACCCTTTAGACAGAAAAGGTTCTTCAATTGCATCATGAAGCACCTTTATTTTTAAGAGGGTGGATGGCAGTAATAAATTGATTCCCACATCCATATTGGTCAAACTAACAGAAAATCCCGTCTCAAACTTATATTAATAAGTAGGATTGATTTTGCACTTGTTTATTTTGTTTCATCAGAGACCCACAGGCATTAAAACGTTCTCGCATCTTTATTCCTCTGTATACAGTAACCTTGCATTTCTCACCCACACATCTGCATTGCTGTCGCTGGCAGTCAACCCTCTTGCAGGTCGAGGAAAAACACGCAGGTCTGATGAAATCGGGTGCAATGAGGAGGAAAAATGACTGGCATTGAGATGCGAATCACTGGGGTTTTTTTGTGTGTGTGTGTGTGCAAAGCCCACGCTGGGAGAAGGTTGACGCAGGCACATTTTGTCCTGGTTAGTTCGGTTCTGTGTCACCTCAGGGTTCAATCTGAGCTTGTTGGCTCTAAACAGCTATCACATAAAAGACTCGGCGATGACATCTGTGACCTCCTTATCTCACAATAGCAGAGTTTTATATCTGCTTGATTTACATCTAAATGCCGCCTCTCTGAATAGCTTCTCAAGTCTGCTTCAGGTTCCTTGAAATGAGACAAGACTTTGCCAAGGATCTGAATAGGATTCTATCTTGGCTGCAGAGGGAAAAAGATAGCGTTGTGTTTTTACAGATGGCTCACTCAGCTGTTACATCAGGCTAAATGTAAATACTAGATATAACTATGCTGTAAAGTGTATGAAATCCTAATGAAGAAGAATCTAGTAATGCTACTGTTAACTGTAAGTTAGCTGGCTAATGAGTCAGTAAATACATACAAATCTTTTAATCTAAAGGTGCCTGTTTAAATGTTTGAAATTACTTTTGTAGACAAAAAATATAGTTGTGCCAATCATTATAAAAAAACTGACTTAGACTAAATATCTACACTCGAAAAAAATAAAGAATTTTAAGGTAAGTGGTTGCAATCAAACAAAACAATTGAAAAAAATAAAATAAAATAGTTTAAATGTAGCTTAAATAAATTGATTGCAACCACTTACCTTAAAAAATTGAGTAAATTGAATGAATATTTTTTTCAGTGTAAAAAAAGCAGCCAATAAGAACCCAGAAAAGATGTCAACTCCTACAATATTGTTTAAAATGCATCTCAAAAAGGGACAAACCCAGCCACTGGGTAAAGTTAACCCTTGAAATGTTTATATTTAACTAAATAATGGGTTAAAACAACCCAGTATATGTTAAATTACTCCCTTTATTGGGTATATTATGTCTCTTATCGACCCAAAGCTGGGTGGAAATAAACCCAGCATTTTTAGAGTGCAGGATGAAACCTCAGCTTCTTGATAAATTCTGGAAAAGGTGAAAATAAAAATGTAAAATTATAAAGCAGAATTTTGAATTATTTTAATTAAAATGTTTTGATAAGAACAATAAAAACGGGGAAGAATAATAATAAGAAAACGAACATTAACAATAGGTGTCTATGCCACTTCGTGGCTTGACCCCTAATAATAATTGTATTAATATTATTATACTATATTAATAATATAATATTCTATTAATTTTATTAAAGAAAAATATTAATAACATCATTTGTGTTTTCCATTGTTTACTATTATTTTATAATGTGAAAAAAAGAATGTGTAGTATTTTCAAACATTTGATGGTACTGTATGTTTTTATTATTTTTATAATGTGAAAAAAATATTTTAAAAAAGAACGAGGAGTATTTCAAACTTTTGATGGTACTGTATGTTTTTATTGTTTTTATAATTTGAAAAAAATATATAAAAAAATAATGAGTAGTATTTCAAACTTTTGACGGTACTGTATGTTTTTACTTTAACTTAATTAAGCTATTTAAATTTTATTGTAAGCTACAGCAACTCATCACTAGTCAATACTAAGTTGAAATTTGTTTTTACAATGCATACGACCTAACCTTTGCTGTAAAATATTCAGTTTAGCACGAATCAGATTGCAGAAAATATTTCAACTTAAAATCATTGTTCAGAAACCTGTATTAACAATATAAATTGTACATAGTACTGCAGTGCTTACTACATTTCTTGAAAAGCTTTATGAAATGTATGCTTGTAAGTGTGTTACATCATCTCAGACTGGGATCTCTAAAAAAAAAAAAAATGTAAGCAACCAAAAATATACAAATATTAAAGCAAGAAAAAAAAAGAGCAGATAAGCTGATAATGATAAAAATCCACTTGAATTCTTTCCATCCTTGGATGATTTTACAGAACTAATTTTAAAAAGAAATGCATATCATGGTCTTCCAGAAAGAGAAAGCAGTAAACCGTCAAGTTGTGAAATAAAGGTGATGTATAATCGCATATATAAGCGCAAAACAATGCATGGCATTTTCCAAAGGTCTTACATTGAGCTCTTTTCATATAAGACAACATCACACACTTATCTGAACACCAGCATTATCAAATAGGCCTAAACGTTTCAATATCCAGCATTACTAACCTGCCATAACGCAGTGCCGGGCCACTTCATTGGAAGTAATCCTTCAGCACAGCCACCCAACCTGACAACTCCAACAAGAGCTCGTCTCTAAAAGATACAAGTCTCTGTTCCTCCTCGGATGGTGAGATGTGTAGCTTTTAGTGAGAGCAAGCAGACCCAGCAGTAAAGGATTGGCCAAAACTGCATTTTAAAGGGTAATTTAAAAGAACCGCTGATGAGGTCATTAATACTTAAAGACGCTCTGTCTGGAATGCAATAGCAAGCAGCACTAAATGAGCATAATGGGATGAGAGGTCAGGCCCTGATTCAGATGCTTTTGGAGAATGGGAATGTGGCAAAAAAAGCCACAAAAACAGGCCTAATGGGGTCTGCGAAGGGAGAGGTGTTATGGATGTTATGAGTGCATCAAACCCCTGTTATGCTATGCCAGACTCAATCATAATTTAGTCCTGTCAGCTATAACCGGCCATCTGGATGGCTCACCGTACTCAGCAATAACATAGCCATAAACAGGGTGGAAAATGTGGGAATAGATAAAACACACTAGACTTAAAAACTCACATTTAAAGGGATAGTGTACCCCAAAAATAAAAATGCTGCTTTTTATCTGAACAGGCTAACATAGCGGCCTGTCACACCAAATGTGTTTTAATCGCTTTAAAACTAGGCAGCTGTCCTGTCAATCAATTATTTTGCTGTTAACTGTCATATTAGCAGAAATTTCAAATAAAGTGCACTTGCTCTGAACTTAATCGAGAGCGAGGTGCAAAATCACGTAGGATACAGTGAATGAGTGCAGTTGTTCCAAGCAACTGTAAACTTCTGTCACCACAACAAAAAGCCAGCATCTTCCCTTGATTGTCGATTGGACAATGGAAAAAACATGAATGACAACAGGTGCTTATCTGCTCAGAGCGTTCCTGCAAAAACGCGTGGCATGTGAGGCGACCAAAACGTGAGGCGTTCGAATAATGGTGCGTTCACACCAGACGTGAATAAAGCGGTAAGCATGAGTGATTGCAAAGACGCGATAGACATCTTACTGCGCGAATAGTTAAAATAAGACAGCGCAAATGGCACGGCACAAAAGTAGCATTTTGTCAGTTTTACATGCATAATGCGTGATTTGCGCGAGACGCGCATGTTGAAAAATTTAGACTTTGGCGGATATTTGCGCCGCATTAACCAATCAGGAGCTTGCTCTAGTAGTGACGTGGTTATGACATAGTGAGCTGATGCTGAAATACGAAACAACAATGGAGGACAAAATCATTGTCGCTGTATTTGGACACCCAGAGCTGTACAACACATTTTCGTACTTTTATAGAAACAAAAATAAAAAGGATCCTGCTTGGATGAAAGTGAGTTAGAAGGTCGGCCAATCTGGTAACTTTTAAAAAACGCTTTTTACTCAATTTGAGCTATATATTGAGACTACAAGCTAGCTAAAGCTGGGAAATTTAGCGTATTCGCGTTTGAATTTCAACCGTAAATGGCACAAATTATTCACTTTATTCACGTCTGGTATGAACGCAAAGTAACACTCATTGCCCATAGAAAATGCATCTGAATTTCACACGCGAATGATGTGACTTTCAAATGTTAACTTAAAATGTTCAAGTGTCCACCTCTTTACTCAATTTGAGCTATATATATAGATATTGAGACTACTAGCTAGCTAAAGCCACCAAATTGAGCGTATTTGCGTCTGAATTTCAAGCGCAAATGATGCAAATTTCAAATGTTAACTCAAAATGTTCACGCATCCAACTACGTGCAAAAAGCGTGATTTATTCGCTTCATTCGCATCTGGTGTGAACGCACAGTAACACTCATTGCCCATAGAAAATGCAACTGAATTTCACACGCGAATGGTGCGACTTTCAAATGTTTACATAAAATGTTCAGGCGTCCAACTCTTTACTCAATTTAAGCTATATATATATATTTACATATTGAGACTACAAGCTAGCTAAAGCCGGCAAATTGAACATATTTGCATCTGAATTTGAAGCACAAATGATGCGAATTTCAAATGTTAACTCAAAATGTTCAAGCGTCCAACTACGTGCAAATAGCGTGATTTATTCGCTTCATTTGTGTCTGGTGTAAATGCACAGTAACACTCATTGCCCATAGAAAATGCGTCTGACTTTCACACGCGAATGACGCGACTTTCAAATGTTTCAAATGTTAACAAAAAATCTCCAAGCATCCAACTATGTGCGAGTAGCGTGATTTATTCGCTTCATTTGTGTCTGGCCAGTAATACTCATTGCCCATAGAAAACCATTTAAAAAATCCAGCCACTGCCAAAAATGCATTCTGTGTGATCCGGCCCTTAGAGGGTTTTGCATCTGAACTACTCAAATGTTATTTTTTAGTAACCTTCCTTTAATAGTGAGTTAAACAGATACACATGAGGATTCAACACATTTTTGGGTCTTTAGTCTGTTATTGGACAAATTTACTGAAGTTACTGGACACAATCTCATGGCACTTTGTATGTTATTTACTAGGTGACTTATTTGTATAAAGTTGTACGATCAAAATCATACGTTTTTGTTTAATTTGCTTTAACCTCTTTGAGTTTAGAGGCGGGGTTAGGGGTGTGGTCTCATTAATGTTTTTATTTCTAATAATCGTACATTTTTGTAAGATTCACTTCATAAGCCACCTCTTAAAATGCAAACAAATTCCGGTAAGATCAGTTTGGAAGTTTCAGCTATACGCTCCTTACGGTGCAGTAGTCTAGTTAATCAAGCTGTAATGAGAGTTTAATAGGGGAAAGTAACTATTTTTATCCTTTTCTCTGGGCTACAACCTAGTTATGCTTATCTCATACTGAGCGTCCATCCATAAAAGCCCGTCCTGAAAGCGAGCAGGATATTGATAGTTACTCAGCTGGGATTGCAACATTTAAAGCTCAAGGCTCGTGCTGGCTAAATTGCAAGTGTTCAATCATTGTAAGGTCCGCAATATTATTGGAAATGAAAAATAAAAAGATTTGGCCATGCAGCACTTTGGCGTTAAAGTAGCGCATATCCTAACAAAGCCCAAAACGTCAGATGCATTTGTGTACAATTAGAGTTGACATCTCTTAAAAGAGTGCTGAGATGGGCAAGCCGAAGCATAATTGATCCTCACCTACATGGGTTACAGTTGGGAATGCCGGAATCAAGCTACTGTGTGTTGCAGCGCAGATGCCGTGGCCCAGCTATCCATGCTTTTGTTCGGATACTACATCATCAATTAAAAGCTCTGCATTGCAGAAACACTCCTGGCATTCATTCATTTTCAAAGCACTTTGCTTAAAAGCATCACTAAGAGAGATACAAAGAAAGTTCAAACAATCTCTCTTAAGTTCACTGCCAACTTTCAAAGTTGTCTGGCAGCTATCAATAGCAGATGTTTAGGTCTAGAGATAGAAAACGGCACTGAACAAATACTGTTGTTAATGTGCACTTTAAAGCTGGCTATAGTTGTGTAAACGGCCGTATTTGGTCATGCTGCAAAACTCTGCAGTTATGTGTAATTTCTGGGCTGATGGGTCAGTTCTGTTTGTAAAGGACACATATAGCTGAGTGACTCACGCTGTGGTTGAAGCACACTGCATGTCTGGTAAAGGTGTTAAGTGTAATTTTCTATGTTATAGATCCCTTTTAAAACGTTGACCCCTTTTAAAAAGGTATCTTTGCTGTGTTGATGCATTTTGTAGTTTGGGGAGAAAAATCAAAGGGTGCCGGATCTCAAAATAGCCATTTGGTTTTAATAATGGACATGAACCATGATTTTCAGTTTGCTATTGATCTTATTGGATTATTGATCCTTATTAAATGAATGTAAAATGAGAAAAATGGTCAAAAATGGTCTCTAGCTTTAACTGGGGCAGTACCCTTTATAAAGGTCCCAATACCATTTAGGTACAGATACTGTATGTATAAATTTGGTAACAAAAAAGGCCCTTTGAGGTATACTAATATGCACTCTTTGGTACCAATATGTACTTAAGGGTACTAATATAACCTCTTTAGGTACAAAGGTGTACTTTTTGAAAGGGTATCGGCCACGTATCTATATAAATGACTGGATTGCGCATATAGCGCTTAACGTAATGCTGCGTTCAGACCAGCTGCGGTAGAGGCGTCATTTTCAATGTTAAGTCAATGTAAAGACGCATTGACGCGCATCTGGAGGTCTTGTGGCACGAATGAGGCGGAATCACGTCTACTGCGCCACGCTAAACGCCTCATTTGCGCCACGAGACCTCCAGAAAAACAAACGGTGTTGACCAATCAGCAGCTTTCTCTTGTAGTGATGTGATTACAGGAAGCAAGCAGAGTTTCAGAAGCCTATGGAAGGCCCTCCCATGACGCGAATTTCCGTGTGAATGTCTCGGTGACTAGAATTTCATGCACGATTAAAGCGAGTACACTTAAGGGGCCCTATTTTAACGATCTGAAATGCAAGTGCAAGCGCAAATCGCAAGTGACTTTGTGGGCGGATCTTGGGCGCTGTTGCTATTTTCCCGGCGGGAGAAATAACTCTTGCGCCAGGCGCAAATCAATAAGGGGTTGGTCTGAAGTAGGTTCATTATTCATAGGTGTGGTTTGGGCGTAACGTCAAATAAACCAATCAGAACGCTATCCAACATTCCCTTTAAACGCAAGTGCGCAAGTTCCATGGCGGGTTGCTATTATTATGACGGATTTACCAGGCGCACACCAGGAGCGGTTCACAGCCGAGGAGAACGATGCTCTTGTAAGAGCAGTCAAAGAAAGAGAAGTAGTTTTGTATGGGGATGGGAGAAACCCGCCAAAATCAGCGTCGGTTAAACAGGCGTGAGAGGAAATAGCCGCAATTGTCTCATCAGCTGGCATCCTATCACCACAATGCTCACCACAATGATTTCCCTTATCTCATGTGTTAATATTTTTTATTGTAACAATTTATGATTTGCAAAAATAACTGTTGCATCTGTGTAGATTAGATAAGCAAAGTGTGTGCGCGTTGTGTACGCTATACATTATGGTCAAGCATGCGCCCTTAAAATAGCATAATGAACAACGCGCAACACGCCACTGACTTTAGACTAGTTTTTTCTGGTCAGTGGCGCAATTGTTTTTTGAAACTGCAAAATAGCATCAGGGATGGTTTGCGCCGGAACACGCCTCCTTTTTTGCGCTGATCCGTCCAGGGTGCGCAAGTTCATTCCCTAGTTTGCCGACGTGCGTCTGTGGGGGGAAAACCCACTGTGCGCCGATGCAAAATACGAATGATACATGCGTCACTGACAAAGTCAATTGCGCTGGGTGCAAGATAGGGCCCAAAATGTTCAAGCGGCAAAGTAGACGCGTAGACGCGAATTTGACGCCTCAAACACGGCTGGTGTGAACCCACGGTAACAGCGTGAGATAAAGCCAGCGCAGAGTTCGAGCGGCCATCTTCCCAACCAGCAGAGGGCGTCATTGACTTATATTCAAAATCATGATCTAAATTATTCCGGTTTACAGTGTATCAGTCACACAAGATACATTTTTAGGATATGTGTACGTAAATGAATTGTTACTTCAGGTTTTATTTGCAATGTTTATGTTTTTATCAGGTAGGACAAGGGATTTATATATATAAAAAAAAACGTTAAGGTAAGTGTGTCTGCTGATTCTGTTAATGACACGGGTATAAATAAAGTTTTTTGATATTAAGCTACACGGTCAGCGTTATTTCTCTTAATAAGTTTTAGTAACTTGTAAAGATAACATAATTACAAAACCAGCAAATTATTGCATGCACATACGGTACAAAGCATGATTATTTATTTAGATTTCAGAATGAGCATGTTTGTCATTAATACTAAATATGCTGTTGTCTGTCTGCTGATCTGATGCTGTAATGAAGATGAATATATAGTAATTTACTGTTTAAAAAACAAAATGTACAACATTCAGTAAATAACTATTTACATGCTCAGGACGTTTGCGTTGTAATAATGTACAGGGAGACTTCAGATCAGGGGCGTAGGCAGAAATTGTATTTTGGGCGGGCCGGAGCAAAAGTGAGTGGGCCTATAGTTTATCAGAATAAAATTACTTAAATAATAAATAAACCTTAGAGTGGAAAAAAACAATAGACAAACTGCAAAAACAGTGACATCTTTACTTTTCAATTTTTGGCGAAGTCAATAATAAAACACTGTCTAAACATGTTAAACCAACAGAGCTCAATAAAGGCTGGACAAACCAGGCTTATTCAGGCTAGTCAGCAGTGCAAAAACAGTTCACCTGAAATAAAGTAGGCTAAAAATAAATTGAAATGACGAAAACTCTCAGCAGAGCACGGTTTGAAATAAATAACAACACACTGCCTAAGTTAAACCATATACAGTGCAATCAGCCTGTTGGAAATTAAGCTTTTGTGCCAAAAATAGCAACTCATTTAAATTAAACAATGTAAGTTTAACCTATAAGGCTGGCATACATCTATACACAACACACCACTTAGTTAAATCACTTCACGAGCAAAAATAAGGAAATTAGTTAAACAGCATGCCTACCTTTGTTGTTTTAATTCTACAAAACAAGACGCAAACGCCTGGGTTTGATGTTGAAAACAGAAATGATCTCATTATAGTCCGAAGAGTCACAGAGTTCTTTTTCAAAAAACAAAAGGTTGTTGAGGCGGGTAGTAACTCATGGATGCAAATTGGGTTGTGAAGGTGGTTCATCAATTGCAGTTAGATCGGCGGGTAACCTGTGTCAGACTGACCGGGAGAGAGCACTGAAACTGCCGCCAGGGAGCAAGCGGCAGCCGGCGCCACCAGCGTCTGAAGAACTGGGCTGGTAATACTCGGTAGATGGAGGCAGTGGCGTATCTTCTTCGTCAAATCTTGCTTTTTTAAATAACACATTAAAGAAACTTTAGCCATTATTGTGGCAATGTTAATATTAGCTAAAAAAGCAGTTAGCAAAGTTAGCTGGCAGACTGCCAGAGCCCGCCGGCCGCCGCCTCCCACAGAGTCTATCTATCAGAACTCCTAGCAACCAAGCAACCAATTACGTTTCGGAAGCTTCCTACAACTTGCTTCAACAATTCCATTTTATTTAGAAAGCAAATTAAACACACACCAGTCAATAATAAATCCGGTTTATGTTAATATATTTTATTAAATACATTTGAATAATAAAAATAAACTAAAAATGTAATTTGGTTAAACTTGCCTGGGCGGGCCAGGGAGTTATGTGGGCGGGCCAGTGCCGCCCTGGCCCATTACTGGCTACGCCCCTGCTTCAGATATAAAAACAAAGACTAGTAAAGTGATGTTTTATCATTAAAATCTGATAACGTTCATAGATTTAATAGAATGTTTGGGTATACCAATATGGGGGCGCGGTGGCTTCACAATTGTGACACAATGCGCAATCCAGTCATTTACTGTATATAGATCAGTTTTATCGCCCCAATGATAGCTAGGGAACTTTTTCTTTTTAAACTTTTTTTTTCTTACTGTATATTAAACTTGTAAGACACTAAGATATTGCTTTTATTTTATGCTTAGACTTTTTGACTGTGATGCATACTCTCTAAAATGCTGGGTTATTTTTGAACCCAGCATAAGTTCAAAAGGGACGAGCCCAGCCCGCAGGGTTGTAATTTGACCCATGCTGGGTTGTTTTAACCCATTGTTGGGTCTAACATAAACATTTTCTGTGTTTATTTTTAAACCCAGCTGCTGGGCTCGTCCATTTTTGATGCAATGTTGTGAAAATAACCCAGCATTTTTTAGAGTGTTTTGATGTTTCTCTTTTTTATACATTGTATGCATATTTGGACAATTGCCCAAATAACATTTCTTTAAAATAGGTGAATTTAGTGTTTGGATGGTCTATAAAATGTAGTTTTCTGAATATAAACAGCGGTTTAACCGAGTGCATTAAAGTTTAGTATTATTTATAAATGTATAACAGCCTAAATAATATAGGCACAGTATAATGCATACATTAGGAATGAACAATGCATGTTGAAATGTTACCCCTCGTCCACAAGGGGGCGCTGAAACACCTAGAGGGGCAAAAATGACATTGAACGCCTTTATTGAAGTGTATGTAATCAGCTCTCAGACTTACAGTACTCTTACTGACAGTTCACATGAAGCTGCTACAGCTACTATCTTTATACACGTACTATCTCCAATCGTACAATTTTGTCTGTGATGATAGACAGACAGACAGATCTACAGTACTTCTCAGCAAAACATGTTTTCAAGAATCAAATGCCTTTAAAAAAATAATGTCTTGGTGTTCACCTTTAAACAATGAAAACTCTGAGATGGGAGACGGATAGAATAAGAGCAGAAAAAGATCAAATAAAACATTCAGGAGACCACAAAGTCCATCCTCACTAAAGCAAGAAGGAGGAAAGTGCATCTGCCTGGTGTCCAATTTAAAGTGATAGAAGTCAAAAGCTCAGCAGTAGCTCATGAATTTTTCAAAGATCGATATCTCCTCGTCCAGCTGCTACAGATGCGCTGCTTTCTCCTTAATTTCGTAGTCTTAAATGGTTCGCCCCAGGTTACTCAATCTAGATTTAGATTTGTGCAGGATATCAAACACAAGCAGCATGATGCTTTCAGGCACATAATTAAAATTCTGTGAAACGATTGGAATGAATAAAATTCACATCGTAGATCGAAATCAAAGACGGCTTCGTCTCAAAGAGACACGAGGATTTCAGTTAAGAGAACAAAGAGGACTAAAAGATTTCAAACAGGTACAGTACTACATGGCAAGATGATAAACTCGGCACGAAGCACAGACGATAGTAAATATGTGGGCTGTGTGCAAAGCACTGTGGGTAAGTTTCATTAGGATTTTGTGTGCTTTTGGTCATGAGCTGCAGGTCAATGGCTTATGTTTTCAGCAGATGTGTTTATGAGAGTTTGCTCGCATTGTGGAAACCTGGCAAATGCAAGGACCAGACATGATGGCTGGAAAACACAGATAAGTGAAGTAGCATGTAACGTTCACATAAACATAACACAGTTTCAGCAGTTCTGTCGGTTTCAAGGGGAAACGTAAAATTAATGCCAAATTAAACTGGACCATGAGATAGCAACGACAGGAAGAATGAGTTGGCAGTTTTGCCAGAAGTCATTACCTCCGGAAATGTAAATTCAGGGAAGTGCCACTCAAGTTTGCTAGGAAAATTAGGGAATGTCATAAACACTGATGGAGAGACTGATTGTCTGTTTTTTTGGGCGTGGGTTTATGTTTGTTGCATTTTGGGATTCCATTGCATTATGATATACTGTACAGTACAAGCTACACAAGTACACTGATGATGATTGGAGTATGTGAAGTACAAGATTATGTAGTATGGTAGTATTGATCAGTGGTTCTCATACTTTTTTGGCATACGGACCCCCAAGGGTGTCCTTTGTGCCACCCCCCCAAAGAAAATTTATGACATAAATCATTGTAAACCATAAAATTGACAAAACATATTAAAATATTCAATGTTATGCTGTTGGTTATTAAATTATATATATGGTTAGTTTATAAATTTATTTATTTTAAAATAGTCATAAAACTGGGACCCCCTGGCACAATGTAGGGGTCCCCAGTTTGAGAACCACTGGTATAGACAACACTTTAGAAAATCTTTACTTTTTTCTTGTTTTTTAAGTATGACTATTTAAATAACATTAAAACAATATATATTTACTTAAAAAGCGAAATGATTCAACATTTTTTGTCTTGTTTTTAGCGAAATCTAATAAATGTCTTTGATGATAGATAGATAGATAGATAGATAGATAGATAGATAGATAGATAGATAGATAGATACATAGATAGATAGATAGATAGATAGATAAAGTAGGCTATTATAGGCGCAAATGAATCCTAATTTGAATCGAATTAACATACATGTTTACATATATTTGCATTTTCGAGTGACCCCCCCCTCCCCATCACAACATTGTCATTATTTCCGTATCGTGTCGCTCTCACGCCCACTGAGAGAGGGAGTAGAGAGCTAATCCTGCGCATTGAGGGATGTCCAGCTCCTCATCTGCTCTCTCCACAGCATCAGCACCAGACGCCGCGTGAGAAACAAACCCAGTCGCATCCCCGCCGAGCGCAAGGCTGCGTGCGGCTCATTCAATCTGGAGCGTCAGATGGTCGGGTTGGCCGGAGCGCGAGATGCTCTGCCTCTTTGTCCCACTCTACACCCGGACCGTGCAAGTTAACCCTGGAAGGGGCCATTAATAGTTTAGGGACCCTTGAACGAGCGATGCACAGAGCCCGAGAAGACACATTTCAGCTTCACTGACGGGCCATTTACCGAACGAGCGACTGGATTATTGGATGATTTTAGCGTTCCGGTGGATTTTGTAGACGAACGCGCATTGAAAGCGAATTATTAAATGTGTTAATTCGGATTCTTGCGAGGGAGGAGCGAGCGCAAACAACACTGGATTGCTTTGTTTGTCATACACGGACCCGTGGAAGATCAAATCGAAATGTCTTTCGTTGCCGGATTTGGAGATATCGTATAATAACGCATCCCGTTATTTCTCGAGCCCCTCCGCGCGCTGCTTTCTTCCTTCTCTGTAACTTAGGGAAGTGTTTTCCCGTCTTGCTTTCATCTGCTTGACTTTGTATCGTACGTTCACGTTACTTTTCTAACAAATACGTGCATGCACTCGGATAGTTTTCTTCGTATTTTCTTCGCGTTCGGTGCGCTTTTACGCGAAGGGCGTGTTTGAATCGGTTTTGGAGTGAAGAAAGACCCTTGTAAACGCTCGTTCACTTATTGCCCGGGTATCTGGGCATCGTTTGTGTGGAGTTACAGCGACCCACGTGGAAACACGGACTCTACGGAGGACAAGATGAGCTGTTGCAGTGGTAGATGTACGCTGGCCTTTATATGTGGCATGCAGCTGGTAAGTGATATGCCATTTCAACTTAAGTAATTTAAAGTATGTCATTTACTGGAAAGCTGCTTTGATACAATGCAATATTGTGAAAAGAACTAGAAATACATTTTAATTGAACTAAATATTATATGGGCAATAGCTCTTGCCCAAGATTATAACGACTCGCTTTAGGATGGACAGATTGGATACTTGCAGCAAGCCTCGCCCTTTGGGGTCACCCTTTGCTGAACCTTCAAAACACACCCTGAGCCTCATCTATAGGAATTTACATTTGTGGGATTAGTTTGGGTTGAGACGAGTTTACCAATACAGGTCAAAAAAAGACAATGAGCACACAGAATTTCTCGAACCTAAGGTTGCACCCAACACGTGTTCAGCACAGTGGAAATAATGAAGGTTTATATGTGGAAACGCTCTGTTATATTTCACCAGATGGATGATGGTGTTCATGAAGATAAGGGCTTGTGTTATTAGCTTGGAGCCACTATCATTTATGCTTATCCTACCTCTGCCGTGAGGTCTGACAGCCAATTAGGGATTTTAATTTAAAGAAGCTAAACCAAGTCTCATTAATCTATTTAAGCATAAGTTGGAAAAGTGTTGCTGTAGCTCACGGTACAACGCAGAAGTCATGGGTTCGATCTCCATACTGGCATAAAGTTGTGGCACAAAACCTTCAATGCACTGTAAGTCGCTTTGGATAAAAGCGTCTGCCAAATACGTAATGGTTTTTATCATCTGGAGCTTGTGAAATGAAACCGTTTATTTACACAGAATACTTTTAAACAGGCTTGATTTGCTTTAATCTTCAGTCTGGTGTTTGTTCACAAACACTGCATGTGATAAAGTTCACAGATCGGATGGGGTAACTGTACACTTCGCTATATCTGTGACACCTTTTGAGTACTTCCTTTGCCATTGTCTCACCATGCCAACCAGCTGGCACTGTGAATCAGGCGTGCCTGATAGATCACATGACAACTGGCAAGCACAGCTACACTAATCCAAATGGACGTTTGTGGGTTAATGCATCACGCAGATCATTAACCCAAAGAGTCAAGCGGAGTGGATGAGGTCACCACCTGGTGACTATTAATCACACATTCCTAACTAGGAACTTTTCTTTGAGCAGCGTGATGATGTCATAAGCAAGTCATTTGAGTGATGATGTCATACTGCAAGTTTGTGATGTAGTGTTGACGGACACTAAGCAGAGAGCATTGATGACTCACTTGCCTCGGAATTCTGGTTGATCTTGATTTACACTAAGTGGTCTGTGCTGGATTTGATGGGAAAAAGTGTAATGGAAGTTAACTTTTAAGCTTTGGTGTGCTGATTTGAGATCAGTGAGCTCAGTCTCTCTCTCTTTCTCTCTTTTCCTCTGTGTTTCTCTGACCTTTTCCAATCCCTCATGTTTACAGCTATTCTCAAGGGTAGTGCATTCTGCACACAACTCGGATGTTCTCGGTTGGATGCTTTTAGGGTTAGGAAATGTAGGACTCGTTCACACATTTTCTGTAACAGGTTACTCTATTCGCAGTGCCTGTGTGTAGAGCAGAGCTGTACTGCAAGTAGATTTTTGGGGTAAAAATGCATTAACCACTTTGATATCTTTGTATGGAGCCACAGATCAGCCGAAATAGTGTCAGTGTCAAACCTTAAAGCCTTTTATTCTGTATACTCTATTCTGTATTATACATATTTCTCCAGGGCTCTTAAAGTCCCTGTAAAGTCAGATATTTAATGTGTTCTGAGTTTATCAGACCATGCACAGAAAAATGTGTTATTAACCACCCAGCCAAATTTAAAAGGTTGGGAAAAAACGACAATTATATAAAATAAGTTATCAAAATCTTAGAAAAATAGGCAGCGTTCTCTGCTCTCAAGCGGTGGGGCGTGTCTCCTCTCTGCACTAAAACCACGCCCACTTGCAGGAAAAAAGCTGTCTCTTGTGCGAAGACACATTTGAGGTAAATAGTGCGTGTTTTCGCGCCAAACGCACTGCCCAATTTGCGTTATTCACAATATTTGCACTTCTAACGTCTCGTAATCGGTTCTCATTTATGTCCAAGATACTCAATAATAATCTTTTACATTTAAATCCTTTAAAGGGACTGTAAGTAGGATTTTAAGTGTTTTATTAATCAAAATCAATGTCTTTATTCATAAATATGTCCTAGTTGGTGTCAAAAAAGCTTAGAATTTCTTCTCTTTACTTACATTGAACGTGTAAGTCCAAGGAGGCTTCCATGTCGTTCCGCCGTATTGATAAACTATAATAGCAGAGAGGGACAAAAGCACTAGCCTACCAACGCGTTTCCACAATGCGTTTTCATTCAGAACACGTGAACCAGCTGCAACGGACAAGGAGATCAGTGATTACATAACAGCTACAGTAGTTGCAACACGCATTTGGAAAGGCGAGGCGCTACAGAGCACTGTTCGTTTGAATGCAAAATACAATTTCACCACTAGATGGGGGTAAATCCTACTTACTGTCCCTTTAATTTTTCACATTTAAACACGTTTGTGTGCTACTGCACATCCATATGTGTGATAAGCAAATGCGTGTTGAGGTCCCGTTTATAGGCACATATTACTAACGCGTTCATTAAATAAGAAAAACAATATTGTGCATTGACTTTAAACCAGGTTTAGTTGGTCAATTGCGTAGTCTATGTAACATGCCTCAAAATAGCGACGCGCCAACAATGCGCCTGAACACACCTTGGTTTCAGACCAGAACACCCATGAGCGCAAAACTTGGAGCAAATGCATTTGCTATTTAAAGGGACACTTCACCCATTTGCATTAAGCTTTGTATAGTTAGATCCCCAGTCATGTTTTTGAATGGGCATGCATCATTTTCTCAGTTGCCGCTGAGACAGGAGAAATACAAATTTCAGTGTTGCACTTCCTTCTTTCAATGATGTAAAAATCATCATTTTGCATCATTGAAGGAAGGAAGTCCAATATCTTTGTTGAGGGGGTGAGACTACAAACACCCCTTTTCTCGGTCAGATAGGCACCAAATTCTAAATGTATGTTACATTTCGACTACAAGTATGACACACTTTCAATAAAAATTTATGTTTCTACGGGTGAAATGCTCCTTAAAACAAGGTAGCACTAAACATGAAAATGATAATTGCGCCGAACTAGCAAAAACCACTTGCGTCGCACATTTTGCTGCATTGCGCCGGGTGTATGATAGGGCCCACAATGTGTTACGCAACAAACTACTTCCGAAATAAGTCCAGTCTTTTTAGTTTACTCTGTGGAGTTTTTTTTGTGACTATTTGAAGGTAATGTAGTAGGAGGGCATTGAATGAAATTGAATTACAGTTTCGGTTATGTAACAAAGAGACCATAAGGTAAAAAATAACGTGAATTGAACCACTGCAATCAATGTACGCATTACACATTACTAAAGCATCTTTATGAGTTCATTTGCCATCCCATTTTTGTCCAATGATGCAGGGCACAATTTCACATTATGACATTTGAGTCGAATATAAAAAGTTTCTTAGGCCCTTCTTCTATAAAAATGGCTGCATGAAATAGAATCAAATGAAGAAAAATGAATCTAGCTCGGCTGGCAAGTCAGTTTTAATGCCTGCATGCTATACTACATACTAAAATATCCAAAGTTGAAGCGTTATATAAAAGTCTTCTCTATTGCATTTGGATGATGCCAGTGGTCCCTCAGTTTGGCCCACATTTTCAAAATGTATGAATTGAAAGGAATATTGTGTTCTCGAAAGGATGTGTTCATAGAGATTGATCAAAGAAAGCACAGCTGGGGAAATTGTTTTCATCCATCATGGGTAATAAAGAATGTAACGGCAGCAAAGCCATAATCTCTTTGCCCTTAACCTTCTGAAGACCTCCCCACAGACATATGTGTATTGCATCCATATGTGTGCTTAAATCCACCCGTTTCAATTGACTGGGCTGCAGAAAACTACCAGGATTCATGTTTGTTTTTATGAGTCAGTTTGGGAAAAAGTTTTGTTTAGAAGTAAGCCGACTGAGGATAATGTTTGGTGCTAATGTTTGCTTGAATAACTTAGGTATTCTGTTTTGTTTTAGACAGTAGCATTAAGAAATCATTAAAATCTCTTTAGTCCTATAATCCATAGCAAAACTATTTCCCCAGACAATAATATACTAATAAAATGAACATGCATAGGCCTACTGTACATATATAATGTGGAACAAAATGGAATGTGTTCATATAAATCGACTTAAAATGTGTTTTAGATGACGCTGATTTGTCTTATTTATTGATTTATTTCTATTGCTTACCCTGTTATGTTATAAGAAGAACAATCTTTCTAAACTAATAATGCTTGTTTAGCCCAAAATAATTAAGATTGAGCTCATGTTACCCCGAGGTAAAAATCAATCATAAATTGGAGAATTTTTTTCGTTGATAGATTGAATCGTCAGTGAAGAATAACAAATGGGTGCTGTAGTTCTTGAAGTCACAAGCTGAGCTTACGTCTAAACTCAATTACATACCCCCTTAAATATCCCACACCTTTTCACTTTTTTTTAACAGGTATGGATGTCGGCTCTCAGTTCTCATTTTTATTCTTTGAACAAAGCAAAGACTAATGTTTAATTGTTGTTTTTCCTTGTTGAAATCGTTTGTATGCATGCTTGACTTTAATCACTCTAATAAATGAAGGTCATTTGACAAACTGAATTTTTCAGCTTAAAACGCTGTGATATGTTTATTTGATTGTGTGCGTCTATAAGCATGCAAAAAATTTTGCAAATCAAATGCTTGCTTTTTTACCTTGTAAATAAATGCAGAAAAAATTACAGACTCACGTTTTTGCCAAACAAAACAATGACATTGGAAGATGATTGTTCGAAATTGCTTTGCATTGCCTTACACGGTGACTTTCAATACAGATGGTTTAGGAAGGCATCTTGCCTAATGAATCAAAATATTTTCCATCTGTCCTCTTGAAGCGTTTATGCCATAAAAATACCACATACAAGTAAATATTATATTCCATGAATAAAAAAATATGCTAAATTAGTTGCTGATTGTACATGCTGGAGTGCTTCTTTTAAATAAACTGTTCATAAAATCAAAATCGAGTATTTTAGCTTGTAGTCCTGATGACTCTTCCTGCACAACAGATTTTTATCCAATCAAATGCTTTCTAAAAAACAAACACTCCCCCCCATACCACCTGCTGAAGAGTTGCAAGTCAGACTGTTATGGGCTGTGACCGTTCAGGGTCATTTAGAGCAGTGTTTCTTAATCCTGCTCCTCGAGGACCCCCTCCCAGAAAGTTATTTAAAACACCTTTACCAACTCATCCAGACTCATTACTCACACCTTCCAGAATGTCTCCCTAACAAGCTAATGAGTTAAATCAGGTGTGTTAATTAAGGAGACATCTAAAACCTTCTGGGAGGGGGTCCTCGAGGACCAGGATTGAGAAACACTGATTTAGACAGTGGGACTGTTCAGGTTACAAATTTGGAAAGCACTCTTGTTAATAGTTTTACAAATCCCACAATAAAGAATTGAGGAACTCAGATGCAAAAGCCACTAAATGCCACCTCTGTCAAAAATGAGAAGATATTAACCACATACTTGTAGCACGTATTACACATTTATTAAATACTTTCAATTCAAATCCCCTTAATCCCAGCTTCAGGTCATTCAAAATAGCAGTTTGTTGGCAGAATCTATTAAAGAGCACCTATTACATTGCTAAAAACAATTTATTTATTTATTTTCTACATACTGTACATGATTGATGCTCCATTAATCCCTGCATTCCTCAAACGCTCTGATTTTGTAGAAAGCTCATCGTTCTGAAAAGCGCTGGCATTATGATTGGCCGTTATACCTCTGATGTCAGCCAGAAATGTGACGCTCCTTACCATGTTTTGAAGATTAGCTCACAATGCAATGCTGACAGGAGTTAATATCATCTTTACTACCTTATCAATATGAGACGAATCTGATCTAGAAAATGCAAATGACCAAATGTATCGATCAGTAGATTGGTAAGGATTAGAGGTTGACCGATATGGCTTTTTCTCTGGCTGATGCCGATATTTAGAAATCAGTGCAGCTGATGGCCGATATGTTTGGCCGATTTTCTATATGTACATAATAATCGAAATGTTCTCATCATTAGCAGATATTTTAAATGTAAAAATGTCACTTTTTAAGTCAAAGTATTTAAAAAAATTATGACTGGTCTTTCTGAAGAGTTTTACAACCTCCTCTGCACCATGCATTTATCAGACACAGATATTACCTGACACTCTGCTGTCATCATCTATGATCAGTTTTTTACCATGGCTTTTATTGCTTTGTAGGATAAAATCCTTATTTGGTAGACCTGATAAATTATTTATTCATCATAAAGTTAACATAGTAAATGTCTATGTTCTTTAGTTGAGACTTTTATTTAGGGCAAATCTTTCTAAACACATTTACATTCTCATTTCTGAGGCGCTATAAGTGACTGATTGTGCTGACAGTGACGTCTTGTGAGTTTAGTGTTGGGACAGATCTGTTGTTTCAACCGTTCATTCAAACGAATCCGTTCAAAGGAGTCAGTTCATGAATCGGACGCGCTGTGTTCTAATCCAGGCTGAGCAGCGCAAAACTTTAAACAAAGTGTTACTGTAACAACACGTAAAACATTTCCTCAGTGGATATGATTTGGTCTTCCGACCTTTCGCCATCGAGTCAGTTTTGTTTTGAGTAATAAAAGCAGAGAGACAGTTTAAAGACAGAAAGCGTGTGCGCGCGGCCCTTTCTCTCTGTCACGCAAATAAAACTCATCATCACTCATTAATCACATGAAATGAGCCTAATCTTTGCACGGATAGTGCACCTCGAGACATAAGCCCGTCACGCTGTTGTACTGGCTGCTTAATTTGCGCGATCCCGTCATCGTTTACTTAAGCTGTTTGTGAACAAGGCACGGCTGCACACACACGGGATGTGAGCGATCTGCTTGCAGCAAAAGGCAGCGTCACGAGTTCTACAACAACGCTTAGGTGCCGGCAGATGCGCCTGCCTATTAATCGGCCTAATTTTGCAGCAAAATCGGCCAAAGCAGATTTTTTAAAATATGCCAAAAGTCGGCCAATTATTCGGCCGGCCGATAAATCGGTTGACCTGTAGTAAGGATTACTAAAACATTAAAACCATGTATTCATTTCAACATGATCTCACAAAGTTCTGTGGTATAGTCATGGAATATTTTGCTAATTTATCCGTTTCACTGTCACGGATCTCCGCATGTTTCCGTGTTTGTAAAACGGACTTTCTTTTCCGTGTCAGTTTCACGTATTGGTTACTCAGTTGTTTTTTTCTATTTTTAAAACATTTCCGCGTGGGTTTGGGGTAAGATATGGAGTTTGGGTTAGGATGTCATTTTAACTATTGGTTTATACTATTTTTTCCGGATTTTTAAACAGTTGTCGCCTGACGTCAGGGTTAGAGTTCACTGTAAAAAAATTCCGTAGAAATTGCAGCTGGGTTGCCGGTAATTTACCGTAGATTTAAATTTATGTTTTTAACTGGCAACATTTTGTTCAAAGTTAAATGAACATTAAACATTTACAAGTCTTTGTCTTTATAGAGTAAAACTAAAAAAACAGCATCAAGCAAAACATTCTGGGAAACAAAATCTGAAGCAAAAAACAGAAAAAGGTTGATGATGACTTCTGGTTCCCAGAATGCTTTGCATAGGGTTGTTATTGTATAGTTTTATTCTGTAAAGATAAAGACTTGTTAATATTTAAAATTGATTGAACTTTGAGCAAATTCTTGCCAGTAAATTACATAAATGTAAATCTACGGTAAATTACCGGCAACCCAGCTGCAATAACATTGAAATTTCTACGGAATTTTTTTACAGTGTTGGGTTTGGTATAGGATGTCATTTTAGGTAACAGAAAGTTGTTCAAACCCACGCGACAATGGTAAGAAAATAGGAAAAACAATTAAGTAACAAATATGTGAAACTGACACGGAAAAGAAAGTCCGTGGTACGGACATGGAAAAACGCTGAGATCCGTGACAATGACACACACGGATAAATGAGCAAAATATTCTGAGGCTATAATAAAGAAATTTGTAAAATCAGGTTGATTCATTTGTGATCGTAGAAATGACAAACAACAAGCGCTACCCTGCACTGCTCAAAACTCGTGTTTGAATCATGATTAAGTCAGTAGGACATTTTTTTGTCCATTTCCTAAAAAAAAATCCAGATAATTTACTCACCACCAAGTCATCCAAAATGTTGATGTCTTTCTTTGTTCAGTCGAGAAGAAATTATGTTTTTTGAGGAAAACATTCCAGGATTTTTCTCATTTTAATGGACTTTAATGGACCCCAACACTTAATAATTTTAATGCAGTTTAAAATTGCAGTTTCAAATGACTCTAAACGATCTCAAACGAGGCTTAAGGGTCTTATCTTGCGAAACAATTGTCATTTTTGTCCAAGAAAAAAAAAAATGCACTTTAAAACCACAACTTCTCGTCTTCCTCCTGTCGTGTGACATGCCAGCACGACCTCACGTAATACGTCATAACGTCAAGAGGTCATAACGTCACACTTGAACTTTCGACGTCATTACGCAATTACGTGAGGTCGCACTGGCACGTCACACAGCCGGAGGAAGACGAGAAGATTTTTCTTGCCAAAAATGACAATCATTTCGCTAGATAAGACCCTTATGCTTCGTATGAAATCTTTTAGAGTCCTTTGAAACTGCCATTTTAAACTGCATTAAAACTGTTAAGTCCATTAAAATGAGAAAAATCCTGGAATGTTTTCCTCAAAAAACATAATTTCTTCTCGACTGTATGTCAAAAGCGAGCAGAATTAGGATAATGCCCGTCGTGTCCACGTCAACAGGCTGAGGAAGTAAACTGTTGCCTACAATCCGTGTGTTTGTTGTAGTCCAAGAAAAGAGATTTACGTTGGAGACGATAACTTGTGTCATCTTTTACTTTGGGGTTTGTACCTTTTGCATATCGTTAACGTACTAATACACACTTACACACCTAATGAAATGTAAAACCGTGAATCGGATAATTGGTGCTCTTTAACGGTCTGATAAAAAACATGCTCATTTAAAAGAAAACGTGTCAGATGCACTTTTATGCAGAAAACCAGGCTCTCTGGGGAAATATCTCTTTGATATTTTGCAAGTGAATTAAATTGCTTTATTCACACCAACATCGAGATCTAAAAAGGCAAACGGATTGAATGGCTTTTCAAAACGTTACAAATCATTTCCAGCTTAACAAAAAACAAACACACATGCCACAAAGAGCAAATATGGCTTTGCTGCAGGACGTTTTCTCTCCTTCCGCTGGCATTAAATTAACCTTTCTTTTCCCGTTCCGCAGGCCTCTTCTGTAGTCCTGAGATTTTAGAACAGGAAAGGTTATAGTGATGATACATGTGCTGTTCTGCACATTATTTACAACATTCCCATTTGACTGAGGTGAGCTATAAATATTAGCGGGAATGTCTCTTATGTCTCCTAGCAACAATAGGTGCAAAAGCCTGAGTGCTGCCCGGGAGGGAATAAGAGAGAATTTAAAATCTTCACGCTTGCCCTATTGACCCATTAAAGCCCAGAGCAAAACAACAAACGGATGTGTGTTATACTGTTTGGCATGTTTTGTTTAGTGGAGCTATTTGATTTGCATTTATTTTTATTGACAAACACATTCCCACCAAGATTCACAAATCACATTAATGACTGTTACCACGACAGGCAGCTGTAGGATCAACAATAAGATCTCTTTCATGACTCAGGTGTTTCTATTAGATAGCATTGAGAATAAATGGAGAGCAAACGGAGACCTTTGTTTAAGTATTACTATTTCTCCAGTGAAATGCACTCTTAAATTAAAGATTTTTTCAAAGGTTCTTTGCAGTGATGCCGAAAAACCATTTTTGTTCCCCCAAAAATCTTTTAGTCAGCAGTTCATACCTTTTTATAGTCTGTAATAATTTATCCACTATAAAACACCTTTTCTGTTACAGGAAGGTTCTGGTCTGTGTTAAAGGTTCTTTAAGGACCCATACAGCCTTTTAAAGGACCTTTAAGGGAGCGTGCACAACAAGGCGTTTACACAGGCGGTCGGCGTATGTTTTTAATTGTTTCTAATGGAAGTGTCGCGCTTTCCAAAAATGTCAGCAGCTGGCGGGTTTTGTCCGTGCTGAGTGCCGGCACTCTTCATTTTTTTGCACTCAGCGTTGAACGCCGATACTTGAAAAATTTTCAGCTTTGGGTGAAACGCTCAGCTCGTCAATGTCACTTCTCACTCGAACTTCCAATCACAGTGGAGGAGGGGCGGGACATATATAATAACAACCAACCGGTGCATCATTCAATGACTTTTTAACAAAGCAGAAGTATCATGGAAACCAAGGCGATCAGCTGAAAAAAGTTGGCAAGTGCTTACTTTCGGTGTCTACCTGCCGTTTCAGCCGCATTTAAACACTTAGGTGTACCTCCCCTTAGGGGGTGTGCACACCAAAGATTTTAAACGCAGCTGAAAATGCCTGGAGGATACCGAATGCCAGCTGGTTTTTCAGCTGAGTGCCATCTTTCTTTAGTTGAGCGCTTTGGTTACTGTGATACTTCAGCTTTGTTTATCAGTCGTTGTACTTGAGTAAGAGTAAAAAAGTATTAGATGAAAAAACTACTCAAGTAGTTAGTTACTCGTTACTTCCGATCTAAAAGAGAAGTAGCGCAAAAGCACTAAATTTCAGACTACTTGGAGGGATTTCACAAACCTCTCCTTAAAAGTCTCATTGTTCTGCTTATATACAAGTAAAGCAGCCTATCTCAGTCCTGCAATGGGTACATTAAAATCACATAACGTGTCATTTGAGAAAAAAATCTTAAACACACACACAGATGTTTTCTGACGGTTAACTCTGTATTTATTTTCATGTTCACAACACAAACTTGTCAGCATTTGGTTGGATGTTGTGGTATTTGTCCTGCCCCTCCTCCACTGTGATTGGATGGCCGTGTGAGAACTGACATTGTCGACTTGAGGTTTACATCCAAAGTTCGATATTTTTCAACTTTCGGCCCTCAGCGCTGATAGTTGAAATCCGCAGAGAGACGGCTTTTGGCGCGGAAAAAACGCTAGCTGCTTGCTTTTTTAAAAATGTGCATGCTCGTTGCCGTGGTTACGCACCTGGCTCAAAGTTGACTTCCAGTCTGTGCTTGTTTATTGGTATGGCTAGCAACTAAACTGACCTCTGGAACAAATACCTTGTGAAAAATTAAAACGCTTTGGTTTCGAGGCGAAGGCGTGGGAGATGGCGAGCACAGATCAAAGCTGTGCGGATTTAGCAGGCAGCCAAGATTTCAAGAATTTGTAGCAAACATTCTATACATCCATTTTACACAGTAACGTTAGCTCAGTGTATTAATTAGGGGTGTCACGATTCTTCAAATCCTCGATTCGATTACATTTTCGATTCTAAGGCCACGATTCGATTCGATTCTCGATTTGTAAATTATTAAATTTTTTTTGAAAGACATAAATTATATGCCTTTATTATTATTATTATAGTTTCACATTAACATGCACATTGCGTGCTTTTCCTCGCATGGGGGTTTGTGGGCTTTACTTTACGCAAGAGAGCTTGTATGTAGAGAGAGGATTCCTTCTTGCACGCAGATGGACTTAATGCACGTGTCTTGGACTCCTCCTAGCATCTGAAATAAAACCGGTGCATCATAAGCGGCTGCGCTTCTCTCTGTCTCACGTGCACGCGCTCTCGCATCTGTCCAAAGTCTAAACATAAAGTAGTAATCCTTACGTATTTGTTCAGTTTTATGTGTTTTATGCAGGCTAACTACCTCTTTTGTTTAAAATATAACCCGCTGCATCTTGGCGGCTCTCTCACGCACGTGCAAAGAACTGGGCTCAGTCCGGAGGCAGATCACTATGTAGTAATCCTGTTTATGATATGCATTACAAGGAGTTGTAGCAATACATCCCTCGTATTTAAAATATAAATCGCGTTCCGCTGGATCTATGTTTTTAAAGGCACCTCTGAGAGGTTTATTTTCCCCGCTTGACAAGCCGACCGGACGTGACATGGGGGCGTGGCAGCATCGACGATCCCATTTTTTAATTCGAAGTTCGAGGTTGTGACTTAATTTCGATCGATTTCGATTTAAAATCGAAATCGTGACACCCCTAGTATTAATGCGTTTTAACTATGATTTGAAAAAAGGTAATTTACTGGTTATATATTTTACTTTATTTGTTAATATATTTGATTTCATTTTAAATAATTTAGAAGAACTCTTTGCGCTACGCTGCATTCAGACTAGCAGTGACTAGCAATAGCAGAGGGATCATTGATTTCAATGGGAGCTTGCCAACTTCCGGTGACACGAGCGACAGTGACCATTGGCGACTGGATAGGGGGTGTCCAGTGGTGCGACAAAGTTGAGAAATGTTTAACTTTACGCATTTATGAGCGATTTTTAGGAGCGACCAGAGGTGGCTAGAGTACCCAAAAATGTACTCAAGTAAAAGTAAAAGTATCAAATCTAATTATTTAATTGAGTAAGAGTAAAAAAGTATTAGATGAAAAAACTACTCAAGTAGTTAGTTACTCGTTACTTCCGATATGATAGAGAAGTAGCGCAAAAGCACTGAATTTCAGACTACTTGGAGGGTTTTCACAAATCTCTCCTTAAAAGTCTCATTGTTCTGCTTATATACAAGTAAAGCAGCCTTTCTCAGTCCTGCAATGGGACATTAACATCACATAACGTGTCATTTGAGAAAAAATCTCAATCACACACACAGAGATGTTTTCTGACCGTTAACTCTGTATTTATTTTCATGTTCACAACACAAACTTGTCAGCATCTGCCTTTAAACAAGCAAACAGTAAACAAAAAAGAATGTGTGTGTCTGTTTGTTATCATGTTTTTATATGAATAGGTTATTTTCATTGCCATTAAAGTGCAATTACTGATCATAAACAGGAGCTTAATAAAAATGATCGATTTAGAATTTCATATGGAACTTATCTGTTTGTGCAAATCAACTCTACATTTATTATAATATGAAATACATGTTTCTATAAAAACATACTTTATTCATTTATTTTTATTCATTCATTCTTTAGGAAGGATTAAATAAAATGCAATCCCGTTTTTATTTAAATGTATTTTCTACACATTAGTAAAGTGACCGGATTTGTGTATAAATGCAAGACGTCCTTACATTATGCTGTTTAGTTTGTTTAGTTGTAAGAAATGATATGGAAATGTGCAGATGAACGTGCTGTTTGTATGGTTTAACTTACAATAGGTTTTATCATCGTTTGCACAAGAGTGCAGTGCATATGGCAAAAAAAAAACTCGGACAGTGTGTGAAATGACCATTAATAGTGTTCAAATAGACATTACTGTGACACCACTTCAGGTTGGATCTTGAATTCCTGTACGCTGAGATGTCAGCTCGTTTAGTGAACAAAGCATGCATCGTATTATGAAACTATTCTTTTTGACCTCTAGGAGTGAAAACAGAGACCGAACTTGAAGCCACACATGATCTGCATCCGATATCTCGCACAACGCGCACGCGCCCTCATCTGCTTCTCCTATAATCATCTACGCGCGATCGCGTGCGGTCGCGCACTAAAGGGTGACGCAGCCTGTCTCATGAAACTTTCGAACACACCCTATAAACTTTTGTTAAAAAATATATTCATTAATTATTACCATTTTACAGTAGTGCAGTAACGCCGTCGAATGTAGCGAAATAAAAGTACAGTTTTTTCACTAGAAATGTACTTGAGTAAGAGTGAAAAGTACCCATCCTTAAATTTACTCTAAAAGTACTAGTTACCCAAAAAATGTACTCAAGTAACTGTAACGAAGTAAATGTAATTTGTTACTACCTCTGCGAGCGACTACCAATGAAAGCAGTGGACTTTAAGTCATCCGTCTCTCGTCAGTTACTGGAGCGGATGGTACTCATTTGTTTATGACAATCAGATTTAAAAAACGCCTCTTTTGAAAGAGACGAGTGAATGTACCTTTATTGATCTTTGCGGAGGTTTATCGGAAGTTACCTTTGGGCAACAAAAGCCGTTTATGTTGAAACCGTCCATATACATTCAAACATTTCTCATCAATTGGTTTTCTACACAACAAATGTCTTCACATTCATTCTAAATATACAATTTTATATGAATTACACTCTAAAATTACACTTACAGTACACATACAAAATTGTCTAATTTGTGTGTGTTTATTTCTGCGTAAATAGAAACATTTCTCTGTATATTTGGGGGAAATTCTTTTTCATTGGGCTCAAAAGTTGAATATTAGCCTTTTGACAAGCTTTAATGCCTGTTTTAATGTTGACTTTTCAGCATAGAAATGTTTAGAATACCATTACATTCAAACGTTGTAATCAGTTTTATTAATTAGATTGTTAAGATTGACAGCATACCAATTCTCTCGCCTGTCATCGCTCCTGATCTTGTTTTAACCATCAAATTATTCACCACCACAGTGGCCATCAGAGCGAAATGAAGTGTTCATAGCCAGCTATTAGCAAAAGTCACTTGATGGGTAAAGTTACCGTACTTTGTTCCTTGTAATAAAGACATCGTTTTTACCCTTTTGGCTGTATTTGAGCACACACACCGTTTGAACGTCCTGTCATATACGCTTTTGTCTGTAGTTTATGATCTAATAATAAGCACTTCCTAGTTTTATTGTCTGGAAATATGAATACCCGTAATGCTTTCGTATCACCTGTCTGATAAACCCTCTGTGTCATTGGCACAGGGGAGCATTTTTAACTCTGACTGCTGCTGTAGTCTAGAGAGGATGTGATCCTGTGGGAATACAGACAAAGGCACTTACGCGCTTCAGCAGAACGAAATGAGGAAGGGCAGTAGAAATAACTGTGAATAAAAGCTTTTCTCCTACAGCGTTGTCTGTATGGGAATTCAAGGGAAGAAAATAGTTGAAGTTTTCGATTCACAGCCATTGTGCTTACATTTACATTACACTCTTTCTGTATCTGCTGTCTGTATTGAATCAGGCTAAAAGGCTTTTAAGTATGCTCCTTTACACTAAAACTCTCTTGAAATGAATTTAAAGCCATGCAGTATGGTGACTCTGAAACATTTTCAAACCACTTTTCGGAGGATAAGTCAGCGAATTGAACGTTTGTAATGTTGTATATTTCAGTGGCGGCTGGTGACTTCTATTTTCGAGGGCGCTCGATGTGAAGTTCGTCACAAAATGTATGTAGCCCATCATGTGTGTGGTTCCTTTTTTCAAAATATGTGTTCTGCGCATTGAGAGATCTTGTGTGCATCACGTGTCTTGTCAAAATAAGTGCCAAACACTTATTTTAAATTAGCGCCCCTCGGATGAGCAGTCACGAGCCGCCACTGGTATATTTTACGTCATCTCTTGGCTGAGGGAACAAAATGTCCATAGTTACATGTGTATCATTCCTGATTTCACAAGAATTTGTATGTATTTAACAAGTTGGCTAATACATAATTCATACGAAGTACAAAAACATACGATTATCATAAAAAAAACAATGAGGAAACCCCTTCCCTAACCTTGCCTCTACCCCAACATCACAGGTGCAAAAGCAAATCATTCAGAAATGTGCAAATGTGGTCGTACGAATTCATGATATAGCGTTGGTCATTCCATAGTTTTATTAAAGGGGGGGTTTAATGGTATTTCAAGCATTCTGACTTATTAACACAGTTATAGAGTTGTTTCCTCATGCTAAACGTAGGCAAAGTGTCAAAAAAGCAGTTGGGCGTGTTAGAGAGTATTTCTTTGCCGAATGCACTTTGCCAGGGTTTGTACAAGTTTCTGAAAGTTTTTTTCGATTACAAGTCCAACTGCCGTTTCAGGGGTTTTCTATACGTATCTAGTGCTGCCGCGAATAGTCGACGTAGTCGACGTAATCGACGATGAAAATTTGTCGACGGCAATTTTTTTAGTCGAGGAGTCGCATATTTATTTTTTTCCGTCTCAAATGGCCCACTGTAATTCTGTCTCATGTCTCAAATGGCTCAATGTAATTCACCTCCACACCAGTCTGTGCGCTGTGCGCGCCCTGCTGGTTAATCTGCTACGCTATCATCTTTCTTCCCTCTCCCCTGCCTTCACTGCTTTAATTTTGAAAAATTGGCGGTGGCAGGTGAGTCTATGGAATTATGAGTCGGAAAGCTTCCGAAGTATGAAAGTATTTTAAGCCAAGTTGTGATAAAAGAGTGGTCTGTTACACCGTGCCAAACGTCGCTGGCTTATCACGGGAGCACAACGACAATGCACGAGCATCTCAAACGAAAACACTCGGGAGTTATTGACGATACACCCACAGAGAATAGGACAACGTAAGTAACTGTTATATGATTATTAATGAAATGGCGAGCTAGTCAGTACTGTTTTATTAACTCTTTTGAGAAGTACAATGACTCTGTCTTTGGATGTTAAAGGCTATGTTTGCTCGTGATTCCGCCACGGAATCAACACTGGACGCAACAAATAGATTTTTCATGATTCCCATTTACATTTTTATTTTACTATTTTAAACGGCTCAATTCATTGTTGCGCGTCTCTCTCTCTCTCTCTCTCTCTCTCTCTCTCTCTCTCTCTCTCTCACACTCACTCATGTTGCTTGCAGCGCCTCGACCGCGCGCGCCTCTCTCTTACGTGACAGTGAAAAGGTGGCAGTGTTTTTAATGTACTTTCTTTTTTGCGTAAACGTCAACATTCACAGATGTCTCTGACAAAGACGACTGATCGAGTTAACATGACTTGAAGAAAGATTAGCAGTAGTGTGAGTCTGTGTGCGAGCTTTCTCCCTCCCTATGATGCTGTATGCCGTGTTCTGTAGTCTATGTAACAACAACAGTGTATTCTCTTATATTTTTGAATTTGCACCGAATTGTCTGCGCTATATCACTCGCATTTAAAATCAAGAAATGGCTCAAAACACAACAACAATTATGAGAAGAGCAACAGCAGTAAAGCTACAATGTAAATGTATGGTGATTTTTGCATATCTCAATTAGGATTTTAGCAGCAGTTAAAGAAACAGCTGGTTGGATAAAAACGAGGTGATGGGTCATGTTAAGTCACTATTTTATAGGCTACAACAGAACAGATAATATGTAAAATAGCATTCAGTTGTGTTAAAATGCAATATAAGATCAAAGAGTAGAAGTGAAACATTTCATATTTCTGTTAAGCATCTACTTTGCACTGGAAGTTTTTATTATTATTTATATTGTTTACATTGTAATTCTTTATTTGGTAACATTTAAGTTATTCATATTGTTTATGACACCGGTGGGTTCAAAATAAAATGGACACAATGAAATAACAAACACTTGAGTTTTTTTATTAGTCGTTTAGAATAGTCGACTATTCGAAAAATTAGTCGAAAGATTAGTCGTTAGAAAATTAGTCGTTAGTGGCAGCACTATACGTATCACTTCTTTATATGGGCACTTCCCCCGGAAAACCCGGCCACTCGTCAATCAGCGGGAGACGCTAGAACTTGCAAACATCTTATCACGCGACACAGCTTTGTTTAATTTCAAAACTCAACAATGGCACGAAAGAAGTGTGTTTTTGGATGTAAGGAGAATAAAGCCAGCCTTATGAAAACAATGGATATAGTTTATTATCCGGGTAGCAGCAGAGTTTTGCGTGTGTGTTTGATGCGCTGGATTTTCCCAACCGGGTCATGAGTTGCAGGTAAGTAAGACTTTTGTCTTATGTTGGAAATATTGCGTGCATATTATATATATGACACAAACATGTAGTGAATCATAAGTTAAAACAGTGTTGTATAGTGTTGCATGACTCGTACTCGCTCCTCCTGCGGTATAACTCCTCCTTCTTAATTTTTTCGTACGTTATCGGAAAGATTCGGTAAAGCTAATCTTTCTTTTATAAATCTGATTAAACTAAAGACTCTTTGGAGATATAAAGGATGTAATTCTACTCTATAGGTGCTCCAAATTAACATCAGAAATGCAGAAACAGCGTGTGTTACGTGAGCTTTAAAGTTTCCGTAACACACGCTGTTTCTGCATATCTGATGTTAATCTTAAGTACCTATAGAGTAGTATTACATCTTTCATATCTTCGAAGAGTCTTTAGTTTTATCAGATTAATAAAAGACAGATCAGCTCTAGAGATTCTTTCCAATAACGTATGAAAAAATTCGGAAGGAGGAGTCACGAGCTGCGGGAGGAGCAAGTCACGAGCCATGCAACACTCTATACAACACTGATTAACTACATGTTTGAGCCATTTACATTATATGCACTTACGCGCCGATTTCCAACATAACACAGAAGTCTTACTTACCGCATGCAACTCATGACCCGGTTGGGACTTTTCAACTTAATCCAGCGTTAAACAAACACTCGTAAAACTTTTCTGCTACCCCGAATAAACAAATTATATTCATTGTTTCCATAATGCTTGCTTTCTTCTCCTTACATCCAAAAACACACTTCTCCTTTCATGCCATTGTTGAGTCTTGATATAAAACAAAGGTCTCACGTGAAGTGATACATGTGACTTCTAGCGTCTTTGGATAATACTATCCCGCTTATTGACATGTGGGCGTGCTTTTCCGGGGAAAGTGCCCATAAAAAGAAATTATACGTATGGCTTACCCCTGATATGTCAGCTGGATTCGTATTCAAAAAAACTTAACGAAATTTGTACGAACACTGGCGAAGTGCATTCGGCACAGAAATACTCGGTAACACCCAACTGCTTTTTTGACACTTTGCCTAGTTTAGCATGAGGAAACAACTCTTAAATTGTGTTAATAAGTCAGATTGCATGAAAAACCATTGAACCACCCTTTTAAGATTACTGTTATTCTAAGATGTGGGGAAAAGTCTATAAGTATAAAATTTTAAACAATAATATATTCAGTACCTTTACTTGCATGGTACCACCAAAGTAGAGTTTTGTAAGAGGTCAGTGAGATATATTAATTGTCTTGTTTACATGCATTCCTGTAATCCAAAAGTGTCCTTAGCACACACTGTTACAAGCAAAGCTTTTAGGATGAGTGCATTTTGATGCCGTGGAAGCATAAATATTTAACCAAGTTGAAATCTAGGTGTACTGTTTCTTTGTTTGCCCTGACATTCGTTGTATATGTGGACCTACTGCTATCCGGTTCTCTTTGTTGGCCGCATAGTCCTTCCGTTATCATGACTTCACTATGATTGCAGGTAACCATAGTTGTAGTATGACACCCAATGCACGAATAGTTGCAATGACAACAGCTGCTTTACAAGAAACAAACGCACTTTGATATCTTATAGTGCTGTTTAATATCTTTGTGCTGACTGGCTGCAAATGTTACAATAATTTATGATCGATACTTAGTGGCCTTTATTTTCCACAAAGTGTTTTATGGGTGCCTGGAACAGTGTTTTAGGAGGCTTTATGCTTCAGCGTGGCACTTAGCCTGATTACGGTTGCGCCTCTGCATATCGTAACATGATTTGAGTTTTCTTCTTCAACCGCGTTGGAATATGCCTGGTCAAGGACAGTTACACGTGCAACATCGCCACATGACTTGCGAGCACCGTTCCGACACGTGAGCAGTCATTTGTGGCGGGGCTCAGATGCAGAAACGCTATTTCAGATGAGGTGGACCTTTCCACATCTGTTCAGGTCAGCTAAGCATTTGTGGGTCTTCAAGGTTGAAATTCATATCTAGCATGATGTACAACCAATGTTTTTATTTTGAATAGTTCCTGACCAGCACCTGCTCCCCTTTAACTGACCTTTGCAGTGTTGAACACATTGTGAGCTTGGCACCCTTTACTCTTGCACATCTTGAAAATTGAAGTATATGTCCACTTTTGGTATCATTTTCTCGACCTTCTATAGGGAGTTTTAAGCTACTGGAGGAGAGGAGCAGATGTGTGGCAGCCACATACAGTAAGGTATGATGGAAATTGGTTATGGGGATTGAAATATTGTTAGGCATTGCACACAGTGACAGATCATATGCTAAATCTGCCTCAGGCCATCGCCAATGGCTTCATATTGCAGTGTGGCAATGTAATTACAGTCTTGGAGCACAGGTTGGAAGACTTTATGGAATATATTATCTATATTAGACACACTCTTTACAAGACAAATTAAAACGCGTCTCTGCTGATACTCTATCATTGGGCTTAGTTTGAAAAGTGGGACAGACAAATTGATTGTTATTGGTTTTCACCTGAAAAATGCAAGTTTTTCACATCTTTATTGACTGTAAGCAGCTACAGATAAATGGAGGAGGTGCTGGGTAGTGGGTGCCAATGTTGTGGTTGGATAGGAGGGATTCTGTAGGGGTGTGACGAGATCTCGCGAGATTAAATGTGTTTCGCGAGATTACATGTGTCTCGCGAGATTTCTTGTGCAGGTGCTGGCCGTTTCTCAAACAAAAGACTGCATCCTTCAGAGGTCGCATTTTTAAACTGCATTTACTTCATCATTGTCTTATTAGAGACTATTAACAATTATAAAGTTTACTAATTATTTAGTTAATCGCAACTTGTTGTAATATGCTCACGACTTGCGAATGTAATGCTCAGTTAATGATCTGAAATAAACCTTGATGACGTATGCCGCCTGCATATGCGACCTACGGAGGATGCAGCTTTCTGTTTGACCCTTTTACAGTGCATGCATTATATTTGTCCTTTACTGCGTTTGCTTTTTTGTTTAGGTTTCCAATAATGTTCGTTTGGGAGCTCGTGTGAAGTCTGAGACGCGTTGTGTTTGTCTGTTGATCAGTGTCAGATGTGTCTCAGCAGATTAAGCTCTCACTCAGAGTTACATGATTTAATGTCTGCATGTTCTTGCTCAAAAAATGACAGTGGCTGTATCATTTTTAGTGTAAAGAAATGGACATATATTAAATATTAATATGTATTTAAACGGGAAACAGCAAAATAATTGTTAGGGCCAGTCCTTGATTAGTTTAAACATTTAAAAATAATGTGATTTCAGTTTCTTATTAATTTATTTTATCATTGAAGGTTTCTTAAAAAGTGTAAAAATATCGTCTCGTCTCGTTCTCGTGGAACCCAATCTCGTGTTTCGTCTCGTCTCGTGGATTAAGTGTCTCGTCACACCCCTAGGATTCTGGTGTGCTGGAGTTTTTATTTAACTCGATTACTCTGTGACTTTAATACATCTCCATTTCATCTTAATGCTTCCTTGGAGAAACAGTGGAGATATAAATGAGATCTCGCCTGTAACACTTCTTTCTTATGTCAGTTACGAACATTCAAGTGTGGTCATCCTAGTTTGAAACCAATTAATGAGACACACTTTTGGGGTAAAATTTTTTATTAAAAAAGTTTATTTTTGGCGTTATCTATTTCTTTATAAACCTGAGCCAGATATACATGCTGAGATTCAATTCTTATACAGTAGACACTTCTTTAATTATTGTTTATCACCATCATGACTGCCACTGTGCTTGGCAGGAGGTGTGTTTGGATATTTAAATGCAACATCAACACCCCAGGCTACAGAGCCAGCCTATGTATTCAAGATACACTGTTTAGCGCTCATTTGCACCAATAAATAATCCAGGCAAGTCTAGACTCTCAGTAGGGTCACAACTGCTGATTATTACCTGGATGTGCTATGTACTGTATAGTTAGACGTACGCATGCAGAAATGTGTTTGCGTGTATGGGTTTTGTTTAGAATGAATTGCAAATGAATGGGTTTTTTTAATCAACACATTGAGATGGGTGTAATTTGCAGGTAATTACTGTACGTGAACTTCAAATGATTGCTCAATGAAGCTTTAATGTTATATGAACTACAAATGAATATACATGAAATCTGTGAGTCACTTAAAGTGCACCTATTTCAATGCTAAAAAAAAACAATGTTATTTAGTGTATTTGGTATTATGCAATGTGTTAACATGGTTTATGGTTAAAAATAGTGCTGCACAATTAATCGCATCGCAATCGCAATCGCGATGTCAGCCTGTGCGATTATATGACAGCAAAATGTTGCAATTATATTAAATAAATAAATGTGTGGACTTGTTAACACAAACCTTCTGATAACAGTTTGATGATTTTTCTTGCTGTTTAAAAAAAGAAAGAAAAACGAACAAAAAAGGCAATGCACGTGTGGCATGAACGTGTGTGGCGTGCGTTGTCACTTGTGTGTGCGCAGCGCAGAAATACCAAAGCGAAGATGGATGCAGAGGAGATTGACAGTGATCTGGTAGCTGAAAAAAAACCTATGTCTGTTGTATGGCGGTATTTTGGATTTAGGATTACTGACACTGAGCAGTTGCTACATCACGTGGCAATACAAAAACATTTCTAGTTTTACAAATACACATTTTAGCATTATCCCTAAACTGTGTGTGGATTTTCCTTAAAACCCATCAAGTTGACTCATGATACCATTTATTATAATCGCAATCGCACATCGCAATGTTAGCATCAATAACCGCAATGGGAAAAATTACCCAAATCGTGCAGCCCTAGTTAAAAACAAATTATTTTCCACATAATGTACATTTTTGTAGATTTTCCTGAAACGCACTGATTTTGTATTAAAATAACTGAAAATGTGTTTGTCTGAAAAATGATGGATATATGCATCTTGGACATCTTGGGGGCGAATAAATCATAGGTTTAATATAATTTTTGGCCCTGTAAAGTTGTAGCTGTTAACATTAGTTAATGCACAATGAACTAACTGAAAGATTGTATTGCCATTAACTTTAACATTAACTAAGATAAATAAATGCTGAAAAACTGTATTACTAATTTTTAGTTCATGTTAGCTAATGCAGTGCAACCTAAGTAACATATCCATTTTTTACCTCAGCCCAACTAAGTCACTGTATACATACACTCTAAAAAATGCTTTAAAGGGATAGTTCGGCCAAAAATGATATTAAACTCATGATTTACTCACCCTCAAGCTGTCTAAGTTATATGTCTATTTTTTTCAGACAAACACATTTTCAGGTATTCTAGAAAATGTCTTTGATCTTTCAGTTAATCAAATGTAAAGTTATGGGGTCCACTCCTTCAAGTCCAAATAATGTGCATCCATCCTTCACAAAATAAATCCAAATGGCTCCACGATGATAAACAAAGGCTTTTTGAGGGTAATTCGTGCCGTTTTGTTGTAGAAATATCTAAATTTAATTCCGGTAGACGTGTCTGCATTCAAGATGAGAGAGTACGCAGTTTACGGAGGGTTCTGTGCCGCTGCCCTGTGCCCCCGCCCTCCGAATTTATCATACGTCACTAACGCTAAAATTCTTTCCTGAATACGAGAAGACTAAGATGACTGCGTTACCGGAAGCTAGTTATTTTTCTTTATAAAGTTTTGTGGATATTTCTACAACAAAACGGCACGGATTACCCTAAGAAGGCCTTTGTTTATCATCGTGGAGCCGTTTGGATTTATTTTGTGAAGGATGGAAGGAGTGGACCCCGTAACTTTACATTTGATTTATTGAAAGATCTAAAACATTTTCTAAAATAACTAAAAATGTGTTTGTCTAAAAAACAATGGACATATGAATCTCAGACGGCTTGGGGGTGATTAAATCATTGGTTTAATATCATTTTTGGCCGAACAACCCATTAAGGGTTAAGGCTCTTCCCTTTTTCTAGACTGTATTATTAACAGTCATATAACACTAGTTGCCATGTTTCATTTTGAATTTGACCTTTTCTTTTATAGCCAAATGCATGTACCTGTATGCACTGAAAATGTTGCCTGTTGACCCATTTTTGTCTTCCACCGAGCTCCATCATTTGTTGGGTCATTTGGGGACATCTTTTCTCAATACCCAGAGCACAACATCTCAGAAACGCAAACAAACAACGTTCAGGGCCCGTGAGTCGGCCTGTCTGTGTGCTGGTGGCTCTGTTCTACTGTAAGTGTCTATAGTACCCAGTGGAAAAGCGATCGCTGTCTGCGACTCATAAATATAATTTCCTTGAAACCTGTGAGCAGTGTGCTGCAGCGTGGAGGTTCTGATTGCATTGGAGGTGACAGCCAGCATCAAACTGCCTGTTTCAGTGTAGTGACCTTGTGGGATTGGAGGCTGGGGGAAGTGGTCAGGAATGATGGATTTGGTGGTGCTTATGATGCTTGTCAGTTGCCCCCTGGGATACACTCTGCCCAGTGAGCATTTCAGAGGAAAAGTTTTTCATTTCATGGTACCAGCGGGCCCAAAAAACTTACAATACCTTGTTATTTTACGCCCAAAATTTGTTTTACACAGTTTACTGGGATTGTCATGTTTATTTCATGCACCTGTAAAAATGCTGGGTTATTCTCAACCCAGAGTTTGGTCAAAAAGGGACAAACTCACTAACCCAGTTGTTGGGTTAAATGTTTATATATAGCCCCAACAATGGGTTTAAATGACCCAGCACAGGTTAAATTACAACGCAACGGCTTGGGATGAACTCATGGTTGGGTTAAATATGGAATTTTTGTAGGTTAATTTAAACCAACGGTTAGGCTTTTCCCAACCATGGTTTAAAACAACCCAACATTTTTATAAATAACCCTATGTTAGGTTCTTGTTAACCAACTATGGGTTATAACAACCCAGCATTTAGGTTTGCCCATATTTGACCCAACTAAGTTTTTTGTGCATAAAAATCCCACATCAACACATTAGTTGTCTGTTGAACATCCACCATCTTGCTCTGCATAGTCTGTTATTTAAGGAAGACTATGATAGATAATAATCCAACAAACTAATGATAAAATTAAAATGATAATATGTTTTTTCTAGGACTGTCAAAAGATTAATTGGGATTAATTGCAGACAAAATAAAAGTTTATGTTTGCATAATATGTACGGAGCCCCTAAGGGGACATGGAGCAAAAATTAAATAACGTTTAGTTTCATGTGCTCACGTGAAACTTTCATGTGCTCACGTGAAACTTTCATGTGCTCACGTGAAACTTTCATGTGCTCACGTGAAACTTTCATGTGCTCACGTGAAACCTTCATGTGCAGAATTTTTTTTAAAGTTTAGTTTCGCGTGCTCACGTGAAGCTATTGCGCGAGCACGTGAAGCTATCGCGCGCTCACCTGAAACTATTGCGCGCGCACGTGAATGCGAAAGTTTAACGCGCACGCGCGATAGTTTCACGCGAGCACGCGCGATAGTTTCACGCGAGCACGCGATAGTTTCACACGAGCACGCGAAACTAAACTTAAAAAAAATTCTGCACATGAAAGTTTCAAGTGAGCACATGAAAGTTTCACGTGAGCACATGAAATTTTCACGTGACAACATGAAACTAAACTATAGATTTTTTTTACTCCAATGTCACCTTAGGGGCTCGGTATATATGTATGTGCACTGTGTGTAATTATTTTGTAATAAATACACACACATGCATGTATTTAAGAAACTTTTACATATTTATATTTTTATATTTATATTTATTTATTTCGATTTTGATATATTTTTTATTACATATAGATTAAAAAATATATACATACATAATGAAAAATTCTTAAATGTATGTATATGTGTATTTATATATACAAAATAATTACACACAGTTCACACACATATATGTGACAACAAACATTTATTTTGTATGCAATTAATTTGCAATTAATCTTCTGACAGTCCTAGTTTTTTTTGTGTTATTTACTCCCGCTGCTGTGAATATACTTCTCAAGGATCTCAATTAGAAGCTGAAGTTTATTTTTATGGTTGCTGATCAATGTACTACAATTTAGCCAAGGATTTTAGCATGGATTGTTTTGTTAGCTTGCCACAGTTTAATGTAGATTTTCAAGGGGGTGTTATTTAAGGATCAGGCAACCCAATCTGTTTCTGTTCTGGTAGGGTGTTTAATTTGGGGATGTTGTACCTGCTCGTGTACATACCTGAAATTCATCACCCAGGAAATCTCGTATTTGTGTCCTTTTTAAGCATTTTTTAGCCTTTTTCGGGAATTTTAAGGGGTTAAGGGTCAGAGAGAAGGTCTTTAAAATCTATTTAATGTTATTGTTAAAAAGAAAGATTTAAAAGCGTGACCCTTTACCATCATGGCTAATATTTGTCTGATAAAGCTGATATTTGGTTGCAAATATCCATTAGTAATTTTACTGCAAAGCTATCACTGAAAACAGCATAAACCTGTCCGATCACCGACAGACTGATGCACAACACACATACAGCACATACGCAACCCAGGCCCAAAAAAAGGAAAGCCAGAGAGGCGAATAATGGGCAGAAATTAATTAATGAGTGGCTGTTGAAGTTTGTGGGTTCAGTCACAGAGCAGTGATGCTGCGCGAGGTGCTGAGCTGGCTAATGAGATGTGGAGGCAGCCGGTATTAAAGAGCCGGGCTGTTTTAATGGGAAAGGTCATGCATGTCGCCTGCCATTATTGTACCGTGTGTCCTGCTGACGCCACAGCCAGTCTAGTTAAATAGAGATCTCAACTTACTAATAGCCTAGAAGTTCAGGAGCGATGTATTTAAACCTGTCCAAAACTTCGGTAGGTAGAATAAGGCTGTGATGGCCTAAATTAGCCGTGGAGACGGCAGGTACAAACTCTTGAGTAAATGACTACGCTTCTATTTTAGGAAAAGTGAAATTAAATGGAACTGTGAGGACATTTGTGACCCTGTCTGTGAAATTCAGTGCTAAAGTCATATAATGTTTGATTTTAATTGTTGATTTTAATCTTTGATGTGACCTTACTCAGTCAATATTAAAGATATTATAGTGTTCTTGACACTGTTGTAGGATGATTTTATCTAGAAAACAGTAAATCACTAAAAAGTCACGTATATCCAGAATGATTTTAGATGTTAAAGGGATAGTTGCATGAAAATAGGGATGGCGAAAACGAAAAATTTTCTTGACCGGCCACCGAGCCTCATTGGCCGGTTGAAACCGGTTAACTGATAGGCCTATTAGTTTAAAATATGCTATGCTATTTAAAATAAACAGCCATTTCGAGCCGCGCCTGCAATTTCGCAACTCGCATCTCTCTGCGCTCTGCCTCCGGCTCACACACACACAGACCTCACAATACTTTTTAAATCCCCTACAGCGCGAAACATGAGTCCCGCAAACGGCGCCGTGCTTAGTTTCGAAATAGTTTAGGTACTAGGTGATCGCGTTGAACTTGAAAATAAAGGCGTTTGTGAAGCTCATTTGAAAATTGCCGCGGCTCATTTAATAAAATGACAGCTCAGCAAGAGACTGCGCTTTAGTTTGGGGTAGTAATATTAAAGACATAGGATGATCATCATCACCTTTTCTGTTACCACTGAAATATAGATGTAATGTATTTCCAAATCTAAACCCATCTTATGCGGAATGTTGCCTATAGACTGCAACACGATAAAACCAATGGATTAAACGGGCACCTTCAGAATGTGTAAAAGCACCGGCCAAAGCAGGTCTCGCACTGTTTTTGTTCTAGAACAAATGCAGCAAAGATATTTAATGCTTGTATGAGGCATATAGGCCTACGCTGAGTTTTATTTATTTATGATGAGGTGCGTTCTAATTAACAATGCAATGCAAGTGAACGCGCAGTGCCGGCGCCTTCATGCACGGACCGGTAATTATATACTCTGCTATATTTGCTTTTTATTTAATAAATACATGCATTTGGTTGATTAAACATTTATTAAAATTAAGATACAATTTATACAAAACGAAATTCACTTCAAAGAAATGCTTTCTACAAAGCAAAACTTAATAAAGTGGTAAAAATCATGGCTGAGGATTTACAGAAACAAAACTTACTCTGCACTTTACTGCTAGCCTAAAATACATAAATGTTAATAATTTGGAACACAACCAGGAGAGACTTTAATTTTAATTATTGTATTACTGTATTTTATTTACTATTCGAATAAAGGAATTTATCAAAAAATAGCCTGTAGCATTTACTTTTCGCAAACCTTGTGAACATGCGAAACCAAAAGCAGTGACCTCGCGCCAAATGTTTTTTTATTGGTTTATAAAGTACAAACAGACCAGTTATGAAAAACTGAGTGTGAGGGATTTGTTCACTTCACACAAAAAGATCTTGGAAAGAAAGAGATGACTAACTGTAGTAGGGTTTAGTCCACTGTCTATAATAGCCTAATTTACAGATCCCTTTTTTTAACCGACAACCGACAACTTTGACCGGTTAACGTTGATACGGTCAACCATCGGTCAAACGGTCATCGGTTAACATCCCTACATGAAAATAATCAATACAAAAGTCAACTTTGTGCATGGCCACTTCTGTCACAGGTCATCAATGGCTGAAACAAAGGCTAGATGTCTCTGCTCTGTTCCACTTTGTAAGTCGATCAAACAATGCAAAAAAAGAAAAATCGAGAAATGAACCGAACCGTGACTTTAGAATCGAAAATGTAATCGAATCGAGGATTTGGAGAAATGTGACACCCCTACTGATAATCCCCTATTCTTACAGAGGATACAGCTGTCATCACTGAGCTGAACATTTGACATATCATTTTCTAAGGCTATAACAGTTTGTGTGTGTATGTGTGTGTGTGTAGAGAGAGAGAGAGAGAGAGAGAGAGAAATTAATTGGCTATTTATCTTACTTATGAGAAAATTATTTAATGGGGAAAAATAAATTGTAGCCTTTGTGGTAAGCAATAATAACTAACAGAGTGATGTTTTCAAAGCATCATTGTGTGTTTTTTGTGTTTGCACTGCAAAAAAATATTTGCTTGATAAACAAAATTGTGTTGAATAAGAAAAGTATACGCACTATTTTTTAGATAATATAATGAATCCTGAATTAAATTTAATTGTATTACCCCACCCCCAAGAAAACATAAAACATTTTGTCAGTGGGGTAAGGAAAATTTCACTGAATAGTGATATGCCAATATATTGCAGAGGCCGATATATCGGCCAATATTTGGCCTTTTTTATTATTATCGGCATCGGACGATAAATCTTTTCAGTCAGCCAGTAAATTTCTCTATTATACTTAAATTTGATGTTTGTAATAAAGTCATTGTTGCTCAGTGTAAAGCCAAAATCTGACAGACAGTAATTTTACCAATTATTATTCACTTTTTAACATGTCACACAGAACACCACACAAGTTTAACACACTTATTCAAACAGTACGGTGAGATGTCAGATCCACATTAATTATGTCTTGTAAATATGTTTTAAAGGGACACTCCACTTTTTTTTAAATATGCTCATTTTCCAGCATCCCTAGAGTTAAAAATTTGATTTTTAACATTTTGGAATCCATTCAGCTGATCTCCGGGTCTGGCGGTACCACTTTTAGCATAGCTTAGCACAATCCATTGAATTTGATTAGACCATTAGCATCGTGCTAAAAAATAACAAAAGGGTTTGGATATTAAAACTGCAGCAGATGTAGTGATATAACACATTGCCTGAAAATAGTCCCCTGCCATTGAAAGATATTAAGGGGACTATTTTCGGCAGCTGCGTAATATCATTGCACCGCCTGTAGCCATGTTACGGCAGCAAAGTCCTTGATTATTACGCCAGAATGAGAGTATAGTTCCTACCCATATCTGCCTAGAAAATTGCAACTTTAAATTTTCCGTCAGTCTTATTACACGATGTAACTACAGAAGAGTCAAGTTTTAAATAGGAAAAATATGCAAACTTTTTGGTTATTTTTTGCGCCATGCTAATGATCTAATCAGATTCAATGGATTATGCTAAGCTATGCTAAAAGTGCTAGCGCCAGACCTGGAGATCAGCTGAATGGATTCCAAAAAAGGTAAAAATCAAGTGTTTAACTCTAGGGGACCTGGAAAATGAGAATATTTTCAAAAAAGTGGAGTGTCCCTTTAAGTACTTATAAATGTAAAGCAGGGGTGGGGAACCCTGGTCCTGGAGGGCCACTGTCCTACAGAGTTTAGTTCCAACCCTAATTAAACACACCTGAAAAAAAATTAAAGTCTTCAGGATTACTTGGAAATGAAATTCAGGTGTGTTTGATTAGGGTTGGAACTAAACTTTGCAGGATAGTGGCCCTCCAGGAACCTGGGTTCCCCACTCCTGATGTAAAGCATAACAAATGTATTTTACTTTCACCAATTTTCTATTTGTGTCTTATTTACTGTAATAACATTTGTGTTATCAATCGGCCATACAGCTATCTTAATATTGTCATCGGCCATAAAAAAAAACATATCGTCGACCACTACTGAATATTCCTTCCTAAAACTCCGGTGCCCATATTAATTGAGGGGGTTTAAGTAATTTTGCTCTTCTAACACAGAGCTTTCTTTAAACCTCATAGTATTTTTTATGGATTTCCAAGATATTTTGGTTTGCCTAAATAAGAATAGTACCCTGCCATGTTTGTTTTCCCTGTTTTACATAATTACCAATTTTCTATTATTTGTGTGTCGTCTTTAAAGGCTAAAAATGTAAAATAATGCTCTGCAAGTCTGAGTCATCATCATTGACTGATGATTGTTACACATGTTTGCTGACCTTAACACAAGGCTTTCAAATGGATTTTACATACACACTGGTCTTTTAAGACAGACAAAATGTTGATCTTACAGGGTTTTCTTTTACATTAGAGTTTTCACTTATGGGAAATATGTTCTGACCCTTGAGGATTACACATGGACATGACTTAGCAGATAATGAGAATACGGCTAATGCACTTCTGACCTTATTGACATGAAGGACAGGGGCAGGTCAATATTTACTGTTAGTTCAATGTATTGAATTGCTTGACCTATGAAATAAGAGATTGTAGCTGTAGGCATTATCAATGTGTTGACTTTTAAAGCTAATAAATACTAAAACCCACATTTAGAGAGAAAGTGAACCGTACTTCATGAAAAAAAGTGTACTCACCTTTAAAAATAAGAGTTCCAGAAGCATTTTAAACCAAATCAAGCTAAACTTTTGAACAGTATGCATCTTTATATGTCATGGTTAAAATAAAGCAAGTTGTACTTTATCTGTATTCTCGCTGGACGAGGTCTCATTCGTCTTATGGCTTAACATTAGCGTTTCACTCTGTAATCTGTACACGTCTGTGCTAACCAGCCCAAAAAGAAGCTTTGTAGGCGATAGCACAACTCCACTCCTCTGTGACTTGTAATTAAGTGGTACATTTTTTGACACATTCATTACTCGACAGGCCACGGACGGCAGCGTTTGCTGTATTTTATAGGTCGTGACTGCTGTCACAGTGTCAGAAAATTGTCGATGTGGGAAATTATCGTGCATTTAGAGTACATGATTAAAAGACCACAAACACTTATGAAATGTTGGTCACATTTTGAACAGCGAGAGACTGCGAGAGCGTGTAACACTTGAAAATTGCCTCTGGATATTTTAGCAAAGAAAAACATTTCATGCATTTTTTTTTTTTTTTGAAAAAGGTTTTCATTCTTTCCCACAAATGAAAGTGCAGAAAACAGGTGTTTTTAAACATTAGGTAAAGCGACAGCGTAATGGAAACAATATATTCCTTGCTGTTTTGAAATGTAAGATTTAATGTGGTGCAGAGGTAGTGTTCACTTTAACAATGCAAAGCATCCAAAGTTCTCCTCTTTATTGAAACTAAAGTTAACTTTTGTGAACATTTACTTGACTATTATAGGAAAAATCATTATATAAAAGAAAAACACAACAATGCCCTTCTAATGCTCAAATATACTGACCCTACAAACATGAATGCACCACCTATCCGAAGCTGTTGCTGTTTGTTCTGTGGCATTCGGTGGCATAGCAAACATGTTGAACACAAAGGCCTTTAAAACTGAGATCAGCCCATCTTCACCTTATAGTGCCCCCAACACTTTCCAGACAGATCACACAGACCCAGCCGGGTAAACAAGATGCAGCATCAGTCTGGAACAAAAAGCCACTAAGGTGACAGGTTGCAAGATATTGGCTGACGGGACGAGTTAGAGGAAGTGATCTCGGAGAGAGAGAGAGGTTGTTATTGAGGAAGAAGAGAAAGCGGGCAGAGGGGTCACCAAAAAGAAGAGAAAAGTGTGTGCAAATGAGCAGCAGGGTAAAGTAGATGGAAACTGTTGACGATAGACATTGAAACAGGATTGGAGATTGAGACAATGAAAGAGGAAGAACCCGATCTTCGAGCGGTCTGGATTAACCCTGCACAGCATGCGTGTTGATAGCACTTAACTGCTTGAGGGTGGTTGGAAATAAGACAAACTGTTCCTTGCTGTCAAGCCTTCAGGTGTGATTGATCTGTTATCTCTCAGCACAATTTATCCCTCACTCGCTTTATTACTGCATGTGTGTGACAGACAAAGAGTGTGCGAGGAGGAACAAAGCCTGATAGACAACTAGTCTTAACTAGTTAAGCTGTGGCTGGTTGAATGAACTCTTAGGCTAGTCTTAAAAGTTAGTCATCAATTTTTTTCTTCAAGACTAATCATAACATACTGTTAAGCATGTTACATAAAATGGTGATTAGCCCTAAAGGGGTCATTACAGTTGTGCGTAGGTCCTACGGCATGGGTTATGCAACTGTCACCCAAGCAGTACTCTTTATAAAGGAACACTATACTAATACTGTGTTTGACCCCCTTTCGCCTTCAGAACTGCCTTAATTCTATGTGGCATTGATTCAACAAGGTGCTGAAAGCATTCTTTAGAAATTTTGGCCCATATTGATAGGATAGCATCTTGCAGTTGATGGAAATTTGTGGGATGCACATCCAGGGCACGAAGCTCCCGTTCCACCACATCCCAAAGATGCTCTATTGGGTTGAGATCTGGTGACTGTGGGGGCCATTTTAGTACAGTGAACTCATTGTCATGTTCAAGAAACCAATTTGAAAGGATTCCAGCTTTGTGACATGGTGCATTATCCTGCTGGAGTAGCCATCAGAGGATGGGTACATGGTGGTCATGAAGGGATGGACATGGTCAGAAACAATGCTCAGGTAGGCTGTGGCATTTAAATGATTCCCAATTGGCACAAAGAGGCCTAAAGTGTGCCAAGAAAACATCCCCCACACCATTAAACCTCCACCACCATCCTGCTCAGTGGTAACAACTCATGATGGATCCATGTTCTCATTCTGTTTACGCCAAATTCTGACTCTACCATCTGAATGTCTCAACAGAAATCGAGACTCATCAGACCAGGCAACTTTTTTCCAGTCTTCAATTGTCTTATTTTGGTGAGCTTGTGCAAATTGTAGCCTCTTTTTCTTATTTGTAGCGGATATGAGTGGTACCCGGTGGGGTCTTCTGCTGTTGTAGCCCATCCGCCTTAAGGTTGTGCGTGTTGTGGCTTCACAAATGCTTTGCTGCATACCTCGGTTGTAACGAGTGGTTATTTCAGTCAAAGTTGCTCTTCTATCACCTTGAATCAGTCGGCCCATTCTCCTCTGAGCTCTAGCATCAACAAGACATTTTCACCCACAGGACTGCCCCATACTGGATGTTTTTCCCTTTTCACGCCATTCTTTGTAAACCCTAGAAATGGTTGTGCGTGAAAATCCCTGTAACTGAGCAGACTGTGAAATACTCAGACCGGCCCGTCTGGCACCAACAAACATGCCACACTCAAAATTGCTTAAATCACCTTTCTTTCCCGATCTGACATTCAGTTTGGAGTTCAGGAGATTGTCTTGACCAGGACTACACCCCTAAATGCATTGAAGCAACTGCCATGTGATTGGTTGATTAGATAATTGCATTTATGAGAAATTGAACAGGTGTTCCTGATAATGCTTTAAGTGAGTGTACATCGTCATAACAACAAGTTAGTCGTTAACTGGAATGACACTAAACAAGCATACTTTAAACACAAGGGACATTTCTTATATGTATTTGCTTTTGAATAAAGCCACGTTACCGTTTTCTGGCATTTTCGTTGGATAGCTCCTCTCATGGGGGCTCACGGGGTAGCAAAGTGTCCTTCGAATGAACACTTATTGATCTTGCCAGAGGTAGTAGGTCATCCGGGTACTTTTCACCTATTGTTTTTCAGCTGCCATATAGTATGGAAGTACGGGGTTTCGGACGCAGACAGTATTCGATATCAGTGCCATAAAGCAATGTTTTGTAAAGCTTCTTGAGGTGCAAGATTTTTATTTGAATTAATTACGAATGCGAGATTTGACGGTAACGATCACTGATGAGAACTGGGATCAAGAGGGCTGGATAAAAATAATAAAGGGCTAAATTTAAATCTTTTCCTCACAGTCATATTAATTTTTAAGATGTGGATTACAGGGAATTAATATAATTTAATTTTTTATTAATTCTTATCTTTTATCTTTTGTGAATTTATGTTGTGTTTTGGTGTAATTATTGTTGCTTAGGAGAAAACGCCTTTTGTTTGTCATGCGAAATGAACTAAATATTGCAAAATTGTTACATGATTAAATAAAATAAATAAGTCAGAAAGTAAGACATGTCATTAATATAAGTAAAAAAGCGCCAATGCCCACTGTTTTTATCATTTGGAATAGGAATTCTGTTAAGCTGTTAATATGTAAATAATTAACATACTAATCCTGTCAACACATCAATATTATACGTTTTAGTGTGTCTGAAAACGTAAGTAAATGTACAACCACACTTTATGTAAAAATACGAATGTATTCTCACGAGATTACGTTGCAAAATTCATGTCAAATTTTCGTTTTTAAACACTAATCAGAGCGTATACTGGACCGCATCAGAGCAATTTGTTACGCAAAAAAGTATTTTCTCTGTAAAAATCCATGCAATCAGCAATGACTGTTGTATTGCAAATGTTGTGAAACCAAAGCATTGACTCGATCAGCTATTAAACTAATGAAATGCTCTAATTTAATTCCTCCATTTAAGCGTGGATCATTATTTTTCTTTTTGGTCTGTTAGAAGAGGAAAATGCAATCTCAGTGTTTTAGTCTCATATCAGAGGATAGTGCTAAATTTTGTTTGCAGTTCTGTGTCTGGGTATAGCAATATCCTAAGTACTGCGATACTTGGCGGATGCTTGTGTAAGATAGATGGAATTGACAGATAAATTGCATTAGAGGGAAAGCATAAAGGGTCTGCTGCCAGATGCAGGGGTGCTGAGAGGGTCACGGCGTACGGGACTGTTTGATGGCAAGACTTACCAGTCTGAGAGCTTTCGGGTTTCACTACATCTCTGTCCTCTCAACCAATTTAACAATGTTTTAATGACATTTCAAGCTGATGTCTAGATGCAGCCCGATCGTATTATTTACTGATTCATATGCTCTAATCATTCATATCAGATTAGGCACAATCTGCGGTGCACTTTAGCTTTTAATGCCGTATTTTGATGACATGACGTGGAAGCCAAATTTAGCTGAAGATGATTTATCATTCAGTAGGTATGTTTAGAATGGCATGCTAAAATACTACGGCAGTATAATTTATGTGTGATGTGTTCATGTAGCTCAACTGGTAGAGCATTGCATTAGCGACACAAAATGATTCCCAGGAATACACATAGGCCTACTAATAAAAATATATTATGATTTAAAGGGACACTCAACTTTTTTGAAAATATGCTCATTTTCCAGCTCCCCTGGAGTTAAACATTAGATTTTTTACCGTTTTGGAATTCATTCAGCCGATCTCCGGGTCTGGCAGATCACTTAGCATAGCTTAGCATAAACCATTGAATCTGATTAGACCATTAGCATCGCGTAAAAAAATAACATTTCAATTTTTCAGTGGGTGCAATATTACGCAGCACCCGAAAATAGTCCCCTTGCTAAGTTTTAATAGCAGGGGACTATTTTCGAGCACTGCGTAATATCATTGCGCCTACTGCCGCCATGTTACAGCAGCAAAGTCCTTGATTATTACGCCAGAATGAGAGTATAGTTGCTAACCATATCTGCCTAGGTCAGTCGTAGTACACAATGTAACTACAGAAGAGTCAAGTTTTAAATAGGACAAATATCAGAATTCTTTGGACATTTTTGAGCACGATGCTAATGGTCTAATCAGATTCAATTGTTTATGCTAAGCTATGCTAAAAGTGGCACCCTCAGACCCGGAGATCAGCTGAATGGATTCCAAAACAGTAAAAGTCAAATATTTAACTCTAGGGAAGCTATAAAATGAGTATATATTTTGTGTCCCTTTAAATGCACTGTAAGTAACTTTATGCTAAATCAGTAAATGTACTATGTGCTACTACACTAAGTGAGGAAAATTCATTGATATTCCCAGGTTTTCCATGGCTGTGAGTATACCTGTCTAAACAAAGACGATTTACTATTCCACCATCATCATCTGTCATTAAATATTATTCTATCTCATTCACGTGGAGGTCACATTTACCAAGGTTGACCGCATGCGACAGACAGGTAATCAGCGCCTCATGCTCTCACCCGCCCGTCCTTTCCGGAACAAGAATGGGACAGCTTGATTTTTATTAGTCATCTCTCTTCTCATCATGCAACTGCGGCTCCAGCCATCAGACAGAAATTACTCTGATTATTTTTAGCATATGGGGAAATAAGACCCAATTTCCCACCTCAATCTTGGAGATGATTTGAAGTGTAACCACCCTGTCACACTGGACAGCCAGATAGACGCACCAGGCCCTGATTAGAGTCTACGATCACGAGAAAAGCCTATTTTTTCGGCAAATTATATCAGTCTTCATTTATTTTGACCACAGGAGTTCGGACATTTTGCTGACCTATTTAGAGGATTTGGTTTTTAAATTCAAATCGGCAAGCTTACGTGTGCAGCTTTCTGTGATTTTTGATACTTAAACTTTTAAGGTTGTTTGTAATCAAAATAGTTTGTTTTTCTTAATTAACCGGACAAATCAAAGCTTTGCTGTTAGATGTCTGTTTCAACTGGTGTGCAAGCCAGGTATTGACCATTACTTCTGATTTGTGGTTACTTTGCCCCAATGATCTTTTTACAGTAATTACAGTCAGTGATGCTTGATTAAATTAAACTGATAAAATGCATTTTGGGGTCCAAGGCCCACTACTGAGAATGCTAATCTTCTAATTTAATACATGTTTTAAATAGCAAACAATTTGAATTTAAAGTTAACTAAAAAAAATGCAGGGTTATTTTCAACGTAGTGTTGGGTCAAAAAGAGATTAACCCAACCAGTTGGGTTGTAATTTAACCTATGATAGGTTGCTTCTACCCAAAATGCTGGGTTGATTTAACCTATTGTTGGGTCAAACATAAAAATTTTCTGGGTTAATTTAGTCCAAAGGCTGGGTTTGACCCTTTTTCCCAACACTGGGTTGAAATAACCCGGCATTTTTAGAGTATAGTCATTCATTTCCAGGTTGAATCCCAAACAATCCCAAAATCTTAGTATTTTTTTCTCGTTTTTAGTAAAAATATCTAAAAATTCTTAAATAAAGATACTTTTTCTTGCTGAGCAAAACGACCCAAGAAAATAAGTCTAGTTTTTAGACCAAAAATATTAAATTTAAGTGATTTTGTGCATAAAACAAGAAAAAAATCTGCCAATGGGGTAAGCACATTTTTCTTGAATTTCTCTTCAATTTAGTGTTTAAGAAAAATTTTCAAGATTTTTTTGCTTATCCCATTGGCAGATTTTTTTGTTTGTTTTGTTCACAAAATCACTTAAATTTTGATATTTTTGTCTAAAAACTAGACTTATTTTTTGTGTCATTTTGCTTATCAAGAAAAAGCATCTTAATTTAAGATTTTTTTTATAAAGAACAAAGTACTAATATTTTTTTTTCACAATGTAACCTTGCTCTCACTTGAAATGTGTCCCCACAATTAGTCATTCAATTTGAGGGTATTTGAAAGTCCTTGAAAGCTCTTGAATTTGAAGTTAACCAAGGTGTGGGAACCCTATATATTAAATCATGTTTCTGTAACTCAATTGATATAACATTGTGTTAGAAATGCAGAGGTCACGGGTTTGATCCCCACACTTTTAAAAAAAGGCCCAAATATGTACTTTTTAGGTACTAATATGCATCCTTTATCTCCACAAAAGTCTACCAAACCACACGCCTCATTTCTTCATGAAATACATGACTTACTCACATCATTTTGCTCTATGTCAACCAGAATTGTCATACTTGGTGATTTTAACATCCATATTGACAACCTTTCCTGTCACTTAGCAACAGAGTTCCTGAGCTTGCTTGACTGCCTTGGTCTCCAGCAACATGTTAAGGGTCCCACACACACCAAGGGCCACACCCTAGATCTGGTCATTTCTGACGCCCCTATAAACAATCTGGAGATAGATGACCTGGGTGTATCTGACCACAAGTCGGTCTCTATGGCCTTATCTTGTATGCTGCCAACAAACAGACCCAAACGCCAAATATCATTCAGGAACTGGAAACAAATTGATCCTACTTCTATCATTGAAGACCTTCAACAAATCAGCTGCCCAGCCTCTGCAAATGTAGATGAACTGACAACATACTACAATACAGCACTGAGTAGTGTCTTTGACCTCCATGCCCCTATCAGGACACGTGAAGTCAACTTTAAACATTCTGCTCCCTGGTTCACACAGGATTTACGGAAAATGAAAACTGAGGGCCGTATCCTAGAACGCCGCTGTAAACAGTCCAGTTTAACTGTCCACAAGCTTGCATTCCGTGATCATCAAAAGATTTATTTTAAGTCTTTGAAGGATGCACGCTCTAAATTCTACTCCAATCTTATAAATACAAACTCTGGTAACTCAAAGCAGCTTTTTTCCACAATAAACCATCTTCTGAAACCTCAAACATCCTCATCCATTGACCCCACAGAGGAGCGATGCAATAGCTTTATGGACTTTTTTAGATCCAAAGTTAATAACATACGCTGTTCAGTTTCTGGCCCATCTCTCTTGTCTCCTCTGGTTTTAAACTCTTCGCCAATGAGATTACCATCCCTCACAGACTTCGCTGAGGTTCAGCAGAGTAACATTGAGGAAACCATAAGAAAAATGAAGCCATCTACCTGCTCCTTAGATCCCATCCCAACTATTCTACTCAAGTCAATTATTCCTGCTGTTAGCCCAATCATCACCAACCTTGTGAATCTCTCCTTTAAAACTGGTCATGTCCCATCTGCCCTTAAATCTGCTATCATTTGCCCAGTAATAAAGAAACCAACCTCTGACCCGGAGGTCCTTGCAAATTACAGGCCAATATCCAACCTCACCTTCCTGTCAAAGGTTCTGGAGAAGGTAGCCGCCTCCCAGCTCAATAACTATCTCAAACACAACAACCTTTTTGAGACATTTCAATCAGGCTTCCGCTCAGGCCACAGTACTGAAACAGCTTTACTCCGGGTGGTAAATGACCTTTTGATGGCAGCTGATTCAGGATCACCATCACTGCTTATTCTTCTCGACCTAACAGCGGCCTTTGACACCGTAGACCACAACATCCTCCTTGGCCGCCTCCAAGACACCGCAGGATTATCGGGCACAGCATTACGGTGGTTCCAGTCTTATCTTTCTGACAGGACTGAAAGTGTTGTTCTGGGAGGATGCAAGTCCAGACGGCTCCCTGTCACATGTGGTGTTCCACAGGGGTCGGTTCTTGGCCCCATCTTATTTATCCTCTACATGCTTCCCCTCGGTCGTGTCATCAGCAGACATGGAATGTCCTTTCATTGCTACGCTGACGACACGCAACTTTACATTAAAACTGCCCCAAGTCCCTCCATAGCCTTGTCAAGACTCACCACGTGCCTTGAGGAGATAAAGTCATGGATGAACAGCAACTTCCTCCAGCTAAATCCCAGTAAAACAGAGGCACTACTTGTTGGTACTTCACACCAGATCCGCTCTTCACCTATCTCCCAGTTCACTTTTGATGGCCAGATCATTACCCTTTCCTCCACGATTACAAACCTAGGTGTCAGGTTTGATCCACAACTAACCTTTACTGACCACGTAAAATACATCTGTAAGACTTCTTTTCATCACCTTCGTAACATTTCAAAACTCCGTCCCCTTTTAACCCTTCCGGATGCAGAGAAACTTGTCCATGCCTTTATCTCCTCAAGGCTGGACTACTGCAATGGACTTCTCACAGGGATTTCTGGCAGGAACATCCAAAAGCTGCAATACATTCAAAACAGCGCTGCCAGAGTCCTTATGAGAGTCCGTAAATATGAACATATAACCCCTATCCTATACTCACTCCACTGGCTTCCTGTTTCATCCCGGATCGATTACAAAATTCTTCTGCTCACACATCAGTGCATCACCGGACAAGCACCACTATATCTGCAAGAGCTTATCACTGTGAAACCCTCTACTCGCACCCTCAGATCATCTGGGTGCCAATTTCTTCAAACTCCGACTACTAGGCTCCGAACCATGGGGGACAGAGCTTTCTGCACAGCTGCGCCTCGGCTATGGAACAACCTCCCCATTGCACTGAGAACAGTACAGAGCCTGGACTCTTTTAAAGCAGATCTGAAGACATATCTTTTTAGAAAGGCTTTTTTAAGTTGATTATTCTATTACTTGTATTGTGGTTCTAATTTTAATTGTTGCACTTACTTGTTGGCCTTTATTTGCATTGTGGTATATAATTTTTAACTGTAGCACTTTGAGATTCCTTGGAATGAAAAGTGCTTTATAAATAAAATCTATTATTATTATTATTATTACTTTCCACAAAGGTCTACTTTTTGAAAAGGCACCAGCCAGGTGACAGCTTTTGTACCTTTGAGAGTGAAGTAAACACATGTCGCATTGAAAAAAAAAAGGTCTGCCAAATGCATAATAGTGGGGAAAAATTAACATCAATAACATTTTGTTTTGATAGTACTGTTTTACGGGCTATTTGTTTGGTTAGAAAACTATTAAACAATTTACAACTTTATTACATATTTTAATAAAGTTTTATTGTGCTGCTCTGTGAGATGAAGAGCTACGAGCTTTGCTATTGGAAAATCTCAACTCAAAGGGAAATGTTTTTTTCCAGTCAGACTGTTTCAACATGCAAATTACCATTTGCCGGTGAACCAACAGCAACCGATAAATGGCTTGAAAAATTGATGACCTCGGTGCGAGCGTTACCTCTACAACAGCTCATTAGCTGCTCAGAACCGACTGGAGTCTAGACTATATTTGGCTTATGGAGGTCTGGATATCTTCTGTTTGTCTCTAAAGGACCCAAATCTCTGTAATATGCTGGAAGAGTCATTACTTTGTGTTTATCTAGGTATGAGAGCAGCCCTTTTTCTGGTTTCAAATGTTTGTTAAATATCAGCACTCATTCGGATGTCTTAGATGTCATTCGAAGAGATATTTTCGTTCTTTTTGTTTGTGCCAGAGGCGTAACGGTGATAAAAATCAGACATGGAGAGTTGGAAAGTTCAAACCGTCTACCTCTGCCCTTTCTCTCTTCACCGATAAAAATGTCTCTGATGTAAATGACACTCGAGTTGCAATGCCCCCGAAGTATGTTGCAGTGGGGTATCAGACACTTAATTCTGCCGTTATGCCACACTTTTAAAAGGGGAGATAAGCCAAGAGCGGCCAATTTCCTTCCGAGATGGGCGAGCTTTATTGATGGAGTGGACTGAGCTAATGTTTTTAGCCTTCTGGGTGTCCATCTGTGAGCATTTTTCCACTGTCATCACTACTCTGTTTAAGTAGCTCCAATGGCTTCTTCGGGCAAAGGGGAGATAATGTAGCCTATTTATCATGTTGGAATTCGATTTCGAGCCCACGGTTCTCCTCATAAAAGAGTTACCAATCCATATATCAACCATTTAGTTGTCTGTTTTCATGAGCGGGAAATCATTTGTGTGCATTTTATTTATTTATCGCACAGGTCGGGTAGGGGCGGTGGATGGGGCATTGTGTGCACCCACACATGGAGGAGGAAGATAGCCGAGACGAACAATTAGCTGGTGGCATTGGGTCTCGGCCGTTAACTTTGAGCGTGCATGTGTGATGCACAAGATATCTTCCATCCTCTAAGTAAATTATTCTAAGTTAAAGATAGCTAAAGCTATTTACTCAATATTCACAAACTCATTGTGGCTTTAAAAACATAGAATGGGCTAAATGAGAATATTTCAAACAAGTAATCAATAATTAGCGGCGGGCTGTATAATTATTTGAAAATAATGCTCACCCAAGGTGGTAATGTGGCACAACGTGAAGCGGAGTTATAAAGCTGGTGTGCATTATTTTTGAAACATTAAAGGGGACAGAGAATGAAAAACCATTTTTACCTTGTCTTTGTTGGATAATGGTAGTCTACCCGCATTCACAAACATACAAAAAGTGCTAGACATGCTAAACATCTCAGTCTCATAGAAATTCCTCTTTTAGAAATGTCAGCCAGAAAACGGCCCAATCTGAAAAACTGATGCTTATGACATCACAGGCATCTAACTGCCCATCCACTTTAAAATAATTGGCTACATTTTTTGAGTGGCAGCAAAGTCAGCCAATCAGTAATGAGATTGCAAGTTAAGCCAGTAGGGGGAGCCAAATAGGTGCAAAACCACTCAGACCTGCCAACCTGTACGCATTTTGCGTAGCAGGTACTCATTTTGACCTCAAAGTACGGTGGTACGATTTGTCACTCTAAACTACGCAAAAACCTGATGACGCCCTTTGCCGCGCGAAGTACTCAAAAGAAGCAACAGAAAAAAGAAAAATATGTCCAATCATAGCACTGGGCTCATCCACCACATAGAAAGTGGGGATGATTGACAAGTCGTATGGCCAATCAGTAACAAGAGTCTGCTATCGATGGAATCACAAAATCCAGCGTGATCTCCTTCCTCCACCCGCAGTTTCTGACCATCTTTTTCAACGGAGAGTCAAGACGTCTGACCCGCTAAGGTAAACTGGTCAGGGTGGATGTGCAAATAATGAAATAATGCATTAGCTTAATCATATGAAGTCGACGGTCGCGCGGGCTCCGTTTCATAACGTGCACTTGACCGCAAGATGCGCTAACATTACTTCTGATTTGTAAATGAGCATCATTTATAATTGAGCGCTTACAAAAAAGTACCATGATTTTACCATGGGGAGAGCATCCAGTTTTAGTCAAATAAAAACGGAAAGTTCACTCTCAGTGAAGGGAATCCACCTGACATCCGAGTGAAGCGGATTAAATGCGTTCTGAAATAACCCGCTCTTGATAATTGTCAATAAAATAAAACGTCATATACAAACCACATCAAATAAAGTTTTATAAATGGAAAATATCTCGTGTCTCGAGCGCCCACGTGATAGGTGCCTATGCCGTACTGTACTGCACTGTAAACAAAGCTACAATAAATTACAGACAGACATACAGTTAACAGCACTACTGTCACAGTTATGGTTGAATTTAAAGCAGTGTTAACTCTAAAATACTGTCTTAAAGGTATAGTTAACTTAAAACATGTAATTCAGTCATAGTTTACATAACAGAACAGACCATCCAAACATTTATGAGTTTCTTTATTGTGTGATACCCAAGTTATTTTAAAGAGTGTTGAAAACCACAGTGTCTGGTCCCCACTTCATTGTATTTTTTGCTAGTCAGGGAAAAACAACAATTTTGTTTCCAAATTTTTTTTTGTGTGTGTTTCACTCAAGAAAGAAATCATGAAGGTTAGACACAATATGAGGTTGAGTAAATGATAACAGAATGTCACTTGTGGGTTAGCCATCTCCCACTATTTAACAGTAATATCACTTTTAACAGTGTTTGTGCAGACATGCTAAACTTTGGAGAATACAGTACAGTGTTTCCCACAGGATTTTGAGGAGACTGTGGTGGTGATGACGTCACCCGCTTATTAGCATATATGTAACGTCATCATGTTGTGTTTGAGTTTGATCTAGTGTTGGCACCTGAAATATGTTTCACTTCTACTCTTTGATCTGTATCTGTATTTGATATGTATTATATATTAAATTATATTTTAAGCCAAATTAAGTTGTTTTAAATGGTGAAATAAAAATGTAAATGGGAATCATGAAAATTCTATTTGTGGGGGCCAGTGTTGATTCTGTGGTGGGCCACCACAAATAAATCAATGTATGGGAAACACTGCAGTATTTAACATTAATAATGTTATTAATCACCATGTAAGGCAAATTTAGTTAAACATGATTTTATTCACATTTATAATTATTTTTAAAGCAGATTATGGCAGGATGGGGAAAAAAGTGAGTGCAATGTGCAGCATGTTACCTTGAAAGTTACCAAGAGGTGTGTGTGCGTGCATGTGCGCGTGCATGTGTTAAATTATATGTTAAAAACCCGTGTTCTGTCCTTTCGGCCGATGCTACTGTACTCAAAAAAATGTTCCAAGGTTGGCAGGTCTGAACCACTTGTTTAAAATCCCCCACCCTAATAGAGCTATCTGAGAGAGGTTTTTAGGAAGCTTCTAAGGCATTACAGACCCAAACAAAAATTTTTTGTCTACATGTCACATCACAGAACAAGGATAAATACCCCGTTCAGTCATTCTATGTCACCTTTAAAAGAACCGGTGTCATTTGCGTGAAAGCGCAATGTTAAAAAAACACCAATACGAGTGGTAATATCTGCGGGTTATTTATTAAAAAGACGCAAAATAAATAACACAGGTGCAATAGCTAATTTCCATAATGACCAATGCAGTTACTTAAGAGCAGCACAAATAAGCAGAGCTGATGAGGTGCGGTTGATCCACTAACGCCTGATTCGCTTGAGTTCAGCACCACAGAAATCGCAAAGGAAAATTTGCGAAATGAAAACCCATATAAGGAAGCCATAGTTCACTGAAAAGAACTAAAGGACAAAAAATTAAGGTTTATAAAGGGATTGAGAGTGCGACCAATTTGCAACCTAATTTCTCAATGTTGTGACCAGGCGTTCGAGGGAAAAAGCCATGGTCCAGATGTACATTTGTGTACATTTAAAAATGCGTGTGCGCTCCAGTCAGACAGAGAGAGGTGAGTAGCCTTGGTCTGTCAGATAAACAGAGTGGATGTAGCCGTGGATAATAAGAGAAGAGGAAAAAAAAGATGGACAACTTTTTCGTTAAGAATGTTAATGCCTGATCCGTCCCAAGATCCTAATTCTTATGAAGAAAAATGATTTGAACATAAACCCGAACAGCAATATGTTGCATGCGCCCAATGTAGGCTACAGAAAAAGACCCAGGACTGCCGTTTTCATCATAATCTTACTTCCAAATCTAATCCTATAAACTTTTCACCGTTTGCTGTATCAGACTGGCTGTCTTAAATAGAGAAATAAGTTCATTCCTTATCAATATCTTGCTTCGTGTTCATCAGAACAAAGACATTTATACAGGTTTGTAACAAAATGAGGGAGAGTTAACGAGGACAGAATTTTTATTTTTGGGTGGACTATAAATGTGATGCAGCCAAAAATTTGGGTGCACCTAACTTTTGTACTGGTGCATCTAGGAAAAAAATTTGGCGCACCAGTGCAAAAACTTAGTGTAGAGCCCTGTTATAAGAGGTTTTAAAAACGTCTGGTATTGTGTGACTTCTCCTAGCGACTTCTCTTTTATATCCTCCAGTAAATAAAAAATAACATGGCTTGGCAAACAATATTTTTGAATAATATGTTCCTCTGGCATTCCAAATAAACTGATAGATGTAAAAAAAAAAATATTCTGCCTTGTACCACACTCTCTCTGATCTATGCTATGCCTCTCCTGTCAGCAACAATTGCAGCCATTTCATGCGCATAATGATTTAAGACATGCTATTTTTGCGGTTAAATAATGTCTCAAATACCAGTAATGTCACATGCACAAACATTAGTTAATCGCGTTGCATGAATTATTTAAATACCAGTCCTTCCAGAAAAATTTTTTTTTTGTGATTGTTGCGGGCAAAAATCCTTGATCTTGCAATAATGCATATTTATGCATTTTTTATGCAAGAAAATTGCGGGAACTTGGCAAAATTGCGGGAACTTGCAAAAACTGTTTGCAGCTTTTCATTAATGTTCACGTCACGTAATTACGTCACTTTCTAACATTCCCATGACAACAGGGGACATGGTTGCGCATGTGTGAAGTAAATGCAACATTTTTTTCAACTTTCTAGGGATGCACGATGTGTGGAAAAGTTGCGATGTTGGGTGACATTGTTTAATGTTGCAATGACGATGTGAGTTGCGATAAATATTTTATATTTTTTCATGTTTTAGGGGCCATTCACATGTCGTGCCTAAAAACGCGTGGAAAACGCTAGACACGTAGGTTATTGTCACATGACCTGCACGCTGCGCTTGTGTCATTCTGAAAAGTTTAAATGTTTTTGAACAGCCTGGAAACAACGAGCGCGTCGCACCGCGCGCGAGGCGCTTCCAGAGCACACATACTGCGCGCCTACATTTGAAATAATGAACTTGAGCCCGCAATTGACGCAGTATGTGCATCACCGCTTCCACAGTACCTGTGTTTGCGGCATCACCTCTCCTAAATCTAAAATAATTCCATGATATAGCTGAAGTGCTGTTCCTTTTCACCACAAGGTCTTCGTCTGACAACACATTTTCCTCACTCTTCTCTCCTTCCTCCGCCATCGTTTTTGCTAACAGGCACAACGTCACAACTGACACCTCACAAATCAATCTGAGCGTAGCTGACTTGGGGGTTCCCCTGATTGGCCTAATAGCATGAACGCGCAAACCATGTCTTCAGGACTAAACGTGATAGGTCAAACGTTTATTACATGCGCTTACCGTTTTCCCTTCATTCACCGTGTCAAGGCTGTCTGTTGCGATGTGTTCATCGCGTGAGTTCATATCGCGACGACGATGAAAATGCGATGTATCGTTCAGCCCTTCTGCTAAAATATATATGACTTTTTGCTACGAAAATGCGGGGATTATGAAATCATGCAAGACCCACATATTTTGCGAGCAGAAATCTGCAATTTATGCAGCGAACGTGCGGCGTATTTAAAAAATGCGACCCCCCCGCATAAATATGCAGACTTTGGCTGATTATGCTTTATTTAAACATGTTATTATTAGGTAAATGCCAAGCTGTTAAGTTGTAAGCAAGCATATTTGTTTTCATTTCTCTCCATGTTTGAGTTTTTAATGAGCTCTGCTGTTGCAAAACACTCAACACTTTTCGGTAGATCATGACATGCAGTCGCCAGTTCTTTACTCTTACAGTATATGATTAACATGAGCTCAGCTCTGCAAGATCAGATGGGGGTCAGAAACAACAGCTTTTGATAAAAACCTTTTTGATGCAGACCCGGTGTTATTAATGACGCTCTGCGTATATCTGGCGGCTCTCCAGCGTGCTTCAGATCTAGATGCACACGTGCCTCCTTTCTCAGCTTGAAACCTTAGACATGTTCTTGTGTGTTTAGTAGACCAGCGGGCCGTGTGCAGCTGCGGTCCAGTCAAGGTCGTCTGTTTGAGATGTGTTAATGCACGTCTGACAGTAATTAATAGTGCTGGACACGGTTCTGGCCTTCTTATCCTCCTGTTGCATTCTTCAATGTGACTTTGAAAAAAGCAAAAGTAAAGATGAAGTATATATATATAAGTATATTTCATATTAGTATAGCATGATGACATGTGAGGCATGGACATTATTGAAGCGATTTATTTATATATTGATTGAAGTTAGTGTTTACTGATAGTTGCCCTAGATATTTATGCTTACCGGTATACACTGTCAGAATAAAAAAGTATAAAATTGTACCTTTTCTGTCACTGGGGTTTCTTTTTGTACCTTTCAAAAATATATTTGTGTTTTTTGGGGTACAAAACCTTGTGTTTTGTAGAGTACAAACAAGGGACAAACCTTTAAGGACCTGTTGTGTACCACTTAAATGTTAGGGGTACAAAATATTAAGCTGTACCTTTTAAGGTACACAATAGCTCCTTAACCCTTTCCCTGTCAGAATTTTTTTGTGATTTTCACAAAATAGCAGAATTATAGATTACCGTAAAAACTCAGCAGTCATTGGTAGGGAAGCGTTTTCTATTAATTGTCAAGATAACTTGTCAATGGTGGGGAAAGGGTTAAGGTATAGTATGGCATACCCCAAAAGGTACAACATTGTATTATGTTTTGTATACCTGTAAAGGAACAAAACGGAACCTGACGGTACCACCCCAGTGACAGAAAACGTTTCTTTGGCGAACCAAAATAAAGCAATAAACCCCAAGAAGCAGTGGGTTACCAGTGCATTTTATAACAGCTAAGGGGCGTTGTTAGGCACGACGCGAAGCGGAGTGCCTAAAACCCCCTTAGCTGTTATAAAATGCACTGGTAACCCAACGCTTCGAGGGGTTTATTGCGTTTATAAAACGGTTACTTCATATGCATAACGTTAGCGGGATTTTATAAAATAAAACACAAATAAGTTGTAATTATATTAGTACAAATATTACTCTTCCACCAAACAAAGTAGTTCCTCAGAATCAAGTGTGACTGAAACAGAGCGCAGTTCCCAACCAACACAGACGCAGCAAAGACACAATGAAAATATGATTTAAGACTGTGGTGTTTATTTTTACGTTATGTTTATTTTACGCAGCAACAGTGCACAGTGATACTTATGTAATGTGGTCTGAACCTTGAGGTTACCGGTGTATTTTATCACGGCTTAGAACGCGTTTCAACCAATCAGAATGAAGAACCAGAACTGCCCGTTTTATAAATTTTTATTTTATAAGACGTATACATTTTTATCAGCTTGTGTTTTCCCTGGGAACATTTGAGCTACAAAATAAACTTTAAGTATCTTAGCTTAACTAGAACATATTTCTTAAAGGGACAATCCACTTTTTTGAAAATATGCTCATTTTCCAGCTCCCCTAGAGTTAAACATTTGATTTTTACCATTTTGGAATGCATTCAGCTGATCTCCGGGTCTGGCGCTAGAACGTTTAGCATAGCTTAGCGTAAGCCATTGAATCTGATTAGACCATTAGCATCGTGCTCCAAAATAACCAAAGAGTTTCGATATTTTTCCTATTTAAAACTGGACCGACGGAATATTAATAGTTGCGATTTTCTAGGCAATGATATTACGCACTGCCGAAAAATAGTTCCTTGGTTACTTTCAATAGCATAGGGCTTATTTTCGGGCAGTGGGTAATATCACTACGCCTGCTGCCGCCATGTTACATCAGCAAAGTCCTTGATTATTACGCCAGTTTGAGAGTATAGTTTCTAGTCATATCTGCCTAGAAAATCGCAACTTAATTTTTTGTCTGTCTTTGTACACGATGTAACTACAAAAGAGTCAAGTTGAAACAGTGACTTGTGTAACTACTCATGTAACAGTCTTTAAATAGGAAAAACATGGAAGCGTTGGTGGCTTCTAAATTCAACCCTGTTTGGATCCTAAGAAAGGAATGGGGCTAGGCTAAATGCTAACACATCCACAACGCACCATGCAAAGATGAAGTGCATGCAATGAAAAAGATAGGAATGTATTAATTTGTCTAAGTTGAGGTAAGAACATCGTTAAATATTGAAAAATGGTGGGGTTTTCCTTTAAAAAGGTGGGTTCGCCCTTCTTTAAATGACAGTACAACATAGACATATTCATTTAAAGTTACACAGCTCAAATGTTCTGCATAACAGGACTGACATTCGTTTATAGAGTCCCATGCCAAGCTGCATTGATTGCGGTTATTCATCTTTCTGTTTTTCTCCTCTGTAATGGAATAGCAGGTGAAGTGATTTACATTCCCGAAGTTAGATTTTCCTCATGGGCGATTCCATCTTTATTTCTGCCAGTACAGTACATCACATCAGAGGAAAGTCTTCGTCTAACGCCATCCCCCCTATGCTCTTTTTAGTGCTTATTGTGGGGAAATGTGTGTTTGTAACAGTCACTGTCAGTTTTAGTTTTGCCGATATGATCCTCACCATCTGGTCTAGCAGCAGGAATCCAACTATAAAAGTAATAGATGCACTCGTGCTTTGTATTAAAATACAACAACCAGGTGAGTTTATAGCTCACATTTGTCACATATCAGATGGCATTTACGTAAGTGTATATATTTATATTACCCTACACTTTTGCTTGCCTTGTCCTTTACTTCTTATATGGTCTCTGTCAATATAATGACAATAGTCAGAAAAGAAAACCCAAGGCAGTACTGGATGTTTCTTGCATAGTTCACCCAATGATGAACATTTATCATCATTTGGCCCCAATATTGTTCTATTATGACTTTCTCTCTTCTCTAGGACATAACGGATGTTTAGAAGAATTCTGTTTTTTCCATATAGTGAAATAGAAACTATAAAACGTGAAAAAACTATAAATGTGGCCAATATGACTCATGCACTACATTATAGAGTACAACTACATTACAGAGTACAAAATTAATTTAGATTGTATGGATAAAATAAGAAAAGTCTTCATTAATATTGACTTTGTTGCAGAACTTTTTGACCTTGTTGTGATAATGTAGACATATGAGATATAAAAGAGATATCTGGGTCATATTTTTAAAAAGAAATTACACAGGAGACTTTCCACAGGCTCTACATTTAATCTAATTGCTGTGTTAAAGAAACAACTGAGATATTACAGAGATCTCATTTATAATTTTCTTAATCATTTTTTTTTATGTTAATCTTAATAGGTTTTACTGTGTTTCTCATACGTTAATTTTTTCGTGGCGACCCACCACAAATCGACAGTGTACACGCACATAGTGTTAGTATTCGGCGTCTGTCCTAAGTGCTCCACTTTGACAACAAGTTCTGCTTAACCCTTTCCCAGCCAGCCTTTTTTGAAAAGTTGCCCGCCCGCATTGTTTGTGATTTTCAGAAAAGTTTCGCAAAATGCCTTTCAGGAAAAAAAATTCTACAAATATATGAACATACAAATATCAAATGAAAGGACAGACCTTCTGCTTTCAAACAAACAATCAAACAAAACGGGAAAAAATCATTTAATCCTATCTTTATATTTTTTCTTTGTTTATCAACTCTTAAATATTTTTTTTTTAGCAAAAAGCTGAAATAATTGCATTTTCAGGGTTTCCCACAGAAACGTAGTTAGTTAAGGTGGTAGGGTTGGGCGGGGTAGGCATGGCCGTGGGAGTGGCAATCAAAGGGACTTACGCGTCATGATGAAAATCTAAATATTTTTAATAAATAAGTAATAAATAAACTAATATTTTTAATTTAAACACTCAAATAAAAATTCATTTTGAAGAAACTATGACAGAAAATTAACACATGCTAGATTATTAATTAATTAAATGTTTTTTACATTAACTCTAATGAAGCTAAAGGGTTAATAAACACAAACTGAAGCAGATTTGTAGGACATCTGGCGAACGATTATAGATAACGCGAAGATTGTAAAAACTGATTATTTTCCACTATTAATAATAGTCTAACTACTGTAGCATGTAAATAATGCACATAAATAACTTGAGCAAGAGTGCTCAACAATTATATCGAATCAACAGGCACATGCAACCTAGCTAGCAAAAATCGCCAGCTAACTTACTTTAAATTTGCAAGAACTATAGACTAAAACAATAACAGGCTTAAATAAACCCAAAACATAAGTCCACTTACAGTTTTCACAGACATGCGTGTTTTATCAGCTGGCTATGATCCAGACAGTCGACGGACAATTTCGGCCGTGTGGCGCGTGTGCACGCTTGTGGTGTGAAGCGTGCCCGCGCTATTCTCTGAGATGTTTTATCAACTGGCTACTAGTTATCCTCCAGACAGTAACGGATCACTTCTTTCTCTCATTTGGCAGTGTGGTGAAGCGCGTCCGCCCTATTCTCGGAGATGCACTTGACGGCCTTTTGTGCAGCAATTTTTTTTTGGAAGACCTAGTTAAGGCGGTAAGGTTTCTACAGCTAAGGCGGGCCGCCCGAACTGCAAAGTGTTGCTGGAAACCCTGATTTTTGTGAAGGAATTTTGTTAGAAATTAGATTCAGAATGATTATCAAAACATACACGGAGGGTAAAGTTAATAAGTAATGTTTTGCTTTAGTATAATACATTTATTACAGATAATACCATAAAAACTCATCAGGAACACGTTTTTTTTCTTCATGCAAATGTTTTTTCTAGATAACTCTTCAATGGCAGGGAATGAGTTAAATAGACACGACTCTATACTACAGTGTTGACCACCTTTAGATAATCACCACCGCATTCAGTTTACCGTTACTTAAAAACCCGCACCCCCATCCCAGACAGAAAGTGCTGCCAGAAATAAACTGTAAGTCTGTGGAAAAAAGTATGCACAATATTTATGTATGGGTCCAAACACAAATCTGCAATTCTGCTGAAATATATATCTTAAAATGTAAATGCAAAATTAAATCTGGGCTTTTATTACACTGCCAGAAATAAACTGTAAGTCTATGGAAAAAAGCCCTATGCACAGTATTTATATATGGGTCCAAACGCAAATCTGCTGAAATATATCTTAAAATGTAAATCCAAAATTAAATCTGGGCTTTTATTACATTAGGAAAGGCAGCAAGAAGATTTTATCACCCATTCATGATCGCAGTTGCACCACCACTGTGAGATTTACAGTATATGCCTACGTCCATTTATAAAAATCACCATATTTAGACATTATTTGTCCACACACCACAAATCGCTTGCTCGTTCTTTCCTCATCCAACTGTAATGTTTGAGAAGTTGTAAATCTGAAGAATTTATATGACAATGTTTTCTCTGTAATACTCAGGGTCTACACAGTCTCACCCCATGGCGTCAATATTTGACGACACTTGACCATGCGTCAATATGTTGACGCGGAGGGTATACCTTTCGCGTCATTTTTTGACGAACTGGGGACTTCAATACTATTACTGTACGTCCGTTGCATTCTCTTTCCTATTTTCTTACCATTTTCGCGTCGGTTTAGGGTTAGATAACGCAAAATTAAACAGTGTACGCGAAATTAAACAGTTGTCACCTGGCGTTGGGGTTAGAGTTAGGTTTGGGTAGGGATGTCATTATGTAAATCTAACCCTAAACCGACGCGAAAATGGTAAGAAAATAGGAAAGAGAATGCAACGGACGTAATAGTATTGAAGTCCCCAGTTAGTCAAAAAATGACGCGAAAGGTATACCCTCCGCGTCAACATATTGACGCATGGTCAAGTGTCGTCAAATATTGACGCCATGGGGTGAGACTGGGTTGTCAGGGTTTAAATTGGGCCGGGACCGTCTGGGGGTAAGCCCTGGCACATATGTTGAAAGTCTCTCTTTTTTCCGCGCCAGTGTACCCGCAAAGCGAATTATGTGTTTTCATTCATTCCTATGGAAGGTAGGGGCACCCACGACAAAAACGGATTATCGCTCATTTACACGACACTTCAATCAATTTGTCACCATGTTCTCAGTTAATCTACATCTGTATGTTATCAATCTCTATGGCTAATTAAAAAAAACATGTTGTTATACAATATGTTGTACCATTTCTTGTTAATTGAATCTTTTGGGGTATCTTATACCTAGAATAAGTCAAGGAGGTTGATTCTAATAACATCCTTCAAAGTTTAACCAATTATGCATAATGTGCAACAAATGCATATAGGGTATCAGACTTGCAGAGATTTGCATAATTTAAAGTTTAGATGCTTTTTTCAAATATTTTGGGTCAACCTCTGGCACAGCTTTAAAGCTGAAACTTATGAAATCCTATCAGAGGTCCAGCAGGTCATTGAAACACACCAGTGGCTTTGCGGTCATCAGTATTAAACAAGTTACCCCTCCCAATAGAGCCCCCCCCAACAACAAATCCCAAATTAACTCTTGGTAATACTGATTTATTGTCCATGTTACCACCAGACCTACACCAGTATTGTGTTATGACCCATAGACAATAAGCACACACTCTAAAAATGGCTGGGTTATTTTTGACCCATGTTGGGTAAATATTGGACAGAACACACAGCTGGGTTAAAATTGACCCGATGCTGAGTTGTTTTAACCGATGGTTGCATAACATTTTTAACCCAGTATTGTGTATCTTTTAACCCAACATATGTTTTGTCCAATATTTACCCAACATGGGTCAAAAATAACCCAGACATTTTTAGAGTGCACAGACACACAAACAACAGGGCATCAGTGTGACTATTTATTTAGTTACTGTTGCAGTTCAAGCAACTTTCTGTACTGACACACAAACAGTCCAGCGTGTCCTGTATCTCATTTTTAAATTGTCCTCACTTGGCTCTCAGTTTGAAGCGCTGCGTGAGAGAATTAAAGACTGAAATCAATTTAAGGACTGCCATTTCCTCCTCAAGTGGCTTATTAGTACATTACACCACCGCCTGAGATTATTGATTCCAATCAAATCTGTTAGCTTCATTAGCTGATAGTTTTGCCTCCTCAGACGGACGTCAACGGATAAAAGATCTGGAAAAATAGAAACCCCTATTATAATGTAGTTGTTTCATATCAGTTTTTACATTTAAATACCAGCGAGGCTTTTTGTATAGAAATAGGAGCGTATGTTCTCAGGCAGTTTTTTTTTTAGATAGCAAAGCGAAAGCTTTTTAGATGATTAGGGGTTGGATGGAAAGAGAGCGAGCAAATGCCGGAGACCTGTGCAATGCTTTTAATCTCATAAAGTAATGTGCTGTGATCACATTCAGCTATCAGCTCATCATGGTGGGCTGAAGTGTCTGACATTGTGACATGCGGAGGGTGAAATCCAAGCAGCTGTTGCCCAACATAAGCAAGCGTTAAATGCGTTTTAATCAAGCACTTTGGTGATATGATCTGGATGCGTGTATGCATCTGTATGATTTAACCAAACCAAAAGGAATTTTTATTTTTTATTCACAATTTTACATTTCCTTTGGTGTGTAAGTGTGTATTAGTACATGTTAACGATATGCAAAAGGTACAAACCCCAAAGTAAACGATGACGCAATCGTCTCCAACGTAAATCTCTTTTGTTGTACTACAACAAACACACAAATTAAAAACAGTTTACTTTCTGTGATTGGTGATGTAGAGAAGACCGACATTATCATAATTCCTCCCGCTTGGACTCACAACCTGTAAGTTAACTCCTGTTAGCATTGCATTGTGAGCGAATCTTTCAAACATGGTAAGGAGCATCTCATTTCCTGCTGACGTCAGAGGTATTCAGGCCAATCACAACGCACAGATTAGCTTGCCAATCAGGGACACAGAGCTTTTCAAATCAATGAATTTTGTACAAAATCTGAGCGTTTCAGGAAGACAGGGATATCTCGAGCTACAAAAATGTTTGTTATGTGGAAATAATGTGTTTTTTAACCATAAACCACGCAAACACATTGTATTATACCAAATACACAAAATAACGTTGTTTTTAGCAATGAAATAGTTGCACTTCAATGAATATATAGGATATGTCCTCCAACACTACCTGAAGAAAATTACTTGGGTGCTGAGGAAACAAATACTGTTTGGGCCCTATTTTAACTATCTGAAACGCAAGTGCGAAGCGCAATGCGCAAGTGACTTTGTGGGCGGATCTTGGGCGATGTTGTTATTTTCCCGCCGGGCGCAAATCAATAAGGGGTTGGTCTGAAGTAGGTTCATTATTCATAGGTGTGGTTTGGGCGTAACGTCAAATAAACCAATCAGAACACTATCCAACGTTCCCTTTAAACGCAAGGGCGCAAGTTCCATGGCGGGTTGCTATTATTATGACGGATTTACCAGGCGCACGCCAGGAGCGGTTCACAGCCGAGGAGACCGACGTTCTTGTACGAGCAGTCAAAGACAGAGAAGTTGTTTTGTATGGGGATAGGAGATACCCGCCCAAATCAGCGTCGGTTAAACAGGCGTGAGAGGAAATAGCCACAATTGTCTCATCAGCTGGCATCCCCATCGTTGCGCCAAGCGCTACAATGATGTCAGGAGACGGGGGAATCCCAAGCTTGCCAGCATAAATCGGGCACGCCGTGTAACGGGAGGTGGACCTGCCTCTACACAGACGCCAGCAGAGTACATCGCTGCGTCCACCCTCACCGTTGAAAGGGTTTGGGGGCTTTGAAATTGGACCCAAGAAAGCAAGGTCCAACCCCAAAGTACACTTACAAATCAAGTTCATATACATTAAGGTTTCTTATGAAAATATTTTAATATGAGAATTTTTTAACGCAGCCACACAATAAATAAAAACTATCACCACAATGCTCACCACTATGATTCCCCTTATCTCATGTGTTAATATTTTTTATTGTAACAATTTATGATTTGCAAAAATAACTGTTGCATCTGTGTAGATTAGATAAGCAAAGTGTGTGCGCGTTGTGCACGCTATACATTATGGTCAAGCATGGGCCCTTAAAATAGCATAATGAACCACGCGCAACGCGCCACTGACTTTAGACTAGTTTTTTTTTGGTCAGTGGCACAATTGTTTTTTGAAACTGCAAAATAGCATCAGGGATGGTTTGCGCCGCAACACGCCTCCTTTCGATGTGCGTCTGTGGAGGGAAAAACACGTTCTGCGCCGGTGCAAAATACGAATGATACATGCGTCACTGCAAAGTCAATTGCGCTGGGTGCAAGATAGGGCCCTTTGTCTTAATTTTGTTTTCTACCCTTTTATGATTTTGAGGAAAGTCCACTTTATACAGATCTAGGTTTGTGCAGACTGTAGATAGTAGCCAGTCAATGTGGTTTTTGAAAACATTGTCCTGTTTGTTAAGTGATACGGTTTGAAGATACATTGGTTTGATTCTTTTTGGTGTATCCTAATGTTCCCTGTGATCGATGACAGGGTTAGATAATTGATTGATGCATCAAGCAATCAGCGACTCGTGGACGGCAAGGGCGATCGATTCTTCTCCCGGTGGAGTGATATCATTAAGTGTCAGGAAATTTCGATACAGCTTCCACCCGGACCTAGGAAAATATTTGACCTGGGAATGGGTTTTTAACTTTACCAAAAGTCGAAACGCAAAAGCGAGACTTTGCCGGTGCCCCAGGGCACAATATTACTTTTTACAATCCTCAGATTCACCTCTCAGGGCCCCAAAGCACTTTTGTAGAAAATGCAGCTGTTTTCAAGGCTTTCTTTGTAATTAAAGATGAAAGCCACTTTGCTCGGTTCTTCCTTGTTTCTTTTAATCCTTTGTGGAGGTGGATTTTTTTTATTCTCTATTAGAAAAGGTCAAGAAATCTTTGGAAAGGTTGGATCCGAATCCCAGGCGTACACAGGGATCAGAGATGAGCTGCAATAATCTCCTCTCCTTTATGACAAAGGACATTTTCTAGTTTGATATCAGATAGGTGTTGACCTTTGTGTGCAACATCTATGTTACTTTTAGTCAAAGCTGTTTTGTGAATTGAGAAGCAACCAAAATTTTATGAAACACAAACTTAATTTTTCAGTTTTTTTACATATACACTATAAAAAATATTTGCTGCCTTAAATGTTTTTGTTGAATCAACTCAGATTTTTTCTTTTTAATTAAATATTATTTATCTTGACTTGAGATGAGTTGTTATAACTACAGATGAGTTTTGAAAAAGTCAACTCATCTCTTGTAAAGATAAATACCCTGTAATAATAGGTTGACATGACTTGTAAATCTGAGTTGATTCAACAAAAAATAAAAAAATAAATAAGGCAGCAAAGATTTTTTTCAAAGTGCAGGATGGCTACATTTATTTTTGCTGATATGCCTATTAAAGGAAAAAAATACAGAAAAGAAAATGGACTACAAATATTGATTCATTGCATTGGGTTTTCTGCTTTTAGTCTTTCTTCTTTATGTACTTGTATATCTTTTACCTACATAAACCATGGTGCCCAGGGCCATTACCTAGATAGCCTTTGATGGCTTAAAGGGAATATTCCACTTTCATAAGAAAAAATCTGATTTACTTTATTTACTTACCCCCATGTCATTCAAGATGTTTATGTCTTTCTTGGTTCATTCTAGAAGGTTTTTTTTTTTTTTTGAGGAAAACTTTCCTGGATTTTTTGCCATACAGTGGACTTTAGTGGACCTCAACAGTTCACAGTTTCAATGCAGTTTAAACTGCGGTTTCTATGCAGCTTCAAAGGCCTCTAAACCAGGGGTGTCCAATACATCGATCGCAAAGGCAATGCCGGTCGCACATAAGTTAACTGCTGCTCCACGCGTGAAATTGGCATTATTAGAGTAATTGTGAAACATTCAAGTCTTTTTGAGGTGCTGCGCCTTTCTTCTCAAATGTGTTTTTATAAATCTTATGCCAGGTCGCTGCAGCTCAATCGTCTTACTTCCAAAATTAACTAGGATGCGCATTCTTGCCTTCACGCAGGAGCTGATCCACATGCACATTTGTATGTGTGTGTGCGCGCGCGTGAGCGAGCGAGAGAGAGAGAGAGAGAGAGAGAGAAAGAGAAAGAGAGAGAGGCAGCGTAGCGCTGATTTGTATGCTTCTGATACTGTTATCATTTTCTAGTTTGTTTCACTAAACCGCATCTCCGCTATTTTAAGGAATATTCGACATATACTCAAGGATTTTTTTTAAACTCCTCAAAAAGAATAGAGTTATGGTGACAGCCCTACATTCAAGAGATATATGCAGTATAGTCCTACAAGCATTTAAAGTGTTATAAAAAAATCAACTATGTTTTTAGCAGGTAGATCTTGTCGGCTTTATCATTTTAAAAGTAGATCACCACACAAAAAAGTCTGGACACCCCTGCTCTAAATGATCCCAACCGAACCAAAAAAAGAACTGAGCCTCATTTAAGTTGCATTTAAGCATATTTGCGGACGTTTGTGTTGCGAATGTGCCGCCACAAACTGCAAGTCTGGAAAAAAACCTGTATGGTATTCCTGATTCTCAACCTGTGGATGTTTTTCATCGCTAAAAGGGAGATTGGGAACGTACAGCAAAGCACAGATGATAACAGGCTTGCTCAAGACAGCGCAAGCTAGCACGAAGGTAAAGCTAATCTTACATTATAACGATGACGCTGGTAGTGATGATTCTCTCAGACCAATCAGTGATCTACAGTGTTTTCGCGTCACGTTTTGGTATCAGCTCGGGTCACTGGGAACCCCAACCGAGGTGGTATTAAAAAAAGTAATGGGTACTATGTACTGCACCCAGTGGAAAAGCCCTGCAAAAGTAAGCTGACCTGACCCAAACCATGGGGTACCATTCAATGGAAAACGCCATAGCCATTGTCTATAATTAATTAATAATGCAAGTGTGTGTTTCACATATGTAACGCGTGACATTTCGACATGATTATGTAATATGTAAGCTCAGGCTGGCGCGTCACACGACTAGTGCAAGACGAGAAGTTGTGGTTTAAAAGTACGTATTTTTTACTTTCTTTGTGAAAATGATGATTGTTTCGCTAGAAAAGATCCTTATGCCTCGGTTGGGATCATTTAGGGCCCTTTGAGGCTGCATTGAAACTGTAAACTGTTGAGGTCCACTAAAATCCTGAAATGTTTTCCTAAAAAAAAACATTTTTTTCTCAACTGAACAAAGAAGGAAATAAACATCTTTGAAGACATGGGGGTGAGTAAATTATTGGGACTTTTTATGAAAGCGGAGTATTTCTTTAATACTAATCAAAGACCTTCAATATGTCCCCTGCCATCTTTATATTTCAATAGGAAAAATAATCAACACAAAAATTAAAACCAAATGTCAAGTCATTTAATGTTTTCAATGCATGTTAAGAACCTACAGTCTACAGTCAATTGAAGAATACGTTGCCAAATCCCTTTTCAAAATTACCAAACATTCGTAAATGTGGATTGTCTCTTTGTTTTAATAGTATTGTACATCTTGCCTACGTCTTTGTTTTCATGTTGTCTTATCGAATGCTTAATTGACATCCAGATGCCACAACAAACAGAAGATAAAACAGGCCTTTTTTTTGCACATCCTGACATAGTTTATGTAGTGATCTGGAAGAACAGTGTGACTCATCCGTGCACTTTAAGGATTAAGATAAGAAATAATACAAGCTATTAGGTTTTTATGCTTGGGACTATTTTAGACAATAATTGTCATGACACGGGAGTGGAGCGAGGACACAAACGCAGAGTTCGGAAAAATAAATAACATTTAATGATAAAACTGGAAATCAAAACACGAGGAGTAACAGGTAAGTAAACACAGCAACATCCAAAATGTGACACAGGGAACAGACAGGGTTGTAATGACAATCTTCGGCGACAAGTGTGACACAGACAGCAGTATAAATACACAAGGACTAAACAAGGCACAGGTGAGATGAGCAATCAGTCCAGATGACGTAAGCGGAGACAGACACAAAAAACGACACGGACTAGCCGTGACAATATTCCTAAATAATCCTTATTTTGCCCAGTGGAAAGTTTGAGATTGATCTTTTATTTCATGTGGCGATTTCATTTACTGTAACTATCTTTTCCTTTAGATATTTCACCTAAAATTCCTTAAAAGCTATAAATAGAGGAGTTGAATTGTGGATACAGTATATGTCAGAAAATTTGGTTTTAGGAGAATTTTGATTGGCTGCACACTGGTTATGTATCTTGGTAATTTTTTTCATTTTTTATTTATTTAAAAGAGGACAATGTACATTAATCAACATTACCATAATGTAAATGTACCCGAGTTAGCTCAAAAGTGCTAATTTTCATTGGCAGTCAGGTGTAAAAAAGGCAACCTTAAAAAATGATCACAATTATAAAATCACAAAATAAAATTACATATAACACATTGTAGGTAGCAAGTACAATTCATAGAGAATAATTATAAATTAATAAATACACAAAAAATAAACTAGTGCTCACACGTTTGGCTCTCTATAAGCCATTTTTTTGCATTCTTTTTGAATGAAAAGAATGACAAAGACTCTCTGATGGCTTCCGGTACTGTGTTCCATTGCTGTCCTGCTCTTACCGAAAAAACAGCCGGACCAAAAGCTGTTTTTCTTTGGGGTATAATGCAATCTTCCCTCACTGCACCTCTGGTTACCCTAACCTCACTTGATCTAAACTGTACAAGGTCACATTTTTTGATGTTTAAAATATTGTTGAGATCTCTCGTGTAGAGGAGACATGTGAGATTGAGATAAAGAAAGAAGACAAGGCTCCATCTTTATTTAATCTCAATGCTGTCTAGAAGAAACGGTCAAGATCTCACACAAATCTCTTTTATGATTTATGATCAGATCTGTGTGTGGGTGAGAGGTGATTTCTTGTTGTCTCTTTGAGAAGATGGTTTGTCTTCCATTTCAACTAAATGAAACCGACCATCTCGATCAACACCTGCTCTTTCCCAGAGGGTGCCTGACACCAGAAAGCATGTGGACTTGTGGCTTGACCTTAGTTATAACCTGCTTGTTTAATGCCTGACTTTACAGGGAGATTTCCATAAGCGTGGCAGAGTCTGATGAATATTCACATCTTTCGCTGCGCCTCACTCAACATCTTGACCCAAACGATGCTCTGCGTTTGAATTCCGATGAAGTCCACACATTGTTGTTGAATCATAGATTAGATCAGATTTATCGAAGTCCCACTCCCGTAGGTGGTCAATTTCAGTCATGCAAGACTAAAATACTATCTACTTGAATAGGAAAAGACAGATACAATATCTCTAAAATCTCATCATCCTATCTATATTTTTTTCTGTGCTTATAAACTTTAAATATGTTTTTTTTTTCTTTAAAAGTAAAAAATTTTTTTTAGCAAAAAGCTAATTTATGTCAACTGTCATTAAGTGTCATTTGTTTGAGCGCTCTTTGTTATGACCAAAACATCATAACTTAAGTCATAAATCTGTCATAAACATGACATAGCAGAAAAGTTGTCAAACTTAAGAAACTACCTAGCTTTATGGGTTTACATTACAATAAACTGTCATTAAAATGTCATTAAGTGTTAATACTATGTCAAATAATTTTAAATTCCTTAACAAAATGCAACAGAGACATCAAAATATTATACTTAACTCTATGTATGTGCACAATTCATAAAAAACTGACAATTAACAGAACTTGTTCGTCCTCACACAATTTTCTGACATAGAAGAAAAAAAAACGAACAAAACATTTAATCAATTTAATTTAATGTAACTAACTTTGCAGCAATATTAACCCAACCCTGCATGGCTTAACCCATTATTGTACTGTTTTCATTTAATTTTAAGTAAATCGGTCTACAAATGCAATAAAGTATAATTGTATCAATTATTATTATTATTATTATTATTGAATGATTGATTTTATTTGTTAAACACATGGAGGAATCTTAAAAAAAACATTATGAACTGAAGAATATTCATGATGTTGTTATAAAACTATTACTTAATGACATTTTAATGACAAATAATATTTGTACCACTGTAGTTGAGGTCAAGAAAAATATTCATGACGCTGTTATAAAACTATAAGACAGAGTATTAACACTTAATGACATTTTAATCACAAATTCAATTTGTATCAGTGGTAAAAAGTGGTCAGTTATGTTGTCTTGGTAATGTCAAGTTGTCATTGCAAGTTATGATCTATTGGTTTATGTCAAATTGTCATAACAAAGACATCTCAAACAATGTCATCTTTGCATTGAAAAAGACCTGCACAAATCCATTAAACGAATGACACTTACAGCAGCATAAAATCTCCTTCATGTTCATAGCACGTGTCATGTCATGTGTCAGTCTTATGAACACCCCTTCAAGTAAAGTGTCACCAAACATGCATTTTGCGACTTGGTTAAGCCTAGCGAAATCAAGCCTTGGAACACAAACTAGTTCATTTTAAACGATCTTGTGGAAAGAAACACATTATTAAGTAATTTTCCTTGTAGCATCTGGATTGATACGAGGCCATAAACCCGGCATGCATAATTATGAAGGAAATAACCGTTTAAAATTGTTTTACACAGCATGTTATATTATTTTGCTTTCCAAAAGTATTTTTGACAACTCTGATAATTACATTGGGTCATAAATGCTCAGTCTATTACACAATCTCTTGGTTTTCACTGTACGAGGGTCATTATTTTTCTATGTATTATATACAGATTATTTCAGACAAAAGTTAATTTTTAACTGCTGTTAAAATTGCAAGGCTAAACCAATTATATCACCACATATATTGAAAGTGTTGATTTCTGTGTGTATTTATCTTGAATTTGTAAAAAAAAGTGTACAAATTTGCAAGTGCAAGAATTTGACGAAAAAAATAAACTTTTTGTAGCACTTTGTGCCCAGAGTGAGGTGCAAATCTGTGTTTTTTTAATAAAGCGACTAATGTCTATAGTGCCAAACGCATTATTTATTTGGAAATAAAACCTCTATATTTTGTGATGGACATGTTTGCAAGCTCTATCCTGATGTGTGTTATTATTACTTATATGTTTGATTTACACACCTACTCTGCAGTCATGCCTGTTCATCAGGAAATGTATATTTGCACACAGTGAAATGCTCTTTTTGGCCTTGTGCTTGGGAATCTAATGTCTCAGATGAAAGCATAGACACAGACCGTGTCACAGCATAGACACAGACTGTGTCGCTTTCAACTATTTGTGTCAAATTTATGCACTGGCTTCCATGCTTGGCCTCGCTTATTCAAAATAAATAGTTTATTTTAAGATATTTTTAAGAGAAAATCATGCACAAATACAGTAGCCACAAAAAGTGTTTGGAATCCTTCAGTGACATAAAAAAAAATTATGTTTGGGATCAAACCAAGATACATTTATTTTAAAGGTGAATAAAAAGCACTTTAAAAAATAATGGAAACCACCTAACGTATTTGGACACTTTGGCTGTAACATTAGTGAAACATACACAACCACACCTGCTAAAGCACCTGTGTGCACTTGAGGGTAACCAACTTTATACATCTACTAAAAGCATTTGCAGTAAAAGTAAAGTATTCAGGTTTGACATTTTGTTTGAAATGACATTTCATCAGTTTGCAGGGTGGCTTTGTCCACATTTGGGGCACCGTAGTATATTTTAACAGGGAAATTGGAGAATCAGAGCACAATCATTTTTCATCAGAGTTTGAAAGAGGCATGACGTTTATCATTTCTGCGGATAACTTTTGTGATGGAAGTTTTTGCACCGGTAAAACACATTATTTTTGTGCACCTCACAAAGCGAATAAAAGCGTGAAGGTTTGCTTTTTGTTATACTGTGACTTTGTGATTGCTAAACTTAGCATGACAGGGTTTTCTGACCTGTAATATTTCCTTTTAAACTCACAGAGCATTTAAACCGGTGGCAGACAGCAGAGCTTTTATACACTATATGGTGAAGTGAAAGTTACGTGATTGGCTTGCATGAGAGCCCATACTGAAAATGTGACCATTCCAGTGAACGTGCACTCGGCACCTCATTTACAACCTACTGGACTCAAATCGAAAACTTTCGAATTACAGGCCCAACTCTCTGCCCCATAATTATTTTAAAACTACTGCCACATACTCTATACTTATATAATATAATGTTCATAAAAACCTGCCAGTTACTGCACCTTGAGGACTGTTATTTACCAACAGTTCCCTGATGGATTCACATCAATGGAAAGTGGCACATTCCCAAACTCACCCACTGAGAAATGAAATAAATAAAGCATCCGGTAATTATGAAGCCTGAAAATAAAGACAACAGTTTAAGGTCAGCCAACTGAAGAGCAAGAGAAATGATCAAAGGATTTATGTACTTTTTTACCTTGTGGCTATGAAGGTCACTACCACATGGGCACATTATTTAGACAAATAGCTCACCCAAAAATTTGTCATTAATTTCTAAATTATATCCAAAAAATGAGAAATTCAGTCATTAATTTCTTACTCGTTGACAAACTTACATGACTTATTTCTTTCATGTAGCACAAAAATAAACTAATGAATGGATGTTCACCCAAATTATTTTTGAAAGCAGCAGAAAAGCACCATAAAAGTGGTCTTGCTATATATAAACATAGCAAGACATATTTGACCCTGGACCACAAAACCAGTCATAAGTTGCACGGGTATATTTGTGGCAATAGCCAACAATATACATAGGTTCAAATTCATCGATTTTTTTATGTAAAAATGCTTAGGAAATTTTGTAAAGATAATGTTTAAATAAAGGCGGGGTGCACATTGTTTGAAAAACACTTTGGAAAAGGGAGTCGGACCGAGTACCAAAACACACTACTAGCCAATCAGCAGTAAGGTGCGTGTCTACTAACCGAAATCGTTGCCTGGGTTGCGTATGTGTGGGGCGGGTCTATCAAAAGTAGGTCCAGATCACATTTACTTTTAGAGATATTTTGTTAATTTCCTACCGTAAATATATCAAACATATATTTATAATTAGTAATATGTGGACTTCTAAGGACTTTATATTGACAACTTTAAAGGTGATTTTCTCAATATTTAGATTTTTTCCAACCTCAGATTCCAGATTTTCAAATAGTTACTCTGCCAAATATGCCTAACAAACCAAACATCAATGGAAAGCTTATTTATTATTTTTCAGACTATGCATGAATCTCAATTTAAAAAAATATGACTGGTTTTGTGGTGCTGGGTCACATTTCACAAGACTTTTTTAAGATGTCAAATAAATCTTTGGTGTCTCCAGAGTACGTATGTGAAGTTTTAGCTAAAATACCATATAGATCATTTATTATAGCATGTTAAAATTGGCACTTTGTAGGTGTGAGCAAAAAATTTGCAATTTTGGGTGTGTCCTTTTAAATGCAAATTATCTGATCTCTGCACTAGTGTCGTGGTTGGATAGTGCAGATCAAGGGCCGGTATTATCCTCTTCTGACATCACAGGGGGAGACAAATCTCAATGAACAATTTTTTCACATGCTTGCAGAAAATGGTTTACCAAAGCTAAGTTACTGGGTTGATCTTTTTCACATTTTCTAGGTTGACAGAAGCACTGCGGACCCAACTATAGCACTTAAACAGGGGAAAGTCTGATTTTTATGATATGTCCCCTTTAACTACTTACTTTAGTGCTGTTATGTCGTTTTTATTTTATTTTATTTTACTGTATCAAAAAACAAATAAAGATCTTATTTTTTTTAAAGAAAGTAAACTCAGAACTACATCAGAATGAATGTATTGTTCCTGTTAACTATTCATTTGCCAAAAGCTTAGCATTGTATAATACATAAACAAGTATAAGTTGATATTATGTTGACAACTCCTCTTATGGTCTTCAAAAGCATGAATGTCATATAAGTTTAGAATGACATGTGGATGAGTACATGATGAAAAATATTATTAATATATCCATTCAATCTCTTTTTCGTCATTCATGTTTCAGCATTTATATGTCAAAATGGGTATTTTTAATATAGTTTCAATGTTCTTGCTGAAGTCCTGGAGGATATTTGACATTTAAAATGAATTTTCATCCATCTCTAGAGTTCTTACTGTATCCTGACTGATTCATATTTTACATATTTATCAATAAAGCTGTTGTGGCAGCTATCACAGTTTGCTTTCTCCACATGCTGGCATCTTACACTCCACTCCGTTGACATTTGAGTTCTCAGCTGGTTCTGTTCCCAGATCAGTCTCGATCATCTTTTCGGCCCTCTTTCGCCAGCCGCATTTAAATGCAAAAGAATATTAAAATAGATTATAATCATTAGCACTGGGCTGTATCTTGATGAATTTTATTCAGACGCTCTCTACTCCCTCCCCCTGAGCCATCCATACTAACCAAATTAATGCTCTCCACTTGGTTCCTTGACAATCTCTAGGTGGCAAACAAAAGCTCATCTTCAATGGATTGTATAAATGAGGCTAAAATGAATTAAATGGGTAAGATAAATTAAATTCAGCTTCAATACTTAAAAAGTAGTCAATGGCTGAATCCTATTTTGCATACTATCTTTACTATAGTGTGCAAAATAGGTATTGGCATCTGCTGCACATTTATAAATGTGTCCAGTTAAGTACCTGTATGCGTATGCGGCATTATCTGTGCGCACAGAAAACATCTCATTTTAACATATTGCTCTCAAATTGTTTAAAATGGTTTGAATGTTAACATTAGCAAGGTTTAGAAACACATGCAAATGTTAAACTTTCTATAAATATTTACTTTTTTATGAAAAAAAGCAGTGGCGGCTCGTGATTTAAAATATGTGTTCGGACTCGGAGTGCCATGTGTGTTGCTTGTGTTTTCAAAATATGTGTTTGTTGCGTCATGTGAATCATGTGCATCACATGTTTTGTCAAAATAAGTGCCTGCTGCACAGGCATCAAAACCGTTTATGATAAAAGAGACGCTCATGTTCACAAAATACACGCAACAGTAAACACTGATTACGCATGAGATTATGAGAGTGTCTGGCAAACACGAGCGTCTCTTTTATAATAAACTTATTTTGACAAATTCGCTCGACGCGCAGAACACATATTTTGAAATTACGAACCACACACATGATGGGCTACATGCATGTTGTGACGAATTTTGCATCGAGCGCCCTCAAAAAAAGAAGTCACCGGCTGCCACTGAAAACATGCAAATGATAAACTTTCTATATGAATATTTATTTATTTCTGAATGATGCCTATTTGAGCGATTATTATAAAAAGAGATTATAATCATTTATGCATGATTTCTTTGGATTTTGTTTTGTGTCTTTTCTGACTGGGTGGGTCAGCGTCAATCTGGCCCCTATGTAGCCTTGCCACTGATTCATAGTAATAGAAGTGCTCGATCTTGTTATTTCACAGCCTGGTCACACTGTTAATATGAGTATTTACACGTAACTTTCAAAAACAAAAAAAACATATATTTTTTGTAAGATTAAATAGATAATAAAACGTGCAATGAAGACGTATTTACACTATTTAAACGTAGCATTATTACGTTTTTACAGCTAAAAAACGTAAAACATTAACGTATCTTTCATTCCATAAAGATTGCTGTATAATTTCCCTTTAACCATTTTAGCGATATGTTACCACCATACCCCAAACCTTACCTTAAACCCAAACCCTTTTTATACAAATTGTTTAAATACATAATCTTTTTATATTATGCAACGTAACGGACAGATATGTTTATATAGCATTTAAAAGATATTTTAAGCCACTACAGTCCTACGCAAAACAGTTCATTAACATAATTTAGCGTTACTGTTACAAAAACAGTAACAACTTATTTATTGCGAATATTAAAATCAGTACCAAAAGTAGTTAAAATGACAATGTGCTGCAGCCAAGATCCTCTCTGGAGTATATGAAGTAAAGTAAATAGAAGTATTAAAGTTATTAATCCTAGAGAACGTTGATCCGGCTTTCCTCTGTCACGGCGCATTTTTTTAATTTGAAACGTACAACAACGGAAACGGAAATGACGCAAATATGTCACGTGGGACGCAAAGAGCTAATGAGCTTTTGATATCACTGCCGTAAAGCAATGTGTCGTAAAGCTTCTTGAGGCGCAATATTTGAATTCAAATGTATATTAGCCTATAATGAACGCGCAATTTGACTTTACGGTTGCTGATGAGAACTCAGATCAAGATCGCTGGATAAAGGGCTGAATTTGGATCTGTTCCTTGCAATTGTATGAATTTTAAAGATGTGAATTACAGCAAAATAAATACAGAAATGTTATTAATTTTTAAATGTTCAAAACGTTTACGTTTTAAAATGTTCAATATTGTGAAATTCTTTGAATATCGTAAGCGTTTCATTAGGTAAATGGTTAAACTGTCTTAAATAAATAAGTCAGAAAATATGACTGAAAACATGTCATCAATATGAGTAAGAAACGCCAATCCCTGCGATTTTAATATTTATGAATAGGAATAACTTACAAATTTTTATATTTGTAAAGCTGTAAATATGTAAATAATGTACGTATTAGTCCTGTCAAAACATCAATATTATATGTTTCAGTGTGTTTTAAACTCAAGTAAATGTACGTATGGTACAACCACACTGAAACGTAAAAATGCACACGTATTCTCATGAGATCATGTTGCAGCTCCAATATTTTTGTCGTGGTCAAAGATCAAGAAGCCAGAAATATGAAAGGGTTCTTTGTGAAACTGCATTTTTGAAGCATAGATACAGTCTGACAGCAGTATCATGGACTATATTACATGCTGAGGCTGACATTGAAAGTCATCAACATAATGTATGACAAACAACACAAGCACTTTTCAAATGTCCAACATGCGTCATTCAGTGTAAAATGCTGAGATTAGTCTGAGCAGAAAGCATTCAGTGAGGTAATGAACGCTGCCATGAAATCGTTCTGACAGTTCTATATAATGTAAATAACCTCATGCATTTTTGGTAACCTCTTACTGGATGAGAATAAATGTTGGCATTCATTACATTGCTTGACAGGCTTTCGGTGAGCCCACACTGTGGATTTGTCTCTCAGGCCAGAGTACAAATAGCAAAGCTCTTGAATTCAGGACTTTATTTTCATTATAAGCCGACCATTCTAAGCTAGTGTGTGTATGTGTGTTTGCGTAGTATGAATAAGAATATAATTGTTAGGTTCATCTCATATTTTGTAAAACATATTTGAATATGTCTGCTCTGCTTTATGTCTTGAAAGCGCACATATTATGCCCATTATTACAAGATGTTATACTGTAAAAGTCTCAGATGTGCCTAGAATGAGTCTGTGAAGTTTCAGCTCAAAATATTTGGATGGGAGCAAAAGCTGTTTTCATGTGTGTACCTTAAATGCAAATGAGTTACTGCACCTCAGCCCCTATCAACAGATAGTGAGGGCTTTCAGTTAAAAATAAATCTGATTCCTGTGAATACAGTCTGAGACAGTCTGCATTGGTGCTACAACGTATTAACAAGTACATTTAGAAAAGCTTTTGGGTAAAATTAACTAGTCAATCAGTGGCTGTGGGTGGGGCTTTATCAGTGTGACGTCACATTAACAAGAGAATCAAAACAACATGACTAATGATGCATAATACAGTAGGTGCCCTTTAAGTGGAAAGCTTTGTGTGTTTATTGTTTTAAATGAAGCTTTTTAAAGGTGAAGTTTGTAATAATATCTGCCATTGCCATCTCTCTGCAAACCTACAGTATGCCAGTGCTAGAGCAAATGTCGCTTTCTTATGACTCTGAAAATACAGTACAGTTGGGAGAGGAAAGCGTATTTTAGAATAAAAAAGTCACACACTTTACCTTTAATGTTATACCATTTAAAAAGATTTTTAATTTCCACGTCATCAAACCAGTTCTCATGTTCACTTAAATGAACATATGTCCACTTTAATTTTACATTTATTCTCTTTGGAAAAGACCTGTGAAAATATTTTTTATTATATATGATGGATGCCACTGTCTTTTTCTTCATTAGAAAAAGAATACTGTGGCAATAATTTTTTTGTATGTGCCCTGTCAATAACACAAAGATTTTATGTTTACATAAAAGAGGGCACTTAAATGTGCGCGTGCACAGAGATACGTCCACACCGCATACATGTTGCTTCAGAGAAGCATGTGCAGGTCGCGGTTTCTGTTTGAGTCATCACAACATTTCGGCCGTATTGTTCCGGTGATAAAAAATGCTCTTTTGGGCCATTTTTGGACGAAAATTTTCGGTGGCTGAATATTCGATGCACATCTATTGAATAGTTTTGTAAACCATTAAACCATATTGAGTTCAACTCTTCTTATTTAAGTTCATGTGTGTTTTCGCTCAAGAAACCAAATAATCCCAAAGTGTCATGTCATTGTGGAAAATGTTAAAACAATACCATGTAAGTCTAGCTCGCGGGGTCCCCCTATACAGTTGGGAAACAGTATTGTCTTCTAATACTGTCGTAAAATCTGTCATGGTTACACCAGGGGATACACGTGCGAAACCCACGAACTCTGCATATATTTCAGCATATTATATGTTAAATTATATGGCATCATTATACAATATACAATACACACTATATGCAATATAATTTCCATGGGTTTAATTTTTTTTCAAACGCAAAAAGATCACGTAGCTCACGTTTACAAGCCAGCGTTATTATAGTAGCCGATTGTCTACTGTTTTACAGAATGGATATGCCAATTCAATTTTCGTGTTGTAAATCAATGTTTGTGTGGTAGGAAATAGCCATATATCGTCAATATTATAATAACAAGCTACCATAAATGAATCTGCAGTTGAAAAAAATCGATTGCATTATAGCCTGAGGCAAGACACTTTCACCAGAAAAATAAATAAACAAACATGATTATCAGCCTGCAGTCAACAGGCTAGTTAGCCTAAAGATTAATTTGTCAGTTTAATAATGTATTATTTACTTGCAAGGATGTAGACCCTACCAAACTTGTACACGCGATTTAGACATAGGCTTATAATAATGATAATAATAATGATTTGCTCCTCTACTAGCATTACTTGATTCATGAAGAGAAATGGAGGACCAGATAGCTTCCGTAACATAGTCAGGCAGACAACAAATTACTTCAATACTTACTAGTCTAACAGCATGACGGCTGAGTAAGCATTGGTCGGGCAGCCCTCCGCCTCCTTTAGCTCACGTCAGCGAGCAAACGCTGTACCAATGTTTATCCTCATATCCTCGACTTTAATTTTGTCACTCTCTTCCTACACTTCTCAGACAAAACCTTTGCCTTCTTGGGGTTTTTTGCTGCTTCAGCGGCCATGATAACAACACACCCGCGTGACAGCACAAACAAATGCTAGTTAGGCTCTCATGTCCGAAATTGTAGTTCTTTTTGTGCTCAGGTTACTACCCGCACCCCGAAGTTCCGTAGTGCCAGTAAAAGCGATACAGACCCATCAGGCTATGGCATACGTGTCATTCAACCTATTGTAAGTCAATGTACCATCACAAGGGTCTTGGAAATATATTATGAAGATTGAAAAACTACTTGGTGTTGCTTTAAATTCTTCATTTCCAAATTTGCTCTAGTTGGTTTATATCCTTATATTCTTATATTCTTTTTTCTCGGTTACTTTCTTTCTTTCTTTCTTTCTTGCTTTCCCTTCTTCCACACAATGTTCCATTCTAATGTTTTATATGCCTTTTTATGATCAATGACTCATGGTTCATATGTTTGTCAGCTTTGATATGATCATGATTTTGCACATGCTTTATTAGTTCACCCACTCCAATGTTTGGACATGAGCATACCCAATGTCCACTGCACAAAGAGGAACAACAGGGGTCCTTGATGGAGTCATTTCTTGTTTTTAGTTTTCAATGATATGTGTGCTTGTATCTCCTTGATTGCTTTCAATTATTTATTCAGTTGGCATTTAAATCATTTTTAAAAGTGTTTCAGAATAGTTTATTTACATAATGGTTTATTCACATAATAGTTTATTCAGATAATGGTTTGTTCTGAATGTTAAGAATTCAACTAAATTAAGAAAAAAAAAGAAAGTAATTACTGGGTTACTTTTAAAGGGGGAAAGTTAGATCAACTTAAAATTGGTACGTTTTTATAATTTAAATATTTCACAAAGTATTTTTTATTTAAACATTTAAGTTAAAATAATAATAATAAGTTGATCTCACAAAGTTCTGTGGTATACATGAATATCAGCTGACGTCACTCACTTGTCTTCCGCCATTTTGAGGACCTAAAGTGGTCGCAAAAGAACTAGAAGCTATGCCTTCAATATGTTGTGAGCATTAAAATCGCTATTTTTACAACACTAAGAAGGCTCGACACAACATGATAATTTGCTCGTGTCTCTACACGTGAACTCGAGCATTGAGAACATTGTTTGTGAACACAGAGTTAACTAAAAAGAAGGTTTTGAACAACTGACTTTGGCTGATTTGGCTTCCGCTCGCCGCCATCTTCCCAGTCAAGATGTATCGATCTGCGAATGCAATGAAAGGAGGGAGGAGAGTAAAGATGGATAGCTCCTAAAGCATAGTTCCATAAAAATGCACGGATAATTCGTTGTTTTGTCGCAAGTGAAAAACAATATTTACCTTCTAGTTGAAATAGGAGCCTCATATGAAATTCAGAAATCGATTATTTACGTCTGGCAGAGATGACGAGCGGACATCATAACAGCCCAAGTCAGTTGTACAAAACCTTAATTTTTAGTAAACTCCGTGTACACAAACAATGTTCTCAGTGCTCGCGTTCATGTGTAGAGATCCAGGTGATACTTCGAGCAAAGTTTCATGTTGTGTCGCGCCTTCTTATGTTGTAAAATAGTGGTAGTTCGGTAGCAGCGGACAGCGGCTGGAAGAACACATCAGGGAATGGGTAGGCATCACACCCTAACCAAGATATTTTTTTATTTAAAGTAGCGTTTCTTTTCATGACAGTCGAGGTGCGACATGTTGTCTTTCATAGCCATTTACTGTATCCGTAATAATCATAGACAGTAAAAGATAAGAAATCCGTAAATCGTAGCAAGGTAGCCAATGCTTGTCAATAGCCTACTGGTACTCGGTAGGTCCTCAAGATGGCGGCATGACGTAAAAAGGTCACATGACTGAAATCCATCTATAGTCACAGAATATTTTGCTTATTTCTCCGTGTCATTGTCACAGATATCTGCATTTTTCTGTGGCCGTACCACAGACTTTCCTTTCCATGTCATTGTCACGGATTGGTTACTCAACTGTTTTGTCCTATTTTCTTACTATTGTCACTTCGGTTTACGGTTAGATTTACATAAAATGACATCCCTACCCTACCCTAACCCAACTCTTACCCTAACGCCAGGCGACAATGGTTTAAAAATCTGACAATATTAAAACATAAATTCGAAAAATAGTATAAACCAACACTTAAAGTGACATACACAAAAACCAAATCTAACCCTAAATCGAAGCGACAATGGTTTGAAAATAGGAAATAGCAGAGTAACCAATCCGTGACAATGACGCGGAAAAGAAAGTCTGTGGTACGGCCACGGAAAAATGCGGAGATCCGTTACAATGACTATACCACTGAACTTTGTGAGATCATGTTGAGCTGTCATTTCTACAGAAATTTTTCAACTGCCATTATTTAGGTTCTCTGGAAGGTTCTTTATAGAACCATACAGCCTGACCAAGAACCTTTAGCCAACAAAAACAGCGTGGACAGATAAACACAAGCTATCTCTAGGCTGATATTGCCACACCCTTCCCCGATCCATAATACCTTTATTATCAAAAGCTCGGGAAGACACACTATTCCCTAAAGCACTGTTAGCTCAGTCATGAAGCAGTTACAAGCACATAAGAAGAAGAAGAAGGATTGATCCGACTCAAGCCTTGCGGAAAAATCAGCCACCACTGAATTTAGCTAATAAACCGCAAGAGCGGGGGGTTAAAGGGAACCCATATACCACAAAACACAACCCAACCTGCACTGCATGCAAGCGCTTTGGAAAATGCAAATACTCCTAATTATTCTACATTATGCTATTCTGTGAAAGATACTGTGTTGACAACACTATTAAAACTCTTATCCACAGTTCTCCTCTATTGGGCTATTGTGGACACCTGGGCTTATTGACAGAATTCCCAAAGCAACAGAGGAGATCAGACACCCTACCATTAACATGCATGTCCACATAGGCTTAAGGGTTTTAATAGAAAGGCTGCTGGCTCTTGTATGAGGCTGGGGCCCTGGATCATCATTAATGTGGCCCCTGGGCCCCCCTTTTATGAACTGTAATGTAAATAGCTTTGCGGGGCAGCTGGGCTCAAAGTGACATATTTACCAAATTTCTTTATACACGAGTAATTAGATCCATAAATATGAGAGAAAAATCCATTAATGGGCCGAACAGCGGATAGAGATTTAATTAGAATAGTTATAAACAACAAAGTGCCTCAAAAGAATCGACCAAACGCTGAAATCTTGGACAGCGAGCGGGCGGTACAGATATTTAGTTATTTCAGAGAAACACTTCAGCCATAAAAACATAACCAAACATTACTACTATATTAAACCGTCATATTACAAGACCCATTGCTCTACAATCTCATTAAATGAGAGCCATGCTAAAATGGACAATTTACACAAATCGTTATTGAATTCTATATTAATGCCGCAAGTTACTACCATTTATTTTTCTGACCCTGTCTCATAATCTAAAGTTTGATTTTTATCATTGATTTCAATCTTATTATTTTTATTTCAATCAATACTACAGAGATCAAGGTTATATTTTCACAGAATATTTTTTACATTATGTAGGATCATTTTAAAAACAAAACACTTTAGCTTGGTTTTCACATGCAGGGTCACATTTCTTTACTAAGGCAGATGCTGTGGTCCAATGCAAATGATTTTAGCCTTTAATTGGAATTGAACCTATGACCTTAGCATCGTTAGCCCACATGCTTCACCAGCTACAAGAACATTGCTTTTGGCCATTAAAATGGTAAACAGTTAGTTCATTAGCCTTACTATAGCCTATTTATGATTGTTTATTGCCATCTACCATGTTACATATCAGAAGCAGTGTTCATTATTATAAAAATATCATTATTCACATGAACTATTTTACCGTGATTAAAAAGGTTTTTAACTTGGTTTCACAACAACCCTTAACCGTGGTAAATTGACAATGCAGGCTAACGGCACGCAAAGCAAAACCCATCACTAAATAGATGCTGAGGTCCATGCAAACGTTTCTCCTAATGATATTTTCCCTTTCTTATGTGCACATAATGTCTTCTTATGATTATTACTTGGCAGGAGAAACATCCATTAGGGATTGGCCGCTGTGGCACACGAACACACACACACTATCTCCTTTTCAGTCGCTGATTGAGATTAAACTTTATTCTCCCGTTGGCGAAGCCAAATCTCATTCTCTAAACCTTTTGCTTTCCCTCTTGGCTGCTTAGCCCGTCTCTCTCGCTCCCTCAATCTCGGTTTCTCGACACCCGTTCCCCATTTATATAAGTCTAGCGGCGCGAGGGGACACGAGCCGCCTTTAATCAGGAAGACAAAAGCTAATCAATCAGCTGGGGCAGGTTGAATAGAGAGCTTCACGGCGCATTCAGACGGGTTGTAGCGTTCCCAGCGTTTCCACTACAGAGCATTAAGTACAGAATGAGCTCAGACTAATGAAGGAAGCTCCCGTGCCGCTCCGCATCTTGGCCTGCCTCCATTGTCCGTCGGTAATTCAATTCCATCTGCTGCTACCGTTAGTGATTTTAATGACGCTCTGCAGAGATGAGACGGCAAAAATAACCAAGAGACCGCAGAATTGAATGTGTAATTAAACTATGACACACAAGCAGGGGTTTCGAGGTATTTAAAGAGTACATTTAAACTGTTAATGTGCGTATGAACGACAGCTATGTGAATTTAAACTGCAGTCTAATTGACTATATTAAGCTTGCAAATGTGCAGATCATATTAGACCCTGCAACAGTGGGTACAAATGCTTGTTTTGTACGTTGAGTTGGTATAACCAAATGTTTCTGACAGAACCAACTGTTGGGTTGTAACCTAAACCTGGATTTAGCCCAGCATTTGGGTTAAAACAACACAGCACAGGTTTATTATTGGTAACCTAGCAGTTGGTTGTGTATAATATTTACACAACCGTGGGTTAAACCAACACAATATTTCTTGCGTGTATCAAGCACACGTGTTCCAGCGACTCGTCACAAAGCACAATTTTGTTTTTCAACTGACACCATACTAATAAAAAAATTGGGTTGTTTTAACCCATGGTTGGGTAAATATTAGACAGATTCAACTGTTAGGTTATGATACTGCATTCGGTACACATGGTATCGAAACATACGTACAGTATTCAGTATATCAAATAAGTTAAACTAAAAAAGTAACTTGCATAACTGAAATATTAATGTGTACATTTAAAAAGTAAAGAGTTACTTTACTTGGTACTTTAGAAAAGTAATATTACTACATAATGCACGTTACTTTTAATGCGTTACCCCCAACACTGATGGTTACACGCCTAACAAATACTTTGGACGTGAATGGGAAACGTCAACTGTGTACTTATCAAAGTATCTTATTTGGTGTTTAACAAAATAAAGAAACTCATACACTGCAAAAAAAAATCAAGAAAAAAAATTATTAGTATTTTTGTCTTGTTTTAAGTAAAAATATCTAAAAATTCTTAAATTTAGATGCTTTTTCTTGATGAGCAAAACGACCCAAGAAAATAAGTCTAGTTTCTAGACGAAAAATATCAAATTTAAGTGATTTTGTGCATAAAACAAGCAAAAAATCTGCCAATAGGGTAAGCAAAAAAATTTGAAAATTTTCTTAAACACTAAATTCAACAAAAAAAATTTTGCTTGTTTTATGCACAAAATCACTTAAATTTCATATTTTTGGTCTAAAACCTAGACTTAATTTAAGCATCTTAATTTAAGAATTTTTAGATATTTTTTTTAAAACAAGACAAAAATACTAAGAACATTTTTTCTTGAAAATCATGTTTTGCAGTGTACAGTGTGAGTAAATAATGACAGAATTTTTATTTCCGGGTGAACACTGCAAAAATGACTTTTTTTCAATAAAATACCTAAAAATTCTTAAATTAAGATGTATTTTCTTGATGAGTAAAATGACCTAGGAAAATAAGTCTAGTTTTTAGACAAAAAAATATAAAATTTAAGCAAATTTGTGCTTAAAACAAGCAAAACAATCTGCCAATGGAATAAGAATTAAGTGAATTAAGTGTTTATGAAAAAGTTAACTTGTTTCAAGAAAAAAAAATTCCATTGGCAGATTTTTTTGCTTGTTTTAAGCACTAATTTACTTAAAGTTTATATTTTTTGTCTAAAAACTAGACTTATTTTTCTATGTCATTTTGCTCATCAAGAAAATACATCTTAATTTAAGAATTTTTAGATATTTTTACTGAAAACAAGACAAAAATACTAAGTTAGATAAGTCATTTTTGCAGTGAACTATCCCTTTAATTAATTAAAAATAATAAATAAGACAGAGAAATGTTTCATAAAGACATTCCCATATTATAAAGTGCATTAGTGTTTAAAGCAAACATGCTCGCCAGATGTATGCTGACATAAACTCAAACAAAACGCCCAGACAAAAGAAGGCCCGCCCCTTGGGGAGATATGTTGGTTAAGGGTCACAAGCTGGTCATCGCTGGGCAGAACTGGACATGAGCCACAGATTAATAGACTCTGAAGCATTGTCTGGTGATAATAAATTTCCAGCATGACCCATCAATAACACCGAGGTTATTACCTGGCATTGTTTTCTCAGCCGAACTGTGAATATAGCAATCTCAGCCTGCATCTCAAGCCATTTGATATTCATGCCTCTTATTGAATCCTCTGAAGCATCTATTGATGTTCCCTTGAGTAGATGCTTGTTAAATGACGCTTTTGAGGTCTCGATAACGTTCATGTGCTCAGCGCTTGGTTTTAACCTTCGTGCACTTTACATTTATGCATTTGGCAGATGCTTTTATCCGAAGTGATTTACAGTCCATTCACGGTATACATTACAGCCGTGCCGTATACAGTATGTGTTTCTTGGGATTCAAACCCATGACCTATACGCTGCTAACACAATGCATCACCAACTACTTGGCTAGCCTCTTTTATATCACAGGGCAAAACGATTGATTCAACCGCCGCCTGTTTTTGTTTCATTTCCAGGAAAGACCTTGAGGGTTGAGGTTGTTAAATGCTGGTGAATACAGCTGGAAGTACGGATGCCATTAGCATTAGCTTCATGAGGCTGACAGTTTGTAGCTCCTATGGGGATAAAATGGTGCCCCCCCATCTTGCTCTGCTTTAAAAGTACCATGGCTTGTGGTATTGACACGAGTGTCATGTCCAATCACTGTTTGTGGCTGGAGCACGCAGAGCTGCGAGGCCGGACTTGCCAGCTTTAATTTCCAAGTCATCTCTTGTTCGACACCAGAGAGCCCAACGCCTCTAATTAATCGCCTGTATGACAGGGGTTTTCCTCTGGCTGCCCGCTAGATGTGTGCAACTTTACATGCATCCTGACAGACCGCCGTCTCACCCTGCCTTTAAAATAACATCCTTAATGTTTTCATAGGGTGAAACAATAAAGTGTTTGTATAGGCAAGAAATGAAGATTAACTTTATACAAGCCTTATGCAAATAAATGCTCATACATTGTTGAATAAAATGGTCCCTAGCTAAAGTTTGTGAATTGGGGGAAAAATTCAAGGCATTGGGAAGTTTTTGAAAATATACATACATAGATACAGGTCATTGAAAGTGCTTGAATCTATTTTATCCAAGCAGTTTTCTGGGGGAAAAAATCCATATTTTTCCCTGTGTAGTGTAGGATAATATCATAAAAATTTCACATATGAAAACGTCTGGGGTTACGTATGTAACTGTTGTTCCCTGAGAAGGGAACGAGACGCTGCATCTCCCTTGCCATACTTCCTGCGTCCCTGTAACGCCGTCTTTGGCAATATTTTAGATATCAATATACTTCCTGGTTCTTGCGTCACCCTGTCTTTTTCAAGCCTCACTATTGGTTAAATTTGATATACATTCAGACGCACTTGGAGGCATCCCTAAAGTGTCACTGAAGTGACGCAGCGCGAGTTCCCTCAAAAGGGAACCTTAACAATGTATCTTAAAAGGTAACACGGTGTAAACTTGCTCTCACTTGAAATGTGTCCCCCCCCCCCCATTTAGTTCTTGAATTTGAGGGTATTGGATCTGGAAAGTCCTTGAAAGGTCATTTGGTATATATTGATAGGTATATATTGATAGCAAATGTAAACATATCTGTACCTAAATGGTGCATATTAGGACCTTTTTTAAGGCTACTGCCCCAGTGATAGCGAGAAATCATATTTTATTTTTCGTGTATGCCAGTGTTGTGTTGTCATTTCTTCCTTCGGATTGAAAAGCTATATCCTTTTCTTTGTGTTTCATCTTTAGATCAGCATCTTGGAACGACAGATATTTGATTTCCTCGGATATCAGTGGGCTCCAATACTCACAAACTTCATCCACATCATTACAGTGATCCTCGGCCTCTTTGGGACGGTACAGTTCAGACCACGATATGTGACCGGGGTGAGTTTCAACATTTTCATGTTAGATATTCAGCAGGTTACACATTGATTTTTCCACACTGGCTTATTTTGTCAGTTTACTCAATCATTTTAGTCAGCAAATTTCCATAATTTTGCACATTATTGAAAAATGATTTCATTATTTGAATCATTAAGACCGGAAATATGTATTAAAACATATAGGATTTAGTAAACATAAATAAAATATGTGTTCATTAGGTTTAAAAACCTTGTTACAAGCTAACTAAATCTTTTGAATAAGTCCACATATCAGTGAGATGCAAGTTTTAACTAATATATGTGACCTATATGTGACCCTGGACCACAAAACCAGTCATAAGAAGCATGGGTATATTTTTAGCAATCAGTGTTGGGTGTAACTAGTTACTAAATAATTAGTTACTGTAATTTAATAACTTTTTCCTTGAAAAAGAAAAGTAAGGGATTACTCTTTTTACCAGTAATTTATTTACAGTTAATTGTGATGTAATTGAAGTAAATACTGTGTATGGACTGTAAAACAATTTAATAATTATATATAATACAAAAGTGGATTTAACAGCAAAATTTAATGTCTAATGTTAAAATGCATGTTTTTTATGTATCCTTCTCACTTTAAATACTTTGTGAGTTAATAGGAATAATGGTAACACTTAAGTGTACTTTCCAATTCTCATTATTAACTAGTTGCTTACTAGAATTAATGTCACTGAGATATTGGCTGTTTATTAGTACTAAATAGCACATATTAATGCCTGACTCTGCAAAACCTTATTCACCATCCATAGTTATACCTATCCATACCAATACTTAAACATGACAACTACATTACTAAGTATTAATAAGCAGTAATTAACTCTTTCCCTACCAGCGTGTTTAAAAAAAGTTGCCAGCCAGCATTTTTCTTGATTTTCACAAAAGTTTAATGCCTTCCAGAAAATTTTTTTCTTTAAATATATAAACATACAATATATAAAATGAAAGAACCGTCCCTCCCTCTTTAAACAAACAAAAAAAAAATTCATGCTAAATGCATTAGTTCTCTTTTTATCACTTCTCAAATATGGGTAGGTTTTTTCAAAAACACAAAATTTTGAGCAAAAAGCTGAGATAATTACATTTTTGTGAAGGACTTTTGATAGAGATCCGATTCAGAGCGATGATACATGATGAAACATACATGGACATACAGCAGTTTGCCCTAGGGTGATACTTCCGGGTTGCGGAATGAATGCCACCTGGTGGATCATATCGTTACTACGGATTGCCGGAAAAACTTGTCATTGGTAGAGAAGCATTTTCTCTTAATTGACGAGTTAACTTGTCACTGGTGGGGAAAGAGTTAAGACTATATTAAGGCAAAAGTAGTTTTGGACCTTAAAAATTTTGACCAGAATAATTTATGTACTTTTATATGATTTATTCAAGCTGTTTCAAGCCTATCTTTGTATCATTTACTAAATAGGATTAATAAAATCAGAAATTAAATACTTTTTGGAGGGAGTTATTTATACAGTAATCCAATAACATAATTGATGATGTAATTAGTAACTAGTAATTAATTACTTTTTTGAGTAACTTACCAAACACTGGCAGCAATAGCCAACAATACTGTGGCCAGTTCATACATTTAAAATGAAGATCCACTTTTAGCATCAAGTGTTCAGTGAGTGAACTTTAGATGGAAAAAAATGTATATTTTTAAACCAAAGACAAAAATGGCACTTTATTGCTGTATGATATTTCTATATTTCCCAAACCCTGTCCCACTTTAAAATACATGTTCTCACTCCCCCCATTTCTAGCCCCATTTGTGCCACATTGAAATAAAAAACGCTCAATTTTTCAGTGCGTTGGCAGTGGCCAGCAAGAGAAAAGTAGTCTTCTACAGAGATAAATTGCTGATATTCGAACATTACTCTTGCTTATATCCGTTTTGGGGATGCCGTCAGGGCAGATAAATTTTTATTCTAATTCAACTTGGCACATACCAGTGGTTGGCAAAGGACCAAATGAGGTTCCACTACATGCCCACATCTTATGTATCTAATGTCCTGACATCATGTCAAATTACAAAATGGCAAAATTCCTTATGTCCTTAAACCTCAGTGGACTAGTGCTCTCAACTTGCAGTTCTCGGCTAACTTTTCAAAAATACCTTCATAACATCCTCCTCATGGATCAAATCAGAATATGTATTAAGGATATTAAGGTGGATTATAAACCTCAATTGAAAGCAATGGTTTCATCAGTTCTTTTTCCACCCCCTTGTGGAGAAGTCCACTCTGTTATACAAGCAGGAGATATGTCAACCACGCTTTAGTAAGAAGACAAGCGTGATGTGTTGATCTTTGGCCCCAGCCTGAGGCACAAATATAAAAATGCATATCTGTAAATAAGAAACAGCTACCACGCAGCCGTTCAAGGTCAGGGTAAATGAATGGTTACAATGATGTCCAGCGTAGTCTGTAAATTATTTCTACTGAGCTACAGGTACCGCGGCAAATCATTCTATATTTATAAAGTAAGAAGTCACATATTGGTTTTGCATTTCCCTTTTGATAATATCATGTACTTTTTTGTATTGTTCACATGACATACTGTGCAAAAGTCTTAGGCCGCCATGCTACCATTAGATTTGGTGTCTTTGCAATTGTATAGTGATCATATATAATTATTTCTCAAGTCTCTTTGATAAAATAAAACCTGAAAATACAGGAAATGTGTATGTAGTATTAAAAACAGTATAAATGTATGAGCTGAAGTGTCAAGTATTTAGGTAAACTCCCCTTCCACTTGAAAAGCAGGCAGCTGCAGGATCTCTTAAACCTAAATAAAATTAAATCCTAATTTCTAATTCTAAACGAATGACTTCAGGACTTCAGTCTCCTCAAAAAAGCTCAAGATATGTTTAGTGCCAAGAGAGGTCACACTAAACACTGAATGATGAAAAATAAATATGGATGGACATTAAAACTTTGCTAAAACAACAAAGCTGTTGATGGTGGCCTAAGACTTTTGCACAGTACTGTATATTTTAAATGTTTTAAAAGACTTCAACTCCTAGGGAGTCAGCTGAAATTGGCTTAACTTAGATCTCTCTTCTATACTCTGCTCACTAGCCTACGGTTTAATTTTGCCGCTGTACTATCCTATATTTGTTGTCAGCTGTTTTTTTTCTGCTTTTTTAATGTAAAGCTGATACAATTAATCTTTTGTAAAAAGCGCTATGTAAATAAAATTTAATTGAATATTCCATCATGTAAGCAAAGTCAACAGTGATTACAAGCTGTTTGGTTTTGTTCATTTTATTTATTTGTTTAACCTCTTGAGCTCTGGCCACACCCTAGGACCCACCGGTGGGTCTGCGGGGAGGTCATAAAATTATTTTGTGAAAATCTATAAACTGTAAAGCACAAAACTAGTCATATATGGTATTTTTTGAAAGAGTAGAACCTCTGCTTTATTGCAAGTCCCATGATATTTGCTTTAATTTTACATAAAAGAAAATAATAAGGTCTAAATTCATTCTTTCACAACCACCCCCCTTGCGAAAATCATATGAATAATGTTCATATTTCATATTTATAGCACACAAACTCACCAAACATATACAAATCACACATCAAATGAAAGCTCTCACTCTCAGGAATGTCACTGCACTTTATTTCACCGATCTTATACATTACAGTGACATAACCAATAATAATTTTCAAAAGAATCACGAAAACTGAAATGTCTTATGTAAACAAGCAAACATATGCATCATATTTCTGCGAGTCTAACGCCTCCTTTCGATTAAAGCTAAATAACTTTTGCTTTGAAGATGCTATCAACACAATTCTTTTTTCTTCTGTTTATTGCCACCTAGTGGAATCAAAAGAGAGTGTCTAAAGCGACAAAGACCAAACATGTCCTAAATTACAGATTTTTTAAAAAAAACTTAATTAAAAAAATAATAAAAATCTGAGTTTTTGTCAGTGTTTATCACAGTATTGTAAACAAATAAAATAAAAAATATGCAATATTTTACCCATGTTTTAAAATTCAGAGAGTTTTCTGTCAAATGAGACCATTTGTATCAATTTATTCCAAATTATGCGAGTAGGGCCCTCTATTAAATTCTGGTATGCCTAATTCTGTAAAAAATTCAAAATATGATGCAGAGCTGAAGAGGTTAATTTATATTTGGGCTATGGTTCTATACAATTTTCACTGACAACCAAAATTTTGCCTTGTTTTAGCCTAAAGACATCTGGGCTATGTTTGGAATTTTTTTAAATGCAAAATTGCTTGCTTGCTAATAATAAAACAAAGAAATGAGGGTGTAAAATAAACAATAAATGGAAGTGGGGTTAAACTTTGCAAACCTAAGAAAATAAAAAAAATATATCAAGAGGACTTGGTTATAAAATTGAATTTAAAACAATCCAACACAAAGGAAATGGTAAAGTTATGCACTCTTAGAAAAAAAAGTTACAAAAGTTGTCACTGGGACGGTACATTACTTCTTAAAAAGGTCCTAATATGTAAAATTTAGGTACAGATATGTGCACTGCAAAAAATGATTTTCAAGAAAAAAAAATCTTAGTATTTTTGTCTTGTTTTCAGGAAAAATATTTTATTTATTTATTTAACCTTTATTTAACCAGATAATATCTAAAAATTCTTAAATTAAGATCATTTTTCTTGATGAGCAAAACGACCCAAGTAAATAAGTCTTGTTTCTAGACCAAAAATATCAAATTTAAGTGATTTTGTGCATAAAACAAGCAAAAATGGGGTAAGCTAATTTTCTTGACTTTTTCTTGAATTTAGTGTTTAAGAAAAATGTTCAAGATTGTTTGGCTTATCCCATTGGCAGATTTTTTTGCTTGTTTTAAGTAGGGAAGTTTGAAAAAATGGGATCAGGAAAAACAGCACCTTTAAAAAAATGTTAACTAAATCTAAAGGTTATTTTTTTATAGTGGAATATGATTTTGTTTGGAAAAACCCCAACACTGAGACAAGTTTTCATGCGTAGGCTACCGGTTATATATTTTAATCAGTATAAACCTTCTATCATCCAGTACTGCTTATGAACGAATACAACAACCTCATCTTTTAACAAATTTGTTAATCTTAATGTCGGCTTGTTGCATTTCCCAATGGTCCAGAACACAACGAGACCTGCATTTATGAGACCACCACAATTTACTTAAATATCCCCTGCGTCGGTTGCGGGTTTGGCTGAAAATTCGTCTCATTCTTTTTTAATCGCATCCCGCTGTTTCCATGAACATTAGCTCATGAAGCAGGGTGCGAGCCACCTTCACAAACTCCCACACAGGGTTTTATGATTTGAAATATGGCATCTCCCAGCTCCGCTCCTTTGGCAGATTCCTGATCTCTGGAGACAGAATGTTTAAAGAAACACATTGGTGAATTAATTATGGAGAAAATCTCCCACTTGCGCTTTAGCGGGCCAATAAATCACACATATGCAAATGTTGGGTCCGAGGGTTGCGCCGGCTCTTTAAAACATCCGCTTCTTGTCTCCTCTACAGTATGCAGTGTGGTTGGTGCTGTGGATCGCCTGGAACGTCTTTATCATCTGCTTCTATCTGGAAGTGGGTGACCTTTCAAAGGTAATGCTTGATTTTGTACTTGCTTTGCTGTGCATAAATCTTCAGCTTGGGTGTCAGTGTCACTTTTTTAATGAACATGTCATTAGTAATGAGATCAGGAAAGATGTTCTTTTGTTAGAGAAGTCACAGATGGGTGTAAAATGTCATCCATACAGTAGCAGTGCTTGGATGGAGAAATTTACGCTGTTGTGGCCTCACAGTGGTTCTGTTGGTGTTTGGGTATCACTTGTGTCTTTGTGTCTTACCGGATTAGCGATTTGATACTGAATGTCAAATATTTTAAGGCTGTTATGGGCATCACGCAGCTTGTTGAGAAAAGTTGTGCTATTGCGTTTCTATGCAATCTGACCTACAGTTTTATCAGGTGGAACACAACACGAAAAAAAGTCGAAAAATCCTAGGAACCGGTGATTTCATTTTTTTATCCCTTTTACCAAACAACCATCCAGAACAAATTGCAATTGTTTAGCAAAGCCCGGACAAACATCCACAACATCTTAGCACAGATTTAGTTTAAGCAGTAGTCTGTAAAATCTATTTTTTTAATGTTTATGTAGATATGTAAAGATTTTTTTGGCTGTATATCCACTGCCTGTCTTTTTTATGTATGATAATAATATTTTAATAGTCAATCTTCTGCTGGTGTAAAAAAAGAAGTAAATATTTAATAAAAATGTCAAATATTGTACCCAATTAAATGGCAAACCAGCCATGAAATGTAATTACCAGATTCATGAAGCACTGTATATGTGTTACATTTTTATCTTCAAAGTGCTTTTAAATCCACATTAGCAAATAAGGCACATTTTATTTAAATGTATATACACTCACCTAAAGGATTATTAGGAACACATGTTCAATTTCTCATTAATGCAATTATCTAATCAACCAATCACATGGCAGTTGCTTCGATGCATTTAGGGGTGTGGTCCTGGTCAAGACAATCTCCTGAACTCCAAACTAAATGTCAGAATGGGAAAGAAAGGTGATTTAAGCAGATTTGAGCATTGCATGGTTGTTGGTGCCAGACGGGCGGTCTGAGTATTTCACAATCTGCTCAGTTACTGGGATTCAAGCTAATAGAAGAGCAACTTTGACTGAAATAACCACTCGTTACAACCGAGGTATGCAGCAAAGCATTTGAGAAGCCACAACACGCACAATCTTGAGGCGGATGGGCTACAACGGCAGAAGACCCCACCGGGTACCACTCATCTCCACTACAAATAGGAAAAAGAGGCTACAATTTGCACGACCTCACCAAAATTGGGCAGTTGAAGACTGGAAAAATGTTGCCTGGTCTGATCAGTCTCGATTTCTGATGAGACATTCAGATGGTTGAGTCAGAATTTGGCGTAAACAGAATCCATGGATCCATCATGCTTTGTTACCACAGTGCAGGCTGGTGGTGTAATGGTGTGGAGGATGTTATCTTGGCACACTTTAGGCCACTTAGTGCCAATTGAGCATTGTTTAAATGCCACGGCCTACCTGAGCATTGTTTCTGACCATGTCCATCCCTTTATGATCACCATGTACCCATCCTCTGATGGCTACTTCCAGCAGGATAATGCACCATGTCACAAAGCTTGAATCATTTCAAATTGGTAACTCCTTGTTTAAATTATATTAAGCCTTAAAGTTTTGCATAATTTAGGGTGTGGCCACTTGAGTGACATGTGAGTGGTTTCAGCAACCAGGTACAGTACCTCAGCTGCACCAACGTCCTGCCAATTTGTCCATTTTCAATTATCCACAATTAGTGATGCGGGGTGACGTGCTGCCAAGCTGACGACAGCAGGCCCCGCCAACTATTGGCTTTACAAAACCTCTTCACAAACCTATGGGTGACGTCATGAACACTACGTCCATATTTTACAATCTATGGTCAAACATAAACCTGTTCACTGTGTATATAAACCTGTTCAATGGCTGGATTTGTACCTTTTTGAGTGTAATATGGGGAGTGTTTTTATAACTTTATACTAAGATTGTCATGAATTCCAGCTTTTATAATCGGGTCAGTTTTGAAAATTTAGTGACTTCCATATACAGTAACTTGAGTTGATATGGAAATCATTACAAGATAAAGTATTTGCCAGATATTGTTGTCTCTCTATATATCAATAACCATGTAGAAGAGTCAGAATCAACACCATTGTTTCTTATAAGGTGGACAAACAAAGTAGAGTATCACCGATGATAAAAACACACTATGGCAGAAGCCAATATCTGCACTCCATTTCTTTGGCAGAGACCTTTAATGGAGATTGATTCTTTAATCTTTAAATCACCTAGAAATGTCTGGCAGTCACTTTGGTCTTCTGGTTGATGTGTCATTAATGTGCAATCCTATCAAGAATCTCAGGTGACAGACTGATTATTTCACTGGTCTGTTAGTGCTGCGCTATAAGTATGATGTCAAAAGTATGAGACCGATCACCTGATTCAGCTATTGTTGCTCTGTTATAGACCGTTTCGGCAGTAACAACATTAACAAAGGCTTTCGTGGAACAAACGTAACTTCTGGTAAACTCCGCTAAGAATCAAAGTCCTTTTAAACTATTTTTTTATATATAAAAGAGGAAAATAAACAACAAGTCGATAACCTTGGTTCAGATTTCATAGCTAAATCATATAAAAACAACACTGAGCTAACATTGATGTTTAAAATGTGTACTATAATGTATACAATGTTTACTACAAACCGGCTGCCAAACCTCCCTTCACTTAGTGGTGATAGATGATCGCTGTCTCCCCCTGTCTTTAGAAAACCAAAACATTTGTTATTTTTGACAAGGTATTTGTCCCAGAGTTCAGTTTAGCAACTAGTCAGGCCATTAAACAAACAGAAACCGGAAGTAAAGTTCCGACCGGACGCATAACTGCGACAACGCACATATAAAATTTTTTTTTTCATTAAATTAAAGTTTTTATCAGTATTATTTTACATAGTCATTATTACCTTCATCTGGTAAATTTTGTAGTGTAATGGTCACATGACATGCAGATGTAACAAATAAAATATAGCTTTTGTTAGTAAACATGCATGATTTAATTGTTAGTAATTAATGTTTTTCATTAAAGGATTAGTCAATTTTCTTTAAAAAAATCATATAATTTACTCACCACCATGTCATCCAAAATGTTGATGTCTTTCTTTGTTCAGTCAAGAAGAAATTGTTTTATTTTTTTTTATTTTTTGAGGAAAACATTTCAGGATTTTTCTCATTTTAAGGGACTTTAATGGACCCCAACACTTAACAGTTTTAATGCAGTTTAAAATTGCAGTTTCAAAGGACTCTAAACGATCCCAAACGAGGCATAAGGGTCTTATCTAGTGAACAATTGTCATTTTTTGCAAGAAAAATAAAAATATGCACTTTAATTTAAACCACAAGTTCTTGTCTTTCTTTCCTGTTACGTGCCAGCACGACCTCACGAGGTCACAGATGACGTATGCGAAACTATGCCCCAGTGTTTACAAGTGTGGAGAAAGAGGACCGCTCCGACGATTGCCAAAAATGACAATTGTTTTGCTAAATTAGACCCTTATGCCTCGTTTGTGATCGTTTAGAGTCCTTTGAAATTGTAATTTTAAAATGCATTCAAACTGTTAAGTGTTGGGGTCCATTAAAGTCCATTAAAATAAGAAAAATCCTGGAATGTTTTCCTCAAAAAAATAAATTTCTTCTCGACTGAACAATGAAAGACATCAACATTTTGGATGACATGGTGGTGAGTAAATTATCTGGACTTTTTTTTAAGAAAATGGACTAATCCTTTAACCAACTAACCCCCTGCAATTCCCTCGCAAACCACTTGGGGCATCACTTCTTCCATGGCATCACTTTGAAGCATCTTTACTTTTAAGAGTATCTTATGTCCCTTCCAATTATATACAGTACATTACATTTGAATTTATATTGCTCCGATCTTTTGTTATCCTCTGATTTTTCCGAAAAAAACTGATGTGCTGCACTGCCACCCTAAAAGCACAGTGAAGATGATCCTTTGGAGCGTCTGAGCTTTTGGTTGTGTGTAGTTGGTCCACTGGATTGGCAGTCCTGCTGCGTTTCTTCAGCTCTTCGTCAGAGGGGTTGGCAACCTGTCACAGCTACAGCTTTGTGGCAGAAATTGAGAGCCTCTAGAAACCTCCGGAGAGGCTCTTCGTGGGTTCTCATTGCCGAATCGTCGCCTTCTCAGTTTTTTAACTAGAGAATTCACACAGCTTCTCTTCCCACAAGGGATGTTGTCAGTCATTGTCAGCTGGAGAAGAAAGTCACTCGGATATCTTTGATGTCTCCGCGGTCGGTCTTGAAATGGAGTGAGCTAAAACAAATCGAGTCGCAGTTCTGAGGCGCAGGATTCACTCCTCCGGCCGTTCCTAGACGTTACTTTAATTAGTGAGAGAAGTTATAGGGTATTAGTTAGTGTAATTTATTACCATGTGACGCTGCGGCTCATGATTTATTAATGTGGGTGTAATGTGTTTAACCAGGAGAGAAACTGTCGAGACCCACATAGGCAATTAGATTTGGATCACAAATGAAGACAAATACAAGGGACAAATCCCAGTCTATATTTAGTTTTAAGTCAAACAGGACTCGATACAAATTAAGAGTCACTCTATTACTTCAATGACAATTACTATGCCAGCAGTAAGGTAAGATGCAACATGGCATTACAAATCTAATTGATGTTCAGTTTGCAGCAATAGACAAAAGCATCTTTCTCCATAACATACTGTAACTAAGTTTTGGTCGTGACTGTGATCATGTGTTATATGCCAAAAATCCTGTGAACATGCAGAAGGTTATTGTTTGTTACACATCGCTGTATCTCCACATGTGCGTGTTTGGAATGGGATTTGGCAGGATGGTGGCACTGAGCACAAGTGACACCAGAGAGACCGAAAAGGTGGCCAAAATAAATATCACAGCAGACGTCATCCCGTCCACTTGTTTATAAGCAAACATAGACAGTCTGGCGAGGACGAGAGTTATCCGCTGCACCTCCTAAAAAGCTCCTATCTTTGAAGGTAGAATGCACGCTTTCAGTGCCGTTTAAGACCTAGTCTGAGCTGTCTGCATCCATATTGGCTATTTAAGGAAATAATACACACAAAAATGAAAATTCTCTCATAATATACTCACCTGCATGCTGTACCACGCTGACTATTTTATTTTCAGTTGAACATAAGCAGACACTTTAAAAGTGTGACATATGAATATATTTGTTAAACAAAACAGGGTTTTTCTTTTTGGATGCAGTGTTCATTTAAAGTGGTCTGTGCAATAATAAACAGTTTCTTCTTAATTAGTACATTTTCTTCTTGTAGAGTAAAAATACATAAACATCCCTAAAACATCACATTTCCCCAAGAAGCAAAATTGCATATATTAAGACTTGTTTATTTAGAGAATAAATGTGTATCTGGAATAAAAAAAATTACCCCATTGCTCAATTTGGTGAGATTTAAAACAAGAAAATTAAATTTACGATGATTTATGGAAAATAACCAAATTAAGTTTTATTATCAGAGAACAGCCAAACTGAAAAGACGAGCTAAAACCTGCCTAAGCTGATTTTACCTGGTCTCCCATCCTGGTTTTAGCTGGTTAAGCTGGTGTAGCAGGCTGGTTTTAGAGTGGTTTTGGACACTTTGTAGCTTGCGCTTTGTGGCGTGGGGTCTTCCGTTGCTACGCAGCCACAAGCCGCGCGCTCTGTGAGGGCGACGATTATGGAATGCGTGATCGGATTTTAATTCCTCATCTGAACTTTGCGTCAATCATATCATTGTCACCATCCGATCAGAGAAGAACTGCAGCGGGGTTAGTTCACATCAACTCACAGCTTCAAATGGAGACACTGCATAGGGCAATTGAATTTCCACAGAATTTTTTGCTTATTTTTCCAAGGCATTCTCACGGATCTCCGCATTTTTCCGTGGCCCTGACACGGACTTTGTTTTCCGTGGCATTCTCACGGATTGGTTACTAAACTGTTTTGTCCTATTTTCTTATCATTGTCACTTCGATTTAGGGTTAGATTTACATAAAATGACATCCCTACCCAATCCAAACTCTAACCCCAACCCCAGGCGACAATTGATTAAAGTTTAGAAAATATAAAAGAATACATCAGAAAAAATAGTATAAACCAATACTTAAAGTGACACACTAGCACAAACACCAAATCTAACCATAAACTGAAGCGACAATGGTTTGAAAATAGGAAAAAGCAGTTGAGTAACCAATCCGTGAGAATGCCACGGAAAAATGAGCAAAATATTCTGAGACTATCCCACGGATAGTCACAGAAATGGCCCCCAAGTTTGAGTTTGAGACCCCTGGTCTAGACATTGCATTGTACAGTATTCATATCTTAAGCCAATGAGCTTGAGTTATGTCTAGTGCTGTGGTTCTCAAACTTTTTCGGGTGTGCACCCCCCCCCCATGTGTATGGTGCATCCCTTTATGCCTTATAAAATGCCATTAAACTGGGGCCCCCCTGGCACTATTTCAGGGCACCCAGATTAAGAACCACTGTAGTGTATGTGTAGACTGTTGTTTTTATGCACAGTGAACACACAAATCATCATCTTTTAGAGTTTCAAAAGCAAATTCCTCAACTTTTACCAGCTTTGCTTGTGTTATGCAGTATATTTTTACAGTTGCTGAATTGCTATTGAAAATAACAGCAATTTAATCCACAGAACTGTTGCCATGGGTTTACAAGGCAGGCGGCTTAAAATGCCCGGCTCTGTCATTGCACTCAGTGCCCAAATATTCAGTAAAAATGTTGGCAGTCTCAAAAACTGTCAGGGGGTGAATGTGATAAGGTGATTTATAGTCAATTTTCACTGTAAGCTGGTGAAAAGAAACTCTGGCTCCTGTCAGCCATGGACCCTCCAAACAAATGACTCAGAGCCCATGCACTGGCTCAATGAGGCTATCATTTCCCATCAGGACACCTCACTGCCACGTGGCCACAGAGCGAGAAAACGCTTGGGCAGGTGAACTAATGCTGCACCTGTGTATGGCAGAAAAGCTCATAGAAATAATTGTTTGCATGAATGCAGTTTTTGCCCTAACAAGATGGCCAAATGACATGGTTTATGAGTTTGACAGTACTGGGTTATTACCTTACCAAGTAGCAAAAGTTTAAGTTTGAACAAGGATGTTGTTCTGTGTAAAAACAGTAAAATAATTGTTTAAATGCATTTTTTATGGAGGGATTAAAGCTATTTTTGCAAAGTTAGTGGCTGATGTGTTTTTTTTTTGAAAATATGTTCATTTTCCATTTCTCCTAGAGTTAAACATTTGATTTTTACAGTTTTGGAATCCATTCAGCTGATCTCCGGGTCTGGTGCAAACACTTTTAGCATAGCTTAGCATATTCCATTGAATCTTATAAGACCATTAGCATCACGCTAAAAAATAACCAAAGAGTTTCGATATTTTTCCTATTTAAAACTTGACTCTTCTGTAGTTACATCATGTACTAAGACTGACAGAAAATTAAAAGTTGCGATTTTCTAGTCATATATAGTTAGGAACTATACTCTCATTCTGGCGTAATAATCAAGGACTTTGCTGCTGTAACATGGTTGCAGCATGCAGGCGTAGTGATAACACGCACATCCCGAAAATAGTCCCCTGCCATTAAAAGTAACCAAGGGGACTATTTTCGGGCAGTGCATAATATCACTACACCTGCTGCAGCCATGTTACAGCAGCAAAGTCACTGATTTTTATGCCAGTATATTACAGGACAAATATTGAAACTCTTTGGTTATTTTTTAGCACGATGCTAATGGTCTAATCAGGTTCAATGAATTATGCTAAGCTATGCTAAAAGTGCTAGCGCCAGACCCGGAGGTCAGCTGAATGGATTTCAAAACGATAAGAATCAAATGTTTAACTCTAGGGGAGCTGAAAAATGAGCATATTTTCAAAAAAAGTGGAGAGTCCCTTTAAAGAATGCAGTGTAATTCTGATTTGAGTGGAAATCATCAAAATTGCAATGGAGAAAACAATAAACTAAACCAATCCTGGTTTCCTTCAGCTAACTTATTCTGTCCTTGAGAGACTCATTTTTAATAAGTAACAGATCTAGCCTATTGCAATATTATTCTTTTAAAATACCGCCCTCTGAAATATATCAATAGATTTTCTGCCAGCAACTCTGTGTGTTTATTTATCTGCCGAAGTTTTATCTCGTGCTGGAGGATTAGTTTGGTGATTTCATAAATCAGCATGTGTTCAGAGCGGTTTTAGGTTAATGTGAAGGCAGAGAACAGGGTGACAGCCGTATCTTATCTCTGATGAACACGAACCTCCAAGGGCTTCCAGCATTATTAAAAATGACAATTAGAGTTCCCCTTCCGATGTGCCATTAGGATTGGAGTGACACTAATGTGCCATTCAGTGGTTGACTGGGTGCTGGAGGTCTTACCTCTGTCTCCAAGAGCAGGGTTTTCATTTTCCACACTGTTAATTCATTTGTTCAAACTGGATTTAGAGCTGACTTCAGTCACACGCAAGGCCAGCGTTCACATGATATACTGCAAATCATATTGATGGCTAAAGTAGGCACCCTGGGAATTTGGCACTGGTGCAGTCAAATTTTTCTTAAAGTTTACATTTGTAAAAATTGTTGTTTTGCAACTTAACATCAATTATTTAGGAGGCATGATGGATATGTGTGACCCTGGACCACAAAACCAGTAATAAATTGCACTTATATTTTTAGCAATAGCCAACAATACATTGTATGGGTCAAAATTATAGTTTTTCTGAATCCCAAAAATTATTAGGACAGGGGTCTTAACATTTTTCATGGCAAAGACCCCTTAAATGAGGGAGGCATGGAGCAGGGACCTCCTGATATTCCTGATACTAAAACAGAGATATTTATGTAAGCAGTAAAGTACGAGACAGAATCAACATTCAACAAGAGTCCGAAGCATATTTGGGGCAACATTGTTTGACAAGCGCTATTAGTTTGGATTACAAACCGACTATGAATCTTGCACCATTAGTAAGCTACAATTGATTTTAAATGTGAGCAATAGTTTTGTCACAGTTTATAATGCAGACGCGGTGTGGTGTTTTTTGTCTGTCGAATTAGCACTTTAGCAATAACAAAGCTGAACAGCTTTTTACAGCCGTCCAAGTTCAGAAATATAGTAGATGAGATTTGTACTGATTTTAAAATTACATTTTGAAAGAAAGACAAACCTATATGATTTATCTGTTTTTATGAAGCAGAGGTAATGTTTTTTTTATGTTCTTACTACTGCTTTCTGAGGAGGTACTTAGTCTTCAGATATTTTGCTTTTGTTCACAGGCTAAAATTGCACTGACTTCAATAAGCCTACGTGGCCGGGCACATGCGCAACTTAAATGATACATTGGTTGTAACGTTTTGTACATATTCTACATTTTTATAAAATTGCTTGTGATTAAACATCATTTGGCGGACCCGCTGCACCCCTGTGGGCCGCAGACCCCCGGTTGAAGACTCATGCATTAGGATATTACATAAAAATCATGTTCCAAAAAGATATTTCTTACCGTAAATATATACAAAAATGTGTTTATCATTAGTAATATTTTTAGCTAAGGACTTCATTTGGAAAATTTAAAGGAAATTTTCTAAAATATTTAGATTTATTTTCTGATTAGATTTCCGATTTTCAAATAGTTGTATCTCTGTCAAATATTGTCCTTTCCTAACAAATCATGCATCCACAGTAATTTTTTGGTCCAGGGTATATATATTGGTCCCTGAGTTATTTTAGTTTGTAATTTTAAAATAATTAAATTTTATAGTAATTAATATTTTGAAATAGCTTTTATTTTTATATTTTTCATTTTCATGTTCATTTTTACAGAGCCCCTAAGGCAGGGGTGTCCACTCCTGCTCCTGGAGGGCCGGTGTCTCTGCAGAGTTTTATTCCAACCCTAATCAAACACACCTGATCCAGCTAATCAAGGTCTTACTAGGCAGACTAGATACTTTGAGGCAGGTGTGTTGAGGGAAGTTTTAGCTAAACTCTGCAGGACACAGGCCCTCCAGGACCGACTTTGGACACCCCTGCCCTAAGGTGATATTGGAGTAAAAAAATGTAAAGTTTAGTTTAATGTGCTCACATGAAACTTTTGCGTGCTCACGTGAAACTTTCGCATGCTCACGTCAAACTTTTACGTGGTAACACGAAACCTTTATGTGCAGAATTTTTTTTAAAAGTTTAGTTTCGCGTGCACACGCTAAACTGTCACGTGCGCATGTGAAACTTTCGCTTTCATGTGCGCACGCGATAGTTTCACGTGCACACTCGAAACTAAACTTTATTTTTTTTTCCCCATGTCCCCTTAGGGGCTCCGTACATTTTAGTTTAATTTTTAGTAAATTTTTTAGAGCTTTTCTCATTTAATTCCTATATACATTTTTTATAAATTTTATTTTTCCAGGTAATTGTATGGCACTTAAAGGGGACATTTCACAAGACTTTTTAAGATGTCAAATAAATTTTTGGTTTCCCCCCAGTACATATATGAAGTTCTAGCTCTAAATATCATATAGATAATTTATTATAGCATGTTAAAATTGCCACTTTGTAGGTGTGAGCAAAAATGTGCCATTTTGGGGGGTGTCCTTTTAAATGCAAATAAGCTAATCTTTGCCCCTTCTGACATCACAAGGGGAGCCACATTTCAATGACCTATTTTTTACATGTTTGCAGAAATTGGTTTACCAAAACTAAGTTACTGGGTTTTTTTTTTTTCACATTTTATAGGTTGATAGAAGCACTGGGGACCCAATTATGCACTTAAACATGGAAAAAGTCAGATTTTCATGATATGTCCCCTTTAACTTAAACTTTTTTCTGTTTATTTCTAGGCAACATTTTTAAGGCAAACTAATAGTTGGTTCTATATTTTATTTTATTTTAATTACCACACCTGTTTTTAATAGTTTTAATTAGGTATTTTAAACAGAATCTTCAGGTCAGCCTATATAGTTAAAGAGATTCTCTAGTGTGTATACTTTTTAGAATATAAAGTTGCTCAAAAAGTTTTGGCGGCCTTGGATACATATCATTTTTCATTTTCAGTCAAGCATATGCAAAATTCATTATTAAAATAATTTGCCATATGGCACACGCTAGAGTATGCCCTCGACTACGCTGTTGCTTTTGAGACCCAAGATGTTCTCATTGTTTGCCTCAGTGCTCCGAGTTTAGTTTGTCATTTTGTCCGTTGTCTGTCAGTAATCTTGAGGGAAAGTCTGTTCATTAAAGACTCTTTTTAGCGCTTTTGGAAGCTTCTGCTATCAGTCATGCCACGGCAGGGGGCTTCAGTTTGGGTCCCGTTACGCGCTTTGTGAAGGAAACGTGTCATGTCACTCCGTGTAAAGCAAACATACTCGCACAGGCTTTTGCAAAAACCCACAGATCTGCTCAGGGGAAAGAATTATTTTCCCATAACTCACCCACACAGATAATCTGATGCTGGAGCATTAGGTTTCAGTGGGCTTGAGTCATAGGCAATAAAATACACAATGCACGATTGGCAGTTTTTTGGGAATGCCTTAACTACTGTATGAAATAGTTTACCGAACTAAAGCTGGTTATGTGTATAAGCATGTAGTGATAGTGTCCTAATCAAGTTTCCAGTGACAAGCTATTTGTCTGTTCACACTTAATGTGAAACCGATGAGCAGCATGATGTAATCACAACCCAATCTGAGGATGTTTGATTTTGATTTTTGGACCACTGAGATTTCACTGTGAGCAGTTTGCTTTTGTATTATCTTGTAAAGCATCTCATTGATGCTTGCTGGGAGATGACAGTTTCTAAGATTGTGCTTATTTAGATGAAATGCCTCTTTAGTAAATATTAATATAAAGTAATATAAAAAGTAATATGAAGTGATATAATACGTTTAAACAATAATATAAAGAATATAGTAAGTACAAAATCAAGGATCAAAAGTATTAATTATCACAATGGTATTATTTTGATTTTGACATTGGTGGGGACGTAAATAATGGCATTATATTGTTCTTAGGTGTCATATTTATCAAAGTTACACATGTCAAAAAAAAAATCTGTTAACCATTTGTGTAACACAAATAGCACTATTTTTACAGAACGTGATTGAAAAAGAGTTGTAATTATATTTATAATATATTAAAATATAATTCCGACAGGTGTTTTAAAACATGTTGTTTTTTTCTAGATGGTTTATTTAAAAAATGGTAAAGGGTCTGTGAAATCCAGGTTAAAATCTCTATTAGATTAGGAGCATCAACGTTTGATTTCAATAATTGATTTCAGTTTTATTTTAATCTTTGACATCACCTTACTCAGTCAGTATTGATTAAAAATATCAAAGTAATATTTGCACAGAATTATCTTTTTATTATATTGAATAATTTTATGTAGAAAACAGTAAATCATAAAAATTGACTTTAGCTGGGTTTTCACAGACTTGATCAAATATTTGGGGGGTGTTATACCTTTATTTTGTAAGGACAGTATTAATTTTTTTACAGAAAAGTACAGGGTGGAGGAATGGGAATTAGATCACCACAGGACTTTTAAAGTCAGGGTGCATGATCTCTGAAAACCAATGTTGACATTTGAAATCACCTAAACAAACACGCCCCTACCCCAATAGAATCTGGACCTTCTTTTGATAAACCCGCCCCACACATACGCAACCCAGGCGACGATGTCGGTTAGTAGACACGCCCCTTACTGCTGATTGGCTACAACCTGTTTAGGTACTCTGCCCGACTCCCTTTTCCAAAGGGCCCTATTTAAACGATCTAAGCGCAATGTCTAAAGCGCACAACGCAACGTCTAAATGGGCGTGTCCGAATCCACTTTTGCTAATTTAACGATGGGAAAAATGGTTTGTGCGCCGAGCGCATGGTTGAAAAGGGTTGGTCCTATTTTTTTAATGAGTAATGGGAGTATTTTGGGCGTAACGTGCAATAAACCAATGAGAGTCTCAGCTCTCATCCCCTTTAAAAGCCAGTTGCGCTGGCGCTATGTCTAATCCCTATTTAGATGACGGACTTTGTAAACTGAAAAACTAAGCGGAGGAATAAGATCCCCAGTTTAAGATTAATGTCAAATAATTGTGTTGTTTTTCACTTGTATTGAAATTGTTATTTTTTTATTAAAACCTAAGTAAAAATAGCAGGCTTTTAATTGCTTTAAATGTATGGCTATCCAATATCATCAAAAATAATTTACAAGTATATAAGAAAAGGTTTGTACTCTAAAAATGCTTTAAAACAAACAGGAGATAAAGAAATTACAAACGGCTCTCCGCATGTTTCAGCACTTGGACAGCGTTATCAGTTTTTTTAAGCATTACTTAAACATTTTTCTCATCTCACCATATCCACAGAGTCATCATATACAATAAATCTGTGGGGTAGTATTAAAAAAAACATTTAAAAACAGATGCATTTGTTTAAAGCAAAGCATTTATTTACTTACCAGGCTGCAAGTGAAGCAGCTCTTTACAACTTCTAACCTCTCATAATCGGTCCTCATTTATGTCCAAGAGACTCAATAATAATCTTTTACAGTCAATCCTTTAATCTTTCATATTTAAAAGTTTTTTTGTGCTGCTGCGAATTCACGTGTGTGATAAGCAAACCCGCGTTGTCGTCCCGTTTATAGGCGCATATTACTAATGCGCTCTTTAAATAACAAAAAACATATTGCGCCAATGACTTAAGACTTTAGTCCAGGTTCTTGTTGGTCGATGGCGTAGTCTATTTTAGTTGCCTCAAAATAGCAACGCGCCAACAATGCGCCTGAACACACCTCGTTTTCAGACCAGAACGCCCATGTGCGCAAAAGGGGGGGCAAATGCATTTGCTATTTAAACAACGTGGCGCTAAACGTGAAAATAATAATTGCGCAGTGTGGAAACTAGCAAAAGACACTTGCGTTGCTCATTGCGCTGCATTGCGCCGGGTGTAAGATAAAGCCTAAAGTATTTTTCACACACCCCACCTTTAACTAGGGATACCCTTACCAGAGCAACAGTTAGAGAACTGCCCATGACGCTGTCGGCACCATTTTATGACCAACTTGCATGTTTCAAAATATAGCTACTAACATGTATCCCCTAGATTTTAAAGCAAAACCTCTTTTATCATCCAGAAAGATGCATAGTCGACCAGCTTCACCAATGCACCAAGCAGCATAAACCAAACTGGATCAGCCTCATGCTGGGAGAGAAATCCGTCAGCACAGAGATTCATCAGTAATGGTGTCATTTGTCCAGAATGATGTGATTGGCAGGGCTTGACCAGCAGATTGCACGGGTAACCACTTGTCAGATCACGACATGATTTCAGCCACCGTGCGTGTCGAGTTACGCACCCACAGGTCGGTATGCAATCACAGCACCTTCTCACGAGGAGTGAGGGGGCAGGAAGTGGGCTGAGAAGAACAGGAAGCAGGATGGATAGAGGTTAAGAAGAAAAGGAGATTCTCCAAAAGCGTTAATACTGTATGACGAAATATCCATTCACCATTACAGCCCACACGTTTAGAGTTTCAGACCAGCGAAAAGCAGAAAAATATTACTTTGACATTGTAGTTTTGTACGAGTTTAATCTCGTAGGAAGAGCAATTTTATAGTTTAACCTTCACTGTAGTATCTCAAAGTCGTCATATACTGTAAGAATGTCTTTTTTATGTTTTCTATGCCAGTGGTAGATGTGAAAATTAACTTTTAACTGGCCTTTATGTGTCACTTAGTCTTTAAAAACATCATGTTGTGAATGAATGACTCACTCTGGATGTCCAGAAGAGTCAGTGATCAACAATTTCCCGTAGAGCGAGCATCACTCATCCTACTCCATGAAATTTTAATAGCAAATTAAAAACACCTACCTGTTTGGCCTTCCAAAGTGATGCATGACAGAAATCGTAATGAATCACTTAAATGGTTTTATTTTCACTTGAGTATTCTAAATTAAGGTTCTGGAGGAGGCGTTGACCTTTGTGTTAACCATTCAAGGAGGGTCAGGAATCTTTTAATGATTTATTAAACTTATATGAAAAAAACAGGCTAACAGTCCTAAAAACAGGCTGATGTCTTTCTTGTTCTATGAAGTCCATCCATACGTAACCAGTTCTGATTGTGTTGTGATAAACAGCAGCTTAGCTTAGCAGAGCTGTTTGAGCTTAGCTGGTGAGTGACGTATTCCTGTGGGCGGAGTTTAGTCAAAAACGCATTCAACCAGAAAGTAGAGGGCTGTAGTCCAAACCGGCCGTTCGCTGTAGGCTTTGAAAGGGGAATTCTATTAAAAATATATATCGCTTGTCAGTAAAGATTGAGCTTTATCATTTATTCACATGACAGTTTCTGTACAAACACCCATGGCGTCAGTAGACGCGTGCCGCTGAGCCTCATTTAAGTGAGCTTCGCGAATGTGCTGCCACAAACTGCAAGCCTGGAAAAAAATCTGTTATGATGTTCCTGATTCACAACCTGTGGATGTTTATCATCGCTTAAAGGGAGTCTGGGAACTTATAGCAAAGCTATAAGCAGGTTTACTCGAGAAAACGCAAGCTAGCATGAAGGTAAAGCTAATCTTTTACATTAATGCGATGACACTGGTAGTGACGATTCTCTCAGACCAATCAGTGATCTACAGTGTATTCGCATCACATTTTTGTATCAGCTCGGGTCGCTTGGAACCCTGACTGAGGTGGTACTAAAAAAAGTATCGGGTACTACGTACTGCACCCTGTGGAAAAGCCCCCAAAAGTAAGCTCACCCAAACCAAACTAAACCAAACCATGGGCTACTATGCGATGGAAGAGCGCCATTAATGAGATATTTCTTTAATAATGATCTCTCTCTCTCTCTCTCTCTCTCTCTCTCTCTCTCCTCTCTCTCTCTCTCTCTCTCTCTCTCTCTCTCTCTCTCTCTCTCTCTCTCTCTCGCTGTCTCTCTCTCCCCATTACACACACAGAGCAATTAGTTAATGGCTGTGAAACACAGATGCTGATTGTAAGGTCAAGCCTAACTTGCAGTTGCTTGAAAGAATAGGTTTTTTTCTATTTAAAGGTGGTGTGTAAATTTAAGTGACATGACATCTAGTGGTGAGATTGCAAATTGCAACCAACAGCTCACCCCTCAATTTCGAAACACATATGGTAGCTGCCACAGGACAAACATGCCGTTGACTGAGGCAACGTAGAGACGAAAAGCGCTCTGTTAAAAAGTTTATCCGTTTAGAGCTACCGTAGAAACATGACGGCGACTTCCATGTAAGGAAACCCCTGCTGTGTATGTGGATAAAAACGGCTCATTCTAAGGTAATAAAAACAATACAGTTTATTATGTAAGGTCTTTTTACACAACTGATAATATAGTTATGTATATTATATTGCATTTACACATTGTTACACATTGTTCCTTTAAGCAGCAAAAATGAATGTCATTAGATTCGAGATCTCAACTGTTTTTGGGTACTTGTGTATAGACAGATAAATTGTTCCTAATTTTCTTTAATGTGGTAAAGACGGTTTGACCAAAGCGGACCTGCCTGCGCTATTGGGATTAAGCACTCGAGTGGTTTATTGGTTTCTCGAGTGTCCGGTGAAAAATGACTTCATTTACTTGTCATGGGACATTAAGGATATCAGTGGCATACCTGCTGTGACACTAATTTTCTCTGAATTGGTAGTATTTTTCATAGAGCAATTTGTTTGGTGTCAGGAAAGTGTTTCACCGGAGGGCCTTTTCTAACCAATTTAACATCTGTTGAAAAGAATAAATTGTTTACAGTATATGTAATATTTTAAGAATTAAATGTAGATCAAGTTGCACTGGTGTAAGAAAACATGTTAACATCACCGTTTAGTCAAACTCTTTGTTACGACTTGGTCCACAAACAAAGCAAGCCAAGCGACGAAAAATAAATTAAACTCAAACAGCTGTTGTTCATATTTTTGCCATAAATCTGTTTCACAGGCTGTGTCAAACACCTCCAAGCTCACTAGCGGATGAGGAGTAACAGGAGTTTCTTATATCAGGCTGTTTTAAACATGATTATACTCATGTCATGTGTTGTGTTAAGAACGTTGAAAGGAACATCAAAGAAATATCACTATGACAAATCATAATTTAGCTACCTAAAGAAATATATTTCTAATTCTTGATTCACACCAAATGTGTTAGAGGCGGCAAAAACCCGCTATTCACACATAGTTGGACGCTTGAACATTTTGAGTTTACTTGCTTCATTCGCACGTGAAAGCAGTGCGTGAAATTCTAGTCATTCGAGACATTCACGCAGAAATTCACGTAATGAGAGGGTCTTCTGCGACGCCGCTCGCTTCCTTTAATCATGTCACTACTAGAGCAAGTTCCTGATTGGTTAACGCGGTGCGATTTTCCGCCAAAGATCAGATTTTTCAACTTGCATGTTTCCAGGGGCAATGTTCAATTTGCATCATTCTCGCGTCAATTCGCGTCATTCGTGTGAATTAGTCACGCGAATGAGGCAGATTCGCGTCTACTGCGCCATGCTTAATGCCTCATTTGCAGCGCGAGACCTCCAGATGTGCATAAATGCGCCTTTACATTGACTTAACATTGAAATCACTCATGCTTGACGCCTCAACCGCAGCTGGTGTAAACGCAGCATAAAAGTCTGTATTTATCAAGCAACAAACCTCTGACTCAGTCCTGCATGTTAAGACTGTGAGAAAATTATCATACACTCTTAAAGTCAATCTGAACTGGTCAATCTAAAGTCATGATCAACTTTACTTCTGTGTTGTGACATTTTTTTGTGAGAAACGGAATATCACATGTATTGGATATAGAAAAGTAGGTATGTGAACTTGAGCAGACTGACAGTTGAGGGACGGGGTTAACTGATGCTCCCCCATGCCATCTAGCTGAATCCGAAAGCTTACGCAGCTGTCCTGCTGCCTCATGAGGCAATGACTTCGGTGGCATAAAGTCAGCTCTGAAAAACACATTCGGACAAACTTCATAGGCAGCGTAATGGATTTCTGTTTGAAATATAAACAGAGAGCGCCTTTGTAATAACCAATTCCATATTTGAAAACTGCAATGCTAATTTCTCGCTAGACATGCAATTAAAAGGTATTAAAATTGAAAATATAACTAAATTTATAACTAAAAGCTCGACCAGGCCTGACCAATCACATTGCATAGAATTGTGGGACGGGACAATGTAAATATCTCAGGAGACAGGAAGTAAACCTAACAGTGGATTCGGACCATAGACTGTAAAAAAGATAGACGACGCCCGTTCTCTCTCTTCCATTGGTGAAAAGTTAAGCCGGCAGTGTCCCGATACGGCGTTGACATCTTGGGTCTTGAGTCTGCGCAGTACCGATTTCGAGACTAGTCCTGCGCAATAGTGAGCAGGAAGTAAAGCTGCGTAATCAAGGCCCCGCCCTCGCTCTCGCAGAATTTGCATATCACTGTCAATCATAACGTGACACCACCTTTTTTATAGCATTGAATAACAAACAATAAACAAACTTATTTTAAAAACAAACACTTGAATTTACATCAGCGTGAATAAAAACTACTATACTTAAAAGATAATAAAAAAAAGAAGTATAAATAAATTTTTTAGTTGGTCTCAAGTTCCATCGAAAAACATGGGGGAGGGGGGGTTTATGACCCATACTAGGACCAGTAACTGGGGGGCAATCGAGACGTTTTGGCTTCACTTTTCAGGGCTTGTGCGGCATGCTTGATTCGGACGTGCCTTGATGCCTTCATGCCTTGGAATGCTTCTCGGAATGCAGCATTCTAGAGCTTTCCGATGCAGTCGTTATCAGAGAAAAATCGCAACAAGAGGACAGAAGTGCATTTTCAGATTTTTATTGAAGTTCATGAGGCCACATACTGTACATTTAAAAAAAATAATGACTTCTAAGACAAAAGCATTTTGGCACTATACTCAGTGCTACTATAGAGGATTGTTGTATAACATGTATTAGATAACCGTGCTTTCATCTGCAGATAATTGGGTGAATGAAAGGATCAGTTGGCGAAACACTTCGGAAATTCTGATCTTCTCTGTTTGATCATGATTCATTTTTCACTCACCTTCAGATTTTAACCTAGACTGTGATGTTGTGAAATAATGATCAAACATGTTTGCAAACAAAGATCAAACACTTGGTTCAACTATTGTGTATGAGTGTCGCCTGATATTCCAGTGTATTAATGCAATCGATGGCTAACATTTTACTAGTAAAATAAGTTAAACAGTCAAATCACTGATTACAAACAACATCTCAAACCAACCTAAGATGGTTCGCTGGTTTATGCTGTCTTTCCAAGCTTATCTTTTAGCCTGCTCAAGCTTTTTTGCACGAAAACAATAAAGTTGAATCTAAACCAAACTCTTTCTTAAACCAGTTTACAAACCAGCAAACAATTTTAGGCTGTTTTTTTTCCATTAAGAACAATACAGACAAAAGCTTTGCATGTTACTGAAGCAAACAAACAAACAATTTCAGATTGCTGTCTTTCTATCGCCTTTGGTGGCTTTTGTAGTCAAAACTTGTCATGTCTCTGTTCTGAGTCATTTTGTATAACCCCCTCTTGTTTTGTTGTCAGTCAGATGGTGTCGGTTTGAAGCGTATACAATGACTAGTGCTCCTTCACATGTTCCCGGGTTCAATTATTTGTTTTGGTATTGTTCTCCCCTGTTCATCTGCCTCCATATTGTGTCTCGTGGGATTTAATGAAAGATTACGGCCTTAATGACATTGAGCTCTCCCCCGGTGAGATGAGCGTCTCCGAGTCCCCTGTACGACCCGCTCCTGGCATATGTTTTTAATTAGCTAATAATAGGCGCATTAAGCTGAAAGCGTTGTGCATTTATGCATTCCAGCTGTTTTGGGGACTCGTATCAATGAAGGTCAGAGGTGCGGGTTCGCAGAGGTTTATCTACACCTTATGTCATGTCAGACACCATCAGAGAAACACGGTGACAGGTGCATTGTGGGACGAAGTGCTGTCAGTATGTGAATATCATCCCATCATGCAGTGCTTCAAAGTCTTTGTTGGGCTGAACTGCACATGAATGGCTGCTCAGCTGGAGCTGTCTTCATCTCGTACTGTATTCTGGGTTTTTTATTGTTTTGTATGCCATCTCGTTTGATAATGCTTTGCGCTCAGTATAATGGATGCTTTTTTTCTCCGACTGGCAACTGCGAAAATTCAGCATAGCTTGCAAGGGAGCAACATATTGATATTACACAAACATACATTATAGCTAATGGTTTGTTCTTACTTTAAGTATTAAACATTATGCAGTTTATTCAGCCCAGACCACTTACATGGGTAGCTTTGCTAAAAATAACAATTCTGTCATCATTGTTTCCCCCCTTTTGTTGTTCCAATTCTGGCTTTTCAAATTTTGGACATAGAAATAGGAAGTAAATACTGACAGAAGAAATAGACAAGTTAAAGGGATAGTTCACCCAAAAAAATGAAAATTCTGTCATCATTTACTTATTTTAATGTAATTATAAACCTGTATAAATTTCTTGGTTCTCATGAACACGAAGGAAGATATTTTGATTAATGTTTTTAACTGGTCAAAGGCCCCATTGACTTCTATAGTAATAATACTATGCAAGTAAATATGGCTCATTATTGGTGAATTTTCATTTTTGGGTGAAATATTTTTTTAAGACAAAATTTCAATCTTTAGGTACAGTATAACGTTTCCATTATAGTTTGTTTGGTTACAAAATCAGTATTTTGGTGGCTGTCTGAAATTTTTGTTAACTTTATACTTAAATATTAACTTTTTCCCCTCCATTCACGAGTTATCTCACCAATTTAAAGAAAACATTTGCATGAAAAAAACGTGTTCCTTGTGAGTTTTTATGGTTATGTGTAACACCTCGATTATCCACTTGATAACCACTTACCCAATTTATAAAAAAAACTGAAGCAATTTTTTATATAAATTTTAAACTCTGTGTATGTTTTGATAATCGTTCTGAATTTGATCTACAAAAAAAAATCCTACACAAAAATGCAATTATTTCAGCTTTTTGATAAAAAACGTTTTTTAAAAGAAAAATACCCATATTTAAGCCAATAACCCATGTTGATGTCAAAATTAGTATGGAGTGTAATCTCTTTGTCTTTGTACATATTGGCAATGTGCAATGTAGTGCCCAAAGTTTTTATTAGACAGCTGACATAGTCAGGATAATGCATTTTATTTTTTTATTTTTGTTGTAATGTATAATGTATTAGTCATAAGGCTAATTGGTATTTTATTTTAATATATTTTAATAGGATTAAGTGGCTCTAAAACATTTACGAATTTGTATCCAGCTTAAGCATTACCTGTCTAAAAAATTATTTTTCTTTTTGTGCATTCTTCCCTCAATTGTTCTGTTTGTTTTGTTAAAGATTTTTTTTCTTCTCAGATTTGTTGTCTTTGTTCTTTAAAAGAAAAAGCACTAAAATAAATGGTTTTAAAAATACCCATATTTAAAAGTTTATAAGCAGAGAAAAAATATATAGATAGGATGAAACATATTTTTTTCCCATTTTGTTTGTTTGTTTGTTTATTGTTTGTTTGAAAGGAGGGTCTGTTCTTTTATTTGATATATTTGTATGTTTATATATTTTTAGAAGAAAATTTTCCTGGAAGGAATTTTGTGAAGGTTTTGTGAACCATAACACAAAGCAAGATTGTTTGTTCTTGTGTGCAACCAGCAGACAACGCATTTGGGGTGTCAAGCCAATGGCAAAAAGGATTTTGCATTATGTGTTGATTCAATAAAATAGCAGATATTGACAATGTCAGAGATGTAGCATTTTTTACGTGCAATTAAGCTTACCCAAAAAATGGACTCTGTTGTTTTGACATTTGTTTCTCATTTTTTTAATAATGCAAATAAATTTAAGGACAATTTTTTGCCTATGCATTAGCTCACCCTTCCGTTGGTCTTTCTGTGGACTAATTCCTGCAAACATATTATTATTATTTTTTTTTTTGCTTTACTTAACTTTAGAGCTGTATCGATGCATCACGTTCCCCATTAAAAATACCTGTCTGAAATCGATTCTAAATCGCAAGACTCCGATTCTGTGTTTCATGCACAGCTTGTGCATGTACTACGGCTCTGTGATCAGTAGGAAGTCCTTATCAATCTAAAATCACTATGAGTTTGGGTCGTTTAAAATATGCATTTAAAAAAGCAACACTCGTCAACCACAATCATTCAAAATATTCTTTATTATCATGAAAATACCTGAAACAATTTGAAAAACAGCGATATAAATATGCATCTACACTGTAAAAAAATTCCGTAGAAATCGCAGCTGAGTTGCCGGTAATTTACCGTAGATTTACATTTATGTTATTTACTGGCAAGAGTTTGTTCAAAGTTAAATGAACATTAAACATTTACAAGTCTTTGTCTTTACAGAGTAAAACTAAAAAAACAGCATCAAGCAAAACATTCTGGGAAACAAAATCTGAAGCAAAAAACAGAAAAAGGTTGATGATGATTTCTGATTCACAGAATGCTTTGCATGAGGCTGTTATTGTATAGTTTTATTCTGTGAAGATAAAGACTTGTTAATATTTAAAATTTATTTAACTTTAAACAAACTCTTCCCAGTAAATAACATAAATGTAAATCTACGGTAAATTACCGGCAACCCAGCTGCAATAACATTGAAATTTCTACGGAATTTTTTTACAGTGTAGGTATTTCCAGGAATAGCATTTGTAATGATACTTCTTCTGTGGCAAAAATTGAGTTTTTGCACGGGAGCTCCCTCTGGCTTTTGGATGTGGCACCATATCACCGTAATTCATTAAAATTCATTCATTGAGAAAACGCGCATTTGCGCGATTAATTGTCACAGCCCTACTTAACTTAACCGTTTAATTTTTTACCATATAAATTTCTCTTTTGGGTGATGCCTTTGGCCTGGCAAAATAGATATTGAGAGTGGATCTGTTTTTGGGCTCTGAGAAAAAGCTCTCCTGACTCCTCCGAGGGCATGCCTTTCTCAGATGCGTTCATATAGATGGCATAGTTAAAGATCACCCATCTGGCACCTAGCAGCTGTAGCTTGCTTGACATTTACTGTGAACCCTGTATGGATGTCTTCCTGTTTACTTGCACCTTTGACAGAAATCACAGTGATGAGAAAGCCATGGTGGACGCCAGCTAGAGCACCACTAGATGTTTTTATGCCCTTTTCCCTGTTGAAAAAATAGTTCAGGCTGACCAAGTTTGTGTTCTTGTTTCAAAAAGCCCTCCAAACCAACAAAACCTACCTTAACCTGGTTTAAGATGTTTCTGCTATCTAACTATGTCTACAGCAAATAACCTTAGCTAAACTCTGTGTACGCTTAAACAACTGTGATGCCTGTATTTCTAAGTGCTGAGATTACATGTGTAGGGTATATCCACCCACAGCCTCGTTTTCACTAGCGAGAGAGATATTTATGTTTGTTTATGGTTTAACCAACGATCGTAAAACATAACCAAGTCCCTTTGTCTTATTCATCCCTGCAGTTTTTCCTCTTTTGCATGAGAAGAGCACCATGGGAAACGGACATGCCACCTATTAGCATAATATACTCATTGTGGGTGCATGCGCGGTGGCTGTGTGTCTCATCTGTGCATCCGCTGCGCTCATAACAAGGGTGGAAAATAACAACAGTCCCCGAGGAGTTTAATACCACAGCCGCGGCCACGAGACAAATAATGTAGAGAAAGAGTAATTTTAGAGCAAGCTGTGGGTAAATGTATGGAAATGATCCAAGGACTCTCTGTTAGACCACCTACACCTTACAAACTAATCTTATTGTAGCTTTAAAGCAGAACGAAACTAGTGCTTCCAAAAATATAAATAACATTGAGTTTCATATAATGCTTGATCAAGTAACTGAGAGACACTGCGCTGTCTGTGCCAATTTTCGACTTGCCTGCTGGGCACTTTAGCAAACCTTGACTGTTCTCAGGGGGTTCAAGGCTATTATTTTGCAATCATCATTGTTATACAGTCAAATTTGGTTTGAATGTCAAATTGGGACTCGAGGTTCCCCAAGGCCGTATCAGCGGGCCGTCATTGTTCTGTCTCACTTTTAATATTCCCTTAGAGAAATGAGTAACTGATTTTTCACCAGTAATGGATCAGCAGCTGATTATAGATGAGTGCAAGTTGGCCGTTAGTAGGTCAATCAATAATGTTATTGTACTTCGGTAATAACTTGTTGATAAAGTCCGTGTATAGTATGATTGCATTTATGAAAATAAACAGAAAACATTGATGACGATTCTGAAATGATGATACCTTTGAATGCTGCTTGAAGGGTAAGATGTGACACTTTTGTGTGCATTATTTCACTAAAACGTAATTTCAAAAATATTTAAAGCAGTACTATGTAACTTTTTCGATTAAAAATAAAGATTTCTTTCAAACCCCGATTCACAACAATAACCTTATTTGGACCATTTTGCATTTATTTGATAGACAGTATGTAAGGAGGACACAGGACAGTACAGGGCAAAAGACCTTGAGCTTGGAATTGAACTCGGGTGGTCGAAAGTGCGTCTGAGCCATATGCCACTACACCATTAGATCCGACGCAATCGTAACCTTATAATAATGATTTATAATTTGAGCAATCCGGTCCAATTTTTATTGTAAATCTGACATAATTTGACTTAAACCCATATAAATATAAGTACTTAAATTAACCTGCAATTTAATGTTTCAAAAGAGATGGTGAAAGAGAAACAAAAGTTTCAGATTGCAGCTTTTAAAGAAATAGTTTTATGCATTTTTTGTTAATCATGGCAGTCATAATTGATAAAATGATGGATATTATAACTAGATATACATATAGACATGTTATAGACAGGCAGGCTTTTCATAGCGTAAAGCGCTGATTAAGTACGTTATATTTTATGGGCACAACCAGCAGATAGTTTATTTTTTATTAGTGACATCTATCAAATACTGTATCTATCAATATCTGACAGCTACGCTCCTCCTCAGACAAACATGTCACATGACCACTCCTCTTTCAAGCTGGGCCACACCCCCTGACATCACACCCCTCCCCTTTTCAGCTCAGTGACAGATTGTCTCTAGAGGCTTCATTCATTATCTTCTCACTTCCACCAGTCTGGTGTCTGGACAAGAATGCCAATTGCACAAAAGGGTGATTGATTACCTTTGTCATAACAAAAGCATGGACTCCAATGACTTACACGCATGCCGTGTTACCAGGTTATGGATGGTTGGCCTTTACTCCGAATATAAAATCTGTTGATTTTGTGATAAGTTGCATTAGGTGTGAAACTCAGATGTATTCTAGACATAGCCGCACTGTTATGGATTTCATGGAAATCAATGAGAGACTTGGCAGGCTGAAATTTTCCAGAGAATAGCGTTGAAATTAGCAATTTGTCCCTTAAACTGACTTTGACAGCACGAAATTTGCTATCGGGCTGGCAAGCGGATTCGAGTCCGTTGAATTACACCTATAATTGGCATAATGTTCAGACTCACATAATTTGCTTCTTGTAGGTGATTGATGTCACTTATGTCAAGGATTATTACATAAATTTAGCAAAGTACACTGAATGAAATCTGATATTGCTGTTAATTTTCTTCCATCTCCGTAATCTTGTCCAATCATGATGGTGAGGTAATGTTTCATAAGGGAAGCGGGAGAACATTCATCGTAACAACCTTCATCTGACTCATCACTGTCAAAATGGACATTATTATGGCCCAGAAAATTACCACAGAGCTTTTGGTTATGAACAGTTTTCAAGGGCAAACTACAGTATGTACAGTAGCCTACAATAGTATGTAGTGTTTTTTGTATCTGTGGCCTTCCAGGTAGGACACATGTTGAGAGATGTCAAGCTGTGGTGCTCATTTGGGTAATTCAAGTTCAAATCTCTCTCAGTCACCCTGATTGTTACCATCTTGAAAAGCTTAAAGGGACATTCCACTTTTTTTAAAATATGCTCATTTTCCAGCTCCCCTAGAGTTAAACATTTGATTCTTACCGTTTTGGAATCCATTCAGCTGAACTCCGGGTCTGGCGCTAGCACTTTTAGCCTAGCTTAGCATAATCCATTGAATCTGATTAGACCATTAGCATCGTGCAATAACCAAAGAGTTTCAATATTTTTCCTATTTAAAACTTGACTCTTCTGTAGTTACATCGTAATATTACTGCCATTGAAAGTAACCAAGGGGACTATTTTCGGGCAGTGCGTAATATCACTACGCCTGCTGCAGTAATGTTACATCAACAAAGTCACTGATTATTACGCCAGAATGAGAGTATAGTTCCTAGCCATATCTGCCTAGAAAATCGCAGCTTTTAATTTTCTGTCTGTACATAATGTAACTACAGAAAAGTCAAGTTTTAAATAGGAAAAATATCTCTTTGGTACTTTTTTTGCGCGATGCTAATGGTCTTATCAGATTCAATGGATTGTGCTAAGCTATGCTAAAAGTGCTAGCGCCAGACCCAGAGATCAGCTGAATGGATTTCAAAACGGTAAAAATCAAATGTTTAACTCTACGGGAGCTGGAAAATGAGCATAGTTAAGTTTTTCAATGAAAATACTTCAGGGTTTCCATATAGTGTACTTTAGTGGACCTCTACAAGTTCCAGTTTCAATGCAGCTTCAAAGGGCTCTGAACGATACCCACTTTCATTGCGTTCCTTTAATGACATTTCACACACTCGCTGCACTTAAGTCTCTGGTTTGTAAACCAGACAAGCATTGAAAAGGATTTTGGGATTCCAATTTAATGCAAATGATCCAGACACAAGAGGACTCAGATCAGCAGCTACACTATGAAAAAACTATGCATCCTCCTGCAAGGAGATGACCGTCTCTCACCACAGCCGAAGGCTTAGAGTCCGGCATCGACTGCCATTATTTCTCCCTCAGTAAGTGCCTTTGTCGTTTTTAACTGAAACTCCTTCCAGCTGTATAGAGTTTAGACACAGAGACACTGGGGAAATTAAAAGCAGTAGCAGCAGAAACTGTTACAGCGTGCGATTGATGATCCAGGTTCAGGTCTGTGGATCTCTGGCTAAACCTGCTCTCTGTCCCAGCGGCTCGGCATAGACGTACAGTATTATTTGTTAGCGAGAAGTTTGTTTTTGTCAAAAGTTTACAAAAAACATTTATCGATTATTGTTTGAGATGGCCCAATTGATGAGCTACTGGCATGTGTTGGTAAAGATTTACTTCACTTTACAAGTGCACTTGGCAAATGCTTTTATCCAAAGTGACTTATGGTGCATTATAGCTATACATGTGTTTTCCTGGGAATCAAACCCATGACCTTTTTATTGCTAAACCAATTGAGCTACAAATACAGCCTGTATATGCTAGGGATGTGCATTTATGTCATTTTTTTCATTTCGATTAATCCATAGGTCTGAAAAACAAGTACTCGATTAACTGGGGGGCGGGGCAATCAAAGGGGTGGGGCAGGATATTTACCCAATTTTATGCTATGAAATTGTGGGAACTTGCAAAAACTGTTTGCAGCTTTTCAATGATGTTCACATTTTTCATTGTTCACGTCACTTCATAACTTTCCCATGGCAACAGGGGAAATGGCAGTAAATGCAACATTATTCAACTTTCTGCTAAGATATATGTGTTTTTTGCCACGAAAATGTGGGCATTATGAAATCATGCAAGGCCTGCATATTTTGCGCACGGAAATCTGCAATTTATGCTGCGAAAGCGTGGCATATTTGGGTGATTATGCGTTGAATCATGCAATCGCATAATCACGTTTTTTTTTCTGGAGGGACTGATATATGCATGTATAGTAAACCTTTGTGCACAGAGATGTGTTTATTTTTATGATTTATTGTGTCGACTTCAGCTCGTATAGTTATTTATGGAACCAGGGTGATAACCTTTGACCCTTCCTCATATTTCCATATTTCTGCTCTCTTTAAATGTCATTGATGTCATTGTGTCAGCACAAAGTAAATCCAATACGATGGAGACTATGAACATGGTGATGCACCTGTTACCTCTGGAATATTTATTGCTATATGTTGTATTGTTGTAGATTGATAATGGACTTTAACGCTATGCTCCATTTAATGCTTTAGCATAAATGTTTCATTATACTGTCACTGTGGTGGTTAGAAAGAATTTACATAGCGTTATGGTTGAAACATTGAGACATTTTTCCTTATTTAACATGCATCAGAGGATTGAAGTGCACTTATTTAAATGCACTCTTTGTTATTTATTGTCAATTCATACCTGCACAGTCCTGCAGCTGTGTGATGTTTGTGACTTTTCACGATCGTCTTATATCTGAGGCTGTGATTCCATTAAAACAGGGTGCACAGCTCGCCGCACGCCAGTGCAACTCGGGCAGCAAACCAAATTATCTGCTTTTGTGTCATTTCCGGCCGGTTGGGCTTGTTGGATACGCTCGGCCCTGTTACTTTGTCTGCAGCACAAATGGCCCCGGCACACTCCCTTGCTTCCCTATAGAAGTGCGCTGACCTCACCGCCTTGGGGTCCAATTCGGCTCAGCAGGAAGCAGCATGGTGCAGACGCCTTGCCGTTCTCGGTCGCTATGCCGTGCCCTCATTTATGGCTGCTTATTCATTTGGCCTATCACCGAGAGACGGTTTACGGGTGCCGTGTGTGCGTATGGCATATGGTTAGGGGGTATAGCTCTCCATTTCCCATCTTGCACCTGCTCCTCAGAAGGCGATTGGATGAGGGGACACAATACTTCAGGCGGTTCAGATCGACGAAATGAACTCCCTTGCATACGCACCCCTCCGGGCCCCCAGCTAACTCATTCCCAATTATTTGTAGGTCAGCGGTGTTAGTAGTGTGATTGTGTAGCCATTTTACAATTATTCTCAAAAGATCTCCCACCATACCAATTTGGATGTAAGTGGGGATTTACCAGGTCACATTAATGCTTGCGGGCTTGATGAACATACCGTGTTGTTTTCAATGCAAGCAGATGCCGTATATTAAAGTTCATCAAGTACATTAGCACATGTGGAGGCAGATGCATAGCTGAGCCTTACAAATAAACTCTACAAATGCAAACATTTGTTGACTGAGACTGATATATATGGCACATTCTAAAAAATTATGCTAAATAGCACTAAAAGTGGTTCACTGGCTGGTAATCATAGGGGAACCATTTTTAGTTCTAAACAGAACTAGTGTAGAACCATTTTGTGCTATGTTGAACCATAAGTGGTGCTATAGTCATGCGTTATATACTTTTAATTTACACTTTTTGTATAATTTACAGTATCTTGATTGTTTTTTATTACACATTTACACTGACTTCATATCAGTTGTACTGTTTATTGATTTGTTTCTACGTAAATAAGTACACTAAATTGTAATTGTTTGTGTAGATTATTATAGTTAAAATAATTTATATGTAAGGGATAATCCACGGCTAGCCATGCATTAAAGGGTTTTAATGCACGACGTAGAGGCGAAGAACCACCCGACGCGTAGCGGAGGGTGGTTGTCTCTGCGAAGTGCATTAAAACCCTTTAATGCATGGCTAGCCGTGGATTATCCCGCTTATACCTTGGTTATTTGCCAAGTTAAAGCTGTAATTAATGTCAACTGTGTGATTTATTATCAGACGGGTAAAAATTACGGTCATTTTCTTAAGTTAAGGCTCGCACTCCATCCGCTTTAAATAAAGTAGTGCTGAAATAAAACCTGCACACTTTAAAGAGAGACGCACTTATGTCTCTCTCTCTCTCTCTCTCTCTCTCTCTCTGCAAGAGTAACTGTGTTACTATGGTTACCAATGTTTATAGTAGCAGATTAATTTCTAACTGTAATCAAACTGACTGGAACTACCTGTGCATTAAATGGTTTTAATGCACACCTTCCAGCCAATCAGAATCGAGTATTTAAACAGACCATGGTATAATTGTATAATAATTAATTTTTAAATATAAATATAATAAATATTTTAATAATTATTACATTTTTCATAAAAAATATTTAGGACTCTTAAAAATGTTTTACTGGTAACACTTTACAATACTAATGCATTTTTAAACAAAAGTTGTGTACAATAAACTAACATAAACATTGTATTGGCATCAACTAAAATTAAAGGTGCCAAAGAATGCATTGAAATAATCTGTCAAATTGTTCTCTGATATCTACATAGAAGGTATGTGGCTTTATTAAGTGCAAAACTTATCCAGAAATGGTTTTACATGTTAATTTACAACCCTAGGATTTGCCTTTAGAATGAAATGGTCTATTATTACCTAGTTTGAAAGGGTCATGAATTATAATGTTGAGCTCTGCTCTGATTGGCTGTTCAGTTCAGTAGGTTTGTGTGTGTAAAAAGACTTTATGTTTGAGGCTGTATCAGACGAAGATACAGAATTTGAGGAATAATCAATTGTTTGGAGATTGTTAAAGGATTAGTCCATTTTCTTTAAAAAATCCAGATAATTTACTCACCACCATGTCATCCAAATTGTTGATGTCTTTCTTTGTTCAGTCGAGAAGAAATACATTTTTTTGAGGAAAACATTCTAGGATTTTTCTCATTTTAATGGACTTTAATGGACCCCAATACTTAACAGTTTTAATGCAGTTTAAAATTGCAGTTTCATGGGACTCTAAATGATCTCAAATGACGCATAAGGGTCTTATCTAGCGAAACGATTGTCATTTTTGGCAGGAAAAATAAAAAATATGCACTTTTAAACCACAACTTCTCGTCTTCCTCCGGTTGTGTGACGCACCAGCCCGAGTTCACGTAATACGTCATCACGTCAAGAGGTCACGGATGACGTATGCGAAACTACGCCCCAGTGTTTACAAGTTGATCTTTCCGACGCTGTTGTATGTCGAATGATACTAATTAATATCTTTGTGTCAGTTTATTGTTTAAAATGGTCTGCAAATGTGCGTTTCATATATGTAACACATGACCTTTCGACATCATTGCGCAATTATGTGAGGTCGCGCTGGCACGTCACACAGTCGGCATAGAAGAGAAGTTGTGGTAAAATTGCATATTTTTTATTTTTCTTGCCAAAAATGACAATCGTTTTGCTAGATAAGACCCTTATGCCTTGTTTGGGATCGTGTAGATTCATTTGAAACTGCATTTTAAAACTACATTAAAACTGTTAAGTATTGGGGTCCATTAAGGTCCATTAAAATGAGAAAAATCCGGGAATGTTTTCCTCAAAAAACATAATTTGCTCTCGACTGAACAAAGAAAGACATCAACATTTTGGATGACATGGTGATGAGTAAATTATCTGGATTTTTTATTTATTCATTTTTTTAAGAAAATTTACTAATCCTTTAATGGGCGTTTTTGGGTGGTAACTTTGTGGGGTTTTTTTTTCAGTATTGACCTTCAAAACACAACTGTAACCTCAATAGTAGAACTTCAGCCTAAACGCTAGCATAAGCATTAACTAGCATATAACGCTTACTCAGCATTCACAACTTTGTTTTTAGCATTGTTACAACATTGTACTTAATTAAATGTGTAATTTAATGTACTTAATGTCACAGTTTTCCAGTGATATTTTGCATAGATGAGGTTTACATAAGAAGGAGGAAACCATCATGTTTCAAATACAACCTTACGATAAGTGTTACCGTTTAACATTTATTATTAAAAAATGTACCCGCAGGACACAGAAGTACACAAAATTGAAGAAGCAGCTATATGTCACATTTCCATATTCTCATAACATATGCATTCCATCATGTGCCGTTGATCTATATCACTGCACGTCAAGCGCAACGTTTCCTTAAGCAATGCGGTACAGAATCGACCGCAAATATGTCGTCAGGGGAACAGATGTCTTTAGCCTCATCGCCTGGAGTCCCATTTCCCACCTAATGAGCTGTGTCCCAATCCCACCGTCCTACCTAAATCCAACCTGGACAAACAGACACATTCACACTACCTCCATCACCGTGTCTTTCATCTTTCATCTTCCTCTGGCACTCTATCCTCTCTGCCTCATTAGAAATAAACACTTTTGCATGAGCCGTATAAATCAGTGCCTCTGCTTTATAGACTATTTCTGCATAGTTTAAGGTGAAGTGTGCAATTTATTTAATGTTAAAAGGCTTTCTCTTACCCAAGCCTTATGTGCAGAGATATAATTAAGCCATTCGCTGATTGATTTAACTAGCAAGTGTTTTATTTCTCAGTTGTAGCAATGTGTTGGATCATGTAGACGCCTAAACTGCTTTCATCAGGGTTTACAGTTTAAGCAAAGCAAAATTTTGCCCATTACCTCTTTTTAACTGCATGTAAACACATTTAGCAACAACTGGCTGCTTATTCAGTGCAGGATATAAAGTGCCAGACAGATCCAATATCGAAAATGACCTTTGTCATGTAGCTGTCAAAAAGTTTTTGTTCTTGAGTATTTGTAATGCTGTAGTTTGCGGATTACTCTCGTTCCTCCAGAGGTGTACGAGACTCTGACCCCGATCGACAGTTTACGGCCACCATTGATTTATTTACGCTCCTGAAGACCACTCATAAACTGGGCCTCAGTCCAAACACAGAACAGAAAAGCTTTTACCTCAATTGACTATAGACCATTTTGATTAACAATACAGTTTAACAAATTATGATAACATGCTTGAGTCAGGGATTTTAAGGGTTATTTATTTCTGGCACAAATAACTTCATTAAATCAGGAGAATAATTGGTGGCATTAGTCAAATTAAAATGCAGCCAGAGGTCAATTATTGAAAAAAACGCAAACAGATCAGAACAGATAAACTGTGGTCGAGATGAAAGCTGCAGATGACAGTGGACAGAGCGTGGATAAAAAAGGACATTTACAAGTAATTGTTATAATTTATGACAATTTAATTCACATTAATATGCAGAATGAGTGAGTGGTAAACCGGATTCAGTCAGTCACATCTTTGAATCTTTTTAAATAGGATTTTACAGAATGTATACGTCATAATATAGAGAGATTATAAAGCATTGACTTCCATTTAGGAAAAAACAATATGATGGAATTCAATGGGTAACGTCAACTGTGTGCTTACCATCATTTATCAAAATATCTTCTTCATCATTTATCACAATACTTTACATATATAACCCAATGCCTCGTTCTTAGCTCTAGATGGTTTTATAGCAGCAACAACATCACTGAAAAAAAATGATTCATTCAATTTACTCAATTTTTTAACTATGTATTTTTCATGAATTTTGCGCTTCCAGTAACACAATGCTTTTACGCATTATTACACTTTTCATTATAAGAGCTATGCAAGATGTATTCCAGTACTTTTCTCTGGATTTTGGAACCGAGCGATTGAGCTCCTAATCCCGGCGATCATGCAGGTACCTGTAGATCCTTTCGCTCGGTCCGGCGTGCATTCGTTTGACCTTAAGTAGCTGTGGATTTGCCCTTTGCTGCTGGAATTAATTCAGTCTCTGGAGCCGAATTTCAGAGCAATTTCAGCATTCTGCCTGCGGATCTATAGGCACATAATACCAGTGAGTTGAGTCTCAGTTCAATGTGATTTGTGTATCTTAAGGCGGGCTAATGATGAGATGGTATTATTGGTTTTTGATGAGCTTGGCCGTGTGTGCAGGAGAGAGATTATTCTTTGTTTCTCCGCAGGCTTTGTTCAGTGCTTTGAGGAGATGACAACTGATCTATGGAACAACGTGTAAAACAAGCTACTTCCTACGTCTACCATTTTACCTTGTTTATTTTTGTGTTTCTGCCGCGTGTAATTTCATTAAAACAGACTCATTTGCATATATAGTTAATGTGTGCCCGCAGGTAGTGAGAGGTTAGCTTTGCTAATGATCCATTTTGGCAAGATAAAACAAACAAGAACGAGAACAAAATTACAATGATTTGGCCATTTTACAGCAGAGCTATTAGTATGAAGGCGAAATGTTATTTACAGGTAAGAACAAAGTAGGCTTGCTGTGTATTTAAATAATACATAGTGGGCTTAATAAGTCTTTGCCTACTACATTTTCTTACATAAAACTCAAAAGAAGAAAGGAGACTGAGGACATACAGTAACATTCTGCTTAATTTCCTTTAACATTTTGATATATCTATTTATCTGTCTATCTATCCATGCATCCAACATTCTATCCATCCATCCATCCATCCATCCATTCATCCATCTACCTACAGTCTATCCATCTGCCTCCCGACCTTTCTACTACATTTTCTTATGTGAAACTCAAAAGAAGAAAGGAAACTGAGGACAAAACAGTAACATTCTGCTTAATTTCCTTTAAGCATTTTGATCTATCTATCTATCTGTCTATCTATCTACAGTATCTATCTATCTACACTACAGTATCTATCCATCCATCCATCTATCCATCCAGCATTCTATACATCTAGAATTCTATCCATCCATTCATCCATCTATCCATTCTACAGTAGCTATCTACAGTATCTATCTAGCTACAGTATCTATCCATCCATCCATCTATCCAACTTTCTATACATCTAGCATTCTATCCATCCATCCTTTCATCCATCTATCCATTCCTCCATCTACCTACAGTCTATCCGTCTGCCTTTCTATCTATCTATCTATCTATCTATCTATCTATCTATCTATCTATCTATCTATCTATCTATCTATCTATCTATCTATCTATCTATCTATCTATCTATCTATCTATCTATCTATCTATCTATCTAAAGTATCTACCGTATCTATCTAAAGTATCTACCGTATGTATCCTTTCATCCATCCATCCATCCATCCATCTTTCCATCCAGCATTCTATACATCTAGCATTCTATCCATCCATCCATTCATTCCTCCATCTACCTACAGCCTATACGTCTGCCTATCTATCTGTCTGTCTGTCTGTCTGTCTGTCTGTCTGTCTGTCTGTCTGTCTGTCTGTCTGTCTGTCTGTCTGTCTGTCTGTCTGTCTATCTATCTACAGTATCTATCTATCTACACTACAGTATCTATCCATCCATCCATCTATCCATCCAGCATTCTATACATCTAGCATTCTATCATCCATTCATCCATCTATCTATTCTACAGTAGCTATCTACAGTATCTATCTAGCTACAGTATCTATCCATCCATCCATCCATCCATCCACCCATCTATACATCTAGCATTCTATCCATCCATCCATTCATCCATCCATCCATTCATACATCTACCTACAGTCTATACGTCTGTCTGCCTGCCTATCTATCTATCCATCCATCCAGCTAGCCAGCCATCCAGCCAGCCAGCCAGCCATCCATCCATCCATCCACCCATCCATCCAGCCATCCATCCATCCATCCATCCATCCATCCATCCATCCATCCATCCAGCCATCCATCCATCCAGCCATCCATCTACCCACTTACCTACCCACTTACCTACCCACCTACCTACCCACCTACCTACCTACCCACCTACCTACCTACCTACCTACCAAACATTTTTGTGAATGGTGAAAGCTTAGTGTGGTATTGTAAAATCTAATTCGTATTAATTTGTACGAAGTTAATTGTGCAAAAACGTATGATTATCATAAAAACCAATAACGAAACCCCACCCCTAACTCGGCCCCAAACCCCAACGTCATTGGGCAAAGGCAAATCATACAAAAATGTACGAATGTGGCCACGAATAAGCCACCTCATAAAATACGTACGAATTGTCATGGCATACTGTTGATTTGAACCTACGATGGGTTAAAAGATGACAGCATTTTGGGTTTGTCCCTTTTTTACCCAACATTGAGTCAAAAAATAACCCATTATCTTATAGTGTTTATGCTTTGCCTATGTACTATGAATATAATTAAAGTGACCTTGAGCTTGTGGAAAGGCACAACTAAACTTCTTCCTCTATTGAAATTGCTTACATTAAATTGCTTACATTATTTATTTTTATTTTTATTGTATATAGGTATATTGATTATTAAGATAAAAATGAGTTCGAAATTGAATGAAATATTAATAAATCATAAAAACGACTTTCTTTTATATTCTTGACCTATAATTAAATATTGTAGTACACCTGTGTGCAGATGAAAGAGAGACATTTCAAGACATGATGCCCAAGGCACACTGTTTCAAGGCAGTTCTTTACACACAGTGTGTGTGTGATGCACCAGAGCTGGTCATAGCAGCCGGGTCTCCTGAGACCCACGAGGAGGGGAAAAACTTCAGAAAGCCAGCAGAGCCCCTACAGAGGAGAAGCTATATCCATTTGACCCACTTTCTACATCTAAGCGTGTATGAGCCGTGCACAAACTCATGAGTTATGAGACTGAAGGAGCTCTTTCTTGAATTGATTTGGTTTTATGGTTAAACCCTTCTATTTAAAATGTCATTTTCTCTTTTGTGTTTAACCAAAAAGCCCCACCTGCTCGCTCTATTTGCTCTTTGCAGTTGGGGGGATTAATGGCTGAGAAATAAATGCCAGCTGGATGGCGGCTCTCTGCTGACCCATTGACCTTCTTCAGATGCCCTTTGCTGTCCCCTTGTAGCTGATGTCTCCACCTTGGGTTTAGATCTCTGCCTGGTGTCCGGAAGTCACATGGCTGTGTCCTTTGCTCCTTGCCGTTCCACCAAACAATGAATGTGTAGAGGGCGGGAGTTGGACTCTTGTGTCCTAATGGACATTTAGCATTAGGAGAGAGCCATGCATGCCCATTCTTTGATGTGGAGGCTTGGCACAATGTTTGCCATTTGGCAGAGCACTGTCAAACCCCTTTCACTTTCTCACATGTATATTCATAGATTAGTGGTTTGAGATTGCTGATGAGAAGAAAAGCTGATTTCTCCAAACTAGGAAATATTGCTCTGCTTGTACAGTAGCTCTATTGCATAAGCAATGCAAAGGTCATTGTTTGATCCCAGGGCACACGTATACTGCATAAAATAAATATGTAGATTGAATGCGAAAAGTTGCTTTGGATAAAATTGTGTGCTAAATGCAAAAATGTATTTGGGTGTTGAGTTGAATGTATTGTTTTGAAAGGTCATTCAGTAAATCAATTCTATGTCTTTGAACTCCTGAGACACACATCAGAGTTATTGTCTGACTTTCTGGTTTTTCTGTATGTGTTTTTGATTTGTAGGTAGCCTTTGCCACATCAACTTTAAACCTTACAACAGCAAGCAATCTTTTTAAAGCCTGTGTCATAGGTGTCGAAGTTTGAAAGATTTATGCTGGTCAAAAATGGTAAAAAATGGTCCCTAGTTGTCACTGGGGCAGTACCCTTTATATGTACTATATTTAGGTATAGATATATGTGGTAACAAAGTGTATCTTTGAGGTACTAATATTCACTCTTTTGTACAAATATATAGCTCTGAAGTACTAATATGAACTCTGTAGGTGCAAAGTTGTACTTTTTGAATGGGTTTCAATCCGGTGACAGGGTTACATGAAGTTAAAGTTCACATGATCCATCTGCAACGAGACATTGCAGTCTATAGGTTAAGAAAGTAAGTATGGCGCTTTTCCATTGCATAGTACCCTGCGATTTAGGTTGGGTCATGTCGCATCAGCTCACGTCACTTTGGCTTGGTTAGCTTTTCCATTGAGTTTAGTAACACTTCGGAGTGGGAGGGATTATAGGCGTGTCGTTATATTTGCGCTGTCTACTGCTGTGACATCATACAAGTGAGAGGGTCGTTGTACATCCCCATACATTCATTTATTTTTCAGTCCGCCACAAAATTAAAATTGACCACTACAAATAGATGTCTGCAAATCGCGTTTATCACTACCTGTGTATGACATGACAGTTTCTACAAACACCCGTGGCATCGATCGACGCGCTCCGCTAAGCCTCATTTAAGTTGCATTTAAGCATATATGCGGAGGTGCGCATCGCAAATGTGCCCCCACAAACGGCAAGTCTGGAAAAAACTGGTATGGCGTTCCTGATTCTCAAACTGTGGATGTTTTTCATCCCTAAAAGGGAGTTTGGGAATTCACAGCAAAGCACTGATGACAACAGGTTTGCTCGAGACAGTGCAAGCTAGCATGAAGGTAAAGCTAATCTTTTACACTGTAATGATGACGGTGGTAGTGACGATACTCTCAGACCAAACAGTGATCTACAGTGTTTTCGCGTCACGTTTTGGTATCAGCTCGATCGCTTGGAACCCCAACCGAGGTGGTATTAAACAAAATTTTTGGGTACTACATACTGCACCCAGTGGAAAAGCCCCCAAAAAGTAAGCTGACCCAAACCAAACCGTGGGGTACTACAGTATACAATGGAAAAGCACCATTAGTGATTTACCCAAGTAAATGTCTGCTTTCAAGATGTTAAATAGTTAAGTTACATGTAAAATGTATCTAGATGATAAGATTGCTTAAGAATACATACAGACAAATGACCACAGGCAAAATATATATTTTAGTGACTAAGGGCGAAGCAAATACTGTTTACTGGCCCGAGCGTCCCTCACGCTGGCCCCAGGCCTTCAGGCTGTCTTTTATGTTAAGCCCTGTGATATGTTAGATTGGTATTTGCTCACATTCAGCAGTAAAATTGGCATTCTGGGTAAGTTAGATTCTTGCACTGATAATCTTGTTAATATGATAAATTACGCTGCAAACACTTTCTCCGGCAGAATATTAATTTTTAACAGCAAGAACACGAACTCCTTGTCAGATCATAATGAAATCTCATTCATGATCAGATTTTTAAAAAGCTGGTTGTGCAGCCCAGCAGTAGCATTGTGAACAGGAACCCCTACAGTACTAATGAACAAAAGTATTTACATTTTATTCATTTGGCAGACTCTTTTATCCAAAACAACTTCAAGCTATACATTTAACAGTATGTGTGTTACCTGGGAATTAAGCCCATGACCTTTACAGTAATACAATCATTGGTAGTGTAAATAGGGCTTGTGTCATGGTAGCTTTCCAGTTAATGATCTGAGCATAGGAAAATGAAGGAAAATGAGCTGGTAAGCCATTAGTGATGTCACTTCCTGCTCAACAGGAAGCCTGGTTTCCTTGAGCAAGTCTGGAAAAAGTGAGAAGTTTCCGTGAGTGCCCTAAAATTTAAATCAAAAGAATAATGCTTCATTTGTGCATGGAGGACTTTAACGCTTCCCCAAAGTCCACTATTAATACTATTGGCCATTATGCTCAAAGTCAAAAGAACAATGGCACAAATCCATAAACCTTTATTCTCCTTATTGCATTGCAAAAAAACAGAAGACGTAAAAATCTCACTTTTTATTCTCCTGACAATCTGACCTAAGTAAAACGGGGAGTGTTTAGTTCTGGTGTGCATACTAGCTAAAGGCTTATTTTGATGGACTGGTTTATATATTATATGTAGTATTGACTGTTGTGAATCTGTTTTCAATTCATAACCTTAGGTGAGTGAAGGACCAATACCTGATTTTATATATGTAGATGCCGGTTACAGAACACCTGCAACATGCCCATTTAATTTTCTTTTATACTATCCTTTATTTGCTTTTTGCTCGATTTACCATCTGAAACATTTATTTTGTGTCTCTATGGATCTGTCCTTTTGTTGTTATGGTCCATTTGATCCCCAAACTGAGGCTTGACATTGCAGCAAAAAGAAAGAACCCAAGTTTGGAAACATCAACAAAGCTGTCTGTTATTGGTTCAACAAACAGACTATGTGTCTTTAATGGATTTCCCATCCGTTCCCAACAGCTGTTTTGCCGCTTTTTGCATCCGTAGCGCTGCCTCAACAACTGCATATGTTGCTTGTCTTTAGTGAAGCATGTTAATGTCTCCGATGCCTCAACAATGTTTTCCCAGTTCATGTACGTATCCATATGGGTTGTTAGGAAAGTGGAAGTGTGGAATTTAATTTGCCGTGTGCTGATCTCAGCTGCGTCCAGCCGTCTTTCAACTCCCGGTTTTTGGCTCGCGTGTGGTCTCATGGAGCTCCAAAAGTTAGATGCTTTGTGTAGAAGTCAACACGAAACAGCCACAAAGTTGGGAAGTAAACAGGTGAAGTTTGTTTCGTTTTTAGGATGACATCATATCCTAACATGACATGAACATTTTTTAGTAAGATATTTACATTTATGGGTGATTCTCACGAAATTAGACATTTTGATAAAAAGTACATGCAAAGTAAGAGTATCAAAATAAGAAGCATACAGTTACAAACATCTCTTCATGTACTATTTTGCACATGATTTCAAATGACATCATACAAACCAATTTTGTTGTTTTTTCCACATTTTAAGTGGAAAATTTTCATTACCGCAACGTGTCCATGCCTGGATTTAGGTTCTTTGACATGGAAATATTTATAATTAAAAAAAATCTAAAAAATAAAAAGCTTCAGTGCATGTTATACTATAAACATTTACAGTAAACAAAAATGTGGTATTTGGTGATCATTGGTAAATGTGGAGACAATAATAAGGAATAAAAATGTGTCCAAGACCAATTTTCTCATCCTCCGCAACAATTTTTAATCATTGTTTAAGCCCTCAAGGAACTAACATTTTCACAAAAAAAAAATGTTGGAAGGGACATAATTGACTGTGACACTCAAGATGGCTACCAGGTAAGCAAAGACAAAAGTAAAAATTTTGTTTGTCATAGTACCTAGACCAGGGGTTTTCAAACTTTTTGTGTGTGTGGACCACTATTTGTAATCAAGAATTTTCGCGGACCACCTCATAATACTCATTATAAAATATGTCTACACAAAGTCCTGAATTAATCTGCACATCTAAATAGTCTTACTAGCACTAAAACTATAACTGGTCATCACATCAGTACAACAGGTTTCTTAACCTTATATCATAATTATTTATATACATATTCTTAGTGTTGGGAAAGTTCACTTTCTACATGAACTAGTTTAGTTCACAGATCACAAATTTTAAAATGAACTAGTTCAGTTCATAGTTCATATTTGAAAATGTTAAACTAGGTCACAGTTCCAAAACTGAACTAATTTATAGTTATTTTTTCCCATATTATTTTTTTTTAAATGATTGCCATTATAGCCCATATAGAACCACCAAACAGCAATTATTTGATCAGTTTTAACACTGAAGCTAAATGCGTCAGATTTCATCTTCATGTCCAACTTTAAATCCTTATTCAACCAGCGTTTACATTAGCATTGACGGTCTTTTAATTTTTGTATTTGCTTAAACTTACCTTGAAAGGCTAGCCGGGTGGGAGTCGCACCCCGGGGGCGAGAAGCGCTGCGAGGCATTGCGTGTTTGACAACTCGCAGGTATTGCACTCCACACGTGCACGTTAAATAGCGGGAGCTTAGTCAAAGTCTATTTCAAGATCCGGAATATGCGTTAGCAGCCAATGTTAATCGTTAACGTTTTGGACAAATATGATGTTATTTAATGTTAAACTATTTGAGTTGCGCGGCAGGAATTTCAGCAGCGTCTGTGTTGTTGTGATGACGCATGCAACGTGACTGGTGAACACCGAGTGGTGGCGGTGTTGCCAGATTGGGTGTTTTTCCCGCTACACATTAAGGCCTGTTTACAGTGTGTTTTAGTCGGGTTTTCGTCTTGGAAGAATATACAAATCTGGCACCCTATTGAACGACGTTAAACTGAGAGAGCGTGCCGTTCACAGGCACCAGAATGAATTAGTTCACAGTAAAGTTTATTAGGCAGCAGTAGACGTTCGCCCAAAATATGAGTTTGTATATTAAAATATACATATTCTTATTTTGCCTTTTCACGGACCACCTGCAGTACCTAATGGTCCGCGGACCACAGTTTGGGAATGGCCGACCTAGACAACTTTTTAGTTCTCATTACCGAAACATGAGTTTGTAAATGCATATATTTAATGTAATATCATGTTGTGGTAATGATAATTTTTGATAATGATAATCTAAAAAATTTAAATAATTCTATAGGAAATATTTTTTTAATCCTCCAAAAATAATGGTTATAGTAAGTTCAGACTTTAATCTTATATATGCAAAAAAAAAAAAATTTAAAAACACCTTTTAATTCTGGATTTCGTGATCACCCTTATGCATTTGGCAGTTGCTTTATCCAAAGCTATACATTATATCAGTGCGTGTCTTCCCTGGGACCAAACTCACAAACTTTTGGGATGCTAATGCAATGCTCTACCAGTTGAGCTACAGGAACAGCTATTACAGGCATTCGCATGGAAATCCATTAAAGCAACCCATATGTTCAGCTCTCTCCTCTTCTGTGCCCTTGTCTCCTTGATAACCCTCATCCCCTGTACACTTCGCTCGCCCTCCAAAAGCAGACGCAGACTTACCTTGCCAACCCGCTCCCTTCTGCTCTCATCTTCCAATCTCTCGTCTTCATTTTCTCATCCTTCCTGTCTTATTGTTGCTCTCTTTCTGTTTGGTTGTGTAAATGACATGCAGATAGGAGTTTTGCTGTAACTTGCCCTATTTTTGTGCAGCTCGGTGGCTTTTGATTTACTTGGCTTTCATCTTGGTTCCCTTCCTTTGTTTTGATCATCTGTAGTGTGCTCTCAATAATGGCCCAAATAAAGTGGGTATGAAACACGCACAAGATGCCTCTGTCCTGTCCGTTGTTTGCTAAATAATGACATGTGATTTCCTCCAAATTGAACCCATTTTGACTCACGTATGTCACTGTAGAGAAAATGTCATTGCAGAACTAAAACCACACCCTGATAGGTTTTTCAGTGATGATGTCATTTCTTTTACTTCTCCTTTTTGCTGTCCTTTTTTGTTAAATGAAATGCTTTGCATTCTTGTATATAAAATCTTCAGTTGAGATACAAATATTGTTATATGAAGAATGAGAAATATCCGTAAATGCATTTATAGCCGTGTATCAGATATAAACGTCAAAACAACAGTCCTGCTGTTTTCCTAACATTGTTATTGTCAATATTGAAATGTATGCCTGAACTCTTTTTCATTTTCATGAGCAAACATTGTTGTATTGCACACAAAGCAGAGGATATTGAAAACAGAGTTCATTTTAATCGGTAAGATGTAAGGAAATGAAATTGTCATTTGATTGATAATAATATTTTTCCTCTGGGTTGTTGTGATGGCAATGCATTGATAAAAGTGATTGATGGTGATCTGAGCTATTTTTCAATAGCTCTGCTTTTAAGCCCTGCAGTGCTATTGTCTGTAGTAAACTTAGGTGCACACTGTACGATTCTTGTCGTGACTTTGAGTTCTTGCTTTTGTTGTTGGGCAAAATCCTCAGTCTTAGTGTCCTCAAACATGGTCAAATAATGGCTAAGCAATGATAACGATAATGATATTTTTTTATAATGATAATTTTAAAAAATTTAATAATTCTAGGTAATACTTTTTAAATCCTCTAAAAAAATAATGGTTATATAGTAAGTTCAGACCTACATGTGCAAAAAAACTGATGCTGGACACCTTTTAAGTCTGGATATCGTGAGAATCACCCAACTGCATGACTTGATTTTTAAGTTTTTGCTTGGATTTGTGCAATATAATGTGTAAACGCATAAATCAGAATCATGACACGATTTGATGATGTAAAACGGCCAACCAGCTTAGTCAGTCATGAGCAGAGTCTTAGCCGAGATGTATATCATACTGTCTGACATCAAAGTCAGTCACACAGCGTGCCAAAACCTTACTGGCTCATATCATAAAATCTGGCAAGCGTCAATCACGACTGCGAAAAAAGCCCGTCTTAAAATGTGTAGCTTGATCCGTTTTGCATGTGAGCTCAGGGGAAGATGAAGAAGACAGTTGTCTTGCGATCTGTGTCTGTGCAGCCCACCTCATCAGACCCGTGGGCTCCGACAGTGTGGCAGTATCAGTGATTTCCACAGCCTGGGTAACAAATGAGGCAGGCCTTGCTCCGCTACGCCTTCTATCTAAAAAGTGAATTACCTCTCTAATATCCAACCTGCTGAGCCGATCAATACAGCCCCTGAGGAACAGATGAGTAGTGACTTGAAACCTTCCAACACCCCCCCCCCCCAATTTTATATTTTTTTTTATTTTTTGTCTCTTTCTATCTCTCTCAGTCTATTACACATACTATTAGTACAGTTATGATGTCAGATAATAATACAGCACAGTAGGGCAAATACAATGGATGGATGGATGGATGGATGGATGGATGGAAAGAAAGGCAGGCAGGCAGGCAAGGCAAGGCAAGGCAAGGCAAGGCAAGGCAAGGCAGACAGACAGACTATACTGTAGGTGGATGGAGGGATGGATGGATGGATGGAAAGATAGATGGCTAGAATGTTGGATGGATGGATGGATGGATGGATGAAAGATAAATGGCTAGAATGCTAGATGGATGGAAAGATAGATGGATAGAATGCTAGATTGATAGATGGATGGTTGGATGAATGGATGGATGGATGGGCAGGCGGGCAGGCAGGCATGGAGACAGACAGACAGACTGTACTGTAGATGGATGGAGGGATGTATGGATGGAAGGAAAGATAGATGGCTAGAATGCTAGATAGATAGATGGATGGATGGATGGATGGATGGATGGATGGATGGATGGATGGATGGATGGATGGATGGATGGATGGATGGATGGATGGATGGGTGGATGGATGGGTGGATGGAAAGGCAGGCAGGCATGCAGACAGACAGACACAGTGTACTGTAGGTGGATGGAGGGAAGTATTGATGGAAAGATAGAGGGCTAGATGGATGGATGGATGGATGGAAAGATAGATGGCTAGAATGCTGGATGGATGGACGGACAGATGGATGGAAGGATAGATGGATAGAATGCTGGATGGATGGATGGATGGATGGAAAGATAGATGGATAGAATGCTAGATAGATAGATGGATGGTTGGATGGATGGATGGGCAGGTGGGTATGTAGGCAGGCATGCAGACAGACAGACAAACAGACTGTACTGTAGATGGATGGAGGGATGGATGGAAAGATAGATGGCTAGAATGCTAGATCGATAGATAGATGGATGGATGGATGGATGGATGGATGGATGGATGGATAGGCAGGCAGGCAGGCATGCAGACAGACAGACAGACAGACAGACAGACAGACAGACAGACAGACTGTAATGTAGGTGGATGGAGGGATGTATGGATGGAAAGAGAGGGCTAGATGGATGGATGGATGGATGGAAAGATAGAGGGCTAGATGGATGGAAAGATAAATGGCTAGAATGCTAGATGGATAGAAAGGCTGGCAGGCAGGCAGATGGACAGACTATAGGTGGATCGATGGATGGATAGATGGATGGATGGATATAATGCTAGATGGATGGATGGATAGAATGCTAGATGGATGGATGGATATAATGCTAGATGGATGGATGGATAGATAGATGGATAAATGGATAGATAGATGTTAGAAAGCTAGATGGATGGATGGATGGATGGATGGATGGCTGGATAGAAAGGCTGGCAGGCAGGCAGACAGACAGACTGTAGGTGGATGGAGGAATGAATGGATGGATGGATGGATGGATGGATGGATGGATGTATAGGATTGATAGAAAGGCAGGCAGGCAGACAGACGGACAGACTGTAGGTGGATGGAGGAAGGTGGATGGAGTAATGAAGAGAAGGATGGATAGATGGATGGATAGAATAGTAGATGGATAGATAGATAGATGGATAGAAAGCTTGATGGATGGAAGGATGGATGTATAGATAGATAGATGGATAGATAGATGGATAGATGGATGGATGGATAGAAAGGCCGGCAGGCAGGCAGACAGACAGACTGTAGATGGATGGGGGAATGAATGGATGGATGGATGGATGGATAGGATGGATAGAAAGGCAGGCAGACAGATGGACAGACTGTTGGTGGATGGAGGAATGGAAGGAAGGATGGATGGATGGATAGATGAATGGATAGAATGGTAGATGGATAGATAGATGGATAGAAAGCTAGATGGATGTATAGATATATAGATAGATAGATAGATAGATAGATGGATAGATGGATAGATGGAAAGAATGCTAGATGGATGGATGGATGGAAAGGCCGGCAGGCAGGCAGACAGACAGACTGTAGGTGGATGAAGGGATGGATGGATGGATGGATATAGATAGAAAGATATAACTTTTACTAACTACTAGATAGATTGACAGATAGATAAATAGCTAGCTAGGTAGATGGATGAATGGATGGTCAGATAGGCAGGCTGGCAGTATGTTAACTGAATTACCAATTATAATTTCTTGGCTTTAACATCTTCAGACTTTATCCCAGCAAAAGTGTTTCTCCACGTTCCTTTAGTGACATTTGTGCGTGTGACGTGGGCGCACTTCCCTCCAGTGCTAAACGTGTAGTCATCGCACTGCAATATTCATAAATATAAACAATCTTCCATCTGTTAACGCGCATTTTGAAATGTCACATGTTGGTCTGTGACAGATGCATCTGCTTTCATTCCAAACAGGCTCGTGTCTCAGAGGGACGAGCATAGGGATGAAAGAAGAAGCATGACGATTTGCAACAGTTTCTGTTAGAAATCCACAGCAGCGCGTGCTGATATTTTAGCACTGTAGCTGTAAATTAATTCAGTTCTGCTAAACAGGCTAATTTCATGCTCTTGTGGATTGACAAAACTCTTCTACTGGCATGAAGTGTTTGCTGTGTGCAGGTTCTGGAAAATGAACACAATGGATGTGTGCCCGTGTTTACAAGGGGCGCTGTATTACAAACTTAGTCAATGCTTGATGTTCAGTGTAAAGCATGACATCAGCAGGCTTATTTCAAAACAGCATAGTTTATTACTGTCACTAAGCTTTTATTCATTATAACTTAAGGAGTTACATAATGGCAATGTTATAACATTTGAGTTACACGAACATCTGTAATCACTCCCATTTCTGTGGCTGCTTCCAAGCTTTTGATCTATACGTCCATGCTATCCTACAGTATGAGATCACCAGCTTTCATTAACACAAATATTGGGTTGGTGTCCATGGAGTCCATGTTTCTATTTCAGTTTTGGAGATTTATTGCTGACCTCCCAGTGTGTCAGTCTGTTGAGAGTAACCCCCCTTCTGTAGACAGGCAATTAAATCTGTGTGATGCTCCGGGCCGATGTCCTGTGCTCCTGTAATTACTGTGGCAACTCATCACAGTGAAGTCAGCATGCCAAGCAAATGTCCTTCTTATGTCTTCTGATTGGCTCTATGACAGACAACACAACCAACACAACATTTCTTGAATGACACATGCAGTGGCCTCTCATCATTTTATCAAAAGATGTTTTCTTATCCAAAGCAAACTAAAAGCGTTTAGGTTATATACATTTTATTAGCGTTGCCTGGGATGTCTAAGAGACGTGTGGCATTATGGAAGTCTATGGCACTTGATTGTCATCATATCTCAAATTCCCAATTTCTGAAACTTCGTCCACTTGTAACAAGCTTAGCCGTTCTTAGTAAATAAGTAAACTGTTTATCTCATAGTCTTAATCTTCCATTTTGTTCAGCCCCAGTCCCGATATCATGATTCTAGCCTCAGGGAAACATTGCTGTAGCTTGCTCGCAGAAACCCATTTACTGATGGATAAATGATTGACAGTCATCCTGCGGCTGACTTTTCCCATCTTGATCCCCTCCAAATGCCCTCTGATTGCTTTTTGACAAACAAACAATCCCTGATGATGGAGAATTATCCAAACCCTACTGCTCCTTTAAGCATTACTAAACTGCATTTTTAAAACAACAAACTTTACAATCAAAACTCTTTTTGAATGTGTGGAAATGTTATTGAACAGTCCATCCAGAAAAACGCGAATATGCGATCACATGATTCAAATCAGCCAATGTCCGCATATTTATGCGGGGGCCGCATTTTTTAAATACGCCACACTTCCGCCACATAAATTGCAGATTTCTGCTCGCAAAATATGCAGGCTTGCATGATTTCATAATCCCCGCATTTTTGTAGCAAAAAGTCATATATATCTTAGCAGAAAGTTGAAAAGTTTTGCGTTTACTTCACACATGTGCAGCCATGTCTCCTGTTGTCATGGGAATGTTAGGAAGTGACGTAATTACGAGATGTGAACATCAATGAAAAGCTGCAAAAAGTTTTCGCAAGTTCCCACAGTTTTTGCAAGTTCCCGCAATTTCATCTCATAAAATAGCAAAAATATCCTGCATATTCTATCGCATTTTTTAAGAAAACGTGCCGCAAGATCAATGCTTTTTGTCCGCGTTTTTCTGGAAGGACTTACTAAACCATTTTGATAAAAGTATAGTTATATATCTTCATCAGTAACAAATGAGATGAGTGGTTGTTGCCTATGCATTTTACATTTGCATTTCATGCATTTGGCAGGCACTGTTATCCAAAGCAACTATTAAAGGCGTAAATTTTTATCCATATGTGTGTACCCTGGGATTGAACCCATGACATTAGGGCTGCAAATGCAGTACTCTACCTAGTAAGCAGGATTGCAGGAGTTAATAATGCGGGTAATGCGATTTTGTAAGAAAAATATCCATATTTCAAACTTTATAAACTGTTTCAGCTTTTGGTAACGGCGCCATCTTGGATTCACACGATTCACGAGTGAGTGTTGGCATAGTTGGTTGCCATACTGTAGTTATGTTGCGCAGTGACTCTCGTGAATCATAAGTCCAAGATGGCGTTGTTACCGAAAGCTTGTTATTATATTTATAAAATTTAAAATATATAAAGACCCCTTGGAGCCATGTGGATTACTTTTGTGAAGGATGGATGCACTTTTTTGGGCTTCAAAGTCATCCCTGATCCCTGTTTTCTTTCATTATAAGCTTGGAAAAGCAAGGACATTTATTAAAATAACTCCAAAATGTGTTCGTATGAAAGATAATGGACATATTTATCTCGGAATTGCTTGAGGGTGAGTACATCATGGGGTAATTTTGATATTTGGCTGGAGTATCGCTTTAAAAATTAAAGTGAAATTGGAATTTCTTGCATCTTGCAAGATTACAAAATGTAACTGTTTTCAGACAACATTATAGTATTTAACGACATACAGTATAACATATTAAGACACTTGATCCTAAATATGCTTTGATGGCTCAGCTACACCATCACTCTCAGTAAAGCATGCTGCAGCATCAGACCATAAGTCTTGTTGAAATGTGGTGGCATTCATCTTCAGACACCGTCCTGACAACCTCTCGCTGTCAGCCCCTCATTCAGACCGCCCGTGTCCCCCGTTGTCGTGACTCCAGCCCAGACTAAAAAAGAGTAATGGAGGAGTTTTTGTCTGTGGGACCCCTGCTGCGTCTCAGATTGAAATGCTGATGTGTTGAGCAGTCAGTCCTGCTATTTGACTGCTGATGGATCGCATTTATCCACTCGGCTGATGTTCATTACACCTGTTAGAGAGAGGAGAGAGAGAGAGAGAGAGAGAGAGAGAGAGAGAGAGAGAGAGAGAGAGAGAGAGAGAGAGAGCAAGAGAAAGCAGAATGTGGAGACAACATGTACACTTTATTTTGCCCATGTCTTTCTTTCCCTGTGGAAAGGGAGAGAAATGTCTGTCAAACACAGTTGTCTGACTAAGCAAAGGCAGTTTACTCTTGTTTGATATCAGATTCTAAGAGCTTAATATCTGATACACGTTCAATTTTTGAAAGCCAATGTTGACATTTGAAATCACCTAAACAAACATGCCCCTACCCCAACAGAATCTGGACCTTCTTTTGATAGACCCGCCGCACACATTATGCAACCCTGGCAAGGATGTCAGTTAGTAGACACGTCCCTTATTTCTGGTCGGCTATAAGTGTGTTTTGGTAGTCGGCCCGACTCCCTTTTCCAAAGCATTTTTCAAACATTGTGCACTCCGCCTTTAAAAATAAAGGTTATGAAAGGGTTCTTCGCAACAATGCTATGGGAAACCATGTTAGGTTCTCTTTCGAGGGAATTGCCACAGTGACGCTTTGGGAACACCTCCAGGTGTGAATGCGTCTAAATGTGAATATCTAATTCAACCAATGGTATACCAATATACCAAGAGAGCCCCACCGTCTCGTTCCCTTCTCAGAGAACAAGGGTTACATACGTGACTCAAGAAGTTTGCTAGAATAGTTTTAAAGTCAAAGATTCTTATTAGTATTTTTATTTACTTGTTTTACGCTTCTTAAAAGAAAGGTGTCACACAGTGCCATTGAAGTACCGTTTTAGGCAGACAAAGACCATTTTGGGGACCTTTTGAGGGAACTTGCGCTGCATCACCATAGCGACGCTTTAAGTGCCTCCAGGCATGAGTGCACCTAAATGTATATATCAAATTCAACCAATGGTGGGGTGTGACGTCACCGGTGGGGTGACGTGGGAGCAAGGAAGTATAAAAGGCGACCTGAAAAACACCCTCGCTAGGTGAAATATTGCAGAAGACGGCTGAACAGGTACGCAGGAAGTATGGCAAGAGAGACGCAGCGTATCGTTCCCTTCTCAGAGAACGTCTCGGTTACGGATGTAACCCTCGTTCCCTGAAGGAGGGAACGGAGACGTCACGTCGTGACCGACGAATTGGGAACTCGCTTAGAGGGACCAATCTGCTTCGAATACTACTAAAACGCCAATGAACTTGGCATTGAGATATTTGCATAATGCTGGCGCCGCCCCGCCAGGTGCGTATATAAGCAGCAGGTGCAAATAGGGAAATTAGCTTCTTTTTCGCTGAGAAAGCCGGAAAGTGTGACCGGCCGTAACAGCAGGTGGCAGCACCTGTGGCGACGGGACGTGACGTCTCCGTTCCCTCCTTCAGGGAACGAGGGTTACATCCGTAACCGAGACGTTCCCTTTCAGTCGGTCACTACGACGTCACGTCGTGACCGACGAATTGGGAATCCCTACCAAAACGCCACTAGGGGCTGACCTCTTCCAGTGTCTGCAGAAAATCCTCCAAAATCCCCTCGGGGACATGGAGAAATAAGATAGGGCAGAAAGGCCGGGCACTAGATGTTCCTTTAACCCACAGAAGTGCCAGCGACTGGGAAGCGCCCTACCTGAGCGGGATAGGAACGCTGCGGAAGCCACCGCCCCTCTTAAGGGCTAATGGTGGACGATAAGAATAAAGACAGCCGTGGCTGTGTAAGCAAAGCAGTGCTCTGCTAAGGGAAACGTGGGCTGGTAGGATTAACCCCACGGAAAAATACTCACAAAGGAACCCGGTGGGACACAATGTGGAGCCCGAGCCAACACGTAGGTTCGCGAGGATACAGCTAGTGAAGGCTGACAGCCAATGCTCCGCAACAAAGGCTGCCAAGGCAGCGGAGGAAGAACAATTCAAACCATTACGCATTTTTGTTCTGAAGGCCTTCCATACTGACACAGTTATGAAGCATCAGTTGGAGGCTGCAAGCCGACCTGCGAGTCTGCTCTCCGTGCCCTCCCTGGTGAGGAAAGAACACGAGAGGATACAGGCTCGATACGAACACTGTAAAATCTAATGAACGTATTAGGTGTCGCCCAACCAGCAGCTCTACAGATGTCTGTTAGCGAGGAACCACGAGCTAGAGCCCAAGATGAGGCAACACTCCGTGTGGAGTGCGCTCTCAAATTAAAGGGGCAAGGAATACCCTGAAGATTATAAGCCAGGGTGATAGTATCAACTATCCAATGAGACATCCTCTGCTTAGTGACAGCTTTCCCTTTCTGCTGGCCACCATAACAAACAAAGAGCTGGTCTGAGGTCCTGAGGCTTTGCGTGCGATCCACGTAGAGTCACAGTGCGCGTACGGGGCACAACAAAGCCATGGTTGGGTCTGCGTCCTCCGGAGGCAGCGCTTGCAAGCTCACCACTTGGTCTCTGAAGGGAGTGGTGGGAACTTTGGGCACGTAGCCTGGTCTGGGCCTCAACGTTACGCTTGAGGCAGCAGGACCAAACTGAAGGCACGAGTCGTCAACAGAGAATGCATGTAAATCTCCTACTCTCTTCACTGAAGCCAATGCTAGCAGGGTCAGAGCTTTCATTGATAAAAGCTTAGACTCGCAGACTGCAAAGGCTCGAACGGGGGGGCCTGAAGGGCTTTCAGCACCATGGACAGGTCCCAGGGAGGAATAGAAGGAGAGCGCGAGGGGTTTAGCCTACGAGCGCCTCTTAAAAATCTAATAACTAAATCATGCTGGGCAACTGATCTGCCGTTGATAAGTGAGTGATGAGCAGAAATAGCAGCGATATCAACTTTAATGGTGGAGGGTGACAGCCTACCGTCTAACCTATGTTGAAGATATAAAAGCACGATGTTAATAGGGCATTCTCTGGGGTCCTCGCGTTGCGAAGAGCACCAGGTGACGAAAAGGTTCCATTTAAACGCGTAAGCCCGTCTTGTGGACGGAGCTCGAGCCGCGTCGATTGTGTTAGATACCGCTTGCAGTAAATCACCTAAACCTTGCGCGCGCTCAATGACCACACATGGAGATCCCATAGGTCGGGGCGCGGGTGCCATAATTTGCCCCCTCCTTGAGAAAGAAGGTCCTTCCTCAGGGGATTCCGCCAGGGAGGGGCTGTCGCGAGGAGCATTAACTCTGGAAACCAATTCTTGCTCGTCCAATATGGGGCGATCAGTAAAAGGCTCTCCTCGTCCTGCCTGACTTTGCACAGTGTTTGTGCGATTAAGCTCACTGGGGGGAATGCGTATTTGCGCATCCCCCGAGGCCAGCTGTGTGCCAACGCGTCCACGCCGAGGCTGCCCTCGGTTAGTGAATAAAATAGGCGACAGTGGGTATCGTCTGGCGACGCAAACAGGTCTATCTGCGCACGACCGAACTTCTTCCAAATTAGCTGGACCGTCTGGGGGTGGAGTCGCCATTCGCCGGGGCGCGCAGCTCGAGAAAGCGCGTCCGCCGCTGTATTGAGCGAGCCCGGAATGTGAATGGCACGAAGGGACCTCAGATGCTTCTGACTCCAAAGGAGGAGATGACGAGCGAGATGCGACAGGTGACGGGAGCGCAAACCGCCTTGACGGTTGATATACGCAACGGTCGCAGTGTTGTCGGTGCGTACTAGTACATCCTTCCCTCGCAGCTCCGTAGCGAAGCGTACAAGTCCCAGATATACTGCCCACAACTCTCGGCAATTGATGTGCCAGTGCAACTGGGGTGCTGTCCACACCCCTGAAGCTGTAAGCTTGTCGTACGTGGCACCCCAGCCTGTGTCGGACGCATCTGTTAGTACAACAGCATGCTGAGCGATCTGTCTCATGGACACACCGGACCTGAGAAACGCGGGGTCCGACCACGGGGGGAATGTTAGGCGACACGCAGGTGTAATAGCTACACGATGGATGCCGGCGCGCCACGCTCTCCTCGGGACTCGATTGTGAAGCCAACGCTGAAGCGGTCTCATATGGAGCAGTCCGAGCGGTGTCACGGCCGCTGCTGCTGCCATATGCCCCAGGAGCTTTTGAAATTGTTTCAGCGGGACCGCATTCTTCCCTCGGAATGAATCGAGGCAAGTCAGAATTGACTGGACGCGCTCTTCTGTCAAACGCGCCGATAAATCGATCGAGTCCAGTTCCATCCCGAGAAAAGAGATCCTCTGCGTGGGGCAGAGTTTGCTCTTTTCCCAGTTGACCCGAAGACCCAAACGGGCGAGATGCCGAAGCGTTAAATCTCTGTGCTCGCACAGCGTCCGTCGAGAATGCGCTATTATAAGCCAATCGTCGAGGTAAGCCAATATGCGAACGCCGCTCTCTCTGAGGGGTTTTAACGCCGCCTCCACTACTTTCGTGAACACACGGGGAGAGAGGGATAGCCCGAACGGTAAAACTTTGTACTGGTATGCCCGTCCCTCGAATGCAAACCGGAGAAACGGTCTGTGACGAGGGATAATGGACACATGAAAGTACGCGTCTTTCAGGTCTATTGCCGCAAACCAATCTTGGGGGCGAATTGAATTGAATATTTGCTTCGGTGTTATCATCCTGAAAGACCTCTTCTGCAGAGATTTGTTCAGAACGCGCAAATCCAAGATCGGTCGCAACCCACCGCCTTTTTTGGGTACTATAAAATACGGGCTGTAGAAACCCGATCTCATCTCGGTTGGAGGGACCGGCTCGATCGCGTCCTTCGCCAGCAGGACTTCGACCTCTGGTGATGAATTGAATTTCGTAACCGAGGCGAACAGTGCGTAAAACCCAACGAGACGGGCTGGGAAGCTGAAGCCACGCCCCCAGGGACCGTACGAGGGGAATTAACGGCACTGTCGGGGTACCCGCGGTGGGGCAGCTGAGCGGGACAGGTGGTACTGCCGTTACGTCTGCTGGGACAGCATAAGTATCTACAGTATGTGTGTGTGTGACACTGACCTGAGCCCGCTGAGGGTGACGGTCGTCTGGTCTCCTCAGCGGAGAGCACAGACTCCGAGGAGGGTGCTGGTGGTCCCGTCTCCTCAGCGGAGAGCTGGAACTCCTCAGAACACCCGCTGGCGATAGAGGAGAGGGAGGAAGAGCATGTAAATGCCCGCTCACATCTCTCTCGATCCTCTGGAGACCTGGAGAAGGAATAGGAATGCACTCTCTTTGTGGTTTTGTGGGTGCCGGCTGAGAAGCCGGCGGAACAGAAACAAAACGAAACCAAAGATTCTCCACCCGGCCCTCTACCGGTGGAGGGAGCGATGCCATCACCGTCTCCCGTAGAGTGATCCCATCCGAATCCAGGTCGCCCGTCTCAGGGCCGCTTCGATTTCCGTTTACCACGGGAAGCGGGTGGGGCGGGCGGGGCGGGCTGTCGACGGCTGTTCCCCCTCCGTGGCCTGGAAGATGTTCTAGTGGGGGGGGCGGAGGCAGCCGCCGCAGGGCGCCCTCGGCGAGGAGCAGACAGGCCCGCCGGCGCTGGAGGGCGAGATGCAGGTCGCTTGCGCCGGGGCATGATTTGAGCGATCGCCTCTGTCTGCTTCTAGGCGGCGGAGAACTGCTGGGCGAAGGACTCCACCGACTCACCGAAAAGGCCAGCCTGGGACACTGGAGCGTCCAAGAACTTGTTCTTCTCTGCATCCGACATGTCCGCCAGACATAGCCATAAGTGGCGTTCCTGGACCACCATCGTGGACATGGCACGACCAATTGCCTGCGCTGTCACCTTCGTAGCGCGAAGAGCCAGATCAGTGGCAGCCCGGAGCTCCGAAAGGACAGGCGAGTCGTGTCCTCCCTCGTGCAGATCCCACAAGGCCTTCGCTTGGTGAACCTGCAGCAACGCCATAGCGTGCAGGGCTGAAGCCGCCTCTCCACATGCCTGGTGGGCAGCGCCCGTTAAACCGGAGGACTGTCTGCAGGCACGAGAGGGGAGGGTTGGGCGGTCCTTCCAAGAGGGAGCGTTGGCCGGACACAGCTGCATCGCGACCGCGCGCTCCACAGGAGGGATCCCCGTATAACCCTTAGCGGCTCCGCTGGTGAGGGAGGTGAGGGGGTTGGGCTGAAACGGCCATAATCTCGTGGAAAACGGCGACTTCCAGGTTCTAGTCAGCTCCTCGTGCACCTCGGGGAAGAAAGGCACCGGTGGAGAGGGTTGTGAAACCCGGGCAGCTCCAAAGAACCAATCATCCAGGCGGGACGGTTCGGGCTGAGGGGGGGGAACCCACTCTAACCCTACGGTCTCCGCCGCTCGAGCGAGCACGGCCACCATCTCTGGATCGAACTCCGGCGTCCCAACCCGACCAGAGGGAGGAAGGGCGTCGGGGTCCACGTCAGGGGGAGGAGGCCCACCCTCGGATGCTGCAGCGTCGGTGGACCCGGAGGGCGGCACGATGGATTCTAGAGACATCGTAGAACACGACGCTGAAGTCTCCATCGGCACATCAACCGGCTGTGGATGAGGAGGCTGAGAGCCTGAGGACGAATCCCCCGCTCGGCTCAGCACAGTGATGCGCAGGTCGTCCTTTGAGAGCTTCACAGCCGCACCGTGGCGGCGTTCAGCACTCGCATGACGAGGGTTGCGTTTTTCCCGGAGGAAAGACAACCGTCTGCGCAAATCCACAAGGGACATGTTCTCGCATTGAGAACACTTACCCCCAGCGAACGCTGCCTCTGCGTGCTCGATGCCCAAACACGAAAGACAACGCTCGTGACCGTCCTTCGGACCCATGTATTTGCCGCACCCAAGATCGCACGGACGAAAAGCCATCCTGAAAAGGACGCTGATGTCCGGATATACGAGAGAGTGGCTGCCTTTAACAAGGCACAAAGCTCTCTCGTATCACTCTTTTAGGGAAATTCACTCAGATGCTTAGTTGATGAGCGCACAGGAAGGCAACGCACACACTAAACTCAAAACAATAAACAGATGTAGAGTCGTGGAATTAAGCGAAGCGTCCGCTGTGGTACTGCTAGTCCAACCAACTTCAGCAATCGAATCCCACCAGAGTAGAGTAGCTTCTCAGTAGCAGATACTGCCGGCTTTCGAAGCGATAAAAAGCTAATTTCCCTATTTGCACCTGCTGCTTATATACGCACCTGGCGGGGCGGCGCCAGCATTATGCAAATATCTCAATGCCAAGTTCATTGGCGTTTTAGTAGTATTCGAAGCAGATTGGTCCCTCTAAGCGAGTTCCCAATTCGTCGGTCACGACGTGACGTCGTAGTGACCGACTGAAAGGGAACAAGGGTTACATAAAGTCTTGTTCAAAATAATAGCAGTACAATGTGACTAACCAGAATAATCAAGGTTTTTAGTATATTTTTTATTGCTACGTGGCAAACAAGTTACCAGTAGGTTCAGTAGATTCTCAGAAAACAAACAAGACCCAGCATTCATGATATGCACGCTCTTAAGGCTGTGCAATTGGGCAATTAGTTGAAAGGGGTGTGTTAAAAAAAATAGCAGTGTCTACCTTTGACTGTACAAACTCAAAACTATTTTGTACAAACATTTTTTTTTCTGGGATTTAGCAATCCTGTGAATCACTAAACTAATATTTAGTTGTATGACCACAGTTTTTTAAAACTGCTTGACATCTGTGTGGCATGGAGTCAACCAAATTGTGGCACCTCTCAGCTGTTATTCCACTCCATGATTCTTTAACAATTCATTCACATTTCTTGGTTTTGCTTCAGAAACAGAATTTTTGATATCACCCCACAAGTTCTCAATTGGATTAAGGTCTGGAGATTGGGCTGGCCACTCCATAACATTAATTTTGTTGGTTTGGAACCAAGACTTTGCCCGTTTACTAGTGTGTTTTGGGTCATTGTCTTGTTGAAACAACCATTTCAAGGGCATGTCCTCTTCAGCATAGGGCAACATGACCTCTTCAAGTATTTTAACATATGCAAACTGATCCATGATCCCTGGTATGCGATAAATAGGCCCAACACCATAGTAGGAGAAACATGCCCATATCATGCTCCATGCTTCACTGTGTACTGTGGCTTGAATTCAGAGTTTGGGGGTCGTCTCACAAACTGCCTGTGGCCCTTGGACCCAAAAAGAACAATTTTACTCTCATCAGTCCACAAAATGTTCCTCCATTTCTCTTTAGGCCACTTGATGTGTTCTTTGGCAAATTGTTACCTCTTCTGCACATGCCTTTTTTTAACAGAGGGACTTTGCGGGGGATTCTTGAAAATAGATTAGCTTCACACAGACGTCTTCTAACTGTCACAGTACTTACAGGTAACTCCAGACTGTCTTTGATCATCCTGGAGGTGATCATTGGCTGAGCCTTTGCCATTCTGGTTATTCTTCTATCCATTTTGATGGTTGTCTTTCGTTTTCTTCCACGTCTCTCTGGTTTTGCTCTCCATTTTAAGGCATTGGAGATCATTTTAGCTGAACAGCCTATCATTTTTTGCACCTCTTTATAGGTTTTCCCCCCTCCAATCAACTTTTTAATCAAAGTACGCTGTTCTTCTGAACAATGTCTTGAAAGACCCGTTTTCCTCAGCTTTCAAATGCATGTTCAACAAGTGTTGGCTTCATCCTTAAATAGGGGCCACCTGATTCACACATGTTTCTTCACAAAATTGATGACCTCAGTGATTGAATGCCACACTGCAATTTTTTTGAACACACCCCTTTCAACTAATTCAACTAATTGCCCAATTGCACAGCCTTATACATTGTACTGCTATTATTTTGAACAAGACTGTACATAACCCGAGACGTTTTCTAGAATAGCTTTGAAGTATTTTTATTTACTTGTTTTATTCTTTTCAAAATTAAGGTGTCACACAGTGCTATAGAAAAAACGTTTTTTGGCAGACAAAGACCATTTTGGGGACCTTTACTTTTAAGTGATCAGTAAATAATAATGAAGCCAGGCTGATATGTTTATTTATTTATTTATTTTTTATCTAGAAATTCATTTATTTTAACAGGCTGCGGTCAAAGGTGTAATAAACAGGTGGTTGTACTTTGCATGGTTGCATTTTTAATTAAAGCCCTGACTTTTTTGCATCATAATGGTCTGTCATTTGCCATGTTTCTGCGCACAAACAAGGCTTTGTGCATGTATATGAGGTGTATTGATTTGTGAAAACGGATCAATTCAAGCATTCAGGTTCTTTTTACATGTTTTATTTAGAAACATGAAAACACTAAGGCCCAGTTTCCATTCTGTTGCATGAGATTGTGGAGCATCTTTGTGTGGAGCTACGGAGTCACACACTTTTAGATGGACACTGCAGTCTGAGGTCGGTCAAGTCTGTAACAAAACGTCTGCCGTTGGTGTGCGTTTTGAAATGGATTAAAAGTGTTTTATCACATCATCCACACTGGCTGGGTAAACAGTTGAGCCATTTATGGAGGCTGGCGAGTGATTGATCCTCTACTGGCCTTCAAGAAAACATAATGGAGACTAGGACTCGGGCCACTGAGATGACTCACTCTGCCTCGAAACACAGTGGAGGCAAAAATTGTTTTTTGGGGGGTGAACAGTTCTTTTAAAAAGTGTTATATTGTACACCGTTATATATTCAAGCATGAAAAGCTCAGACCTGAAGCATGGTTTGGAGAAAGTTTGCACATGCACCAAATTTACACGGTCATGCATTTATAGGTTTGAGTTGTTTTTAAGCTTTGAATGTTTCTTAAGACTGATGGGATTTGTTTAAATACAGTATGTTCTCATTGCATGCTTTACCCTCTTGAAGCTGGTGAATAATCCTCGGCTGGTGCAGCTGGCATTCACTTAAATGACTCAGGGTGCTGCGAACACTTAATGCGCCAGCAGGTGGATCATTAAAAAAAAAATGCACAAAAGGAAATATGAGAATTGTGGTTTTGTCCATTGTTTAATTTTGTACTTAATGTCACGGCACATTTAAATGTCTTTGTGTTCGACGAGCCCCTTTTGAGTCCCCAACATTAACATTGTAATGTGCCAGTAAGGCCTGATTAACGATACAATGAAAAATTAGAGAAAAGATCTTTTTGCCATACGATGCAAAGTCTGACTTTAAACAATGGGTGCTACAATGATCATGATGCATCATTATTTTATTATGAACTAATTCAAGATTCATACTTCATTTCTTGAGGTTAGAAGTTGATATGTCTGAAAAGGGAATTTTCTTGCTGTCTTGATTATGAATAAAAGTGGACTGAATTTAGCTTGATTAAAATATTCAGAGGTGCTTGATATTTGACCTACATTGTTAAATAAATTTCATAAGCATGAAAATATAATTGCAATGACTTGTTGCCATAACGACTTGCCAGCACTTGAACATTGAATTTCGGTGTTATTCTGAATATATGAAAAAGCTAAATGCCACCTCCGTCAAAAATTTGATGATGATATTGATCGATTGCTATCAGCACAAATTATACACACATTAAATTCCAGCCTCAGGCCTTTTGGGTGATTATCACGAAATCCAGATTTAGAAGGTGTCCAGCATCAGAATTTTTAGAAAGCCCTTGAAGCCAATTTTTTTTTTACATATAAGATTAAGGTCTGAACTTACTAACTATAACCATTATTTTTAGAGGAGTTTAAAAAAAATTGGAAAAAATCCTGTATAATTATTTAATTTTTTAGATTATCATTATAAAAAATTGTCATTACTGCAACATGATATTACATTAAATATATGCATTTACAAACTCATGTTTCGGAAATGAGAACCTAAAACGTTGTGGTACTATGACAAACAAAATTTCAACTTTTATCTGGAGGAAAAAAATAAGAACTGCTTACCTGGTAGCCATCTTGACGGTCACAGTCAATTATGTCCCTTCCAACAAATGTTAGTTTCTTGAGGGCTTAAACAATGATTGAAAATTGTTGCGGAGGATGAGAAAATTGGTCTTGGACACATTTATATTCCTTATTATTGTCTCTACATTTACCAATGATCACCAAATACCACATGTTTCTTTACTGTAAATGTCTATAGTATTGCACTGAAGCTTTTTATTTTTTTAGAATTTTTATTATAAATATTTCCGTGTCAAAGAACCCAAATCCAGTCATAGACACGTTGCGGTAATGAAAATCTCCCCCTTAAATGTGGAAAAAACAACAAAATTGTTTTGTGTGATGTCATTTGAAATAATGTGCAAAATAGTACATGAAGAGATGTTTGTAACTGTATGCTTCTTATTTTGATACTCTTACTTTGCATATACTTTTTTTAATCAAAATGTTTCATGACACCTCATAAGTCTAATTTGCGAGAATCGCCCTTTTAGAAATAATGCTTCGTTGACAGAATCCGTTAAGTGCCACGACAATTTTTTAGCTAAGACCTGTAAGTGCATGGAAGAAGAACTGATTTTTTTGGTTGATAACTTTGATGTCATTTGACTTTGACTAGTTGGTCTGAACTGCAGTCTAGCATCAAGTATGGCAACAACAGAAACTTAACTATTTAAAGCAAAAAACTTAATTATTCATAATGCAGAAATGTTACCGCAGGTGATGTTTAATAAAGTTTCTCTCTGACTGATTTTTCTCCTGCAGGACACAGACCTGATTATGACCTTTAATATCTCCATGCATCGCTCCTGGTGGATGGAGAACGGCCCAGGGTGCAGGGTGACCCCTGTGACTCCTCCTCCTTCTTGGGCCCCGGAGGACCATCGCTACATCAGCATCGCCGGCTGTCTGCTGGAGTACCAGTATGTGGAGGTGGCTCAAAGCTCCTTACAGATCATCCTGGCTGTGAGTACATTCTAATACCTACAGTATAGTGTTTGCTTGTGTACTGTTACTCAACGATTTAAATGAAGTTATCATCATCATAAATTTGCTTTATTGTACGGCGCAGAAAAACTCACTCTGTTTTGGTTTGCATTGATCGCTGCATTATGCGGTCTAATATTTTTATATAATGACCTGAATTGCACAATTGAATTGTCTTGGGTAACCGCTGCAAGTTTTATCTCTCTCGCACAGACAGGTTCACATTTCGCTAACATTTCAGATGTACTTTGGAGTGAATTTCGTGTGTGTTAGCATTGCTGGGACAGTGTTATCACTTTGCGATCATTTTGTACATAATAAAATAATATCTACTAATTAGTCAATATATTTTATTAGAGCTGCAAGATGCATCAAAATGACCAAGATGTGCGAATTGCAGTGGTTTGCAAGAACTAAATGATTTGAATACTTCATAAAGTTATGAATAGTACGGTTGATGCAGATACCAGAGAGATTGTTGAGAGAGGTGAGAGATAGAGACAGACATGCAATATGAAATGTATGTTGGCTATGTAGGCCTATTTTTTTTTTTTTTTTTTTTTTTTTAAATTGACTTTTCAGTCTCAAAGCATAATCATATTGCATATCAGATATTGCATTGTCTGGAAAGTTATTGCATATTGCATTTCCCCCCCAATATCGTGTAGCCCTGTATTTCACCATAATTTAATCGTTTGGTAAGCAGCCATGTAAAAGTGGGATAATGTTCAGTCAGATGTTTACTATCACAAAATAAACCTCTGCAGAGTGATCCAACACCTGATCATGCCACCAGGGTTTATTTTGCGACCAGCTGACTGTACATTTTATTATAGCTTTTACGAGGCTTTTTAGCAATAAAGCCAGAATGCCCCATTTTAAACAAGCAGAAATACATTAAATCTGCAAACAGAGCACCCAAAAGCTTTTCAGGAGGCAGTATAGAGTCAGTGATTGAAAAACTCAATAGCTTCAGCAATTTCGGGCAATAAGCAGTGCGCTGCATTTGTTTTCATCTATTCAAATCGTAACCAGTTGATTACACCAATTCTGTTAAAGGTAAACAACGGGAAAATGCTACCGGAAACGCTAGAAACATGAGAGGCATTGAGCCGTTTGGCTGGGCTCCAGTGCTGATATCGCTTAAATGAGGGTTGTTAATAGGCCCTTAGGATGCTCCCTTCCTCTGAGTCTTTATTCTTTATCTCTTTCATTACTTGCAACACCTGCTTTTATCTCCCACACCCCACCACCACCACAACCAAACCCCCGTTGCAATCAGCATCTCTAATTCGATAGTGATGTGAAGCCCCTCTAACTTAGAATCACAAAGTCTCTGATTACAAGCCTGTCCCTCTGTTTTCATTTTTAATATAGAAAAAAATCTTATGTAGGAGAAAATGAAATCAAAGTTTGGCCCTGTTCACTCCGTGCCTAAGTATTCCTGATTTTATTGTGCATGATTTATCAGTTTTGAACGTTCATGTTGTTTGTCTACACGAGCTTTAATCATGGTCTTATAATTTTCTCTGCTACTGAAATGATTTATCTTTTCTGTTGACATAACCAAGATCACAGGGAACAAAAATCATGAACAATATTTCCTTACAAACTCAAATATATAAAATTTTTAACAATGGTTTGCAATAATTGAATGATTTAATACTTCGTACACTGGCACATAAATAGTTAAAAAATAGCCGCTTGCTTTACTTTTTTTACATAATCAACATACACATCTCTGCTAAAAATGAACACTTAGGGCGCTATCATACACCCGGCGCAATGCGCGACGCACATGTCTTTTGCTAGTTTCAACTTGGTGCCACGTTGTTTAAATAGCAAATGCATTTCCACCCAATTTGGCGCTCGTGGCCGTTCTGTCTAAAAACGAGGTGTGTTCAGGCGCATTGTTGGCGTGTTGCTATTTTTAGGCAACTAGAATAGACTACGCCACTGACCAACTAAAACCTTGTCTGAAGTCTATGCCACAATATTGTTTTTGTTATTTAATGAGTGTGTTAGAAATATGCGCCTATAAACGGGATGACAATGCGGGTTTGCTTATCACATACATGAATGCGCAGCAGCACAAAAAAGCTTTTAAATATGAAAGATTAAAGGATTGACTGTAAAAGATTATTATTGAGTCTCTTGGACGTAAATGAGGACCGATTATGAGACGTTAGAAGGCACAAAGAGCTCCTTCACCTGTAGCCTGGTAAGTAAATAAATGCTTTGCTTTAAACAAATGCATCTGTTTTTAAATTGATTTATTGTATATGATGACTTTGTACCTGTGGATATGGTGAGATGAGAAACATTTTTAAGTAATGCTTTTTTTAAAAAATCCATGGCGCTGTCCGAGTGCTAAAATGCTTCGGCTCTCCGCACATTTGTAAATTCTTTATCTCTTGTTTGTATTTTTAGAGTACAAATCTTTTCTTGCATATTTGCAAATTATTTTATGAGATTACAATGATTATGTAGGATATCAATACATTTACAGCAATTAAAAGCCTGCTATTTCTTACTTCCATGACTGAAAGAAAACAACTTTTGAAGGTTTCAATACAAATAAAAACAACAATTTTTTTAATTTCTTAGTTTTTTTGTTTACAAATTCCACTTAAATAGGGATAAGGCATCGCACCAAGCGCAACTTGCTTTTAAAGGGGATGAGAGCTGAGACTCTCATTGGTTTATTGCACGTTATGCCCAAAACACACCCATTACTCATTACGAGAACAGGAACAACCCTTTTGGGTCATGTGTTGGTGCATAAACCATTTTCACGTCCTTAAATTAGCAAAAGTGGGTTCGGACACGCCCATTTAGACCGTGCGTTGTGCACTTTAGACAATGCACTTAGATCTTTAAAATAGGGCCCTTAAAGTTTGTTTGTGGGACCAACCGTTATCTTACAATTACACCCAAAGTGACAGGAGTGCAAATGTTACAACTTACCCCATATGTTGGGTTAACTGTAACAAACAGAGGGTTTGTTGTAACACCTGCTAGTTAATTTGGTTAAAAGACAAATAATTCAATATAATTCTGTCTATAAACTAAAGGTGGATATTGTTTATATATCTGCCTATAATAGATGAATGTGTGGATATCTTTTCATCCATGAGCCTTCATCTAACCATCTTTGTAAAAGCATCGATGAATATAAAATAAGATATAGATTTTGAATGGGCTGCACAATTAAGACAAAAAAATCACAGTTGTGAATTTTTTCCCCTGATATTGTATTAACAGTTCATTTTGATGAATAGTATTTACATTGTTTTAATTTCAATATCATTGTATACTGGAGGCTTAGTTGTAACACTGTGTGAAAACTAACCCCGCTGTGTAAAAAATGATTTTAATTCCAGCTATCAGTGACTAGGAGCTGTTTCAAAATAGTGTTATGTTTTAGGTAACAAGACAGAGATTCAAATTATATAAGGTTGGATTTGGTGGCTTACACACCCAACCCAGAAATAAAAAAAAACCTTAAGATGAAGAAATTTACTTTTATGCCTCCAAAACATTCTTTGTTTAATATCTTAACCAAAACAGATCAAAACTTTTCACAAAATCACAGGATATCATCTTCTGACCTTAAGAGAAAATGATTGCTAAGCCCTGTGTAAAGTAGCTGCGTTACAATAACCCTGCGTTAGTTTGTGCCCCGCTCACCCTATGTCTGTGCCTAAATGTTACATGTTAGGGCTTTTTTAAAGGGTATATTATGAATAGTATGTTTTAGGTTGGTGCAGATAGCAGAGAGACTTGTGATAAAGAGAAGCAAATCATGTTGCATATTATATATTGCATTGTCTGGAAAGTTATTCCACAACACCTTTTTAATATCGTGTATCCCTGTGTTTCACTATAATTTAATTGTTTGGTAAACAGTTAAAAACAGGTAAAAAAAGTCGGATAATGTTCAGTCAGGTGTTTACTATCACAAAATTAAACACTTCAGGGTGATACAACACCTGTGTTTAGTGCAATTAGAGATCACACTTCTGATTTATGCCTAAAGATGCAATTTTGTTCTGAAAATGTAGGGTTTTTTTAGATCATGTACATATTTACAGTATTTTCTATTTGTATCCTTGAAAAATGTCATTAAATCTTTGCATGGTTGGGTAAAATATGGACAAACCCAACCGTTGGTTTAGAAAATATCAATATTTGACCCAACAACCCTGCATTTTTAGTGTGTACCCAAATGCTTGAATGAATTTAAATATGTTTCATATATGAGAGCATTTCTGTGCAAGTCAGTTGTAGTGTCTGTGGGTCAGTGACTTTAATGTGACCACCAGAGTCACACAAAAAGCTTTAACACAACTCTGGCAGGTATCGGCTCCAATCGCATTTCTATTTATAGACCTTTCACTCTTGCCACTGACATTCCTGCAGAGATATTATATAGAAAATAGTGGAGAAGAAAGGCAGCCGGTCCTCTGGGTCGGGTGGGAACTTTTAGTGGCTTTGTGGGACTTCCTCTCCAGAAACGAGAGTAGAAGCTATTCTCTTATGGCTGTTAGATCTCTACTGGAGGAAGCTATAGGCAGTTTAACCTCTTGACCCGCACTAATTCATGAGCAGGATGACATCCGTTTTTTAACGCTGCTAACAATATCTATATAGCCTACTGTCTACAAACATTAATTCAATTAACATTACTATACATTGTTTAAAAGGTCTACAGGTTTAGCATCAGTGTATGGTCTCTGTTTTAAGATACAGATGCTCTAGCATCATAAATGTAGTATTTTGTGACAGAAGTCCAGATGACAACATGCAAAATATAAATTGGACTTCTTAACTTTGTGTTGATATAACGATCGCAGGTCGAATCCAGTTTGTTTCTGATGTGTGAATAACCCATGAAAACCGTCTTATAGAATACATCCAATGACCATTTTTGTCCACAAATGCGTATAATCCATGAAATATAGAAATATAGTCTGTTGTTTACATCAGATTTCACATGAACGTCTTGTAATAGAATATAATATACAAGGACTATTTGTGTCGTAACACTGTATATGAGATTACACTTTAGGTTCCGCTAAACACATAAACCCGCGGTCAAACTTTGTTTTTAAAAGTAGACGGGAGTATAATACATAATATCAAGACGAGACACTTAATCCACGAGACGAGACGAAACACGAGATTGGGTTTACGAGAACGAGATGAGACAATATTTTTACACTTTTTAAGAAACCCTCAATGATAAAATAAATGAATAAGAAACTGAAATCACATTATTTTTTTAAAAGAGTCTCGCGGACGCTGTCTTCACTTTCACTTTAGACGGAGAGAAACGCTTATTTTTAGACAAACAATGGTTAAATCCATATTAATATTTAATATATGTCCATTTCTTTACACTAGAAATGATACAGCCACTGTCATTTTTTGAGCAAGAACATGCGGACATTAAATCATGTAACTCTGTGTGAGGGTTTAATCTGCTGAGACTTCACATCTGACACTGATCAACAGACAAACACAACGCGTCTCAGACTTCACACGAGCTCCCAAACGAACATTATTAGAAACCCAAACAAAAAAGCAAACGCAGTAAAAGACAAATATAATGCATGCACTGTAAAAGGGTCAAACAGAAAGCTGCATCCTCCGGAGGTCGCATATGCAGGCTGCATACTTCATCAAGGTTTATTTCAGATCATTAACTGAGCATTACATTCGCAAGTCGTGAGCATATTACAACAAGTTGCGATTAACTAAATAATTAGTAAACTTTATAATTGTTAATATTCTCAAATAAGACAGTGATGAAGTAAATGCAGTTTAAAAATGCGACCTCCGAAGGATGCAGTCTTTTATTTGAGAAACGGCCAGCACCTCCACAAGAAATCTCACATTTCCACAAATCTCCACAAGAAACACATTTAATCTCGCGAGATCTCGTCACACGAGATCTCGTCACACCCCTAGTAATATCCAAACAGCGCTGTCAAATATCGTGACGTCATGAAAGGGCCTTATTCTGTTTCGAAATGACTTTTCCCCTATGTACCAAGTCATTGATTGGTTTTGATGATGAGTGTTTGGCATCATTACTTAGAGGTTCAGCTGGGTTCAGACCTGGGCTTTTAACTTCCAGAACGACTCAATCTTTTTTTTTTTTTACTTTGTGCAAAGGCCATTGTCATGCTGAGATAGAAAAAGGGCTCTGCCCAAACTTCCTATAAAGTGAAGCACACAACAAATCTCTACAATATCATTATATTCTGTATCACTAAGATTTGTTCTCCTGGAAATGACTAAAGTAGTCAAACCTGTTCATTAAAAGGGGGTTAGAATACTTTTGTCAAATATAGTTTAGTACTGATATGCATAAAATTCCTGGTAGACTTTCTTTGCCAGTTATACTCGTAATTGCAGGGCTAAAACCTTCATGTCAGTCTGCCTGGAATACGAGAGAATAGCAAAGCTGCTGAGGGTTTTTTATAATGATTTCATGTAATTAAGCGTGTGTGTTGATGAAACAGATTTGAGTGCCGTGCTGTGTATATGATAATATTGATGCACACCTGCTTCCCGCGGGAATTTCTCTCTTAAGCCCGTAAACGCGAGGGATTTCGCTTTTTTGTTTCACAATTCATTATGCCGTCGAGTCGTTTCTTCTACCAGAAGATACCTTTCCATGCAGGCTCAGCTCTACGCTTTTCTGAGTCAACGTCTTATTTGTGCCGACACCATATGGTGAATATTAAGCTCATTTAGATTTATGATAATTGTATCAGTTGTACATTCACACTGGTTGAAGAATTTCCACCCGTTTTATGGCTGAGAATTTTTCTCTTTTTACAGCTCGTGAGACCTAATGGACTTCCTAATTGGGTTCTTCCTCTAATTTAGATATCTCAGATGGAGGAGAAAGAAATAGATACTGAAATGAGTCAGCTGTTGACTTTGAACAGTACAGAGCTATAAAGTAAACTCTCTGTGATAAAGGTACAAAAGTTGTCACTGTAACGGTACTTAAAAAAAGGTCCTAATACAATATGTATCATTTTGTTAACAGTGTGTACCTTTGAGGTACAACCCCAAATCAGAAAAAGTTGGAGAAATTGTGAGTAAAAAAGGAATGGAATAATTTACAAATAACATAAAGTTTATTTACAATAGAATATATATAACATATCAAATGTTGAAAGTCAGACATTTTGAAATGTCATGCCAAATACTGGCTCAATTTGGATTTTATGAGAGCTACACATTCTCAAAAAGTTGGGACAGGTAAGAGGCCGGAAAAGTTAAATGTACATATAAGGAACAACTAGAGGACCAATTTGCAACTTATTAGGTCAATTGGCAACATGATTGGGTATAAAAAGAGCCTCTCAGAGTGGCAGTGTCTCAAAAGTCAAGATGGGCAGACAATCACCAATTCCCCCAATGCTGCAGTGGAAAATAGTTTTCTGAGATTCTCAGAGAAAAATTGCAAAGTAAAACTGTTGTATTTGCCAATGTTTGGTAACCCATACTTGGAATGTGACCTCTACATTTAACCCATCCCAGTGAGTCGTGAACACAAGCACAGCAAGTCGTGAACACACACATACCCAAAGCAGCGGGCAGCTATCACTGCAGCGCCCGGGGAGGAATTGGGGTTAAGGTGCTTTGCTCAAGGGCACCTCAGTCGCAACCTGCCGGACTACCAATGCAACATACATACATAATTGTAAATACATCTTTATGCGAAAGTGAAATTTGACCTCTATAGGAGACTTCTGGAGTCTCTTTCTCAAGAAGAAACCAGGAAATAGAAAAAAATCTATTTAATCTCATTGTTGCTAGGAGAAGCATGTATTAAAGTTATTTCAGTTTCCTGTGGGAAGTGTCTCTGGTGCATGCTGGGAAAGCATCAAAGCCCACTTTCATGTACAGCTTAAGAAATATGATAAGGGTCTGTCAGATATGTAGGAAACTGTTGAAGTTACTGCATGTTCAATAATGCTTAGTCTTCTAATAGCAGGAACTGTTAGGGCGAACACACAGTGCCAGAATCAATATGGAAATGATTGAATTAAGCTCTCTCTGAAGCATTAAGAGGGACAAGACATATGTATGTGTCAACAGTACTGCTGAGCAGAGTCTCACCGTCGACCGCTCAAGCTTTTCCTCTCACTTCACGGTTACGCTCAGAGGGTGTAAAACAATATCAAGACCTGAATTTTATTGCTAGCATTTTGTTCGTGGTCTCCCTACAGTGCTTTATCGTTTGGGCTGTTCCAAGTTGAAATACAGAATCCTGGTTATTGATCCAGGTTCTCCTGGCAGATATTATTGCAAAATCAAAGCTGTTCAAAGTTATGAAAGGGTTAATACCAAACCCTGTTGTTTTCTTTTGGAGATTTAACTACAGTACAAACTCTACCACTGTGTTTTTGTAAATCTCAGTGATAGAGCATTGCATTAAAGCAACACTATGTAGTTTTTTTACCTTTAAATAATGTCTCTAAAATTATTTCAGTGATAGAACAACTTTTAACTGGACAAATTGTACTGTTGCTGCAACCTGAGCAGCCTCCTAGCTGCTACAAGCACACTCTGAAAGTGTCGGTGGAGGGTAGGAAACACAGCCCCGCCCCTCCCCTGCCTGCAGAAGAGTGTCTGATACCAGGCACTGTTGCACTTTTCAACCACATGGGGGAGCTGTAAGTCATTTTTACATGGAAACTACATAGTGTTGCTTTAACAGCACAAATCAAACGGATTAAAAAGTAAACCTTGTAAAGCACTCCAATTTGCTTTGTAAAAGCATCTGCCAAATGCATAAATGCAATTTAAATATGCATTCAAATAGCGCAACATTCAATAAAGAAGGATGTCTTATTGCTATACTGTATATGGCCCTGTTAATTTAGCGATTTCCTGACGTAGTCATCTTAGACATAATTTTATATAGACATGTTTTTGTAACTTTAGACATTAACTGTAAGTAACTTACAACTATGTCAATTAACCCTAATAGTCTACTAAAGTACTATTCGCACAGAATTAGTATTATCGGGGGACCTTGTGTGATTTAGGAATTACCCCCTACAAATGAGTTTCGTGTTGCCCATTTGCACCGGATAAGCTCAGCCTGTGATTTTACATAAATTTACTGATTTGTGTCACGGATATTATCTTAAGGCTTTGCACAACCACTTGTCCTATACATGTAACGCCACAACACGCTGTGAAAGGTACCTTTGCCATGTTAAATCAGCCACGTCACAAAGCCGGTCTGTCGAGCATCAGTGAATTCTATTTTAGAAACAAGATCTCAAATAATGACACATTCTGCACATTCTGAATATTAATCATCAAACGTGAATGAGGAGAGGCTGATAAAAAGTTAAAAAAAATCAGAAATATCCCTCAAGTTTCACAAGGAAAGCTATAAAAAGGGAAGGGGTGCATCTCTGTATGTGTGCTCCTCAGCTGCAGTGCGAGAGGTGCAGAAACAGAAAAAAAAGAAATTTAAAGGTGCACAGGTAACAAAAGTCTTGAAAATTCTACCCAGTCTCATCCAGATGCGTATTAATAGCACGAAGTGTGAAAATCTTGCAAAACATTCACCAAATTCCCAATTTGGCATGCATATGATACACCAGTCCTTTTCATTTACTTAAACGGCGCATCTTTTTTAAATTGGTTTCTCAATTTTTTTCTGTTTTTTAAGCCATTTTCGCTTGGGTTTAGATTTGAGTTTCGCTTAAGGTTTAGTTATTTAATATACAGGTTTCTCCATGTTTTTGTCTATATTAAAGCCATGGTCGCTTGGAGTGGGGGTTAAAATTGGGGTTTGGGTTAGGATGTAATTTTTATATTAAAAAAGTTGTTCTTACCCTAAGCCCAAGCGAAAATGGTAAAAAATAGCACAAAAAAGAGTCCAATAAATAAAACGACAAAAAAGATGCGCCGTTTAAGGGAATGGGAAAGACTGGCATATCTGGAGTACCTGATACTCTAATGAAAGTTAGTTAATATGTAATTGCAAATTAATGAGAATAAATTGACAAAACATGCAAAGTTACTTATGTTGTTTAGTAGAATTAGTAGTCTAAAGTGGACTATTAAAAAAGTGTAACCCATATTTGTAAACATCTTTCTGTTTTTTGTATTTCACATGTTTTTGATCAATGGTCATAAAATTTACACATTTTTGTGTTTCTGTCTTTTTGCAAACGTCATTTAGAAGACGCTTTTTTCCAGAGCGACTTAAGGTCGATTTATACTTCTGCGTTGGATCTATAGCTGTGCATAGCCTGACTCACACCTCTCCAAAAATGTCAATTCTTTGCGAACTGCAAGCGCTTTGATTGGTCTGCTAGAACCCCTCCCTCAAGTAAAAAAAATCTACGTTGCATTTCCTCATACACATTTCCATTTGCGTCGGTAAAAACAAGATGGGCCAAGTTGAGGAGCGATATTTAACTCGTTCCCCACCAGCCACTTTTTTGAAAAGTTGCCCTCCAGCATTTTTTGTAATTTCACAAGTTTCACAAAATGCCTTCCAGGAAAATTTTCTTCTAAAAATATAGAAACATACAAATAAATCAAATAAAAAAAACATACCCTCTGCTTTCTTCTTCCTCCTTTATTTCTTTACACAATTCCAGAATCTACGGCTATATTCATGACGCGAACCAGTTAATCCATACACAAGTTTTATTCAGACAAGTTGATCCATACACAGGTTGGGGAAAGAACAATTTGGTATCTGTGGGACGAAACCGGAGTACCCAGATTAAACCCATGCTGACACAGGGAGACCCTCTGATTTTAAACAAACAATAAACAAATTTCATCCTATCTATATTTTTTCTTTGTTTATAAACTCGTAAATATGGGTATTTTTCATTAAAAATACACTTTTTTAGCAAAAAGCTGAAATTATTGCATTTTTGTAAAGGAATTTTGATAGAGATCAGATTCAGAACGATTATCAAAACGTACACAGAGTTTAAAATTAGTAAATAACGTTTTGGCTTCCAGGTATTGCCGATTAACATAAAAACACTTATTTTATGCAAATGTTTTCTCTTAATTGACGAGATTACTCGTCAATGGCGGGGAAAGAGTTAACAACTCTTACAGCATTTGCCTTGATGCTCTGTACACTAAGACACAGAAGTATAAATAAAAAGTGACGCGTAGGTTCTACGCAAACAATCGACCGATTTTGTTTAAAGGGATAGTTCACCCAAAACTGAATAGGGCTCATGATCGGTTTGGTTACAAACATTCCTCAAAATATTTTCTTCGTGTTCATCAGAACAAAGGAATTTATAAAGGTTTGTAACAACATGAGAGTGAGAAAATAAAGACACCATTTTCATTTTTGGGTGAACTATCCCTTTAATAAGGGAGAGATGCGTCAGGGTCTTGTTCACCCTGTCAGGTTTTATTTTGTAATAATGATCACCTCTCTCTGTACATTATTGCTTACATAATAGTTGTTTTTCAATTATTTAATATATAGCAGTAATTATCCAATCAAATTGTTGCTGTGGAGCGTGACTACGATTAAATAAATGTTACTACTAAATTGGTTTGTAAAAGATTCAAAAGCATTTAGCAGATTTCTTTGATCAGGCGTTAATTCATTTTGCCAATTATTTACATTCATAATGTGCGTTATTTATAGGCATCTTTGTTTGGCGACAACATAAAAAAAAAGAATGAAACACAAACGTGTCAGCGTCCTTCATGACATGTTTCTTTATATTTCAGATCCTTCCCAAATACACAGGGATTGTCTGAATGCACAGACTACATTTTCAGTCATTCTCTCAAGCTCCCAGATACATAATCATTGTCTTTGTTCCCAACAAATGAATGATGGGGTAGAAAAATGACTTGTTAGTTATTTTCCTTATAAAATGAATAAGTGGTTCTTTGATCAGTTAACTATGGAGACAACTACACTGTTTCTCTCTCGTCTCACCCCCTTTCATTTCGTCTAGCAGAAAAGAACACAGATGATCAGCTTTCGTTTGTCTTTTCCATCATTTAAACACAGTTTTTAGACGACACACAAAGTATAATTTCTTATCTCATATTTATTAATGAAAATAACCTAGGGGTTAATTCGATTCAGTAATATGGAGATGGATGAGGCTCGTTGAGAAGGCGTCGATGTGAACCACAGTAATGACGGCTAGATCCTTTCTTCCTTCGCTCTCGCAGACGCGCACATAATTATGTGGATTACACAGGAGGCATCTGGGAAACCGTCCTGTCACTATAGCCAGACGGTTCGAGTTTTCCGAACGGCACCCGCGGTAAGCTCGGAGACGCATCTTCGGGCCCATTGTTTTTCCCCAGTCAGAGCATCAGCGATGCACCTTCAGTTAATGAGGTTCCTCTCCCAGTCGAATGGATGCGAAGCCTTCGACCATTCATTTACAAGCAGCTCAGACATTAGTAAGCCTGCATGCATCATTACACAGTAAGAGAGCGTCAGTCTGAAAGTAATTAAGTCGAGTCGTGTGATAATAAAAGACTCACGGCCAGAGCTAATATCGGAATCGTACAACGATCTTTCCGCGATAATCCCTTAGTCTTTCTCTCTTTATCTTTTATATTTTTGTCTTTTCACACTGTCTACATTCTCGGTCTACATGTGATTTTGGGCTGAGTGCTAAGCAATCTCATAAAACTGTAATCCTCAACAGCTGGGTAGATGACTCCAGGGTTGGCTTTGAATAACTCTTTTTACGACCTCTTAACTCAGAGGCACTACAGAATAAATGGAAACAGCATACAAATGGAGCGAATGGAGAATACATAAAGTTGCACAACCAACACAATCTCATGCCATTATGTGCCTATTTTGTAAGATGGCCAATTTGCATGCATTTGTACAATGTCATTTGTGTATTTTAGTATGATCTACTTTCGCTCCTGTTACTGTATGTTTGGGTTAGGGGTGGGGTAGTCTCAGGTAGTCTCATGCTGGAGGGACCGCCCAAGAGGCCATATGATTGACACATTAAGCAACCTAGCACGTTTTGCTTTCGCACGTCATATTTAGTGGCGAGCAAATGTCTCTACAATAACAGACCGTGTAAATACTGGTCGTTTCTGAAATTCGTCTGAAGGCCGTCATGAACATCTCTGAAGTTCATAACAACAATGGTAATTCCAAACACGTTAAAATATTTCTTAACTGATTACGTCAAGCAAAACTCTAGGACTTAATGCTGTGAACCTCGCATACTTTTTGGTTTTGTATTGGTTCCAGGTGGACCGTTAAAGAACATGACACACACGTCTTCCGGGAATCCTGTATAAATCAACCAAAAAGAGGACGACGGCCATTTACTTAACGGAATTAAATTAATTAATTAAACTGAATAAAAATTAATCAAATTAAAAATAAAAGGTTAAACAAGCCAAAGAAAAATTTAAATGAAATAAAAATAAATAATAATAAAAAATAAAAGTAAGTTAAATACATAATTTTTTTATAAATAAATAAATAGACAATAAAACATAAATTAATAAAATTAAAAAGTAAAAATGTTAATGAAATATGAATGAATTTTATTTTATTAATGAATACAATTAAAAATTAAAAGTAAAAGATTAATCAAGCCAAAGAAAAATTAAAATTAAATAAATAATAATGAAAAATAAAAGTAAGTTAAATACATAAAAAATTAAATAAATAGACAATAAAACATAAATTAATAAAATTAAAAAGTAAAAATGTTAATGAAATATGAATGAATTTTATTTTATTAATGAATACAATTAAAAATTAAAAGTAAAAGATTAATCAAGCCAAAGAATAATTAAAATTAAATAAATAATAATAAAAAATAAAAGTAAGTTAAATACATAAAAAAATACATAAATGGACAATAAAACATAAATTAATAAAATTAAAAAGTAAAAAATGTTAATGAAATATTAATAAATTTTATTTTATTAATGAATACAATTAAAAGTAAAAGTAAAAGATTAATCAAGCCAAAGAATAATTAAAATTAAATAAATGATAATGAAAAATAAAAGTAAGTTAAATGCATAAATAATTAAAAAAAAAAAATAGATAATAAAACATATAACCCATTATATAAATCCTAAAAGAACAAATAAACAAAAAGACAAAGGGCATGACCTCTGAGGTTGAGACTAGGGGTGGGGTTTCATTTGTGCATTTTTCGGATAATCGTATGCTTTTGTATAATTCACATCATAGAAATAGACTATTGGTGCTTGGCAACATTTGCAAAATCCAGGCATGAATTAAAAAAGGATCATGACACAACTCAGACGCACTGTCACCTGAGCGAAAGAGCTGACAGTTATTCTCCATTCCTGATTTAACTGTTGTTTGCACTATTGCGTGACAGCGTTTTAACTTATATAGCCGTTTAATGACCATTAATCATATAAAAAATGATTAATCAGAGGAAGGGATATAAAGACCAGAGGGGGGATAATCCCCCCATCCACCCCAGCGAATCGCACCCTGGTTTTAATCAGATTGTGATGTGTTGAGAGTCGAGGTTTGGTTCATTTCAGCCTCAGACCTTTGTTTGAACATTGGAAACACTTCAGGACTTTAAATTCTGCAGGATTTCTCTTAGAAGTCTTTGGCGTTATTTATCAGTCCACCTTGAAACAAAGCTGAACTGTGATTGGTTGCCTTCCTTGTCAGTCAGATGACCACTTAGGTGGTCCATGGCCAATAAAAGCTGTTATGGAGTCCAGACCTTCTGCTATCAGTCTTTGTTTGTGACTCTTTTGGCTAGTTAACATGGGTCAGTTAGCGCCTGCAGGTAAATGTCATTACTTCACTGTATATTTCCTTATCGGCGACTATAAGTAGCGTTAAAATAATGCATTAAAATAGTGCATTAAAATAAACATATTTCTGCAATTTCTTTTGTACACCTCACCCCCAACTCAAACCAATTTTGAAAGTCCTTACCAAGGGAGAGTGTGTTTATTTGCTTAGGTGCTTTGGATGAAACGGATACACTTGTACGCATTCCAGTGGCAGGCTATTTGAGAAGTGCATTGTGGGAAAGGTTGCAGCAAAGAGAAGAGAGGGGAGAAGAGCGCTGATGGTGGGATAACACTTCTCATCTGTGATTAATGCTCTTCCCTTCACCTCCTGCCCCATGCACTCGTGAGGTCCGTGGTGTTGCTATCCAACATTGTCTACAGAGCCCGGCGGACGTTCTCACATCTGTTTGTGTCGTGCGCAGAAAATACGAGTCACCTGAAACAAAACCTTTGCCATACAAAAAGCAACTGTACTGAAAAGGCGTGCGTTTATCTGACATTCAAAATTCCTCTACGGATATCTTTACTGAGGTTCGGCCCAATGGCTGGCTGATATTTATTTTTGAGAGGACACCTCTGGGGCGTTTGAGGAAATTGTTCCTGGGCAGATTTCTCCTTCTCTGAGCTCTCTCTCTCTCTCTCTCTCTCTCTCTCTCTCTCTCTCTCTCTCTCTCTCTCTCTCTCTCTCTCTCTCTCTCTCTCTCTCTCTCTCTCTCTCTCTCTCTTTGCATGGGTGCATTAGCAAATGAGCTGTATAGGGTAGCAGTTATGTCATACAGCCGTGGGATTTGCTTGACCATGAACAGTCTTTCTAACCACTGACTGGACTTTTGTATAAAGGTGCCGTAGAACGGATCATTTTTGCACTTAAAAAAGCCACATACGTAGATATTAAAGAACAATTTACCATATTATTTCAGTGCATTCTTTGGCACCTTTAACTTTTGAATATATTAGTACTTAGACATAATTTTATATTTATGCATTTGCCAGACACTTTTATCCAAACTTTTATCTATACATTTTATCAGTATGCTAATGCAATTCTCTACTATTTGAGCTACAGGAACATATACTTTCTCATATCAATCACCTATGATACGTTTCAGTCCCTCACCTCGATCTTATCCCATGTGCTGTTTTAAATATTAAATGCCATTCATTTTACAGCAACTGCTGGTAATGATGGTGAGAGGCTTCGTTGAGAATTTCACATGATATTCTCAGCTGTGTGGGCACTGTCTGTCCCGTCCCTGTAGCTTACCTTCACCACAGCCGTCACAGCTGTACGATGTGACATATGCTAACAGAAATCTCCCTCTCGATGTCAACACCCAGTCTTTGTTCCCATGCGCTGGGCTCTAACAGGCCCCTGCCGGTGGTCTTTTGACAGCTGGTGGAATCTGAGTCACCGCTTTTTGCATTATGCTGGTTGCAACATGCGTTGATCTCAACAGGCAGCCGTAGCCACCAGTCAGGTTAATAAATGCGAAACCCTTTGTTTTTTCAACAAAGAGTATGATAATAATTTGTATCTATTTATACAAAAAAAATGGAATTAGCAAAAATCCATACAAACTACTGTCAAGGTAATGTTAAGAAAAATGTAACAGCGAAATTAATGAGTTTGCTCGATAAAACAATAAATGAGTTTGCTCGATGCAAGAATGTTCCCAAATTCTCCTACCTCTGCCAAAAACGGTTTGTATATTTGCCTTATTAATAGTCCCACTTCTGAGTTTTATGTACCCTCTTCCATATTAAGCCTGTTGGTTAAGCGCTAAAATTTGCATAACCCGATGTGCTAACAATTCTCCCTGTGCTCTGTTGCTAAGATGCACAGCGGGACTCGGTCTACTCGCTCAATTTCCCCAGCGCTTCTCTTCAGCGTTCCCCAGATGATTGCTTGGGATTCCTGTCTCAGACATTCATTTCAACATCTGAACCCGTTTGTGTCTCGCCTTGAACCGTTCGTTCTGACTGCAGTTCTGAGACGTTTGTGAGAATGATAAGGAAAGGAAGGGACGTTGAGTGGCAGCTTTGTGAGGAAAAATGGATGGGGATAAAACAAGGAATTAAATTGAATGAAATCATTGCAGGAGGTGTATAAGGATTATGGCAGAAAACCACATTTTTCAAAGTCATATTAAGGGAGGATTAACATGGCAGCTTTTTGCATGTGGTGTTTTTTTTACATTTTCTAAATATAAACCTCAATTTAAAAGGCGACACTTGATGGTTGCAGGATGATTAATGTAGTTGTGACCTTAGACACATTAGGACAACATATTTATTTAACTTTGTTATTTGTATTGTGAATTAGGCTACAAAGGTGCTGTTTTTTGCATTTTCGATCGCTTGTGTCCTGATGGAGAAATGACGGGTTTAACTCAATGATAAGTATTTCCGTAATACTGCTATTGTCCACCAGGTGGTCTTACACAACTTATAAAACCCAGAAGTATCGCCGTAGGGCAAACAGCTGTATTTCCGTGTATGTTTTGAGGATCGTTCTGAATCTGATCTCTATCAAATGTCCTTCACAAAAAATTATCTCAGCTTTTTGCTCAAAAAATTTATGTTTTTGAAGAAACCTATATTTGGGAGGTGATAAAAGAGAACTAATGAAGGTACGTTTTGTTTTAAAGCATCAATATTTTCCATGAAGTCATTGGAGGAACGAGCGAGTCAGATGATGTCACGATATTTGACAGCGCTGTTTGGATATTATGTATTATACTCCCGCCTACTTTTAAAAACAAAGTTTGACCGCAGGTTTATGTGTTAGCGGAACCTAAAGTGTAATCTCATATACAGTGTGTTACGACGTAAATAGTCCTCAGATTGTATATTATCTTCTATTACAAGACGTTCATGCGAAATCAGATCTAAACAACAGACTATATATCTATATTTCACGAATTATACACATTTGTGGACAAAAATGGTCATTTGATGCATTCTATTAGACAGTTTTCATGGATTATTCACACATCTGAAGAAGTCCCGTTTATATTTTGCATGTTGTCACAAAATACTACATTTATTATGCTAGAGTCCATACACTGATGCTAAACCCATAGACCTTTTAAACGATGAATAGACGGTTTCAGCAGTAACAACATAAACAAGCAGCTGTTGTGGTCCGCGAATAACTTCCAGTAAACTCTGCTAAGAATAAATAACAACAAAGTTCTTTAAAGTCGCAATGAAATTGAAATGGAAAAACTATATATGTATTTTTAATAGTGTGGTATTATTAACAAATGACTTATCTGTGAGCTTCATTATTTTTTAAAAATTCGTGTGTGCTCATAATCTTTAATCAAAAATGCAAATCTCCTCCCCTCCTCAAAACGATCTCTCTTCACTTCGGGTCAAAAGTATGGCAGGTGGGCGGGGTCCGGGAGAAGATCGCAGTGATTAGCAATTAGCAACACGACCCAACTTCAAACGATCCAATCAGATCTCGATGGACAAATTCAAATCCAGCCCTGCCTTATTTCATCTCAAAAGCCGTTTCATTCGGATATACGTCACCACGGGGAAAATAAGGCAATCGCTACTTCCGTTTCATGGCGACTTTAAAGGTAGTTTATTTATATAAAAAGCAAAAAACAACACATAGATTACCTAGGAAACCAAAACATTTGTTATTGTCGACGAGGCATTTGTTCAAGAGTTCAGTTTAGCAACTAGTCAGACCATAAAAAAAAAAAACGGAATTAAAGTTCAGATCCAGACGTGTATCGCGTCAGCACGCATGCGTCCGATGAAACCGTCTAAAGTAATGTTAATATTATTAATGTTTGTAGACAGTAGGCTATATAGATATTGTTAGCACCGTTAGAAAAACAGACATCATCCCGCCCATGAATAAGTGCACGTCGAGAGTTTAAAGAAGAACATTTTCTAAAAATCTGAAAAACTTTTGAGAAAATCATAAAAAATGCTGCCGCTGGCTGGCAACTTTAAAAAAACGCTGGCGGGGAAAAAAGTTAAATTTGCTTGCACTATATTATGTCGCTGCATGTGTTCATGGTGATCGGTGGTGATGGCGCAGTGGATAAGATACTCGCCTTTGGTGTGAGAGACCCGGGTTTGAATCCCCTAGTTGCTCCAGAGGCGTGCGACCTCTGACATATATAGCAATTGTAAGTCGCTTTGGATAAAAGCGTCAGCTAAATGTAAATGTTCACTGCTTGTGTTGTTAGTAAACATGATGCACAGCATTTTGTACATTATGTACATGTATGTGTTCGCAAAATGAAACAAAAATGAAAAAGGCAGAGAGCATCTGGTTTAGTTTTATCAATGAAAGCCTAAAGAATGCACTGAACACTGTGGGTTGGCGCTTGAAGTCAGGTTCGATGTAAAAACATTGTGCTTGTAACAGTACATTATATCAATAGGCGGAGATTAGGCTGTTTTTTGAACACATTCGACAACATGCGCATCTACATCACAAAAGCAGTCAGGTCAAATGCATTTTTGACTAACTCTGTATGTGGTAGAAAGTGGATGAACTTTTAAACTTTCAAACCCCGTTTACACCTGTGTTTAGCGTTGTCCACTTGTGATCCGAACGACAAAAAAACGTATCTTAATACCAGGTGTAAACAGCCTCAAAAGTTGATCTCCATCAAATCCAAAGTTTCACTCTCATTTTTGATATCAGAACTCTAAACCTCTTACTAAAACACTAAAGCCATTCGTCCTTGTACAGTAGTGACCGTCCCTTTGCATATATATTGAAAACAATAACAGCAGACAGAACTTATAAGCTGTCAGTCCTTGAACGATTTATGAAACGCCTAGAGAAGAAAAGGTAACTGTTCTGATAAAACATAACACCCAGAGGAAAGAAGAAAATCAATTGACCTCATTACATGCTTATCCCTCAAGACCGGCTTGAAAAACCTGTCGCCACAGCCAATTGCATCTCGGGTCTTAATTTGGTGGCGAGTCTTGCTCCGAGCCTTGGCAGATGCCAGTTCAGCAAGCGATTGCCGCAAGCTCTCGCAAATGTCAACAGTGGGCATAACTCCCAGCTGATCTTATTCAAAGTCTATTTTTGTTTCTTTTCATCCATTTGTTGAACCCCTTCAGTTCTTTTATGTCTTGCTTTTTTAACCATCACTCTTTTGGAGTGAGTAACGTCAAGGGTCACGGTTGAGTGACAGAAGGTCTGATATTGTCAGCGTGGCTGACGCGGCCAAGCATTTCATCTGATAAAACACCGACCGGGGTTTGAATGGCAGAACCCTGTTACTCTGCACAAGTAGAAAGTCGACAAGAGATGGTTTATGACAAAAAAAAACGGTTTGGCAAGATGAGAAATTCAAAAATATTTTTTTAAAAAACTACGCATCAGGTTTATTTCAATCCACATGGTGTATTTATGTTAATTTTATGCAATAAAAAATTACATTTGCACCATTTTTATGAAAGTTAAGACTGAATGAAAACTGAAAAAAAAAATTTTTTTTTTTAGTTTGCGTGCATAATGACATAGGGAGATTATTTTTACCAATCCCCGCTCTCTCAAAACAAACATGATATTTATTAGAATAGCTTGCAGGATGTTTTGAATGTACTGCATTGGTGCGCATTCAAAAAACCAGGCCTTAAGTCCTTTTCACCAATTTCACTGGCCCTGACATGCGGCATCAAACCATCCATACGCCTGCGGGTTTCAGGTTTAAATTCTTATATATCTGTCTCTGTGTTTGTCAGTATAAAACCTTTCACTTAACCGGTTACGCTCTGGCAGGAACGGAAATATCTCTGGTGTGTTATAAAATTGCCATTACTGATGGAGGTCACAGAAGCAATTATCCAAGAGTCATTGAGGCTTTGCTTCGAGCACCGCCTGACCTCTCGATCTCAGCTGGACGTCTGCCCACCACCCATTTCTCTCCTACTACAATACGAGCACTGACACGTGCGTCAGAGGGCCAAAAGGGCCGCCAAGCACGATGTCGTACGTCTCACTTTTTGCAGATTTTCCCTTCTGCTTCCCTCGGCGGCCTGAATAAGACTTACAGTATAAGTCCGGCGTTATGATTTGTGTTTATTGAGTACAAAGGTCGCAACGCGGCAGCATCGCTCTGAAAATGCAGAGATAGTTGGCAGTTTTTGGCAGGCAGTGTGCAAAGCAGGTACTCAAACAATATTTTGTCAAGATCGATGAGATGTCTGAATTCATTACTGTAAACAAAGAACAATTATGCTCTTTATTGGAGAGTCGCTTTCAGCAGACGATCAATCCAGCACGGTAAAGCTCAGGGCCGTGATGTGAAATAAAATCAAGAGAAGTAGACGCATCCTTAAATTAACACCATGGTTAAATGCATGTCACCATGTCACATGGAGACCACAAATAAATGCATGCAAGCATAAAAAGTGCTTTGAAAATATAAATGGTACAGGTGGTCTCTCGTGCATGGATGTTCATGTATAGCTCAACTGGTAGCATTGTGTTAGCAGTGCAAAAGGTTTTGGGTTTGAACCCCAAACACATACAGGGCCCTATCTTGCACCCAGCGCAGTTGACTTTGTCAGTGACGCATGTATCATTCGTATTTTGCACCGGTGCACAGCGGGTTTTTCCCTCCACAGACGCACGTCGGCAAACTAGGGAATGAACTTGTGCTCGCTGGACGGTTCAGCGCAAAAAAGGAAGCGTGTTGCGGCGCAAACCATCACTGATGCTATTTTGCAGTTTCAAAAAACAATTGCGCCACTGACCAGAAAAAACTAGTCTAAAGTCAGTGGCGCGTTGCGCGTTGTTCATTATGCTATTTTAAGGGCGTATGATTGACCTCAATGTATAGCGTGCACAACGCGCACACACTTTGCTTATCTAATCTACACAGATGCAACAGTTATTTTTGCAAATCATAAATTGTTACAATAAAAAATATTTAACACATGAGATAAGGGGAATCATTGTGGTGAGCATTGTGGTGATAGTTTTTATTTATTGTGTGGCTGCGTTAAAAAATTCTCATGCAAATAACTATTAAAATATTTTCATAAGTTTGTTGTGTGGCTGTTTTACGTTTATTTTATGTAAATAATAATTTAAATGTTTTCATAAGAAACCTTAATGTATGCGAACTTGATTTGTAAGTGTACTTTGG